>NW_020837948.1:48393130-49081533 GCF_003676395.1 Aethalodelphis obliquidens | reverse complement strand
TAAAATATAGTAAGAGGTAATAATTTTCTTTTATTTTTAATATTCAGATTTAATTTTTTTTCTAACATCTTTATTGGAGTATAATTGCTTTACAATGCTGTGTTAGTTTCTGCTTTATAACAAAGTGAATCAGTTATACATATACATATGCTCCCAAATCTCTTCCCTCTTGCATCTCCCTCCCTGCCACTGTCCCTATCCCACCCCTCTAGGTGGTCAAAAATCACTGCGCTGATCTCGCTGTGCTATGCAGCTGCTTCTCACTAGCTATATATTTTACATTTGGTACTGTATATATGTCCATGCCACTCTCTCACTTTTTTTCAGCTTACCCTACCCACTCCCCATATCCTCAAGTCCATTCTCTACTAGGCATTCATCTTTATTCCCATCTTGCCCCTAGGTTCTTCTGACCATTTTTTTCTTTTTCTTTTTTTTTTTGGATTCCATATATATGTGTTAGCATACGTATTTGTTTTTCTCTATCTGACTTCACTCTGTATGACAGTCTGTAGGTCCATCCACCTCACTACAAATAACTCAGTTTCATTCCTTTTTATGGCTGAGTAATATTCCATTGTATATATGTGCCACAACTTCTTTATCCATTCATCTATTGATGGACACTTAGGTTGCTACCATGTCCTAGCTACTGTAAATAGAGCTGCAATGAACATTTTGGTACATGACTCTTTTTGAATTATGGTTTTCTCAGAGCATATGCACAGTAGTGGGATTACTGAGTCACATGGTAGTTCTATTTTTGGTTTTTAAAGGAACCCCCATACTGTTCTCCATAGTGGTTATATCAATTTACATTCCCACCAACAGTGCAAGAGTGTTCCCTTTTCTCCACACCCTCTCCAGCATTTATTGTTTGTAGATTTCTTGATGCTGGTCATTCTGACCGGTGTGAGATGATATCTCATTGTAGTTTTGATTTGCATTTCTCTAATGATTAATGATGTTGAGCATTCTTTCAAGTGTTTGTTGGCAGTCTGTATATCTTCTTTGGTGAAATGTCTATTTAGGTCATCTGCCCATTTTTGGATTGGGTTGTTTGTTTTTCTGTTATTGAGCTGCATGAGCTGCTTGTAAATTTTGGAGATTAATCCTTTCTCAGTTGCTTCATTTGCAAATATTTTCTCCCATTCTGAGGGTTGTCTTCTCTTCTTGTTTATGGTTTCCTTTGCTGTGCAAAAGCTTTAAGTTTCATTAGGTCCCATTTGTTTATTTTTATTTCCATTTCTCTAGGAGGTGGGTCAAAAAGGATCTTGCTGTGATTTCTATCATAGAGTGTTCTGCCTATGTTTTCCTCTAAGAGTTTGATGGTGTCTGGCCTTACATTTAGGTCTTTAATCCATTTTGAGTTTATTTTTGTGTATGGTGTTAGGGAGTGTTCTAATTTCATTCTTCTACATGTACCTGTTCAGTTTCCCAGCACCACTTATTGAAGAGGCTGTCTTTTCTCCACTGTATATTCTTGCCTCCTTTATCAAAGATAAGGTGACCATATGTGCATCGGTTTATCTCTGGGCTTTCTATCTTGTTCCATTCATCTATATTTTTCTTCTATGTTTTGTGTCCTGATTACTGTAGCTTTGTAATATAGTCTGAAGTTAGGGAACCTGATTCCTCCAGCTTTGCTTTTCGTTCTCAAGATTGCTTTGGCTATTCGGGGTCTTTTGTGTTTCCATACAAATTGTGAAATTTTTTGTTCTAGTTCTGTGAAAAATGCCAGTGGTAGTTTGATAGGGATTGCCTTGCATCTGTAGATTGCTTTGGGTAGTAGAGTCATTTTCACAATGTTGATTCTTCCAATCCAAGAACATGGTATATCTCTCCATCTATTTGTATCATCTTTAATTTCTTTCATCAGTGTCTTATAATTTTCTGCATACAGGTCGTTTGTCTCCTTAGGTAGGTTTATTTCTAGATATTTTATTCTATTTGTTGCAATGGTAAATAGGAATGTTTTCTTAATTTCACTCTCAGATTTTTCATTATTAGTGTATAGGAATGAAAGAGATTTCTGTGCATTAATTTTGTACCCTGCTATTCTACCAATTCATTGATTAGCTCTAGTACTTTTCAGGTGGCATCTTTAGGATTCTCTATGTATAGTATCATTTCTTCTGCAAACAGTGACAGCTTTACTTCTTTTCCAATTTGGCTTCCTTTTATTTCTTTTTCTTCTCTGATTGCTGTGGCTAAAACTTCCAAAACTATGTTGAATAATCGTGGTGAGTGTGGGCAACCTTGTCTTGTTCCTGATCTTAGTGGAAAGAGGTTCAGTTTTTCACCATTGAGGACGATGTTTGCTGTGGGCTTGTCATATATGGCCTTTATTATGTTGAAGAAAGTTCCCTCTATGCCTATTTTCTGGAGGGTTTTTATCATACATTGGTGTTGAATTCTGTCAAAAGCTTTCTCTGCATCTATTGAGATGATCATATGGTTTTTCTCCTTTAATTTGTTAATATGTTGTATCACGTTGATTGATTTGTATAATTGAAGAATCCTTGCATTCTTGGGATAAACCCCACTTGATCATAGTGTATGATCCTTGTAATGTACTGTTGGATTCTGTTTGCTAGTATTTTGTTGAGGATTTTTGCTTTTATGTTCATCAGTGATATTGGCCTGTAGTTTTCTTTCTTTGTGACATCTTTATCTGGTGTTGGTATCAGAGTGATGGTGGCTTCGTAGAATGAGTTCGGGAGTGTTCCTCTCCCTGCTATATTTTGGAAGAGTTTGAGAAGGATAGGTGTTAGCTCTTCTCTAAATGTTGGATAGAATTCGCCTGTGAAGCCCTCTAGTCCTGGGCTCTTGTTTTTTGGAAGATTTTTAATCACAGTTTCAATTTCAGTGCTTGTGATTGACTTGTTCATATATTCTATTTCTTCTTGGTTCAGTCTCAGAAGGTTGTGCATTTCTAAGAATTTGTCATTTCTTCCAGGTTGCCCATTTTATTGGCATAGATTTGCTTGTAGTAATCTCTCATGATCCTTTGTATTTCTGCAGTGTTACTTGTTACTTCTCCTTTTTCAATTCTAATTCTATTGATTTGAGTCTTCTCCCTTTTTTTCTTGATGAGTCTGGCTAATGGTTTATCAATTTTGTTTATCTTCTCAAAGAACCAGCTTTTAGTTTTATTACTCTTTGCTATCGTTTCCTTCATTTCTTTTTCATTTATTTCTGATCTGATCTTTATGGTTTCTTTCCTTCTGCTAACTTTGGGGTTTTTTTTTTTTCTTCTTTCTCTAATTGCTTTAGGTGTGAGGTTAGGTTGTTTATTTGAGATGTTTCTTGATACTTAAGGTAGGCTTGTATAGCTATAAACTTCCCTTTAAAACTGATTTTGGTGCATTTCATAAGTTTGGGGTCGTGTTTTCATTGTCATTTATTTCTAGGTAATTTTGATTTCCTCTTTGATTTCTTCAGTGATCTCTTGATTACTAAGTAGTGTGTTGTTTAGCCTCCATGTGTTTGCACTTCTTATAGATTTTTTCCCTGTAATTGGTATCTAGTCTCATAGAATTTTGGTCGGAGAAGATATTTGATATGATTTTGATTTTCTTAAATTTACCAGGGCTTGATTTGTGACCCAACATATGATCTATCCTGGAAAATGTTCCATGAGCACTTGAGAAGAATATGTATTCTGTTGTTTTTGGATGGAATGTCCTATAAATATCAATTAAGTCCATCTTGTTTAATGTATCATTTAAACCATGTATTTCCTTATTTATTTTCATTTTGGATGAACTGTCCTTTGGTGAAAGTGGGGTGTTAAAGTCCCCTACTATGATTGTGTTACTGTCAATTTCCCTTTTATGGCTGTTAGTATTTGCCTTATGTATTGAGGTGCTCCTATGTTGGGTGCATAAATACTTACAATTGTTATATCTTCTTCTTAGATTGATCCCTTGATCATTATGTAGTGTCCTTCTTTGTCTCTTGTAATAGTCTTTGTTTTAAAGTCTATTTTTTCTGATATGAGAATTGCTACTCCAGCTTTCTTTTGATTTCCATTTGCATGGAATATCTTTTTTCCATCCCCACACTTTCAGTCTGTTTGTTTCCCTAGGTCTGAAGTGCATCTCTTGTAGACAGCATATATATGGGTCTTGTTTTGGTATCCATTCAGCCAGTCTATGTCTTTTCGTTGGAGCATTTAATCCACTTACATTTAAGGTAATTACCGATATGTATGTTCCTATTACCATTTTCTTAATTGTTTTTGGTGTATTATTGTAGACCTTTTCCTTCTCTTGTGTTTCCTGTGTAGAGAAGTTCCTTTAGCATTTGTTGTAAAGCTGGTTTGGTGGTGCTGAATTCTCTTAGCTTTTGCTTGTCTGAAAAGCTTTTAATATCTCCGTCAAATCTGAATGAGATCCTTGCTGGGTAGAGTAATCTTCGTTGTAGGTTTTTCTCTTTCATCACTATAAATATGTCCTGCCACTCCCTTCTGGCTTGCAGAGTTTCTGCTGAAAGATCAGCTGTCAACCTTATGGGGATTCCCTTATGTGTTACTTGTTGTTTTTCCCTTGCTGCTTTTAATATTTGTTCTTTTTATTTAATTTTTGATAGTTTGATTTATGTGTGTCTTGGCATGTTTCTCCTTGGATTTATCCTGTATGGGACTCTCTGTGCTTCCTGGACTTGATTAACTATTTCCTTTCCCATGTTAGGGAAGTTTTCAACTATAATCTCTTCAAATATTTTCTCAGTCCCTTTCCTTTTCTCTTCTTTTTCTGGGACCCCATTACTTCAATGTTGGTGTGTTTAATGTTGTCCCAGAGGTCTCTGAGACTGTCCTCAGTTCTTTTTATTCTTTATTCTGTTCTGCAGTAATTATTTCCACTATTTTATCTTCCAGGTCACTTATCTGTTCTTCTGCCTCAGTTATTCTGCTATTGATCCCTTCTAGAGAATTTTAAATTTCATTTATTGTGTTGTTCATCTCTGTTTGTTTGCTCTTTAGTTCTTCTAGGTCCTTGTTAAACATTTCTTGTATTTTCTCCCTTCTATTTCCAAAATTTTGGATCATCTTTACTATCATTATTCTGAATTCTTTTTCATGTAGACTGCGTATTGCCTCTTCATTTGCTGGCTCTGGTGGGTTTTTGCCTTGTTTCTTCATCTGCTGTGTGTTTCTCTGTCTTCTCATTTTGCTTAACTTACTGTGTTTAGCGTCTCCTTTTCACAGGCTGCAGGTTTGTAGTTTCTTTTTTTTTTTTGGTGTCTGTCCCCAGTGGCTAAGGTTGGTTCAGTGGGTTATTTAGGCTTCCTGGTGGAGGGGCCTAGTGCCTGTGTTCTGCTGGATGTGCCTGGATCTTGCCTTTCTGGTGGGCAGGTCCACGTCTGGTGGAGTGTTTTGGGGTGTCTGTGGCCTTATTTTGATTTTAGGCAGCCTCTGTACTAATGCATGTGGTTGTGTTCCTGTCCTGCTAATTGTTTGGCATAGGGTGTCCTGCACTGTAGCTTGCTGGTCGTTGAGTGGAGCTGGGTCTTGGCGTTGAGATGGAGATCTCTGGGAGATTCTCACCATTTGATATTATGTTGAGCTGGGAGATCTATTGTGGACCAGTGTCCTGAACTTGGCTCTCCCACCTCAATGGCACAGCCCTGATGCCTGGCTGGAGCACCAAGAGCCTTTCCTCCACACAGCTCAGAATAAAAGGGAGAATAAAAAGAAAGATAAAATAAAGTAAAATAAAATAAAGTTATTAGAATAAAGAATAATTATTAAGAAAAAACATTTTTAATTAAAAAAAAAAAAAAAAGGACAGACAGACCCCTAGGAGAAATGGTAAAAGCAAAGCTACACAGACAAAATCATACACAGAAGCATACACATACACACTAACAAAAAGAGAAAAAGGGAAAAAAATGTATATATATCGTTGTTCTTAAAGTCCCCTTCCTCAATTTGGGATAATTCATTGTCTATTCCGGTATTCCACAGATGCAGGGTACATCAAGTTGATTTTGGAGATTTAATCTGCTGCTCCTGAGGCTGCTGGGAGGAATTTCCCTTTCTCTTCTTTGTTTGCACAGCTCCCGGTGTTCAGCTTTGGATTTGGACCTGCCTCTGAGTGTAGGTCGCCTGAGGGCGTCTGTTCTTTGCTCAGTCAGGATGGGGTTAAAGGAGCAGCTGATTTGGGGGCTCTGGCTCACTCAGGCTGAGGGGAGGGAGGGGTACAGAATGCCAGGAGAGCCTGCGGCGGCAGAGGCCGGCACGACGTTGCAGCAGCCTCAGGCGTGCCGTGTGTTCTGCAGAATTTGTCCCTGGATCATGGGACCCTGGCAGTGGCGGGCTGCACAGGCTCCCGGGAGGGGAGGTGGAGATAGTGACCTGTGCTTGCACACAGGCTTCTTGGTGGCTGCAGCAGCAGCCTTAGCATCTCATGCCTGTCTCTGGGGTCTGCGCTGTTAGCCACGGCTCGCACCCGTCTCTGGAGCTCCTGCAAGCAGCACTTTTAATCCCCTCTCCTCGCGCACCAGGAAACAAGGAGTCAAGAAAAAGTCTCTTGTCTCTTTGGCAGCTCTAGGCTTTTTCCTGGGCTCCCTCCCAGCTAGCTGTGGCACACTAGCCTCCTTCAGGCTGTGTTCATGCAGCCAACCCCAGTCCTCTCCCTGGGATCCGACCGAAGCCCGAGCCTCAGCTCCCAGACCCCACTCATCCTGGCCGGTGAGCAGACAAGCCTCTCAGGCTGGTGAGTGTCTATTTGCATCAATCCTCTGTGCGGGAATCTCACTGCTTTGCCCTCCGCAACCCTGTTGCTGCGGTCTCCTCCATGGCTCCAAAGCTTCCGACCCCACCGTCACCCCACGTCTCCGCCAGTGAATGGGTTTCCTAGTGTGTGGAAACCCTTCCTCCTTCACAGCTCCCTCCCACTGGTGCAGGTCCCATCCCTATTCTTTTGTCTGTTTTCTTTTTTCTGTTGCCCTACCCAGGTACGTGGGGAGTTCCTTGCCTTTTGGGAGGTCTGAGGTCTTCTGCCAGCGTTCAGTAGGTGTTCTGTAGGAGTTGTCCACATGTAGATGTATTTCTGATGTATTTGTGGGGAAGAAGGTGATCTCTGCGTCTTACTCTTCAGCCATCTTGAAGTTCCTCCAGATGTAATTTTACAGTCTTTGTTGTTGCCCATCTTGCTCTAAGTTTCAGTTTATACTAGAAATAAAAAATGTTCTTTAAAACAATAGCTCTTCTCTACAGACGGTTCATTATGCTCCATGAATGAGTAACTCTATGGGCTATGATAATCATACACACACACACACACACACACACACACACACACATACACACATGCACATACATTATATCTGTGCAATAAAGTTTGGTAGCATATATTGAATACTACTGGCTTCTTTTGTATAATAAAGTGGAAAAAAATGGCACTTACTTTAGTGTCATGGGTGGCAACACAGGAAGAAATTGCTGAGGTTAGTGGAACTAGAATTTGTCAGACTGGGTACAATGGGAAGTAAACTGTACAGAAAGAAAAGAAAAGGAAAGAAAAGAAAAAAAAAGATTATGAAAAAGAATTTATAATTAAAACTCTTTCAAAAATAAAACTCCAGGCTCATTTGGCTTCATTGGTGAATTATATCAACATTTAAGGAAGAAATAACAAGAATTTTATATAAAATCATTCAAAATTTGGAGGAGAAATATACTTCTACCAAATGTTTTATGAAATCAGCACAAACCTATCCCAACACCTGAGGAAAGTATCATTGGCAAAGAAAAGTACAGGTTTTGCATGTAATTCGTTCACAAAATATTAGCAAGTTGAATTTAGCAATAAGTAAAAAATAATACTCCATATTAGAGAAGAGTTTATCCCAAGAAGGCTGGTTTAGCATCCAATAATCGTTTGCTGAAATTCATTGTATTACCATAATTAATGTGGGAATGTGTATAAAGATACCAATAGAAGCAGTGAAAGCATTTGACAAAATTGACAAAAATTAATCATTAAATAGTAAAGTAAGATAATGTACATAATGCCATAATATAGTAAGATAGTGAAAATAAAGGCATAAGAAAGAATTATAACTTCCATACAATAATTTGCATACAATATAATGGCATAGAGTAAAAAATCTCAAGGGAAAAGTAAGTAAATTCATCAAAGTAACATGGCACAAGGACCATATACAAAAATCAGTTGTGTTTTCATGCACAGGTAAAAAATGAAAATGAAGTTTAAAAATAAAAATATTATTTCCAGTAGCATCAGAAGCCATGCCGTACCGTATCTAATAATAAAATAATCAAAAGATTTATACCACTATAATTTAAATTACAAAAAACTTAGAGAAATTAAAGAATGGAATGATATAGATTGAATGATTCAATATTATTATGTCAACTATTCCCAAATATATTCAAAATAATATGGTTTAATATCCAATCAAGCATTTCCTTGCAATTATCAAACTTATTGTAGTTTATTAAAAAATGCAAATGATCCATAATAATAAACTTTAAAAAATATACAAAATACTCATAATACCTGGTTGCAAGACCTACTATCAAAATAAAATTTATTAAGGTAGGATAATGTGGCTATAAAGACAAGCAAATAGATAAACAGAACAGACTAGACGATTCATAAATTAGAAACACTCATACAGAGTCAATTTTTTTTTTTTAGAAAGACTGAATTAAATTCAATGGCAAATCAGAAATCTAAGTATCCATAAGAAAAAAATGAACAAGGACCTCACTCAGGATGTAAAAATTAATTTGTGCAGAATAACAAATCTAAATGTAAAATCTATAATTTTGAAGCTTCCAGAAAATAATATGAGACTATCTTTGCCATTTGTTGGTATGCCAAGATATTTTAGAAAAGACATAAATTACTAAACACAAAAGGAAATGAAAAACTATGCTTTATCATAAATTAAAAAATTGCTAATAAAAACACTCAGTTAAGAAAATGAAAAAGCAAGCTTTAAAGGTCTATAAGTAGTGAAAGTGCTTTAGAGCAACACAGCTACCTGCTACACTCACATAAGTGAAACCCTAAACACTGGAGTTTAAAAGTTCATGAAAAATGTACTCAATCTTGATTTGAAAGGAACTCTCTTCAAGGGACCACACATGCTTAAAAAATGAGCACTAATTTATCGGTGTGGCTTGTCCTTGCCCCAAAGGTTTGCCTTTTTGTTAGGACTCTGCAACCTTCATTTCACCTCAGGTGATTACAGGAAAAATTGAGGAAATACCAGTCGCTGAGATTAAATTCCCCACTAGTCTTGTGAAAACAAAATTACATATTTCTTGAATATCGGTGCTGGGAATGTGATATTCATTGCTGCTGCAAATATGTAGTTCCACACATAAATTTAAGAAAAATATATAGGATTCCTGATTTTTGCCATGAACAAAAGTCACAGTGCTTTCACAAATATTCACATAGACTTTCCTTGGGATTCATTTTAACCTTATATCAACATCATAAAAATGTTAGGCAAGAGCAATGGCTTAATCTACACACTAGTTCATGCTTGGTTAGTTCTGAGAGCTGAACTGTCATATTATCTAGTGATTTTCTTTTAAAAGAAAGCAATAACTTTGAGCTCTTCTTTTAGATAGATATAAAGTGTAAACATTCCTAAACCCATATATGGACTTAAATATTCAGAATAGTCTCAAAGACTGATATTAATTTCTTTCTGAAGAGCATGCGTTTTTCCTTTATAATGTACATTCACCAGGCATGCAAAGCAAGAACATGCAGGTTTCTGAAATGGAAGAAAAAATAATAGGTAAAGCTGGGTAAGTTGAAAAGTAGTTGCTGATTTTTAATTACTTTTAGACTTTCCTTGTATATTGATGAATCACTAAAAACATTGATCTGAGGAGTGGCAAGAAACCCATATTATCCATAAAATACTTTATCTTCAATTTTTAACAACTAGAATTTATTCAGAAAACATTATGCACAATGGGGGGGGTGTGAAATAGAAAAAAAAATATTTTAAGTAATTTTTGCTCTTTCCTAAACTCTGAGAAACCTCTCTACTACTATGTAATTATATGTAAAACAATTTATATATCATTATATGTAGAATATCTATAAGGGAAATAAGCTAATGAGCATAAACATATTAATATTGGGCACAACAGACTCAATCAAGGTAGAATTATATACAAGAAATAGATAAGGCAAACAATCTTTTTTTTTTTTTTAATATTGCCTTGCAAAGCTTTCTCATCTTCATTGCCCTTTCATTTAACTATTTCTGTATCTGGTCTTAATATATATTTCTATAAGAGTTACTTAAAAAATATTTGGACTATTTCTATTGTCTATTATATAAAACCTAGAGAACTTAAAAGTTTTTAAAGTCATCCATCATTTCCAACTCTTTTTGTTCCTTATCTCACATTGTCCATATATATATACATATATAAGAAAATGCTCAGTTCTGCTTCTAGTTAGAATGAAGATGCTTTTGAAAAAACAGAGATCCCACTAACATAATGAAAAAATACCATATTATTTATGCAACCAGAATTATTTTTTTTAAGAAAACATCAAAGAGATATCAAGATGGTAGAGTAGCAGGACTGTAACTCACCTCCCCCCACAGACACATCAAAAATACATCTACATTTAGAGAAGTTCTCACCAAAAACTAACTGGAGACTGGCAGAGAGACACAGGTACAACCAAGGATTTAGAGAGGGAACCATGTGGAATTGGGTAGGAAAAGAAGAGACAGGATTAGGCTGGGACAAGAGAAGGGGGATTACATGGGTGGGTGGAGATCCTCCCTGAGGAGTGAGCAGTTGGAGCCACATAATATGGCACTCCTGCCTTGAGGTCTCACACCAGGAAGATGAGTTTCCTTGGCTGATTGAATAGCTGGTGGAACTAACAGGAGGGTTGTGGGAAGCCTAAACTCCAGTCAGGAGGAGGGCATACATACATGCCTGTCCCTAAAGTAGGGAAGATAGGGGAGATTGTGACTGCATGAATGGCTGGCTGGTTTCCTGCCACCACCCCTGTGCACAGCCCAGCCTGAGCTGAGTGACCTCTTGATCTCTGCTTGCTTCACAACCCAGCTCCACATTGGGGCAAAGGCTGCCATGGCTGAGGAGAGAGCTCAGCTGTGAGATAGATATACAGATCAGACCCAAAATGGCAACTTAGTAGGGTTGGGGCAGTCACTACTGGCACTTACACAGGCAGCAGTCTTGATCTATGTCTGCAGCCGAACCACCACAGCCTGCACCACAACCCATGGCAAGTGCCTGCACTGGCCCTGCCTGCCCTGGTGTGCAGCTCCACACCAGGACAAGGGCAACAGAGGCTGAGGGGAGAGCTCAGCTGTGAGAGACAAAGGAAGCTCAGACCTGTAGAAGCATCTGAGTAGGGCAGAGGAAGCCATCACTGGTGCTTACTTAGGCAGCATATCAGAAGCAGTCTGGTCTTCAGACTCTGACCAGTACTCCCCATGCCCCAAACCATGCCAGACTCTCTTGACCCAGAATTGCTCCACCCTGGGGTGAGGATGCTGGTGCTGGGATGCAGGCAAGCACACATTAAAGGGAACAGAGCCATCTTGGGCACAACACTCAGGGCTTCTGCTCTAGCAACTTGGTATGTGCCCCCAATAGGAGACAGCCACTGAGTAGAGGAGAAGCCGTGGAGCATCTAGGTCTGGCCCTAACTTCTCCATCTCCAGAGCCACATCCTAGTAAGTTGATAGTTGCCAGCAAGCCCTGGGGAAAGACATGATTTGTGTTCACATCAGATCCAGCTCTCCCACTAAAGCCACTGGGAACACATAGACTTCATAGGTACACTCCTATACAAGGACAGACCTTTAGATGGCAAAAGGTAACTGTTTCACTGAATTTCACAGGGACAAAGAAAATTAAACAAAATGAGAAGACAGAGGAAATTATATCAATTGAAAGAGCAAGAGAAAACCCTGAATAAACAACTAACGAAAGAGAAATAAATAATATATCAGATAAAGAATTCATAGCATTAGTAATAAGAATGCTAACTAAATTAGGAAAAATAGGTGAGCACAGTGAGAATTTTAACAAGGTACTAGAAAGTATAAAAAAGAACCAGACAGAACTGAATACTATAACTGAAATGAAAAACACACTAGAAGAGATTAATAACAGACTAGATAATACAGAAGAACACATAAGTGACCTGGAAGATAGAAAATGAAAATCACCAAATCATAACAGCAAAAAAAGAAAAAACAAAGAATTAAAAAAAATGAGAAGATTTTAAGGGATCTCTGGAACAAAATCAAGTATACTAATATTTGCATAATAGGGCTTCCAGAAGAAGAAGAAAGAGAGGAGGTTGAAAATGTATTTGATGAAATTATGGCTGAAAACTTCTCAGACTTGAAGAAGGAAACAGATATCTGGGTACAGGAAACACAAATGGTCCCAAACAAGATGAACCCAAACAGCCTCACACTAAGACATATCATACGAAAAACAGCAAAATTAAAGACAAAGAGAGAATTCTAAAGGCAGGAAAAGAAAAACAAAGAGCCACATACAAGGAAGTCCCCATAAGGCCACCAGCTGATTTTTTTGCAAAATCTTTGCAAGTCAGAGGGGATGATGAATTCAAAGTGCTGAAAGTAGAAATTCCTGCAATCTATGATACTCTACCCAGCAAGATAATCATTTAGAATGGAAGGAGAGTTAACTTCTCAAACAAGCAAAAATTAAAATGTTCATCAATACTAACCCTACCCTAAAAGTAATGTTACAGCATCTTCTCTAAATGGAAAATGAAAGGTTACAATAAGAAGTAAGAAACTATAGAAAAGGGAAAATTCCACTAGTAAAGGCTGAGGATCAACTACTGAAATAAGCTAGCACAAAGATTAAAAGACAAAAATATCGTAATTAAAAGACAAAAAGTCATAAAATCAACTATAACTACAATAATCAGTAGAGGGATAAACATGAATATGTAAACTAGGACATCAAAAACAAAATGTGGGGGATGGAGTAAAAAATGTAGCTCTTTTAGAATGTGTTTCAACTTAAATGAAAATCTGTTTAAAGTAAATAGATATACTTATAGGTCATCACATATGAACTCCATGTTAACCGCAAATCAAAAAATTACAAGAGATACACAAAAACTGTAGAGAAAGGAACACAAACAGATCACTAAAAAATCGTCAAAGCACAAGAGAAGAAATGAAAGGAAGAAGAAAAGAACAAATAAGAACTATTTAAATGACTGGAAAACAGGTAACAAATGGCAATAAATACATACCTATCAATAATTACTTTAAATGTCAATGGACTAAATGTTCCAATCAAAAGACACAGTGTGGCTGACTGGATAAAAAACAAGACCCATATACATATATGTTGCTTATAAGAGACTCACGTCAGAGCTAAAGACACACACAGACTGAAAATGAAGGGATAGAAATAGATGTTTCATGCAAATGGAAAAGACAAGAAGCAGGGGTAACAATTCTCATGTCAGACAAATTAGACTTTAAAACAAATAACAAAAGTCAAAGAAGGGCATTATATAATGATAAAGGGATCAATACATGAAGAGGATATTACACTTCTTAACATATATGCACCTAATAGAGGAGCACCTAAAGATATAAAGCAAATATTAACAGATATAAAGGGAGAAATTGAAAATAATACAGCAATAGTAAAGGACTTTTATGCCTCACTGTCATCAATGGAGAAATCATTCAGACAGAAAATCAGTAAGGAAGGAGTTGCCTTAAGTGACACAGTAGACCTGTTGGACTTAATAGATACCTACAGGACACTGCATCCAAAAAGAGCAGAATACTCGTTCTTTTAAAGTTCTCACATGGAACTTTCTCCAGGATAGATCACATGTTAGGCCATAAAACAAGACTCAACAAATTTAACAGTATAGAAATTATATTAAACATTTTCTCTGACCACAACAGTATGAAACTAGAAATCAATTACAGGAATTAAAATGGGTAAAGCACAAACATGTTGAGACTAAACAATACACCACTAGAAAACCAATGGGTCAGTGAAGAAATCAGCGAGGATATCAGAGAATACCTCAAGATAAATGAAAATGGAAACAAAACTTTTCAAAATCTAAGCGGTATAGCAAAAGCAGTTCTAAGAGGGAAGTTTATAGTGATATAGGCTTACCTCAAGAGAAAGAAAAATCTCAAATACATAATCTCAAATTGTGTGAAAAATCTCAAATACACAATTAGAAAAAGAAGGACAAATGAAGCCTAATGTCAGCAGAAGGAAGGAAATAATAGAGATTACAGAGGAAATAATAAAATAGACACAAAAATATATATTAAAGATCAATGAAACAGAGAGTTAGTTTTGAAAAGATAAACAAAATTTATAAACCTGTAGCCAGCTCATCAAGAAGAAAAGAAAGAGGATTCAAATGAAAAAAATAAGAAATGCAAGAGAAGAAATAAGTACCAATATCACAGAGATATACAAACCTGAGAGAATAACTACAAACAGTTATAAGCCAGAAAGATTGGACAACCCAGAAGAAATGGACAAATTTCTAGAAACATACAACCTTCCAGACTGAATCAGGAAGAAACAGACAATCTGAACAGATGGATCACTAGTGGTGAAATTGAATTTGTAATTAAAAAAACCCACAAACAAACAAAAACAAAAAACTCCCAGAAAGCAAAAGTCCAGTACTAAAGGCTTCACAAGAGAATTCTACCAAACATACAAAAAAGAGCTAATAACTACCCTTCTCAAACTACTTCCCCAAACTGAAGAGGGTAGAACACTCTCAAATTTATTCTACGAGGCCACCATTACCTTGATACCACCACAAAAGCACACTACAAAAGAGGAAAATTATGGTCCACTATCTCTGATGAATAGAATTGTAAGAATCCTCCACAAAATATTAGCAAAATGAATTCAACAGTATATAAGAAGGATCGTTCATCATGATCAAGTGAAGTTTACACCAAGAATACAAGTATCATTTATTGTTCACAAATCAATCAGTGTGATACACCACATTAACATAAGGAAATATAAAAATCACTTGATCATCTCAATAGACACAGAAAAAGAATCTGACAATATTCAACATCCATTCATGTCAAAAATTCTCATCAAAGTTGGTATAAGGGAATATATCTCAATATAATAAATGCCATTTATGACAAACCCATGGATTACATTATATTCAATGGTAAAAAGCTGAAAGCCTTTCCTCTAAAATCAGTAAAAAGACATGGGTGCCAACTCTTGCCACTTCTATTTAACATAGTATTGGAAGTCTTAGCCACATCAATCAGGCAAGAACAGGAAATAAAAGGCATCCAAATTGGAAAGGAAGAAGTAAAACTGTCACTATTTCCAGATGACATGGTACTATATATAGAAAACCCTAAAGTCTTCACCAAAAAATTATTAGCACTAATAAATGAATTTAGTAAAGTTGCAGGATGTAAGATTAATATACTGAAACCTGTTGCTTTTCTATACACTAATAATGAACTATCAGAAAGAGAAAGCAGGAAAATAATTCTGTTTAAAATTGTGTGAAAAATAAAAACCTAGGAATAAACTTAATGAAAACAGTGAAAGACCTACACTCTGAAACCTATGAAACATTAATGAAAGAAATTAAAGATGATATAAATAAATGGAAAGATATCCTGTGTTTCTGGATTGGCAGAATTCATACTGTTAAAATATCCATAATACCCAAAGCAATCTACAGATTTAATGCAATCCTCACCAAAATACTCATGACATTTTTCACAGAACTAGAGCAGATAATCCTAAAATTTATATGGAACCATGAAAAATCCTGGATTGCCAATGGAATTTTGAGAAGAATGAATCTGGAGGTATCACACTCCCTACTTCAGATTATACTACAAAGCTACAGCTACAGGAATCAAAACAGTATGATACTGACACAAAAACAGACACATATACCAATGGAACAAAATAGAGACCCCCAAAATAAACCCATGCACCGTGGTCAGTCTATGATAAAGGAGTTAAGAGTATACAATGGAGAAAAGAAATTCTCTTCAACAAATGGTGCTGGGAAGACTGGACAGCTACATGTAAAGAATGAAATTAGAACATTTCCTCACACCATATACAAAAATAAACTCAAAATTGATTATGGACCTAAATGTAAGACCTGAAATCACAAAATTCCTAGAAGAGTACATAGGCAAAACACTCTTTGACATATATTGTAGCAATATTTTTTTTGGATCTGTCTCCTGAGAGATCCGTATAAACAATGAGATCTAATTAAACTTAAAAGCTTTTAAGTTTAAGGAAACAAAGGGAACCATCGACAAAACAAAAAGACAACCTACTGAATGGAAAAAAAAAACATTTGCAAATGAAATGACCAAGAAGGGGTTAACAATCAAATATATAAACAGCTCATAACTCAATATAGGAAAAAAAAAAACAACCTGATGAAAAAATGGGCCGAAGACCTGAATAGGCATTTTTCCAAAGCAGACATACAGATGGCCAACAGGCACATGAAATGATGCTCAGAATTGTTAATCATTGATTAACATCACTAATGCAAACTCAAACTAGAATGAGATAACACCTCACACCTGTTAGAATGGCTAACATCAAAATGTCTACACATATCAAATGTTGGGGAGGATTTGAAGAAAAGAGAACCCTAGTACGCTGTTGGTCTGATCGTAAATTGGTGCAGCCACTCTGGAAAACTGTATAGAGGTTTCTCAAGAAACTAAAAATAGAACTACCATATGAGCCAGGCGTTTGCATTGCTAGGTATATATTCAACCAAGCAAAAGCACTAATTTGAAAAGATACATGCACCGTAATGTTCACAGCAGCATTATTTGCAACAGCCAAGGTATGGAAGCAATGTACATGTCCATTAACAGTAGAATGGATAAAGATGGTATATATGTATGTCTATATCTATATCTACATCTATATGTATTTTTATATCTTTATAATGAAATATTACTCACCCATAAAAAGGACTATAATTTTGACATTTGCCACAACACGGATGGACCTGGAGGGTATTATGGTTAGTGAAATAATGTGGACAGAGAAAGATAAATACTCTTTGTTATCATTTATATGTGGAATCTAAAAAATAAAACAAATGTATGTAACAAAACAGGAACAGCCATATATAGAGAGAACAAACAAGTGGTTACCAGTGGGAAGAGGGAAGGGGGCAAGATAGGGGGATTAAGAGATACAAATTACTATTTATAAAATAAAGAAGCAACAAGAATATATTGTACAGTACAGGGAAATATAGAGATTATTTTATAATAACTTTAAGTGGAGTATAAGCTATAAAAATATTTAGTCACTATGTTGTACACCTGGAATTAATATAATATTGTAAACAACTACACTTCCATTAAAAAAAGAAAACATCAAAGAGCTGAAGACAAAATGTGAATTCTAAAAGTGTAGACTGAGCTCCTTTTAAGTGAGCAGAGCAGAGCCTCTTTCATTCCTGAGGAACTAATGAACATAGTAGCAAACTTACCACAGGAAGGAGAGGGTAAGCAAGATAAGAAGGAATTTTGTATGGGCAAGGAAAAAATGAACTTCTATTAGAGCTTGTGTCCTTGGCAATTAATAAGAAGCTAGCTCTCAAATTCCATCATGGGATTTTTCTAATTGTGCGTAGGTTCAGAGCAGAAAAATTAAAAGGGATCTCATACTATTAAGGTGCTTAGAGCTCATGCCCTGCTGGAGTAAGTGTCCTAATTTCACCCTGAGACATAAGAACTCAGTTCAGGACTGAAACTAAAGTCCCATCACAGCTCTGACCTAGTTCAGAATTATGAATTAGAAGGAAAATATGGACACTATTCAAGAAAAAAAAAAAAACAGACAGTAAAATATGACACACACATTACCCAGGGAATGGTGGAAGTTAAAGGAAAAACTTAACACAGTGATTGAAGTATGTAGGGAATTAATGAACCAACTGAAAATTCTAGAATTAAAAATCTGTAATATTTCATATTAAAATTCATTTTGGCATATTAGTATATAAGGCAAAAAAGAAAAGACCAGTTACTTGTGTGCAGATTAATATAAATTGACTAAATTTTGAAGAACAAATATTTAAAAAAAAAAGAATGGAGAATCAAAGATATATGGGAAGATGTGAAAATATCTAATATACATGGATTGGATTTCCAGGAAAAGAAAAGAGAACAGAGAAAAAAAGTATTTAAAGCCATAATGTCTGAGGACCTTCTGAAATTAATGAACGATATTTACCCACAGTTCTAAGAGCAGCAAAACCTAAGCAAAAACATAACCACAGAGTAAATCTGTTTTGAACCAAAGATAATAAGAATATCTTAAAAACAGCTAGAAACAAAAAAAGATACATTACAATCAGATATAATAATAAATATGATGATCAGCTTTTTACAAGAAACACTGGAAATGATAAGATAATGGAAGGACATATTTTTTCTTTCTTCCAGTTTTATTGAGATATAACTTACATGCAGCACTATGTAAGATAAAGTGTACTGCTAAGGATTTGACTTATATACATCATGAAATGATTATCACAATAAGTTTAGTGAGCATGCACTATCTCATATAGACACAAAATTTAAAAATAGAAAAATTTATTTTTCCTTGTGATGAAAACTCTTAGGATTTACTCTCTCAACAACTTCCATACAACATACATACATACAGCAGTGTTAACTATATTGACCATACTGCAGATTACATTCCCAGTACTTATTCATCTTATAACTGGAAGTTTGTACCCTGTGACTGCCTCCTTCCATTTTCCCCCTCCCCCTTCCTCTTGCTTCTTGCAACCACAAACCTGATCCCTATTTTCCTAAGTCTGTTCATTTGTTTGCTTTTGAAGTATAATTGATATACAACACTATAAAATAATAACCTAGATTCTCCACCTAGAGTAAAGGAAAACTCTGAAAGACTGAATAATGATATGGAGAGTTTTTGTCTGTTTGTTTAAAGGTTTCAGACTTGTACCACAAGAAATTTTAAATGAAGTTCTTCAGGTTAAAGAAAAATAATGCCAGGTGAAGAATAAATTTACACCTCTATTTAAAAAAAGAATAACAAAGAGGGTAAAAGTGTGGACTAAATTAAAGTGTATTTGAAAATATATTGTACAGTCCCTTGATATCCACAAGGGATTGGTTCCAGGATCCCCCATGGATACCAAAATCTGATGGTGCTTAAATTCCTTATATAAAATGGTATAATATTTGCATATAACCTAGGCACTTACTCTGGTATGTTTTAAATAATCTTTAGATTACTTACCTAATACAATGTGAATAGTTTTTAATGCAATGTAAATGCTATGTAAATAGTTGCCTTCTCCCAGAATATTCACGTTTTGCTTTATGGAACTTTCTGACAATTTTTTTGAATATTTTCCATTTGAGGTCAGTTGAATTCTGGAATGCAGAATCCACAGACATGAAGGATCAACTGTAAAGCTATTGACTGTTAAAAACGCCAAATAACACCATATTGTAGAGTTCAAAATTTAGAGTCAAAAGTAAATTTAAAAAGCCAAAAGAGGTTACTTGATTAGCTCAAAAGAAGAATGAAAGGAGAAACAAACAAAAACCAATAAAGGGAGAAAATGTGAGGCAAATAGAAAACCAATTATGGGATGGTGGACCTAAGCACAACTATATTAGTAAGATATTTTTAAAACCATGGCATAGAACAAGACAAAGAAAAAACAATAAAAAATATGCATAAGACCTGAACAAGTACTTCACAAAAGAAATACTTTAATAAAATAATTAGAAATGATAAACTTTTTATACATCAGAATGGCTAAAAATAAAAAGAATTATAAAATCAAATGCTGGCATGGATACAGTACAAATGGAATGTTTACACATTGCTTTTCAATTTATAAAGTTGTACAATAAATTTAGAGAACTGTGTGATATGCTCTAATAATTTTAAACTTACACATACAGTATGACATAAGAAATTTATTGCTTGTTATATAACCAAGAGAAATAAATGCATGGATTTACAAAACAAGTGAACAAAAATGAACACAAGAATGTTCATCTTGAATCACGATTTAGATATAACCCAAATACAAATGTCCATTAACAGTGGAGTGTATAAAATGGAACATCACTTAGCAATAAAAATGACCAAACCACTGATGTACTGAGCAACATAGATAAATCTTAACTACAGTGTGTTCTTCAAAAGAAGCCAGACATAAAAGAGAACACACTGTGTATGTATGTATGTATGTATATGTATAAATATATACAAATTCAAGAATAGATAGAATGCATCTATGGTGAAAAATCTATTGTGAAAGCTCTATGGCAAAAAAAGTAAAAAAACTTTGGTAGGAAGATTGGAAATGGGCACAAGGGAATTGTCTGTGGTAATAGAAATGTTTTACATATTCATTTACTGTTTTACATGGATCTCTATAAATGAAAATACTTATCAAGTGGTATACTTAAAATTGTAAAATAATTTAGCCATGAAAATAAAACTGTCACTGTTTTGTGAATGTTCATTATATTTTCTATATTTCATGCTTTACTTCTTTTTTCAATGTTCCTTCCACCTCATCCTCTACCTCCCTGCCATATTTATCTATTGACTTCATAACCATCTCTCAAGATCCAGATATCTTTTATATGTTGTTTTCTGTCATTCCCATAAAGAGTCTCCCATAACAATATGTGCTACTTTAATAAATTCAACACAGCTTCCAATTATTTTATTGCTTTTTGTTCTTCATAGAAGAATCGCCTTTAATCTATTTCACATATGCATTTAGTATTTTTTAAATTATTAGTCTTCCTTAGTAGAATGTAATTTCTATGAATAAATCATTTTTTTCTGTTTTACTGATAACTGTATTTCTAATGCCTGTAACAGAGACTGATGCATAATAAATGTTTACTTAATATTTACTGCCTGAATAAATGATCCACAATATAGATTTTGCTAAATGTCATAATGAAAGTTAGGAATGGGTATAGAGTTGCCAGATAAAATACAGGACAACCAGTTAAGTTCAAATTTCAGCTAAAGCAGATAATACATTTTTAGTATAAGTATGTCCCAATTATTGCACAGGACATATTTGTATTTTTTAAAATTATATATTTGAAAGTCAAAACTAATTGGATGTCCTGGGTTTTTGTTTTATAAATGTGGAAACGCTAAATAAATATCACTGGTGAGCTCAATAGCTTGTTACTCAGCATCAGGGTTGTTATGGTTGACATTAATGATATTCAAAATACATGAATTCTATAGAAAATTAATATGCCCTTTATCTTTGCATGACAGAATACGATCTAATGGGCAAGCAACTTGTTTTACTTTTTTTTTTAATTGAATGTTTGGATATTTAATGCAAATTTTCATCAGGAAACCTGAAATAACAGAGACCTGGGACTTCATGAAGTTCTACCAAGCAGCAAGTTTATGACTGCACCTGTACACACGCACACACACATGCGTGCACACACACACAGTCTGTATATGTTGCAAAATTTAATTCGAAAATTGCTCTTGTAAATCTGGAAGAAAGATTGTGGAAAGCAGTAATCTTTACCTTCATCTAAACATTTGTGTCAATCTTATCAACCAGAAAAGTCTAATGGCTTTGTTCAACGAAATTGTTTTCGGTCATTTTACAATGAATATGATTACTGATCATCACTATCAGGTGATAGAAGGGAATGAACTGAATTATATAATATCCAGCTACATTATATAATAATAATACATATTTAAGTAAAATTCAGGATCTGTTTTACCAGATTTGGAAGAAATGCCCTATTGGTCACAGATAAGTTATCTTTGCATATATTTATCTTCTTAAGTTAAGAAATAAATTTCTGTCAACTTAATAATCAAATTTTTTGTTTTATAGTGTGAAGTAAAAAGGAAAACAGTAATTTCTATACAATTACACAAACTCATGTAGACCTTATAAGTTGAGAGTGGAACCTTGATGGAATATGCTTCTGGGTACTATCTTAATTTAATTTTAAAATGTGCTTCTGCTTGTAGTTAAATAGAAAAATATATTTAAAATACATTCTCATCTATCTAGACTTTTTTTTCCACTCCTGAACAGAAGCTCCAAAGCAAAAATATTTGTAAAATACAAGAAGTTAATTAGCTATAGACTTTCACTTTATTAACTGTTTGGCTCTAGGTATAAAGGTAAAACATTTCATTTGTTTAATTTAATTCACCATGTTTGAATATTCGGGACAACCTTAAGGCTAAATTTTGAATTTGGAGTAATTTGGAATATATTTTTTGTCCATTTATTATACTGGGAGCGTCCTACATTTGACCTATATCTAGACATTGCTTTTCAAATACCCAAAACGCTAAATATTTATACTTTAACTCTCTGTGCTATAGATTTGCAATGCCATGTGTTGCTAAAGATCACCAATAAATAGTGAAAGGAGTTATTCACTTGATGGAGAATTAATATGTGAAAAGGAATATAGTAAATAAATATGAGGCACGATATTGGATTAAATGCTCTCTAAGCTAGTATCTAAATTTAATCAGTTCATACAAAATGACAGAACACAAAAAAATTAAACGGTAATAGTACAAACCAAATTAATTATTACCAATTTTAATATCACATACAAGATATATTTCTATCTAGTAAATACGTAATTTATTTAAGTAGTCCATCCAAATGAAATATAAGGTAAAAAGTTAACTATGATCAACATATAGCTTGAAAATTACTGTTGATATAAAGTTATCAGCTCAAACTGACATGTAGTAAATTATTGATTCTAAATTTTCATCTATTATTATTCCTTGTGTTCTATAAATTAGAGCTATCCAATCCATGAGTTATTATCAATGACCAGTTTTCTAATAATATATTTGATTACTTATTTTTTGATCACTTAAAAATTAAATTATCAAAAATCATACAATATTACATTAGCTTCCTAATATATAATTGTAAATATAGGAAAAATGAAACCAAAGAACATCAACATAAAGAGGTTAAATCAAATTTATCAATATAGCAAATGGTCTTATAATTCATTAGGTTCTAAGAGCAAGGTAATCCAACCATAGTTAAACTAGAAAATCAGTGAGCAAAACAATGTATTACAAACAGAAATGTCTTATGAGAAAAAGATGACTTTGAATTTGTCCTTAGGAAATGCTTATATTTCAAAGGAACATGTTGGTGTAGTGTGTGGTCTTTTGTTTATTCAAATGTTGTAATTTTATCCTATAACTCCTATAGAGATAATTACAGACAAGTTTAGTATTATTAGATATTTATAATCCCTCAGTAATTTTCTAATCTCTTGTTTTTTCTATCCCCAGATAACTGCTTCACAGCTCAGCAGAATTTTTAATCACTTCCTCATAATAACAAAACAATTTGAACACAAGATAATATTGCCTGTACAGTAAAACCTGGAGTCACAAATGATAAAAACATAATATGAATCCATTAAATGATTGTGGTTCAGTCATCCTTCTTAGTCTAGCTTAGTTATATCCACTCTTATTTCAGATTTCACTTTCAAAGGGGCACTTAACCTTAAAAATCATACTATATTACATTATTGATTTCTTCAGACATTCAAAAACACATAATCAATGTGTGCTTAGTACTGAATATTTCAGAAGGTGAGACAGGAGAATAAAAAAGAAAGGAAAGGGCTTCCCTGGTGGCACAGTGGTTGACAGTCCGCCTACCGATGCAGGGGACATGGGTTCGTGCCCCGGTCTGGGAGGATCCCATATGCCGCGGAGCGGCTGGGCCCGTGAGCCATGGCCGCTGAGCCTGCGCATCCGGAGCCTGTGCTCCGCAAAGGGAGAGGCCGCAACAGTGAGAGGCCCGCGTACCGCCAAAAAAAAAAAAAAAAAAAAAAAATCTTAAAAAAAAAAAAAAGAAAGGAAGACATAGTTACAAACTTCAGTGAGTTTATATCTTATAAGTAATGTACAACCTAAAGCCATGGAAGTACCTTAAGGACTCTAAATAAAAATATACATACCTTGTCACAAAATACGTTGTTCATGGGCTATAAATTGATATAAATCATTCTGAAAATACTTGTCATGATACTTGAATCCTTTTATATCATATGACCTATAAATTATACCAATATGAAGCTATTCAAAATCAGCTTTGTAGCAAAAGTGTACAAACAAAATATTTATCACAACCTTGTTTAATAAAGAAGAAATAGGAGTCAGTCTATAACAACATGCAAAAAATATGGATGAATAGAATGACTGTAAGAAAAAGATGTAATAAATATGAGAGTATATATTTATGATTCCATTTACAGGAAGATCATAAACTGGCAAAACTAATTTATATTAATATAAGTCAGAACAGTGGTTACTATTTGTGGAAGAAAGAATTTACTGGGAAGAAGCAAAAATAAGCTTTTGAATGCTGGAACTGTTCTAAATCTTGATCTGTTTGGTGGTTACTCAAATGTTTGCAAATGTAAATATTCATTGAACTGACATGTAAAATTTGTGCATTTTAGCATTATTCAATATAACCAAAATTTGGGAGCAACCTAAATATCCATTGACAGATGTACGGATTTTAAAAATATGGTATATAATGTGACAGAATATTATGCAGCCTTAAAAAAGAAATCCTGCAATAGGCAACAACATAGATAAGCCTTGAGTACATTACGCTAAATGAAATAAATCAATCACAGAAGAAAAAATGCTACATAACTCAAATTTATATGAGGTATCTAAAACAGTCAAACTGAAAGAAGCAAAGAATAGAAGCATAGTTGCCAGGGCTGAGGGAGAGGGAAATGGGGGATTGCTAATATGTGGGTATGAAATTTCAGTTATGCAAGATGAAAAGGTTCTTGAGATCTGCTACACAACATTGTGCCCATAGATCAAAACACCGTATTGAATGCTTACAAATCTGTTGAGAAGGAAGATCTCATGCTAAGTGTTCTTACCACAATAAATTTTTAAAATTTAAATTTTATTGCATCAATATTGTTTTTCAATTAGATAAATTTAAAACTAAGTATCACCTCAAAAGTTTGGAAACATACTTGGCTAGGCTTATTTTTCTTATCAGTACTTCTTCATTTTCTAACACAATAATATCACTAAAATACACGTTGCTAAAATGAATTGGTGCATGGTTAATTCTATGTACTGAATAATTTTCATTTAAAGACAAGATCGTTATTAAATACCATATTAAATTACATCAGTTACAGAAATAAAAATAAAGTTACCTAGGATTACAAAATTTAAGCTGCCTTCATTCTAAAGGCCACTAAATATAGGAAAAAATCAAGATGTTTGGAAAGCTAATATGAGTCTTCTGTCGAGGATTTATTTTAAATTACAGTTGATGAAACTGGGATATATACTATATGAGGGATAAAAAGACAACAGCATATAGAAGAGAAAGGAATCTGTGTGAAAATTTGTACAAAAATTATATAGAATGGCTGTTTCACATAGGTAATTGAAGGGATTTATTTTTATTGAAAAAGACCATAGTGAGCTACTAGAATATTATCAGGGACATAGAATCCAAAGATTGTCAGTTTATCTCCTTGTCTCCTTCCTTCCTCCCTCCTTCCTTCCCTCCCTGCCTTCCTTCCATCCTTCCCTTTCTTTTTCCTCTCCTTCCCTCCCTCCTTTATACCCTCCATTCCCTCCTCCTCCTTCTCTCTATAAATTTCTAAATCTGAGGCTATGGAAGGCAAGTATAACTTGGAGACATTGTAGGTTCACTTCCAGACCACTACAATAAAGCAAATATTGCAATACAGCTAAGTCACACAAATTTTTTAATTTCCCAGTGTATATACAATTTATGTTTACAGTACTGTTGTCTATTGAGTGTCCAATAGCATTACATCTAAAAAATGTGCATACCTTAATTAAAAATACTTTACTGCCAAAAATGCTAACCATCATCTGAGCTTTCAGCAAACTTAATCTTTTTTGCTAGTGGAGGGTCTTGCTTCAGTGTTGATGACTGCTGACTCAACAGGGTGGTGGTTGCTGAAGGTTGAGGTGGCTGTGGCGATTTCTGAAAAATAAGACAACAGTGAAATTTGCTGCATTGATTGCCACTTCCTTTTACGATTTATTTCTCTGTAGAATGCAATGCTGTTTGATAGCATTTTACTTACAGGTTTACTTACTTTTCAATGATGTTTATGTAATATAAATTCTTTGTTTTCATTTCAACAATCTTCATAGCATCCTCACAGGAGTAGACTTCATCTCAAGAAACTGCTTTCTTTGCTAGCCCATAATCAGCAACTTCTCATCTGTTAAAATTTGATCATGAGATTACAGCAATTCAATCACATCTTCTAATTCTAGTTCCCTTGCTACTTCTACCACATCTGCAGGTACTTTCTCCACTGAAGTCTTAAACCCCTCGATGTCATCCATGAGGGTTAAAATTAACTTCTTCCAAAATTTTGTTAATGTTGATATTTTAACCTCTTTCCTGAATCACAAATGTTCTTAATGGCATCTAGAATGGTGAATCCTTTCCATAAGGTTTTCAATTTACTTTTCCCAGGACCATCAGAGGAATCACTATCTATGATAGCTAGCCTTGTGAAATATTTTTCTTAAACAATAAGACTGGAAACTCAAAATTACTCCTTAATCCATGGGCTGCAGAATGGATGATGTTTTAGTGAACATGAAAACCACATTTATCTTATTTTACATCTCCATTAGAGCTCTTGGGTGACTGGGTACATTGTCAATGAGTGGTGATATTTTGAAAAGAATCTTTTTTTCTGAGCAATAGGTCTCAATAGTGGGCTTATAATATTCAGTAAACTGTGTTATAAACAGATGTGCTGTCATCCAAGCTTTGTTTTTCCATATATAGAACACAGGCATAATTCTTAGGGGCCCTAGGATTTTGAGAATGGTAAATGGGCACTGGATTCAACTTCAAGTCACCAGCTGCATTAGCCCCTAACAAGAGAGTCAGCCTGTCCTTTGAACTGTTGAAACCAGGCACTGACTTCTTTCTAGCTAAGAAAGATCTAGATGCCATCTTCTTCCAATAGAAGGCTGTTATGCCTATATTAAAAATCTGTTGGGAATTCCCTGGGGTGGTCCAGTGGTTAGAACTCCATTCTTCCACTGCAGGGGGACTGGGTTCGATCTCTGGTCGGGGAACTAAGATCCCGCATGCCACGCGGCGAGAGAGAAAAAAAAAATCTGTTGTTTAGTGTAGTCACCTTCATTCATTATCTTACCTAGAGCTTCTGGATAACTTACTGCAGTTTCTATATCGGCACTTGTTGCTTCACCTTGCACTTTTAAGTTATGGAGATGCCTTCTTTCCTTCAATGTCATGAACCAAACTCTGCTAGTTCAAACTTTTCTTCTAAAGCTTCTTCACCTCTCTGGATTAGGTTTTGATTTAAGGGAATGTTGTGGCTGGTTTGATCTTCTATCCAGACCACTAAAACTTTCTCCATATCAACAATGAGGAAGCTTCACTTTCTTATCATTCATGGGTTCACTGGAGTAGCACTTTTAATTTCCTTCAAGAAACTTTTCCTTTGCATTCACAACTTGGCTAACCAGAGCAAGAGGCCCCACTTATGGCTTATCTCGGTTTTTCAACACGCCTTCCTCACTACGCTTAATCATTTCTAGCTTTTGATTAAAAGTGCAATACATGAGACTCTTCCTTTCACTTGAACACTTAGAGGTCATTGTAGGGTCATTAATTGGCCTAATTTAATATTGTTATGTCTCAGGGAACAGGGAGGTCCCAGGAGATGGAGAGAGATAGAGGAATGGCTGGTCAGTGAAGTAGTAAGAACACACACACTTATTAAGTTCACCATCTTATAAGGGTGTGGTTCATGCCACCTCAAAACAATTACAATAGTAACATCAAAGATCACTGATCACAGATTGCCATAGTAAATATAGTAATAATGAAAAACTTTGAAATATTTTGAGAATTACCAAAATGTGACACAGAGACATGAAATGAGCACATGCTGTTGGAAAAATGGCACCAACAGACTGCTTGATTCAGGGTCACCACAAACCTTCAATTTGTAAAAAACACAGTATCTGTGAAGCACAGTAAAGCAAAGTGCAATAATATGAGGTATGCCTATAGTTGTGCAGTGTCTAATTTTTTCTGCTTCAACAAACTATGTCTCTTAGTAAGACAAATCTAGTAAATAATATTACTCATATAAAGTATCATGTTCATTATATACAAACTATCTTTGATTCATGGTGTATTTTGAGCCCAAACATATTATCTGACATTCACATGTTGAATTTGATTCTATATTTTTCTCCAATGGAAAAAAATCAATGTAAACCTTAGAAATTTATAAAATTTTTTAAAACATTTGTTTTGTCACTTACATTTCAGCAGATTCAGTAATCACAAATGTAACTTTTAGGAACTTTCAAATACTCATGAATATACTGAAGGTTGACCTCACTCAAAGAATTGTGAGTCGATATATGTTTGTGTCTGTGTGTGTGCGATCAAATCTGTACGGATATATATGTTTGGATACATTTGTATACATATGATAGAGGAAACATAACAAATAATTTTCCAATTATATTAGAAAAGGTGAAAGAATAGATACATAAGGAATAAAATCCTCTTTTAAAAAATATGTATGTTTGACTTATAAAAAGATGACTGTGTTATATATTCAACTGAAAACTTTAATACTGTAAATTTTAAGTTTGTACTCATTTATTTTTAATAAGTATAATTCAAAATCATTTTTGCATCAAATTTAAAGTATCAATTAAAAAAGATTTAAATTTCACTCATCTTGATTTTAAGTAGTTTCATTCCAAAACTTTAAAAAATCTACACTTACTTGTATATGTTATTTCTACCCATCATTTAATCACAAATTATTCTTCAATTAAAAAAACTTCTTCTGTTTATTCCTTATATGGGCAGAATGGAGCCTGTCTTTCTCATCACCAAGTCTCCAAGCCATATCATAGGCCTCATACATGTTGCTCATTAATGATTTATTGAATTAACAAATGGAAAGCTAAATGTAGGTAGTCTTGACTTCAAAGAGCAAATCGCCGAAGAACAATATTTACATTATTTTACAGTTTCTGACACAGCAGTAAATCTACCAAATAAAGCAATTATTTCTCACACTTATAAGAAAATCTACCAAGTAAAACAATGTATATAATTATGAAGTAAGCAGCCTAGGTAACTTTTAATATATTGTATGTGATTACTAGAGATTGCTGAAGAGAAAGTTTGTGTATTAAATATCTCTATGAAAGACTTTATAAAGCAGTGATGACTACTTGTAAGAAATCTGCATATAAAAATTACCCTTACAAACACACTTTTTCTCATTCATGAATTCTAGTATTGACATGATTGACTTTTAGATGTCAATGAATCAAAAGATGAAAACTAAAATTCTGCTGAGTACAAAACATTTTATGGACACACAGGTTTTTATTTGTCAGCACACTGCATTCATCTCAACTAATAAGGTGACATTATTGTACTGAACTTCTATAATGTGTGGGGCATTGTGTAATGGTTATAACCATTTGGAAATTTCTGAAGCTTATCTTCTGTAGTCCATTAACATTTGAGGCTTATATGGGAAAGAGGAAGGTATAATTCAAGGGAGTCCTTGTTAGTTGTATTAGTCAGAGTTCTCTTCAGAGAAACAGAACCAATAAAACATGCACCTAGAAAGAGATTTATTGTAAGAAATTGGCTCACACAATTATGGAGGCTGACAAGTCCAACCAGCCAGCAAGGTGAAGACCCAGAAAGAGCCGACGTTCTAGTTAGAAGGCCAAGCAGACAAGAAGATCTGATATTTCAGATGAAGTCCAAAGGTAGTCTTCTGGAGAATTACCTCCTACTTGGGGAAGGATTGGTCATTCTGTTCAATTCAGGTTTCAAATGATTGGATAAGGCACACTTACATTAAGGAGGGCAATTTGCTTTACTCTACTCAGTAAAATGTTCATGTTATACAAAAACTCTCTCACAAAAACACCCAGAATAATAATCGACCAAATATCTGGACATGTTCTGTCCAGTTAAGTTAGCAAATGAATTAACCATCACACTAGTCAGAAAGGGAAAATACAAAAATAACCTGTCCAGTTTTTTTTTCTGCTGTGGCCTCTCCCGTTGCGGAGCACAGGCTCCGGACGCGCAGGCCCAGCGGTCATGGCTCACGGGCCCAGCCGCTCCGCGGCATGTGGGATACTCCCGGACCGGGGCACGAACCCGTGTCCCCTGCATCGGCAGGCGGACTCTCAACCACTGCGCCACCAGGGAAGCCCTAACCTGTCCAGTTTGGTCTGAGTTATTGTGGAAACTGAACAAAGAAGGCATCAGTAAGCCCAAAGGGCTCAGATGTCAGGGTCTGTATTTCTAGATCTTGGGAAGATGATTTGAGGGATCTTTAGAAATATCCAGACAATGGTTACTGAACCTGAGTGTATTTATAATATAAACTCCAAAGTCACATGGTTATCACAATATAACATAAAAAGCATGTGACATAATCCCATACCCCTTCATAGGGGAAATACTCAACAAACTAGAAATACAAGACTACATCCTCATCCTGATAAAGAACATATATAAAATGAGCACAACTAACTTTATATACTTAGTGGTTAAAAGCTGATAGCTTTTCTCCTAAGATCAAGAACATAACTAGGTTTTCTGTTCTTGCTACCACTACTCAACATTGTACTGGAGTTCATAGCTAGGGCAATTGGACAAGAAATTTAAAATTAGACAATAATAGATAAAGCAAGAAATAAATAAATGGATAGTTGGAGGCCTGCATATGGAGAGAGATCAAACAATACGCAAATGTTTTTTCAGGAATCCTTGTTCCAAGTCCCACATGAAATTTGAGTGTTCACTTCAGACCACAGAAATAAGCATTGGCCATTTTCCCAAAAGGCAGCCTAGACCATTAGCTTATCTGGAAGGCATTTCAGACTGTTATCACCATGAGCATTTAAAAATCATTGCTGGTTCACTTTTTATATTATGAGCATTATACATGTTTAGTAAGTACAAAAGTGAATAATCTTATGTATTATAACTAAACCTTTCTTTTAAAAGAGCTGATTTAAATGAAGTAATTTATTGTCATATAACAAGTATTTAGAGAACTGATTTGAAAATGCTTTAAAATAAACCTTAATATTTAGCTTCTTAAAGCCCAACCTAAATAAACTATAACCTGTAGGTACTGACAGAGAAATAATGCAGATATCAATTTCCAAGGAAATACTTTCCTTTACTGTGAGATCTCACCTATAATGTGTATGCTAGATAAAAATCTCCTTGTAAAAGTGTTGGATTCACTGAAATCATTCAGCAGCTGAAGGTCACAGCTGTGAATGGAGAATATTCACAGACTGGAACAATTTGAATGGAAATCTAGGGCTTAACTTGGAATTTTACCACATCTCAGATTAAATGGTTTACTGCTGAATGTTTCATAGCTAAAATATTTTCAGAAGTTACCAGAAAGCCAAATAAGAAGTATGTTTTCAGAATAGATGATATAGACTAGATTTATAAATTCCTTAGGAACTTACACAATACAAAACATACAGTATACCATATACAGAAAAGTGTGCAGACAAAAATAGACGGTTAGAGAAGAAAAATTTAAAATTTAATGATAGCAGTGGGAAAGAGAAGACAAAATAAGGGAAGGAGAGACAGATGGGGAAAAGAGAAATATTTTAAAAAATTATTCCATAAGAATTTAATATAATTAAAAATTCCCCAGCACTTATATCCAACTTCAGATTCTTAGAATATGAAGTCAAAAGAGTTATGAAAAAATCAAAATACCTAGCTTGTAGGAAACTTGACTTTAACGATGATTCTGATGCTCATGAGAATTTTATCATTTATATAAATACTGCTGTACACTGTCTTCTTTTTTTTTTTTGCAGTATGCAGGCCTCTCACTGTTGTGGCCTCTCCCGTTGCAGAGCACAGGCTCCGGACACGCAGGCTCAGCAGCCATGGCTCACGGGCCTAGCCGCTCTGCAGCATGTGGGATCTTCCCGGACCGGGGCACGAACCCGTGTCCCCTGCATCGGCAGGCGGACTCTCAACCACTGCACCACCAGGGAAGCCCTGTCTTCTTTTTTTAAACCTAGTTTATGAGACAATTTTAAGCTAGTAGAAAATTAGTTACTTTTGTGTACTACAATGAACTATAAGTAATTTCTAGCTTTAAGCTAAGGTCTATCCTAACAGTCAATAGTGTTTTAATTATGTTAAGAAGGCAAAATACCTGTACTCTGAAAACTATAAGATGCAGATGAAAGAAATCAATGATGACACAAACAGATGGAAAGATATTCTTGGATTGGAAGAATCAGTAGTGTCAAAACGATTATACTACACAAGGAAATCTACAGATTCAATGCAATCCCTATCAAATTACCAATGGCATTTTTCACAGAACCAGAACAAAAAAATATTAAAATTTGTATGGAAACACAAAAGATCCCGAATAGCCAAAGAAATCTTGATGAAGAAAAACAAAGCTGGAAGAATCAAGCTCCCTGACTTCAGGTGATAGTACAAAGCTACAGTAATCAAACAGTATGGTACTGGCACAAAAACAGAAATATAGATCAATGGAACAGGATAGAAAGCCCGGAAATAAAAGCACACACATATGGTCAATTAATCTATGACAAAGAAGGCAAGAATATACAATAGAGAAAAGACAGTCTCTCCAAGTAAATGGTTCTGGGAAAATTGGACAGCTACATGTAAAAGAATGAAATTAGAACATTCTCTAACACCGTACACAAAAATAAAACTCAAAATGGATTAAAGACCTAAATGTAAGACCAGATACTATAAAACTCCTAGAGGAAAACATAGGCAGAACACTCTGACATAAATCGCAGCAATATCTTTTTTGGATCCATCTCCTAGAGCAATGGAAATAAAAACAAAAATAAACAAATGGGACCTAATTAAACTTAAAAGCTTTTCACAGCAAAGGAAACCATAAACAAAAAGACAACCTGCAGAATGGGAGAAAATATTTGCAAACGATGTGATCAACAAGGGATTACTACTTCAAAGACTACTTTGAGAAAAGATGAATGAACACTATCACCTTTACTGTTCAATTTTATTGTTTAATAACCTTTACTGTCAACTGAGTGAACACATTTGTGACCTCCCTCTAACTCAGGTGCTACAGAATCATTCAACTGAGTGCACCTGAGTTTAGGAAAAGTAAATATTATTTCATTTTAAATGGTTTCATGGGGAAGGGGTTCTGACCCAGTGAGAATAGAAATGTAAATGTCAATCTTAAGCCCTTTTTTTCCTCACAGCTCATCATAGACTGACTGACAGGCCCAGAGAATGCCCAAACATTCAAGGTGCCTTGATCACAGATTTATTTAGCTTATGTGTATTATATTTCATTGAGTAACTGAGTATTATAACTAGAAACTTTGTTTCCAGATTATAATGCAAGATGATATCATTGCTATTATTGACTTACCAATGTTTAAATATCTCCCTGCTAAAAATGTATTTATTTGAGATAAGAACTTTTGACAGAAATTGTATTGAATATCTTTATTTTATAGAAAAAGTTCATGTAAGCATTTTAAGTAAGTCTACTGTTATATTTGGAAAGGAATTAAATTACCAGGACAATGGTAGGAAGAATATATACCTTCATGCCCTTGTCTACCTTATTATATTTAAGATAAGGGTGTTTCTGTATAATAAATTTAAAGCAAAGTATAATTTATTTTGTATACGATGTGACACCATTTATGCAAAGCAGACTTATACATGAAAATAAAGACAAAGGAAAGGTCTCAGGAATGCAACTGGGGAGTTACTTTGAGTCACCGTGACCTGAAAAAGGATCTATAAAAATAAAATTAACCTTCTGGAACCCAAGTAGCCTCAGGATATACAATCTCAGAACACATTAAACAATACAGTTGCTTTGACAGAGTCCTTTAAATAAAGAAAGGAAGATTGAATCTTTTTCCATGCATTTAATACAACTCTTGACATTTAAAAACATAATTATGTAAGTTTTTCCATGGTGTTTCTTTGTTCCCTGAACTGAATGGATGTAACTGAAATGTCTGTGATCACTCCTTCATCCTTCAGAGAGCAGCACCCTCTAATTTTCAATGACAATACACCACACAGACCAAGGCTTTTCTGCTTATAAGCATCAGACAAGAGAAGGCATGAAGTTAGTCCTACCAATGAGAGACAAATCTTATGTCTGTGGAGGGTCCTTTCCTCCCAATTCTAGGTATCTTAGCAAAGAGCTGGGTCAGCTGTCTCATTATGACTTCTTAACAGAGAAGAAATAAGTAGGCATTACCACAGAGCACAGATACATGGATCACTAGCATATCCTCATTTAATATAAAATATGGCATATTTGGAAAAATATATAAGCCTGAAATAACCAGATGGACCTAATTCATCTTGAAATTAGCAGAAGGAGAAAAGGGTTCATGGTCCCAGAGTCAATATGGGAAAAATATTCTCACTGGTCTAGTTTCCGGGGGAAGTTTCTGTCATTGTGCATGATAGGATTGTGGATTTTTTAAACCTATTGCATTAAACGCAAGCCACTCTCACAAAAATAGATAATTTTCAGGAATATTACAGAAAGCTCATATTGAGCAAGGAAATATTCCCTCAACTGTATTGGCTTCATTATATATAATATAGTAAATGTAACAATTGTTTCTTTACTGATCCACATAGAATGGGAGGAGTAGGAGTAAGTAGGTTATTATGTGAACTAAAAAGGCTGCATAATTTCTTGGGTGTCTCTCTTGGTTATTTAAAGGAGGGCTTCTGACTTGATTAAAATCCTAAGATTCAGCTGTATTTCTCTGGAGAGGAAATTTTACTAATTCTTCCTACCTTATCTAAATAATTAACTAGAGATGAGAGGTAAACAATTAAAAAGAAAGTGTCTCTCTCACTTTACCTTTCTTACTTTTACCTTTTCCTTTGTTATTCCTGAAGTTTTCCAGGGTAATTGTTACATATTCAGCAAAAGAGAAAAATGACAACTCAAATACAGTCACCTTCACTTTAATTTCAGTCTGCCTTAACCCAAAGAGACTGATCTTCTGAAGGACAGTAAGCACTTGTGATGAACAACCAAAAGATGGTCTATTTGGCTTCTTGAGCTCATCAATGAGAAATGTAGACTGCTTCTATCTTAGCTCATTTTTATTGCTGATAAAGAAGTTATGGGGGGAAATAACTGGCATCAGAGTACATTTAAGATGCAGCATAAAGTTAAATGCTCCATATGAAATAATCTAGAATAATTTAGTTCAACATTCATATTCTTGAACAATAAGAACAATAAAGGATGTAGTATCGGTTTCATCCAAGGAATTATTTACTTCATAGCAATTTTGTGATAAGCAAAGTATAAGTTTCCAGGAATAGGTCATCAAAGCAAATGTACTTCTCACCAGGGGGCTGGTGAACTATCAGGACATTATTAGAATCTAGGGTCAATTGATTTCAACTTTTTGTGGAAACCTAAAATTAAATAAATCAGATCCCAGAGGATAACTTTTCTATAATTCAATAATCATTGGAGAAAACATCATATGTACTGTCCTCTCTCATAATATATTCTAAATAGGTGTATGGGCCTAGAAGATCCAAGAGTAGGAATAGGGAAGCTGATTTATCCCTGAATTCCACTTAATTCCTGTGAGAAATATTTCAGGTGACTGATACATAGTGGTTAGATCAGATGTTTGGGTAGGTGAAATGGCAGTCTCAAGTGAAAATGGGGCAGATGCTAGAGAATGGGCATGGGGGCTTTTTAACTGTACCCTTTTCCTTTTCTTATACTTTCCCAGGCAGACCACATGGAGGCCCAGGAACACCATGGTTGCAAAAACAAAACAAAGCACAGCAGCCCTAGCTCAGAATCAACCCAACTGCAGCTAAAAAAAAAATAAGACAATAAGTCAGGCTGGGATGGAAAAACTAAAATAAGAGATGAAGTCATATAAGTATGTCCCTGATTGGTCATTACTTATCCTTTTCCTTTTTACTCTGTGAGGTAAGTGATTACAACCATAGAGAGTAAGCTTTACAGAAATAGCATTGCTTTAAGCAGTGACGCAGAGAGATTCCTTGAGGGCCAAAGTGGCCTGATTATGTGAACCAAATGAGATTTTTCAGCCCAGATGAAATGCCAGGCTTTTTGTTTGAGGATATCTCCCCCTCTCCTCAATACACACATAGACATTAACTCATCAGGAGTCAATGGGCTTTTATCTGTCAACCCAAATAAAAATTATTAAACAAAGCAGATGATCCTTTCAAAGGAATATAATCCCACACAAAAGATAATGAAATATCAAGGAGTGCAATCACCATGCAGAAGGACATCATAAATTGAAGAGCCAGAAAAAAATTTAAAAAAAACAAACAGAAGGAGAATGAATAAAGTCATCAGAACAAGAATTTAAATTAAGCATCATAAATATTTTCAAAGAGAAAAGAGAAGACTATTGATATAGAAAGCAAGACCTGGCAGTTATAAGGAAGAGGTAATTTGTAAACATGGATTTTGTAAACTATAATAATTAAAAATGAAGTAAATAAGTGAATTGAATTGCAGAGTGAATACAGCAAAGATTTAATAATCAGGCAGACATGGTTAGGAAGTCTCCCAGATTTAACAAAAAAGAAACAAGAAATTTATAAAATAAAATATGAGGTATACAGTTATTAGACAGATAAAGACCAATTTCTATATTATAAGAGTCTGCAAAAAAAAAAAAAGGAGAGAAAAATAAATTTAGGGGATGCCATATTTGAAGAAGAATTATTTTACAAGTTAAAGAAAATGAGTTAGTTTACAAAAAAATTAATGTGCTAATTCAAAAGAAATTCTTGTCATACTTACTAGGAGGGATACTCTAATAATCCACTATAAGATATTTTCAAATATTTATCATAGTTTCCTTGAAAATCATAGGTTTATTAAAAACTGTACTACTTCATTTCATGCACTCTGTCAGTCCTTTCTCAAGCTCTTCCAAGTGTCTCTCTGCTTTTCCACCTCAGCATTCTTTTACCAAGCCCACAGTCAGGAAGTATGGGGGTGGAGGTTAACATACTCAGAGCCAACCCTCATCTAGTGGGAGATGGCTGCCTACGAAGAAATGCTCAGCCTTCCTTCTGAAGTGTAATCAATTCTGCAAGGGGTCTCTGTTGAATCAGACTCTAGTGTCCACAGCAATGACTTCAAGAATGCCTACTTTTTCTCCTTCTTTACCTCAGTTTCCCTGCCTACACTCAGGTGTTTCCTAGAATCACCTCCCAGATAGATTTCCTCCCCACAAGTTTTCCTTTTAGGCTTTTGTTTCAGATGGTACAAAGACATTTTTCTTCTCAAGACCTCAATTATAGCACACACGATGCTGATATTTTCTTTTTGAATATCCCACTCTTTAACTTATCTTTTGTCTGACTTTTAAAAAAATTGTAACTATTTTTAAAAAATTTGATTATCACTTAGTTTTCTCAAAGCGTTATGTGTACAGTAATCTTAAGTTGATTTCCCTCTAAACTCATTTTTCATCTTGTATTTTCTAACTCAATCAATGACACCCAGACAAAGCCACACAATTTGAAGCTCTTGCCCTTCCTCACTGCCCTTCACACCCAAAGTTCTGCTGTTTCTTTTTCATAAACATCTTCTAAATCTTAGCACTTTCCTTCACCTTCACTGTCATTTCTGTAGAATTTTCCACTTGTCATGGGGAAGATTCTTGCCTATGGATATATATTTGTGTGACCATACAGTGTTTTTAAAAAAGATTAGATTTGTAATGCATTTAGTTTTAATGCATTACTGCATTTCTACTTTCAGTTTTAATTTTTTTTAATAACATGCTTCTCTTACAACTTAATCATCATTACCAGTCTCACCATGGTCTTTCATGCCTTAATGTGGTTATTATATTCACGCTAGCATGAATGCCCTTTTTCTCAATACTCCAGCTTACGAAATTCTAATTTTCCAAGGCTCAATCATGCTCTTGGTGATGCTAATCTAGGTTTGCTCTGACCTTTGCCCTTCCATAGTAATTTTAGCATAATTTTTTACAACACACATCACACCATATTATTACTTACTTTTATTTTCTGCCAATAGAATATGAATTCTTCTCTTATGTTTGTATATCCAACACCCATTATTTGCTTCACCCATAATAAGTACTTATTAAAAACGTTTAGAATATAGAAGGATGACCATATATCACCGCTATTTTTTTTCTAAACTTGACTTTTAAGAAAATCAAAATAAATTTTTTGTCACAGTACAGCAATTTATATATATATATATGATGCCAATATTTTTTCTTGTCCCAATTAATAATTATAATTGTATTATGTTACTGTATCATAGGTAATTTTGTAAATAACAAAAGTCATTGGAAATATAAGTTATAAGAAATCACCTAAGTCTCATATGATAGCTCTTCAAAATAAATTCCAGGGAGTTTATTTGTTTTTTTGTCTGGAGACTAAAGGGTTTCCACTGAAGAGTTGGGGGAAGTGATAACTAAAATAGGACAGAAGAGATGGACAGTGTGTTTTCTGAGAGAACACCATGAGTCTGGTGTGGAGTCCACACCTTTTACAAAGAGAAAGCAGCAAATGTGCCATAACCCAATGTAAGCCAGTTACTGATGATAAATTACCTGGCTTCTCATGCTGGAAGGAGAGGAAGAAACTTTTTAAAAAAGAACAACCTGAGATCACAAGTAAGTTACTTTTGATACTTGCCTCCCTAAAATGTTGAAGGTTATATGAAGGAGGTGACAGTGTTTCCCAAAGATTTCATTCTCTCCACTCACCCTTATTCCACTCTGGTGGGGTGATGTCTTGACACTTTGCATGAGGCAATCATTGAGCTCCAAACTGTCAAGAGGGTTTATCTATATTATACATAGTACTTCAGCATATTTGTTTGTCCTTGTTAATTCCCTTTCCTAGTGTACGGAGCCCTGAAGTTTAGCCCTAATCTAGATATTGTGATGAATTCTTTCTTCAGTTATTGGAGATACAGAAATAAAGAGTTAAAATACCTAATTGGCTCAGAGTGAGTTTTGGAGGGTCACCACGAAGGCCATCCTTGAAGAATCAATGCAGAGACTTTGGTGTAAGGATAAAAAAACAGCATTTTGCTAACAAATTTGTGATACAAAATGCAATAGTCGTCTATGACAAATAATTTAGATGAATAATTATTAAGGAGGGAGGGAATAGGACAATAGAAGTGGACCAGCACTAATGTTACTTGTTGTCCTACTCTGAAGGTCTCTCTTGTGATGATCCCAGATCCCCAGGAGACAAAGGCACAATTAATTCTTCTGAGGCTATGAGCACCCTTACCATGCACTCCTTGGAATCCTCCTTCTGTGGCCACTTGGAAATGCTGACTTCACAACTCAGTTGTTTTACTATCTCTGCCGATAAAACAGCTGACTGTTATTTCTGGTCTTTCTTGACACGAATTCCCTTCCAACAATTCTAAGAGCCAAACTCAAATATCTCTTCTTTTCCTGTGGGTTATTTTTTTTCTAAGAATAATATTTTTAGAGACTTTTTTGCTGTTTCTCTTTATGATGATGCATATTTTATAACCTACCTAATCTAGCCTTAAGTGACTCTAGGAAGATTTATAAAGCACTAACTATGTTGGAATGTATAGTTTCTTAAAACATATTGAAGTGGATGTAGTAAGTACATTGGTGCAAAACTACTTGAGGAAGAGAAGTAAAGGCGAAAGAACAAAAAACTAACAGCTGCCTATACAAGACCAGGAAGGGAGAATAAGTACCTTACACTAAAATGAACATAGCAGCAGACCAGAAAATGAAATAAAGTAATAAACAATTACATAGGCTTGTGCTTTTCAATTCTGATCTTAACAAAGGAGGGATGAATTGAAATGAAACAAAATTTTCCAACAAGAAATTACATAAGTCTGTTCTTATTGATCTGACTCCAGTATTATAAATTACAACAAAATGGTAGACTGAATTTGGGGAAAGGGTTATTAATCATGATATTACTTAAAGAACTTAGCATTGACTATGATAAAATAAAATAAACTTGATGAGAAAGATGAACACCTCTTAGAAAAACAAAACACAACTCCTTTATGTACACACAAGGCCTTAGCTGAAATTTAAGAGGTTGCTCAAAGTAGCTTTCTTCAAAGACAAATACCAAGAGATAAGGGCTCATTTCTCTTATATATTGCGATTACCTTCTAACACAGCATGCGTTATCAATTGACATTGATTATAAATTGTGGTAAACAAGAATAATTTATATAAGGAGCATAATTCCAGGGATGGTGCTTAATGTTATTCTCTTAAATGAAATCACAGGTGTATTTTAGATATTTTTCTTAAAATAATTGTCTTTCCAGTAGAATGAGTTAAATCGGTTCTTGACTTCACTTCTGGAACTCATCAGCTATTCTTATGGGCTAAAATTTTACTTTTTTATGTTCCCTAGCATAACCATGAATGTATCTTTATATTAAGTCACACATAATTATTCTATGGATGGAAAAAGGATGAATCAGGCATTTTGAGCCATTTTCTGACACTTAAAACAGGTCATACAGCCTTTCTCTTGACTTTACTTCACGATTAACTGTCACACAATATTTTGTGAAATTCTTAATGGACCATAATATGTAATTGTGTATAAAATGTATCCAAATGTGATGTCTACAACTTTATATACAACTCTCTCAGGAAACAATATAAAAGGTGAACATTGGAAAAATAGACTTAAATATTTAAATGTTCTTTTAGATGAATATTAGTTCAATCCTTTCCTTCAGGTAGAAGGGTATTATTACCTAATACCTTTAAGAAAAAAATGTCTTTGTGTACCAAATGCATTTATCAATGAATTTGAATTATTAGGATTTAGATATTTTTTAAAACATATCTTTCATTCTGTAATTCCCAAACACAGTGCAGAACCATAAGATCTGGGGAAGAGTTTTCTTAATGTGCTCTAATATTTTGAGCAGCAAAGTCGTTAGTGCTCAAATACATAACCACATTATATATAAAAATAAATTATCTATATAAATTATTCATGTGAATTATGAGTATACTTTAAAATACTCTTAATTTATATAGATAATTTTTCCAGAAATAATCAATGAAGGAATACTTATAAAAATTGTTATTAGTTAACAATTTTATGTTAGAACACAAATAACAATGTCAGATTAATTTTAGATTAGTATATTTTGTAAAAAAAATAATTTTAGACTATGTTCCTCAGTCCTATTAGTAGATATAGAACTATGATTACCTTCTAAAAATGTTTCATTATATTTTATTTATGGGGGTAGTTCTTACAATAATAGCCTCTTAGATTACCTCCCTGCCTTCCCCTCCCTTACATCCTTTCCAATGTCAAAAGATTCTCCTTCTGAAAAGGTTTTACCTTATCCTTCCCATACCTGAAAACTTTTTACACCACAACACACTTTTTATCTCATGATCATTTCTTCTTGTGTAATTCCATCCACCAGCCTTGACAGTATTATTGGCATCACTGTTTTCATCACCATAAAAATTACCTTTATTATTTAAGGTCTAAAAGAAACATGTCTTCCAATTTGTAACTTCCCTTAAAGTCTCCATTGTCCTATCACTGAAAACATCATGCATTGCTCATTTTGTGTTTCTGTAGCACTTTATACATATTGTACATATGTATTAAATAATTTATCATTATGAATTACTACTGGTTCAGATGTTTATTTCTCTGATTTTATAGAAAAAAACAATAAATGTGATGGCCCTATTTGATTAAAAGTTTTACCAGCAATATTTAGCACACTGCCTCTGCAAAATAAGTGCTTAAAGAATGTTGTAATAGGGAATGATATTGAATTTTATGTAGTATAGCAGGTTTACCTATTTAATCACTATTTCTTTCCACACAGACATAAATATACTTTTCTTTCTCCCTTGCCCACATCATAACTAAATGTGGTTCTGAACTATGATTCAAATTTTTCTCTCATTACCAGGTGTATTACAAATTATTTAATGAATTTTAAATATTATCTAAAGGTTTATTAGGTAGAAATAAAATTCTTGCTAAGCAAATAGTTACATATCAATTTCCAGTGTTTGAAACAATGTTATTTATACTGCTTATAAAACCTAACAAATATACAAGATATTTTATAATATCCTATAGAATTTAAATATGGACATGTACATTAAGAATAATTTAGAATATTCATGAAGAAGACATAACTTTACAATACTCATCAATGAGTAGAAACTTTATCTAGCACATTGAGAAAAGGTTTTGGAGTCAGAGAGCTTCAACTAACATACTTTGTACTAGTTCCTATCTCATTCTGGAAACACATATCTGATCGATGCATTTTATTCAAAATTCAAGTTGCTAAGTGGTTGTTTATCATTAGCTTAATGCTTTCTTCACAAAATTATCAGAAGTATATTTATTCCTCTAGTAATCACTTTATTAAATGAGTCTGAAAATCTAGGAAATTAATCAAATATTTTCAGATTGTAGTACTGATAAACATAAACACTATGAATATTACTCACTGTATCTTTAAGTATTATCAAAATGAAGTACTCATAAACACTATGAATAGTATGCCCTGTATCTTTATACTTATTCCATAAAACAAGCATAAAATATCTGTCTCAAACATAAGATTGGAAGTCATTAGTAAAGTTATTGGTAGAGTATAAATATGTAAACTTCCAAGATATGAAGCTCTGGCAATTCGTACAAAGTAAATTAGAACAGATAACACTATTTGTTTCAAACAAGTAATATATTTCAAGGGGGATAAAGTGTTCCTGTTAAGTTTTCATAAAGAATATGGAAAGAATAAAAGAAATTAGTAAAGAAGCTTTTAAAAGATCAAATGTGTTTTATAAAATATTAAAATACATTTACAAGTATAGGGTGAGTAGGCATGCTATATATTCATAATCTATAAAATGGTAGATGTTAAAATTCCAATCTCTTTTTATTCCCATGCTTGAGTGCAATAATACACACATATGCTCACATATATGATGTTTATAAAGTGAATAGAACAATTTGACTGTATCACATAGGTCACATAACAATTTTAGGCATTTCTTTTGTAAATTTAAGTGGCAGATTTTAGCACCGCCCCCCACACATATTCAAAAATAAACATTTAGATAGTTGTAACAGAAAATATATTTTGTTTCCTTTCTAAATCTACTTATAATTAACTCAATTTCCTATGTTACTTTGCAAATAAATATAGACTCTGATTCAATATCACAAAGAATATTACAGGTAAAACCTATTTTTATTTCTTTTCTCTCTGCTTTCCAGACCACATCCCCAGCACTGATACAATATAATCTCCATGAGGAGGAAACAAATCTTAAACTTTCAAGTGACATTAGAACTGTTTTTTCCCCTCAATTATTATGAAATGCATTTAAATATATTTTTATATATCAATAATTAGAAAGTACTGTTATCATCTATTACTTTTATATAGAATAGCATACCATAATAAAATAAAATTTTTAAATAAAATTATATAATTGTGAGTTAATTGGGATTTTGTTTTCCAATCATCTTCTGCTAACCCTTTTAAAGTTAACAGAATTCCTCTGATAAGCAAGAAACAAAAATCCATTCCCATTAAAACAAATAGTCTACCCTGAAGTTGACAGTCCTGGTAGAGCAATAAATCAGATCTATGTCAACATGTACTTAATTATAATCAGGTATAAAACTGATGACCTTTGACATATTAGTTGGTGTCCTCAGGGGATAGAATCTTTAACTCGGATGGAAGCTATTTCTGACCTTGACAGTTAAATTCATGCAAATCTTTGAACATAGCAAAATATTTTTAAAGATAATTGTAAATATTTCCAAGTATCGCTACATAAAAGTTAGAGTTTTCAAGGGTATGGTTCACTCTCACCAATCTAAATCAGTTGTAATGGGGAAAAAATCCTTTTTTTATTGAAGAAAATTAAAGAATAACGTTATTTACAGAAGCTGATAGTTGTTTATCAGGTAATAATGAATTTGCCTGGTAACTGAGATAATTTGCAATAATTAAAAGATAAATGAGTATTTATTTTAATTATTAAAAATCCATATTTCATTTAGTATGTAAATACAACTAGCTGAAGGCAACCTAAGTGCACCACATACTTTTATATTTACATACAATTACATAATAAATAACATTTTAATGTTTATTAATTTTGATGGTTTCATTATGAGACTAAATAATTATTCTGTACCAAGGTATGTTTTCATTATTTTATATCTAGTAAAAATAATTTACAGATTCAATTTTCCACTATACCTTTTTTTGGTAGTATTAACTGCAAATTCCAAATACTTGATCACATTTAAGGGGACAGAGTGTCTTATTTGACAAAATACAGAGTTTCACTTTGGAGTTCCCTTACCCTTCTAAGACTATTCAAGGTGAAATCCTTGACTACTCAAGGGATAGACAATATGGCCATTTATATAATATGAAAAGTCTTTTAGGAGTCACCATGTTATTTCTTTTTTACTTTCCAATGAAATCACTTCCCTATAAAAAGGAAGCACCATCCTAGACCTAAGATGGGAGAATGCAAACAGAAGGATGGGGGATAAAGAAACTATAAAGAAGACATGAGAGGAAAACACTGAAAGCAAGAAAAGGTGTGTTTCATGTTTAACAATACAAGAAAAATTTATCAGAGCATATGGCCAGTGTGACATACATTACTAGATTGCATGGTTCTAGTGATGTACCCTACTGTGTAAGTCTGTGACTCTCACTTTATCCTGAGGATTATTTTCAGGAATACAGCTACACATTACAAACATTTCCTACCATGGTGTAGAAATATTCACACATTGCAAAGTTGGCATAATACTATCAGCAGTTTACAATTAGGAATAAAAAATGTGAGGAAAAGTCTCTTTCACAGTAAAATGTGCTATGCAAAATACATATCTGCTAAAAAAAATTGCATACAATATTCCTCTTATTTCAGAATTTTTAAGCTCTCTGTACTTTATTCTGAATACAAATGCAATTGAAAAATATAATTAAAAAACTGCAAGTCCAGTTTTTCAACAAGAAAAATTGAATTTTCTAATGTATATGTTATTTATGTTTTTGCAACTATATATAAACTTTTGCTAAAAAACTAATCACTATTCCATCAAAAGCTGAAACAGATGTCCTTAACATAAATACAAAAATTCAGAGAATAGTTTTTAAAGGGCAAAATTATATTTGACACTTGGCAAGTAAAAATTAAGAAATGTTAAACCAAGATTTAATTCCAAAGTTAAAAGCAAGTTGATTTTATGTTTATTTGTCAGGACATTAAACAAGAAATTTAAAAATTAGTCTGCTTAATATTTGACATGATAAGCAAGATGATATATTACTCCTGAAAAATATAATAAAAGACAATATATGCTGAACATTTACTCTATGCCAGATGCTCATACTATGATTTTTTTTAAACTAATGCTTGGAGGGATGTTAAGTAATTAGCCCAAGGTCCCCAGTAGTAAGTGAAGCCAGGATGTGTGACTAGGCAGTCTGGTTCAGACTCCATGTCCATAAACACTGGGCTAAATGTTTCAGTAAACTGAAGGCCTTTTGATAACAAGAAGCATGTTGTTTTATGAAGACAATCTCAATGGTGGACACTTGCAGAGGTTGTTAAAATGGTTCTGTATATGAAATGAAAATTTCTGTTTGCGAACATAAAGTCTACTTTAAGCAGCATTTGTTCTCTTAGCTTTTCCCATTGCATTCTCATTAAAACCCTGTTATGTTTTCTACAGTTGCCTAGCATACTTAGCTAAATGTGAAGTTGGTGTGTTTGACATTTGGATTTACTTGTATAGAATTGAGTTTATTTTGCCAAATTCACCAGGTAGAGAGACTATCTGCTTATTTGTCTGGTTGGACCCAGGCTATGTTCCTACTATTTGCATTTGTTTGAGAAAAAGTTGTTAACTGGTTTCAACATCTAGTTAGAATAACTAGAAAGCCAAGAAAAATTTCTGACTCAGAAAATGAGGAGAAATCAAATGATGTGTTATATTGAGTGTCTTAAACCTCATTTAGAATAACCTATCTCTGTAATGTATGAATGACAATAAGTAGCACATAGGAGATAAAAATTGATAAAAGATGAAAAAGAAGACTGTATGAGAGATTATCATATAGATTTGAACAGAGAATATTTAGACCTGGTAAATTTTTATTATTACCCTGAATTAATACTGAAAAATAAAATGAAAAAAATAATAAAATTAAAAATTAAAAAAATAAAATTTGTATTCACAATTTACTCAAAAACACATACTCATGGGAATAATAGAAACCAGATATTAGACATAAAAGAAAAATGAGGCATCTTTTGAAAGTTTTTCTTTTTCTTTTAAAGATTAATTTCTTATGGAGTAATATATACTTGAGACGGAAGCTACTATGTGACGGGAACTATTCTAAGTAATTTGAATATCATCTGTTTTAATCCTTGAAATTAAAGGTAGATTGATGATAAGAACAGTGAGGCTAAGAGTTCAGGCAATTTGCAAATGGAGAATTTAACTAAAAACAACTACAGCCACAATTCAAGCTCAGCTTTATCTGATTTAAAACCTCAAGATTTTCTCACCACTCTACTCTGTTCCTTGAATATCAGACTTCATAATGCCAGAATATTCCAATTAAAAGGGGACACAGGGACTTCCCTGGTGGTCCAGTGGGTAAGACTCCGTGCTCCCAATGCTGGGGGCCCGGGTTCCATCTCTGGTCAGGGAACTAGATCTCGCATGAATGCCACAACTAAGATTTAGCATGCAGCAACTGAGAGTCTGCATGCTGCAACTAAGAAGAAGTCTGCATGCCACAACTGAGTCCATATGTCGCAACTAAGATGTTTGCACACCACAACTAAAAGATCTTGCACACCTCAATGAAGATCCCGTGTGCCGCAACTAAGACCCAGCTCAAACTAACTAATTAAGTAAATATTTTTTTAAAAGACACATTATAATTATAAAGAAGTTCACAGCAATAATCCAGAAATCAAGTACCTCTGTTTATTTCAAGAAGTAAAATGACATTTCCGAAATTCAAATTAATTGTAATTCACAACTATGATGCTCTAAATGTCAAACAACTTTGCAGAGAGAGAAAAAAGAAGAGGATTCGTTTTTTTAAAAAAAGGAAAATATAGGATTTTACAACTTCTAAAAGAGTAAGAACAATTTTCTTTTCAGAAACAAATATGATTTTAAATTCAGACACTGTAGAAGTTTCACTATATATGTGTGTGTGTGTGTGCATGTATATATGTGTGTGTATATATATATATATATATATATGCACACATAAAATATATTAAGTTTTTGTCTGTCAGTGTGAATTTGCTTCACATCTATTAATGCAGCCACAACTAATTTGGCTGTACTTTTGGAGAGTAAAGACCAAAGAAAAAGTATTATTTTATCACATAATTACATCATTAAAAGAATAAATACTATTAGGGCAAAAACATTCATTCACTAATATATGAAATCATCCTTTCATGTCAAATAGCCAGAAATCTCCCCGTTTTGGCTGCTTCATTTTGATAAATAAATTAATACATGATACTTTAATCCTGGAAGAATTTTCAGTTTATATTTACTATTTTTTTTTTTTTTTTTTTTTTGCAGTACACGGGCCTCTCACTGTTGTGGCCTCTCCCGTCGCGGAGCACAGGCTCCAGACGCGCAGGCTCAGCGGCCATGGCTCACGGGCGCAGCCGCTCTGCAGCATGTGGGATCTTCCGGATTTACTATTTATACTTTTGTATGTGGTGAAAGAAAACAAGTACTGATATTATCATTGGATCAATTTGATTCAAGACCCCTTTGAGTTAGTGACAGAAAGAGTATGTTAATTTTCTCTTTCAAATATTTTCTCAAATAGCTAAATGGTAGAAAAATTGCCTAGAGAATATAAGTCTGTGAATAAAAAAGCCTTGAATGATATACTATCATCATTTTTTTCTAATGAAATCGGGGACTAAATCAAAGTAATGAGATATGACATTAAGGTGACTTCCCACTCTGTAGAGACTAGTTTAAATGAATGGAGCTTGTAGAGTTCTTCTGTTGTTTATAGACAGGAGCATTTCAAATACTCTCTCACAATCTCACTTATATAGACCTCACCTAGCTGAATGAGGGCCAGGCTAACCAGTTTGATATGAAATCTTTGTTCATGACAGTTGCTGAAGGAACTCATCAGGTTCTTCTTCACAACATACATTTGCTTCATTAATTGTAAATTTATTCTGCTGTCCGTGACAGTCTCCAGAGGATCACTGAAATGACAAGCTTCCTGGATCAGCTCATCTGAATGTTACAGCTGCTTTTCAGGGAAATTGAAAGCCTTGAATCCATCAGTCAAAGGGAACTATGTTAATCCCTATTGTTTTGCATGTCTACTGAGACAGCAGTGAGAAACTAAAATGTTCTATCACAAAATCATGTCCTGTGAATTTTTTTTTTTTTTACAATATATGCAATTAAAATCCACACGAAAACTGGACTAATCTATAACACAGATATAAAATGAGAAAACACATTTTAATGAGACAAAATCTAATAAATGAGCACTGCTTTAAAAGGTAACTCTCTGTTTTTCATTTTACAAAATATTTTTGGAAATGCATGTCTTTTAATCTCACTTCTAATATATCTTACAGACATATCAGAGAGAGGTTAGGTTAAGATTTTCAATTTTTAGTATTAATAACTGAAGTTATATCTTAGTAGATACTTCAAAGTTTATATATTATAAAATAACTGAGCAAGCCAAAACTTGTATTCTGATATTCTTGAAACCTCAACTCAGTTTGAATAGACGTGAGAAAAGCATTATATTTTTCTACAAAAAATAGGATTACACGCCTGAATGATATTTATGATTTTAAATAAACTGGTCATCTTACATACATCATTTTCCACCCTCAAAGTGTTTTAAACCTGAATATTTATTCTTCCATGAAGCATTGTGCTAATTACCCCAATATTAAAATTCATATTTTTTCATAAATTTTAATTTTATATATAGGCTGATCAATTACATTGCAAAATATTCTCAATTAATGAATGAATTGTGCTGGAAGAGTTTGCAAATCTGATGTTTAGAAATTGGAGTAAAATTTTCTATTAATGTAATGTAAAAAGTACATAGGTTCTGAAATCAGCTAATATAATGCAAATGTTTAGGTTTTAAATATAAGTTAGAAAGATTATTTTCATAGCACTTCTTTTTGAAATATGCTACAATTAGAGATGTCTAAAAGATATCTTTTACTGTAGCAGAAGTAGGATATATTCCATGCCCATCTTCCCATCCAGGAGAAGGTTCCAAACAACAGCTGAGACAGCAGGGCTTTTCAGGACAGATTATGGGAAACAGTAATGCCCAACCAGTGTAAGGATTCTAAATGGCTATCTGGAGGGATTTTTTTTGGTGGGAAAAGAGTCCATAATCATGCCTTTTGTCCTCTAGAGTAATATCTTAAAACATAAAAAAGACAGTTATTCAAGTTTATAGGAATACAGAAGAAAAGAATAACTAATTTGATAACTTATACAGCCATGATTCAAAATACTTTTGGCAGGTTGGCATACAACATAAGATGAATGATAGGATGATAGAGAAATACATTTAAGCTTTACATTTAAATTACAGTAGGGCTGATAGAAAACTCACTATTTAATTTTATTATTGTACTACTTTAATAAAAAGTTAAGGGCTTCCCTGGTGGCACAGTGGTTGAGAGTCCGCCTGCCGATGCAGGGGACACGGGTTCGTGCCCCGGTCCGGGAAGATCCCACATGCTGCGGAGCGGCTGGGCCCGTGAGCCATGGCCACTGGGCCTGCGCGTCCGGAGCCTGTGCTCCGCAACGGAAGAGGCCACAACAGTGAGAGGCCCGCGTACCGCAAAAAAAAAAAAAAAAAAAAAAAAAGTTAAAGTGACACAAAACCTGATTCTCCACCACTGGTTATAGATACAAATGGAGGAATATTGGTTTTGTATTCAAATACTTAAAGGACAGTCATGCATAATAGGAATGTGTTCATGTTTTTTGTCTTCTAAAGGTTGAAAATAAAGGCGCTTGCTAAAACGGTAGAGAATCAGGTTATGGCTCTCTATAACTTTTTATCAAAATCATACAGTAATAAAATTAAATAGTGAACTTTCCACTGTCATCTGCCCATAGACAGATACCTTTTTCTAGAATTTATGTGGTTAACATTATGTAAGGAAATTAATCTATACAGATACTAAATTGCACAGCTCATTAAAAAAGAAACCACTTTGGGTTTTATTTGTTTTTTTGTTTCCTTTTTTCTTACTCTTGAATCTCTCATCTCTAAAGTAATATCTGAAACAAAGCAAGAACTTGATAAATATTGATTAAAAGAATACATGAATGAGTGAGTGAGACAGGAAGTAGTTTGAATTAAATTACTTTTGGAACTTACACTGTTCTTTATGCTGACAGAATAAATGGATGATCTTAAAAATGTCTTCCAAATAAAACCTCCTATGGTTTTCTACTCAGTTATATTTTATAGCATGAAACAAATAATCCAAAAAAATACTATATGAATAAGCTTATATCTAAGATTCTGTATGAACAAGGATTAATTTCAGTTATTTTCAGTTTTGGAAAAATATACACTAGGGATTGCTAAACTCTAGACAATAGTCATATTAGCCTTTGGTGAATTGATTCAACCAGTTAACAGTAATTACTTTCATTTTCAATTTTCTCTTATTAGGCAGTTTGAATGTGAGCAATTTCAGATATAATACTTTTTTAATGAAATAAGAAAGCAGACGTTACTCATTTGAAATAGGCATTTCCAACAACAAAATAGATTGATAAGAGCTGTATAAATTAATATAAAAGGAGTAAAGGAAAATAATAATTTTAGACCTTTGTTTCACTAAATGACAATCTCTTAAATATCCAAAGGAATTTATCACATAAAAAAAAGACCCATTATGTTATGCTTTATAAAAACCACTAGTTTTCACTGCTTTGTCACTCAAGTGGAAATTTGCATTAAAAATACCCAGTAGGATTGGTAACCATAAAATTTCTTTTTTTTTCTTTAAGTTTTCTGCTTGTAACTTTTGCAATTAAGGGTATATGGAGGCTGTTCTCTTAGTTACATTTTTCTTGCTTTCAAACCACTTTTTTTTTCTTTCTGTCTTTTCAATGGTGCTACCCTTCTGTTACTTCCCTAAATCTTTTCTGTCATTCATTCATCTTACTAAACCTTACTGGGTGCAAATAACATACCATAAATATACCAGACTTTGAGAATAAAAAGTAACTGAGGTATGGTTTGTGAGTTCAGACAAGTATAGAATACAGAAAATAAAATCAATGTCTAATAGGGAGCTTGTTATGCAAAATTGGATGTCACAGAAAAACAGAATCAGAGACCAGAAAGAAGATGTCTAATTAAAAACAAAACAAAACAAAAAAAACCTCTCTGATACATAAAGATAAAAATTGAGCTAGCAAAGTTAAGGAATAATTGAAAACAAATTATCTACATGCAATATATGCATAACATACATATTTAAGGAGACAGAGAGCAAAATCATATTGTGAAGGTTAGTAGAAATCATAGTGATTACTGACAACCCCAAGCCATGGAAAGAAGAAAGTCATAAGGCCTACACAGTTGTGGCTATCTGTTTTAAATCATTACACTAGCAAAAAAGAAAGGCAGGAGTTTAAGTCCAGAAAATTTGGTTTGATCAGAAAAATGGAGGGAATTCCTGAATGATGGTCTCAGTTTGTTAGTGTTTGTGTTTTTGTGTGTGTGTGAAGAAACTAAAGAGACCTGCCGAAAGTGAGCTTGATGTGAGCATGAAAAGTTGGCTGGATGAGAATGGTTGCTGATCAAGACTCCTAGGAATGACTGGGAGGTAGTAGTGGATGACCACTGAAACTGCAAATAAGTACTGGTGCTTATTTGAACAATTGTTGTTTTCCTTCAGCAGTGTTCAGGGGTTTAGTGTTGAGGCAGAGAAAGCAGAAAGTTAAATTTATCCAGGCGGGTGGTTTGAAGTTGGGAATATTGCAAGCATAGAGTATGGAGATAGGCTTGATTAATGATAAGAGTGATCATAGATGTACTGGGAAGGACTTAAAATCAGGAGTGGATCGATTCATTGGGGGAAAAAAGGACAAAAATGTTGATAGCCTCATAGTAGTAAAGAACAACTTCTTGATGAGTAAAAATATCTGGGAGCTTTAAAGAGTTTCTCCATTCTCTAATAGTACATTAGTCAGCAATTGCTATCAAATTTTCTTTAACATATCTCTAGCACTTCTTTACTTTCTGTTATGTAATTTTTTATACAATTTTTGCAAAATTATCATGGTTTTCAGGGGGCATCACTGACCATAGACCCTTTCTACTTGATACAACACTGGGTCTACTTCCTTTTATTTCAGTAACAAATTCAAGGTTAGCATGTATTGGGCTGGCCAAAAAGTTCATCTGGATTTTTCCGTAAGATCTTATATGATAAATTCCTGGGCTGCCACTGACTTTATCAAAACAGATCTTTATGTGAATGTTATTATAATAACTTTTTATCTAAACTCAGTGGAAGATTTGAGCCACCCTTCCTTTGATGGTAACACCTCCACCTGGGCACTGTACTCACATTTTACTGATCTTTAAGGATACTTCCATTTTATGTTGATAACTTCATCACAAAAACCTTTTATACTCTGAATCTCTGCTTCTACATTACATGCTAACAGGTATTGTTTTTCCCTAAAAACACTTCACTCTGAATCCAACTGCAGTAGGCTAAATGGTTTCATCTGTAGTTATAATTTCCCAGTATATTTTATAGTATGTACCATAGTGCCTCAATGTGTTTCATAGCAAGTTTCTAATCTGTCCTTGCTCTGCTTACTCTGTAGTAACCAATAGATATTTAAGTGTAATGTTACAATCCATTTTCCACACATACACAAGGATGTGAAGTGCACTTAGTAAATATGCTTTCTAGAGGGCTAGCTGGTTCCTTATTAACAAGGTTTCTTTTTGAGGCCAGTATAAATCAAGGCTCCTTGTGACACACATAAGTGCTTTAGAAGTCAGAATTGATGACAGGTTTAGATTTCTCGGACACCCTGCAGTAAATCTTTATCTAGCCTGAAAACATTTTTCCACAGGGCTAAATATCATTTAAGTAACAGAAAAGGATATTAGCTATAGTTGCCATTAAACTATTTTATGCTAGGTTTTTAGTTTCTTGGAACCATTTTATGAAAAAATTACTTTGCTGATACACACACATTTCAACGTGGCAAGTCTTGATGACCTGTCAGAAATGCCCAAACTTTGTTCTGGGCAAGGATTGGAGTCTGGAAAGAATTATAACAAGGTAGCAAAGTCCCTGGATTGAATTTGCCTTAAGTAACCAATTTATAGCATTAAGAGAACTCTTCAGTTCTTTGTTTCTATTTCTCTAATTGAAGAATGAATGAATTATAAAATATAGAGTTTAAGATAGTTCCTGTTCTGAGCCTCTATCATGTCAATACTTTCCCAGCTGTTAAACTAGTAATTTTTCAGATGACAGAGAACAATGACAGATTTCAGAGAGAAATTACTTTTTAATTTTTCACACAAAGCATAGTTTTGTCTGCACTTCGGATCCTAGAGGATCAAAACAAAAATTTGACCCTCCACATTCTCCTCTTAGGCTACATTCAAAACTGTATAATCTAGAATGGATAATATTCGACCTTCTGAAAAGCACACATTACAATTCGTGAGAGGAAGTGGACTCTATACAAAATTGTAACCAATATCAAATATAGATTACTTAACACAGGTATTACTCAATGGCTTTCAAAACAGTAATAACAAAACATAGATCATGTGATAATTCACAGACGTCTCATCTCACTTTTCAACTTTGGTCTTTCAAATTCATTTCATTTGTAGGGTATATTGCTGTTTTGGGGTATCAATACAATGGAATAATTCAATAAAGTATCTTTCGTAGTAAAACAATTGTTAAAAACAAGACAAAAGGCCCCAAACGTAGTCACTTATGCAAAACTTCAGTCACCAAACTGAGACTTGACTTAGAGTTTCAGCTCTCCCCAAAATGGAATCTTAAACCAATCAGGAATCACCCGATCAGCACCAGTTAGGTATTCTGTCTGATAGCCTTCCCCTAAAGGAAAGTTACCATGCAATAACAAGCCCACTTTTTTGTAAGTATAACTTCCTTGTTTCTGCTCCTTTCTGCCTATAAAAGTCTCTAATTTTGTATAGCTCCTCAGAACTACTTTCTACCTGATAGACTGGATGATGCCCAATTCATGAATCATTGAATAGAGCCAATAAGATCTTTAAAATTTACTCAGTTGAATTTCCATTTTTAACACACTGAAACATTAAAAATGTAAAAGTTATTCATCAAAAATATTTTTCTTGATTATTTCTCTATAGGCATATTTGTTGTATTAGGATCTTATTCAAAAGTTATGAGGATATGGGGCTTCCCTGGTGGCACAGTGGTTGAGAATCCGCCTGCCGATGCAGGGGACATGGGTTCGTGCCCCACTCCGGGAGGATCCCACATGCCGTGGAGTGGCTGGGCCCATAAGCCTGCGCGTCCGGAGCCTGTGCTCCACAGTGGGGGAGGCCACAACAGTGACAGGCCCGCATACCACAAAAAAAAAAAAAAAAAGTTATGAGGATAAACCAAAATGGAAAAAGCTAACAAAGTTAGATTATATATTTTATTTAATAAAAAACATTTCTTTCTGAAATATATGATTTAAAAATATTTTAATTACTTTCTTTGCTTGCATATACTTCTAGACCCATATGTATACATGTCTAGACGTTTGTGATAGTTCATGTTCCCAGGGAATGCTGTCAATAATGCCTAAATATGTATTGCAAAAATCCATGTCTGTGAAATAAATGATCCTATTTTATGGACATTATGCAAATTTGTCATTTCATTTCCATGCCTTCAGTCTATCTTTTTTTCCAGTACCAGCACCAAATTTTGCTTTGCAAGACTATGTAAAATTAAATTTTTACTCTTTGAAACATTTTGAGTGAGCATGAACTTCCTTCATATCAGCAAATAAACAGTTAAGGCAGCAAAGGATACTACTGCTTCTTAGCTAGGCCAAATCACTAAAATTACCATAGCCAGAGATAAATGCTACCATTTTCCAGTTTGGTGTTTAATTAATTTATTTTTATATATAGCAATGACCCCTAGTCATAAAAGGTAGGACAATATGAATTCAGAGAAACAATCTCCCTTTACTTAAGCAGGAGAAACTATGACCTTCACTACTCACAAAGTTCCCAGGCTCTAAGATTCAGAAAGACCACAGTTCTTTACAAAACCAGACATCCTTTTAGTGGTTTTTCCATCTTCTATCCACTGCCCAGGCTTCTCCCAAATAACTTTCCCATCTACTAAGGGTATAATCTTTAATTCCTCTCATTTCTTATAAAGTTCTCAGTTCCATCTGGAGACCTCTTATAAGTTTAAGCCTTGTCCATTTGCTCTTCAAGTGGCTTGTGGTTATTGACACCAGCAAATCCCTCCCAAGGTATACGAAGCTTTAAAGGACAGTTTATCACATGGGTTTGCAGAGTCAACTTAGATTTTGGTCTCTCTACTTCTTGCTTAATTTCTTAAGAAGTTAAACAAAATTATAATTATTCATCCTTTATCTCTGTTTTCAATGCTAAAATTTTCAAAACACCTAATCTGCCATATTGCTTGACATAGAAGTGTTCACTAATTTTTACCTCTTATATTCCATTCTTATTCTCTAACTCCTTTGAACAAAGCACAAGGAAGATCTCCTGACACCATTATGAATGACTGGCCTCTATCAAGTTTCACAATAATAACAACTAAAGCAGTAGTCAATCCACCATTTTTGTTATTTGGCTCTCCCATTCACTCTAGCCCTTAAAGATACTTCTGCACTACACTTACATCAATGACATTTCACAAAGTATTAAGCACCAAGTAATTGCTCTGGAAACGCAGCTATATGCTGACAATGTCATGTACAGCAAACTTTAAAATGTCTGATTAAAACACAATCTTCCTTTTATTTCCATTGTTATAAAATAAATGGCAGTTACAAGAATCGGATATATTCCATGATTAAGAGAGGATAAGGCCCAGAGATAAACCCACGCACATATGGTCACCTTATCTTTGATAAAGGAGGCAAGAATACACAGTGGAGAAAAGACAGCCTCTTCAGTAAGTGGTGCTGGGAAAACTGGACAGCTACATATAACAGTATGAAATTAGAACACTCCCTAACACCATACACAAAAACAAACTAAAAATGGATTAAAGACCTAAATGTAAGGCCAGACACTATCAAACTCTTAGAGGAAAACACAGGCAGAACACTCTATGACATAAATCACAGCAAGATCCTTTTTTGACCCACCTCCTAGAGAAATGGAAATAAAAACAAAAATAAACAAATGGGACCTAATGAAACTTCAAAGCTTTTGCACAGCAAAGGAAACCATAAATAAGACAAGAAGACAACCCTCAGAATGGGAGAAAATATTTGCAAATGAAGCAACTGACAAAGGATTAATCTCCAAAATTTACAAGCAGCTCATGCAGTTCAATATCAAAAAACAAAAAACCCAATCCAAAAATGGGCAGAAGACCTAAATAGACATTTGTCCAAAGAAGATATACAGATTGCCAACAAACACATCAAAGAATGCTCAACATCATTAATCATTAAAGAAATGCAAATCAAAACTACAATGAGATATCATCTCACACCGGTCAGAATGGCCATCATCAAAAAATCTAGAAACCATAAATGCTGGAGAGGGTGTGGAGAAAAGGGAACACTCTTGTACTGTTGGCGGGAATGTAAATTGATACAGCCACTATGGAGAACAGTATGGAGGTTCCTTAAAAAACTACAAATAGAACTACCATACGACCCAGCAAACCCACTACTGGGCATATACCCTGAGAAAACCATAATTCAAAAAGAGTCATGTACCAAAATGTTCATTGCAGCTCTATTTACAGTAGCCAGGACATGGAAGCAAACTCAGTGTCCATCAACAGATGAATGGATAAAAAGTTGTGGCACATATATACAATGGAATATTACTCAGCCATAAAAAGAAACGAAATTTAGTTATTTGTAGTGAGGTGGATGGACCTAGAGTCTGTCATACAGAGTGAAGTAAGTCAGAGAGAGAAAACGAAATACCGAATGCTAACACATATATATGGAATCTAAGAAAGAAAAAGAAAAAAAAGAAAAGAAAAAGGTCATGAAGAACCTAGAGGCAAGATGGGAATAAAGACACAGACCTACTAGAGAATGGACTTGAGGATATGGGGAGGGGGAAGGTTAAGCTGTGACAAAGTGAGAGAGTGGCATGGACATATATACACTACCAAACGTAAAATAGATAGCTAGTGGGAAGCAGCCGCGTAGCACAGGGAGATCAGCTCGGTGCTTTGTAACCACCTAGAGGGGTGGGACAGGGAGGGTGGAAGGGAGGGAGTTGCAAGAGGGAAGAGATATGGGGATATACGTATATGTATAGCTGATTCACTTTGTTATAAAGCAGAAACTAACACACCATTGTAAAGCAATTATACTCTAATAAAGATGTTTAAAAAAAAAAGAAGAAAGGATAAGAAAGAGAAATGGTGGTGTGATAGGGTATATCCAAAGTCAGAATAAATAAACTAGGAATTTCAAAGTTGAAAAAAATCTTAATAAAAACACTAATTATAACTGGTCTCAGTATTTACAATGCAGACACATACACAGACGTGCACACACACACTCTATACTATTCACATATTTTGTTTAAATGTACAGAACTGTTATTTTCTCACTCTCAATTTCTTTTTCTTTCTTTGCTATACCAGAAAAGGTCAGTGTATTTCTCCCACTGCTGAGGTTTTGCATATGATGTCCCTCCTTCTAAAATTCATTTCCTACTCACCTCAGTCCCCTCATTTCTTATATAACTAGCTTGCCTCCATTTTTCATGCCTCAAATTAAATATCATCTCCTCAGAAAAGCCTTACCTGACCACCAGTATAGACACTTGTCCTTATTATTCACTATTTCTTCACACTACTGTATATTCATAATATTTAGGAAATATAGCATCATGCCTTTGTCTCTTCACCTCTAATTAAATGATTTATCTGTTTAACTGTTTATTTTGTGTTACTCATACCAGGTTATAGACTCTTGTCAGAGTTTGTTCACTAATAATATACTCAGCATTCAGAAATGAAGCTACTCATCTAGTAGGCTTTGAATAGCATTAACTGAATAAACAAAAAAGTTAATCTAATTTTATATGGTATTCTATATTACTCATCAGAGATGTGAACTAATCTCTTTCATTTATAGGATGAATAACAATTTGACTCTTGTTAATATACTTTACTCAAAAAATCACCAGTTCTTTGTGAATACATTTTGCCATCTACTTTCATAGGACTACTCACTATGGATTATTTGGAAACAAAATACCCTCATTAAACATTTGTTTGTGTCTTGTCCTTGTTCTGTTCAGTATGGTTTGCTTGGCCTTAGTTCACTCTTTAGGCCTCATGCAGAGAACTGAGAAGAGATGAAAATGAAATACATTTCCCAATAGCATAAACAAGTTTGTAAAATCATATGTTTATATGTCTACTCAAGTTTATAAAAATTAGATCAAAAATCTTTGTTTTATTGAGTTTTACAAGTACGATAAAGAAATCTGTAACATTTTTACTGATTTATTTTTTCTCAATAGATTTTCTTTACTTTGTGCTGAATTTTAGTTATTTAATTTCTTCAGTTGGAAAAGATATTCAATTTTAAGTAATTAATTAAAAGATCACCAAATCTGATGTGTTACATTTCATTTATGTTACTGTGAAATAGCAGAATTCACATCACTGTCTCTTAGCATTATAAATTAAATTATTTTTGTTACAATAACTAAGTTAATAGCAAAATAATTGAGGAAAAATTTTTAATGCTGTAGAATAACTCACTCTGAAGACTACAAGATTTTTGCCACAGAATATATATAAAATTGTATGGTAAGTCCCATTTAGTTTTTCTATATATATTTTCTTTTATTTTATACCACTATTTTCATATGTTCTATAGCAATTCCTCTCAATTGTGTTTTTTTCCAAAGAAAACCATAGGTCAAGCAAGTTTAAAATAAATAGCAGACTTAATAGAAATTATATTTTTCCAATAAAAACTAATCTTAAGAAAATTTGAATTTATTTTACAAAGTGATATAGTAAAATATTATTAATAAAATAATTCATATGTATGGTAAAAAAAAAAGTAAAAAAAGAAAATTCAAACCATTACATTAGAATATTAACTGAAAATTTAAATTATTCTGACCCGCTTCTTGTAACACTCCTTGATTTAACAGCATTTAGAAGTTTCTATTTTAGGTCTGGTAATTTTTAATGAAATTCTAAAGGATATCATTTTATTTTTCCTTCTTCATTTATCAATTTTAAACTATTTGTATGTATTTCCTCTACTGAAATAGGATGGATTTTGCCTTAGGGCATTTTTTTTTACCTTTTCTATCCTATTGTTACTAAATTAGTTTTTCATATATATATAATTTAATTTTAAATAATATATGTAAATCTGTTTCTTATCTCTCTAAATGAAGACAGACACCTCCATGTAAGATTTTTAAAAACGCTAGTATCCTTATATTTACCTACTCAAATTCTCCCTAACTCTACATTCCAGCTTAAGATACTCAGACCATTAAAATTCCATTGATACGGTTTATCAAATTTACAGTTTGTCCTCTTATAAAAATTAAAATACCCTTGTTTTGTTACAGTTTGATTCTAACATTGAAACAAATAAAGAACATTTACATTTTCATGTAAATATTGTTTGTTACAAAGCTCATCGAGAAGAAAGAACAAGTATAGAGAAACATAAGCAAAATGGTACAAAAACTGCAAATTTTTTTTAAAAAGAGCAATTTATCTTTAAGTTAAATTTATCACATCTTTTAACCAGTTTATTGAGGTACTACTGACACAAAAAAGTTGTACTTATGTAGTGTATACATCTTGATGAGTTTGCAGGTAAGTATTTACTTGTCAAGTCATCACCACAATCAATGCTATAAACATACCCATCACCTCCCGAAGTTTCCTCTCCCTCTTTATTTATATTAATAATAAATAAAAATAAATGTATTAAATTTTCTTTACTAAAACTCAAGTTGCATTTTCATTTTGCTTCAATTTGGATTATACTTTTGTGCAGTTTTGTTTTTCTTGGAGTCTAATTACTTTTGATTTTTTAGAGTTGGCAAAAGAATCATAAAATATCCTCATAACACCCATGACATTTTCCAGATTCTTTATCATCGTACTTTGATACTGTTCTACATAACACTGACTGCTTTCTAAAGGGATTGCCCATTTCGTCCTGGAATGTTTTTCAGTGGGAATTGCTGTTCTTCATTTTCCATGTTCTTGACTCCCTTTACATTTTGCTGGAGCATATGTTCAAGGGATATCTTCTTCTGGAAATGACAAATATGATAACAGACACTCCAAGACCCTGCATGTCTACAAATATCTTTTTTTGTCCTTTCTGTCTTAATTTTTGCTAGATATATAATTCTAAGTTCAAAATTAATTCCCATCAAAATTCTGGGGAAATTTCTCGTTTGTTGCGTACCATGGAATAACTTCAAAGAGAAGTCTGGCATTGCCTATTTTTATTGTTGCTCTTCTTGGTGTGCTATTATTTCTCAAAACTTATGCAAACTTCTCTTTGTCCATGGGATTTGTAAACCTGTTGTGCCTTTAGGAAAAGGGATTTTAACATTTATTTTTGAGTCATTTAGTGGATACATTTAATCGAATGGCTCATATTGTTTCTAAATTCTGATAATTTGTTTCTAATATTTCCTTTATGATTTTCTTTCTGATTGTTGGACCTACTTGGATTGATATTTTATATTCATGAATTTTCTGTGATATTTTTCACATCATTGACTTTTGCTCTTGGTTTAGGAAAATTTTCTCAATGTTATCCCACAAAACTTTAAAACTTAAAAAAGATCAATCTTATGATTTTAGACTTAGAGAGTTGCAAAAATACTATAAACAGTCCCATTGTATCCTCTAAGTTTTCCTTTGTGAATATTTATCTTACATAATATAGGACAATTATCAAAACTAAGAAAGTAACTTTAGTACAGTACTATTAATAAACTAAGAAAGTAACTTTGGTACAGTACTATTAAACAGTAGAATTTGTGCAGTTTACCTTTCCCCCCCTCCCCAACTAATAGACTTTTACTGTTCCAGGATACAATCCAGGATCTCACCTTGCATTTAGTTGTTATATCACTTATCTGTGAAAGTTCCCTGGTCTTTTCATATAGTTCAAGACCTTGAACATTCTGAACAGCAATGGCCACTTTATTTTTGTAATGTCCCTCAATTTGAGTTTGTCTAGTATTTTCTCATCACAGAACACTCCAAGACACTGCATGTCTACAAATATCTTTTTTGCCCTTTCCATCTTAATTTTTGCTAGTTATATAATTCTGAGTTCAAAATTAATTTCCATCAAAATTCTGGGGAAATTTCTCCTTTGTTGCATACCATGGAATAATTTCAAAGAGAAGTCTGGCTTTGCCTATTTTTGCTGTTGCTCTTCTTTGTATGCTATAATGTATTTTGGGGAAGGCTATCACAGAAGTGATGGCTCTCAGTGCACCATATTAGGGTATACATTATGTTGACAAATATTACTGATACTACCTTACTTTGGTGAAGTATGTATATTTAAGGATTCTACATTATAAAGTCACTATTATTCCTTTTTTAATTACTAAATAATTGGGGGGAATATTTTGACAATGCGAATATAACAACTTCTGCTTAAATGTTCACTAATTTTATCACTCACTGAGGATCTTGCCTGTAGCAGTTATTACTGTAGTGTTCTAATGATGATTTTCTCTATCCCTCACTCCTCCTACATCTATTCTTCTATAAGGAAGAGATGTGCTTTCTCCCTATTTATTTGTTCAGTTAGTTATTTATACATATGGACTCATGCATATTTATTTTATTTGGGGTTATAATCCTATTCTGGCATTCGATATTTTGTTGCTCAAGTTGTTCCAGCAGCTTTGTCCATTGAGAGCTCTTTCAGGTTGACTCCTGTGCCCTTTTAACATGCCTCCATCTATTTTTCATTAAATGTATTCATCTCTGACACTGCTAGATGCTCTAGGCTCATCTTGTAGTTTTCTTCCCACAGCCCTGAAATCAATAGTTTCACCAAGGACCCTTGAATCTTTTTATTGGAAAATTATATTTAGAAACCGAGATCTGGACATTAGGTGTACTTATTGTTATTGCTTCTATTTCTTCTTAGTGAAAAGATCTAGGAATATATATTTACCAATTCCTGCATAAATACACATCAATAATTATGTATGCATATATGTGTGTAATCTGTCACTTATCATCTATATGTCTGTACTGATACTTACTCCGATCCAGCACTGCAAGGTTTATTCTAATTTTCCCCATTTAGTTATTTATAACTCCCCTCCAAAAAAAAAAGTCAGAAACATGGCTCTCATCATGTACAAAAAATTTACTTATTTGTTCAACCCTCTTATAACAATAGTTTTAGATTTGTTCAGCCATATCCAAGGGAGAAACACATTTACTAACTAGAGTGTTTGGATACATTTCTTTATACATTTACCCTTACAATATCTGGTCAAAACACTACTTTCCAAAATTATTTAAAATGAGATTCTTTTTATTCCCATCCCCTTCAGTATGGTTATTTGACTCAATTGTAGTTCAGTTATTTTGTCACACTCCTTCTATCTCACAATCCTGATTTTTTTAATTTAAAATTGTATATAAAAATCACTCTCTGATGTATGGTTCCACAGGTTTTGACAAATTCATAGAACTGTATATTCACCACTACAGTTTCACAAAGAACAGTTCCATCCCAAATACAGTCTCTTTATATTCATCCTCTCCCTCTCAAAACCCAATGTGTGGCACCAACTCATCTAATTTTCTATACTTATGGTATTGCCTTTTCCAAAATAGCATATATTAATGGAATCATACAATATATAGTATTTGGTGTCTAACTTCATTCACTTAGCCAGTTACATTGAAGATTTGGGAGTCATCTATTTGTTAGAATATACAAAAGTTTGTTTATCCATTCACTGGTTGAGAAACATTTGTTTTGTTTCCAATATTTGGTGACTGTGAATAAAGCTGTTATAAATATTTAGTGTGCATGTGTGTGTGTGTGTGTGTGTGCGAACATATGTTTTCATTTGCCTTGGAGTAATACTGCTGGGTCCTATGGTAAATAGAAGCACATTCAACTTTATAAAATACTGCCAAAATGTTTTCTAATGTGGCTGTAGAGTTTTGCATTTCTAATAAAAATGTATGAGACTTCTAGGGGATTGCATCGTTAGCACCACTTGCTATTGCCAGTGTTGTTATTGTTACTTTGTTTGCTTGTTTTGGCATTTTGATAGGTGTATAGTTACCTCACTGAAGTTTTAAGTTGCAACTCCCTAAAGATTAAAAATGTCGAGCATCTTTTCATATGCTTATTTGCCATATCTCCATCTTCTTTGGTGACACCTATCTTCAGATCTTTCCCACATATTGTTTATTGATTTTTATTGCTGAGTTTTGAGATTTAGATTTATTTTTATATTCTGGAAACAAGTCCTGAAATGGAAATTTGATTTGTAAATATTTTCTATGAGTGTGTCTCTTGTCGTTCTATTTACTTAGTAGTATCATTTGCAGAATAGTAATTTTCATTTAAAAAAAATTCAATTTATATTTATAAAAAGTTCAATTTATCTTTTCTTTTCCTAAATAGATCATGTTTTTGGTGTTGTATCTAACATCTCTCTGCCTAAACCACAGTCAGGTAAATTTTCTCCTATAATTTCTTCTAAAAAGAACATTTTGTAGATGTTTTAGAGTTTTATATTTTTCATTTAGAACTACAAGTAATTTTTCATTATTAAGATGTCCTGAAGAAGGAGGCTGAGAGCTGTGACTGCCTGCATGGCTTCCAGATGACCCACTCCCTGGGTGGAGGGACTGGATCTGGGATGCGTACTCTCCTCATCACCAAGATCCAGGAGGCATATCTAGATAGGAACATGAACATTTTCAGCATGGCACCCTTGCCTGAGGTGTCAGGATGGTGGAGCCCTATAATACCACCTACTCAGTCCACCAGCTGGTAGAAAACACAGATGAGACCTACTGCATTGATAATGATGCTCTCCATTACGTCTGATTCAGAACCATAAAGCTGACCACGCCCACCTACAATGACCTGGACCACCTGCAGTTGGCCACCACGAGTGGGGTCATTACTTGCCTGTCCTTCCCCAACCAGCTCAATGCTGACCTGCGCAAGCTGGCATGAACAAGGTCCCCTTCCCACACCTGCACTTCTTCATGTCGGCTTTGCTGTGTTAAGCAGCCAGGGAAACCAGCAGCACTGGGCCCTGACAGTGCCGGAGCTTACCCAGCAGATGTCAGACACCAAGAATATGATGGCCACCTGTGGCCTCTGCCATGGCTGCTATCTGACTGTGGCCATCGTGTTCAGAAGCTGTATGTCCATGAAGGTGGTAGATGAACAGATGCTTAACATCCAAAACAAGAAGAGCAGCTATTCTGTCCAGTGGATGGCCAACATTGTGAAAACAGCTGTCTGTGACATTCCACCCCAGGGGCATGAAAATGCCTGCCACCTTCACTGGCAACAGTACAATACATAATATTTCTTAAAATATTCTAATCGGATGGTGGGAGCCTACAGCTGAGGGTAAGGACGACGCCTGGAGAGGGCAGCCAGGAGCCCTGGGTGTTTCTTAACATGTCTTGCCCCTTCTGCCCCAAGGCCTGGCCAGAGGCAACTCCTGTGACTGCCCAGTGACAAAACAGGCTTCAGCAAAGCCTTGTCCAACAAGTGACTCTGAGTGGACAAAGGTGTGCCCAATAAGCCCCGGTTGTTCAGAGTGGTGGACAGCGTGGAGGATGAGGTGCAGTGGTGGCTCCACCTGGTCCCGGGAGGGCAGGCAAGGAGGAGAGAAGTGAGCTCAGAAACAGGAAGCTGCTGACTGAAGTAACCCTGAAGTAACCTGCTGGGTAAGAAAAGGCAGCATCTTCAGCACCAGCATCTCCAAGCAGGAGGTGGAACTGGCCCCAGAGATGATTTCCAGCAATTCTGAGTGGGACCCCCCTTTAAGCCCTACAACTTCTCAGCCCCCAGGATCCTCCACAACAGCGGACACCTGCACACCCTACTCAAGGTCTGCACCGAGCTCTCCAGCTGATCTTTCTGGAGTTGAGGTTCACAGGGTTGCCAACAGACCATCTCCAAGCAATTCTTCTGGATTTTTTTTTTTTTTTTGATGCCCTTTTCCAGCCCCAGCAGCACTCAGCACACGACTAGCATGACACCTTCTTCCTGGGATACCCAGCAGAGGCCCTGCAGCTGCCAGTGGACTATGTCCAGCAGGTCAAGCAGGCCTGGTCCTAGGTCAGCCACCACTCATGGGGGAACAACCGGGACTGCAGGGAGCAGGACGAGATGGGAAAAGCCTGCTGCATGAGCACACACACCACGACCGTCAGCTCAGTGCGCTCTGCCGCTTCCGCCCTGGGCAAGTCCATTGTGCCCCACCAAGAACCTAACCACCAACGGTGTGTTCTGGAACAAGACCTGGAGGACTCGCACCTGGCTGAATTCCACCAGATGTTAGACATTGTGGCAGACCACCACCTCATCCCAGGCCATCTCGTGGACATCATGAGGGAGTTCTTCACCAATCTGGTATCATTCATTTCAAGGCAGCCTACAATCCCTACACAGAGCCCAGCGAGGAGGTGTTCAGTTACCACCAAGGCGAAAAGAAGTGGGTGGAGGTCCAGAGCTCTGGACTCTTCTGCCCTGAGATGCTGCTGCCCATGGGGCTCCCTGAGAACCTGTCAGGTGTTGCCTGGGGCCTCTCCCTGGAGCACCTGACTATGATCAAATGTGGCATTAGCAGTGTCTGGGAGCTGATGAGCCTAAGATGAACCTGCAGATGGTGGTAGTAGTCCCTTGTGCCACCTGAGCGGCCGAACTGGGATTCAGGTATAGATAATATAATTTGTTGGGGGGGTGGGTGGGGGCAGGTGGTGGGTAGAAGAAAAATGGAAGAGGAAAAAGGGGAGAAGAAGGCATCCAGTGGATGGCTTTCTAACTTTGTTTAAAAAAATTCTATTGAATAAATTTGGGGAAATCTATTTTCTAGTCTAATTCTGTTCCATCAATCTGTGGATATATCTTCTTTCCAATACCATACTGTCTTGATTAGTGTAGCTTTCAAGTAAATATTTAAATTGAAATGTATGAATCTTCCAAATTTGTTCTTCAGTTTTAAAATCATTTTTGTCAATTCAAGTTTCTTTGTCTTTCCATATAAATTTTACACTCACCCATAAGATATCTACAAAAATCATGCTGGAATTTTAATTAGGGTTGCACTGAATTTGCAGATCAAATTGTGGATAATTTATTTCCTAAAAATATTGAGTTTTCCTGTCTAAGAAAATGGTATATCTCTTCAGTTATTTGTTGTTTAATTATTTTCATTTGTGCTTTATAGTTTTCAACACAGAGAACCTGAATATATTTTTTGTTAGGTTTCTACCTAATCTTTCAATTTTATTTAGTGCTACAGTAAATTAAATTTTTTAAATTCCAATTGTTTCTTGCCAGTAGGTAGGAATAAAATTTATATTTTTAGGCTGACTTTATTTACTAAAACTTGATAAACTCTATTAATTCTAGAAAAATATCTGAGTTTTTCAGATTTTCCACATAGAAAATTATTTCATCTGTGAATAGAAAATGATTATGTTGGGGGGACCTTCAATATGGCGGAGGAGTAAAACATGGAGATCACCTTCCTCCTCACAAATACATCAAAAATACATCTACATGTGGAACAACTCCTACAGAACAACTACTGAACGCTGGCAGAAGACCTCAGACCTCCCAAAAGGTAAGAAACTCCACAATTACCTGGGTAGGGCAAAAGAAAAAACAGAGACAAAAGAATAGGGATGGTACCAGCACCTCAGGGAGGGAGTTGTGAAGGAGGAAAAGTTTCCACACACTAGGAAGCGTCTTCACTGGCAGAGAAGGGGGTGGGCTGGGGGGAAGCTTCAGAGCCACAGAAGAGAGCACAGAAACAGGGGTGCACAGGGCAAAGCGCAGAGATTCCTGCACAGAAGATTGGTGCTGACCAGCACTCACCAGGCTGAGAGGCTTGTCTGCTCACCCGCCAGGGGGGTCTGGGGGCTGGGAGCTGAAGCTCTGACTTTGGAAGTCAGATCCCAGGGGGAGGACTGGGGTTGGCTGCATGACCACATCTTGAAGGGGGCTAGTTTGCCACAGTTAACTGGAGGGAGTCTGGGAAAAAGTCTGGACCTGCCTAAGAGGCAAGGGACCATTGTTTTGGGGTGCGCAAGAAAAGGAGATTCAGAACACCACCTAAATGAGCTTCACAGATGGGCATGAGCTGTGGCTATCACTGCAGATACCAGAGACAGGCATGAAACACTAAGGCTGCTGCTGCAGCCACCAAGAAGCCTGTGTGCAAACACAGGTCACTATCCACACCTCCCTTCCTGGGAGTCAGTGCATCCTGCCTCTTCCAGGGTCCCATGATCCAGGGACAACTTCCCCAGGAGAACGTACAGCACACCTAAGGCTGTTGCAACATCACGCCAGCCTCTGCCACCACAGGCTCGCCCTGCATTCCATGCCCCTCCTTCCCCCCTGGCCTGAGTGAGCCAGAGCCTCCTAATCAGCTGTTACTTTAACCCTGTCCTGTCTGGGTGGGGAAGAGACGACTTCAGGTGACCTACGTGCAGAGGTGGGGCCAAATCCAAAGCTGAACACCAAAATCTGTGCAAACAAAGAGGGAAAGGGAAATTTCTCCCAGCAGCCTCAGGAGCAGTGAATAAAATCTCCACAATCAGCTTGATCTGTGGAATACCTGAATAGACAATGAATCATCCCAAAATAGAGGTTGTGGACTTTGGGAGCAACTGTAGACTTGGGGTTTGCTTTCTGCATCTAATGTGTTTCTGGTTTTATGTTTCTCTTAGTATTAGAGCTTATTATCATTGGTAGATTTGTTTATTGATTTGGTTGCTCTCTTGCTTTTTTATATTTATATATTTTTTTCCTTTTTTTCTTTTTGTGAGTGTGTATGTGTATGCTTCTTTGTGTGATTTTCTCTGAATAGGTTTCCTTTTACCATTGTCCTAAAGTTCTGTCAGTCTGATTTTTTTTAATAAAGTTTTTAGTACTTATTATCATTGGTGGATTTGTTTATTGATATGGTTACTCTCTTCTTTCTTTCATTTTCTTTTTTTACTTTTCTCTTTTTTTATTTTTAATATTTTAAAATTATTATTTTAGTAACTATATTTTATTTAATTTATTTATTTTCTCCCTTTTCTCTGAGCCATGTGGTTGAAAGGATCGTGGTGCTCTGTTCGGAAGTTAGGCCTGAGCTTCCTAGGTGGGACAGCTGAGTTCAGGACATTGGTCCACCAGAGACCTCCCGGCTCCAAGTAATATCAAATGGCAAAAGTCCTCCCAGAGATCTCCATCTCAATGCTAAGACCCAAATCCACTCAACAACCAGCAAGCTACACTTCTGGACACCCCATGCCAAACAACTAGCAAGACAGGAACACAACACCACCCATTAGCAGAGAGGCTGCCTAAAGCCATAATAAGTTCACATACACCCCAAAACAAAATGGATGCGGTCTTTCCCACCAGAAAAACAAGATCCAGCCCCACCCACGAGAACACAGGCACGAGTCCACTCCAAGAGGAAGCCTACGCAAGCCACTGAACCAACCTTACCTACTGGTGGCAGGCACCAAAAAGAATGAGAACTACAAACTTCAGGCCTGAGAAAAGGAGACCCCAAACACAGTAAGTTAACCAAAATGGAAAGACAGATAAATACACAGCAGATGAAGGAGCAAGGTAAAAATACACAGATCAAACAAATGAAGAGGAAATAGGCAGTCTACCTGGAAAAGAATTCAGAGTAATGATAGTAAAGATGACCCCAAATCTTGCAAATAGAATAGAAAAAATACAAAAAATGATTAACAAGAACCTAGAAGCACTAAAGAGCATACAAACAATGATGAACAACACAACAAATGAAATTAAAACTTCTCTAGAAGGAATCAAGAGCAGAACAACTGAGGCAGAAGAACGGATAAGTGACCTGGAAGATAAAATAGTGGAAATAACTACCACAGAGTAGAATAAAGGAAAAGAATGAAAAGAACTGAGGACAGTCTCAGAGAACTCTGGGACAACATTAAATGAACCAACATTTGAATTATAGGGGTCGCAGAAGAAGAAGAGAAATAGAAAGGGACTGAAAAAATATTTGAAGAGATTATAGTTGAAAACTTTCATAATATGGAAAGGAAATAGTCAATCAAGTCCAGGAAGCACAGAGAGTCCCAAACAGGATAAATCCAAGGAGAAACACGCCAAGACACATATTAATCAAACTAGCAAAAATTAAATACAAAGAAAAAATATTATAAACAGCAAGGGAAAAACAACAAATAACGTACAGGGGAATCCCCATAAGGTTAACAGCTAATCTGTCAGCAGAAACATTGAAAGCCAGAAGGGAGTGGCAGGACATATTTAAAGTGATGAATGGGAAGAAACTACAACCAAGATAACTCTACCCAGCCAGGATCTCATTCAGATTCAGTGGAGAAATTAAAACCTTTACAGACAAGCAAAAGCTAAAAGAATTCAGCACCACCAAACTAGCTTTACAACAAATGCTAAAGGAACATCTCTAGGTAGCGAACACAAGAGAAGAAACAGACCTAGAAAAACAAACCCAACACAATTTAGAAAATGGTAATAGGAACATACATATCGATAATTACCCTAAATGTGAATGGATTAAATGCTCCAACCTAAAGACATAGACTGCCTGAATGGATACAAAAATGAGACCCATATATATGCTGTCTACAAGAAACCAACTCCAGACCTAGGGACACATACAGACTGAAAGTAAGGAGATGGAAAAAGATATTCCATACAAATGGAAATCAAAAGAAAGCTGGAGCTCATATCAGAAAAAATAGACTTTAAAACAAAGACTATTACAAGAGACAAAGAAGGACACTTCATAATGATCAAGGGATCAATCCAAGAAGATATAACAATTGTAAATATTTATGCACTCAACATAGGAGCACCTCAATACATAAGGCAAATGCTAACAGCCATAAAAGGGATAAATGACAGTAACACAATCATAGTAGGGGACTTTGGATGGACAGATCATCCAAAATGAAAATAAATAAGGAAACAGAAGCTTTAAGTGATACATTAAAGAAGAATGACTTAACTGATATTTAATAGGACATTTCATCCAAAAACAACAGAATACACTTTCTTCTCAAGTGCACATGGGACATATCTTATAATATGTTATGATAGATAGATCTTATCTTGGGTCACAAATCAAGCCTTGGTAAATTTAAGAAAATTGAAATCATATCAAGCATCTTTTCCAAACACAATGCTATGAGACTAGATATCAGTTACAGGAAAAAATCTGTAAAAAATACAAATACATGGAAGCTAAACAATACACTACTAAATAACCAAGAGATCATGGAAGAAATCAAAGAGGAAAAAAAATACCTAGAAACAAATGACAATGAAACACGATGACCCAAAACCTATGGGATGCAGCAAAACTGTTCTAAGAAGGAAGTTTATAGCAATACAATCTTACCTCAAGAAACAAGAAATATCTCAAAAAAACAGCCTAACCTTACAATGAAAGCAATTAGAGAAAGAAGAAGAAGAACAACAAAAAAAGTTAGCAGAAGGAAAGAAAGCATAAAGATCAGATCAGAAATAAAGGAAACGATAGCAAAGATCAATAAAACTAAAAGCTGGTTCTCTGAGAAGATAAACAAAATTGAGAAACCATTAACCAGACTCATCAAGAAAAAAAAGGAGAAGACTCAAATCAACAGAATGAGAAATGAAAAAGAAGTTAACAACTGACACTGAAGAAATGCAAAGGATCATGAGAGATTACTACAAGAAACTATATGCCAATAAAATGAACAACCTGGAAGAAATGGAAAAATTCAAGAAAAGTAAACCTTATGAGACTGAACAAGGAAGAAATAGAAAACATAAACAGACCAGTCACAAGCACTGAAATTGACACTGTGACTGAAAATCTTCCAACAAACAAAAGCCCAGGACCACATGGCTTCACTGGCAAATTCTATCCAAAATTCAGAGAAGAGCTAACATCTATCCTTCTCAAACTCTTCCAAAATAGAGCAGAGGGAGGAACACTCCCAAACTCATACTATGAGGCCACCATCACCATGATACCAAGACCAGACAAAGATGTCACAAAAAAGAAAACTACAGACCAATATTACTGATAAAAAGAGATGCAAATATCCTCAATGAAACACTAGAAAACAGAATCCAACAGCACATTAAAAGGATGATACACCATGATCAAGTGGAGTTTATCCCAGGAATGCAAGGATCCTTCAATATACATAAATCAATCAATGTGATACAACATATTAACAAACTGAAGGAGAAAAACTATATGATCATCTCAATACATGCAGAAAAAGCTTTCCACAAAATTCAACACACATTCATGATAAAAACCCTTCAGAATGTGGGCAAAGAGGGAACTTACCTCAACATAATAAGAGCTATATATGACAAACCCACAGCCAACATTGTTGTCAGGGGTGAAAAACTGAATCATTTCCACTAAGATCAGGAAAAAGACAAGGTTGCCCACTCTCACCACTATTATTAAACATAGGTTTGGAAATTTTAGCCACAGTTATCAGAGAATAAAAAGAAATAAAAGGGATCCAAATTGTAAAAGAAGAAGTAAAATTCTCACTGTTTGTAGATGACATGATACTATACATAGAGAAGCCTAAAAATGCCACCAGAAAACTACTAGAGCTAATCAATGAATTTGGGAAAGTAGAAGAATACAAAATTAATTCACAGAAATCTCTTGCATTCCTATACACTGATGATGAAAAATCTGAAAAAGAAATTAAGGAAACACTCCCATTTACCATTGCAACAAAAAGAATAAAATACCTAGGAATAAACCTACCTAAGGAAACAAAAGACTTGTATGCAGAAAACTATAAGACACTGATGAAAGAAATTAAAGATGATACAAACAGATGAAGAGCTATACCATGTTCATGGATTGGAAGAATCAACATTATGAACATGACTCTACTACCCAAATCAATCTACAGATTCAATACAATCCCTATCAAACTACCACCGGCATTTTTCACAGAACTAGAACAAAAATTTTCACAGTTTGTATGGAAACACAAAGGACCCAGAATAGCAAAAGCACCCTTGAGAAAAAAAAATGGAGCTAGAGGAATCAGGTTCCCTGACTTCAGAATATACTACAAAGCTACAGTAATCAAGACAGTATGGTACTGGCACAAAAAACAGAAATATATATCAGTGAAACAGGATAGAAAGCCCAGAGTTAAACCCACACCCATGTGGTCACCTTATCTTTGATAAGGAGGCAAGAATATACAATGGAGAAAAGACAGCCTCTTCAACAAGTGGTGCTTGGAAAACTGGACAGCTACATGCAAAAGAATGAAATTAGAACACTCCCTAACACCACACACAAAAATAAATTCAAAATGTATTAAAGCCCTAAATGTAAGGCCAGACACTATAAAACTCTTAGAGGAAAACATAGGCAGAACATTCTATCACATAAATCACAGCAAGATGCCTTTTGACCCACCTCCTAGAGAAATGGAAATAAAAACAAAACTAAACAAATGGGACCTAATGAAAGGTCCCATTGGGTACAGCAAAGGAAACCATAAACAAGATGAAAAGACAATCCTCAAAATGGGAGAAAATATTTGCAAATGAAGCAGCTGACAAAGGATTAATCTCCAAAACATACAAGCAGCTCATGGAGCTCAATATCAAAAACACAAACAACCCAATCCAAAAATGGGCAGAATACCTGAATAGACATTTCTCCAAAGAAGATGTGCAGATTGCCAATGAACACATGAAAGGACACTCAACATCACTAATCATTAGAGAACTGCAAATCAAATTTACAATGAGTTATCACCTTACACTTGTCAGAATGGCCATCAACAAAAAAATCTAGAAAAAATAAATGCTGGAGAGGATGTGGAGCAAAGGAACCCTCTTGCACTGCTGGTGGGAATGTAAATTGATACAGCCACTATGGAGAACAGTATGGAGGTTCCTTAAAAAGCTAAAAATAGAACTACCATACAACCCAACAATCCCACTACTGGGCATATACCCTGAGAAAACCATAATTCAAAAAGAGTCATGTACCACAATGTTTATTTCAGTTCTCTTTACAATAGCCAGGACATGGAAACTACCTAAGTGTCCATCGACAGATGAATGGATAAAGAAGTTGTGGCACATATATACAATGGAATATTACTCAGCCATGAAGAGAAACGAAATTGAGTTATTTGTAGTGAGGTGGATGGACCTAGAGTCTGTCATTCAGAGTGAAGTTAAGTCAGAAATAGAAAAACAAATACCGTATGCTAACACATATATACGGAATCAAAAAAAAAAAAAAGATTCTGTAGAACCTAGGGGCAGAATAGGAATAAAGACATTGATGTAGGGAATGGACTTGAGAATGCGGGGAGGGGAAAAGGTAAGCCTGGACGAAGTGAGAGAATGGCATGGACATATATACACTACCAACTGTAAAATAGATAGCTTTTGGGAAGCAGCCGCATAGCACAAGGAGATCAGCTCAGTTCTTTTTGTCCACGTAGCGGGGTGGGATAGGGAGAGTGGGAAGGAGATGCAAGAGGGAGGAGATATGGGGATATATGTATATATTTAGTTGATTCACTTTGTTATGCAGCAGAAACTAACCCACCATTGTAAAGCAATTATACTCCAATAAAGATGTTAAAAATAAATAAGTAAATTCAAAAGAAAATGTTTATCTCTAATTTAATAATGTGTGTGCTTTGTATTTATTTCACTTTATTATTATATTGGCTAGCATATACAGCATAATGTTCAGTATATATCAGGAGAGAGATTGTTCTTCCCTTGTTACTGATTTTAGGGATAAGGCATACAGGCCTTCACTAGAAAGTATGATGTTAACAGTGATTATTTTAGATACCCTTCTCACGTGAAGGAATTCCCTTTTTATTCCACATTTACTGAAAGTTTATCATAAATTGATGTTGTTGTTTCAAATGTTTCCTCTGTAGCTATTGATGGGAGCTTGAGCTTGTTAAGTCTGTTAATATGATGAATAACCTTGATTGATAAATAGATGCCTTTTGTGGAGGACATTTGAGTTATGTTCATGAGGATTATTGATCTGTACATTTTTTTCCTTGTAATATCTTTGTCTAATATTGGTATTAGGGCAGTGCTGGCCTCATAATTGGGAAATATTTCCTCCTCCCCTATTTTCTAGAAGAGGATATAAAAGATTAATATTTGGCAGAAGTAACCAGTGAAATTATTTGGGGTTGGGGTTTTCCTTATTCAGAGGCTTTTAAATAAGATTCTTTCTTAAAAAGACATAGATATTCAAAAGATATCTAGGTTATCTATTTCTTCTTGAATGAGATTTGATAGTTTGTATTTTTCTAAGAATTATGACAATTTCATGTAAAATGTTACATTTATGGGCATAAAGTTGTTCATATCAGTACTATTTAATTATGGTCGTTTTAACACATGTATGATCTCTAGTATTATCTTTTTTTCTTTCATTGTTTCAGTAATTTGCATCTTCTCTCTTTTTGCTTTTTTGTTTGTGTTTTGTTTTTTGTCAGAGGGTGTAAACATTTATGAATTTTATTAAAACATTCAAAAGCTAATTTTGAAACTGTTGGCTTTTTTCTCTTATTTTACTGTATTTATTATCATTATCATCTTCTCCATTCTCTCCTTCCTTATGTCTCAGTTTGGTTTAGTTTACTCCTCTTAAGTTTCTTAAGTTTGAAACTTAGATCACTCATTTGTGGTGTTTCTTCTTGTCTGATACAAGCATTTAATGCTATAAGTTGTACTCTATGTACTGCTGTTGATGCATCTCAAATTTTTTGGTATGTTACACTTTTCATTCAGTTCAAAATATTTTTCTGTTGAGTATTTTGACCATAAGTTATTTAGAAGTGAGTTAATTTCAAAATTTTGTGGATTTTCCATATATTTTGGTTTTATTGACTTTTAATTTTCTTGTGTTCCAAGTACATACTTCATATGATTTCCAATCTTATCAATTTGTTGAGCTGTTTTATGTTGCAGAATAAGGTTGGTATTGATGAATGTTCCATATATACTTGAAAAGAAAGCTTGTTGTGGTTTTGTCGAGTGAAGTTTCTCTGCAATTGTCTTATGAATTAATTAGAAAGGAGTATTGAACTCTTTAACTATTATTGAAATTTTTCTGTTTCTTTTTTTCACTTTTACCTTTTTTTTGAAGCTTCCTGTTTAGGTACATTCAGATTTAAGATTACTGTATTTCTTGGAGAATTGACCACTTCATCATTATATTATGTCCTCTCTCGCCTGTGATTTTCTTTGCGTGTGTAATTTTCTTTGAACTGAAGGCTACTTTGTCTGATATTAGTATAGTAATCATCTTTAAATATGTTGCTTTATAATAAAGTATTATCTTTATTTTGGTTAGTGTTTGCTTGGTACATCTTTCTCCTTTTCTTTTAATCTATGTATTTATATTTGAAGTGGGATTCTTATAGACAGCATACTTTTGGCTCTTAGATTTTCATTCAGTCTTGCAATCATTGTCTTACTGGTTGGGGAGATCATCTGGGTTTGAGATTTATTGCTGTTATGATTATCCTCAGTACACCATACTCTTTAAATTTCTGTAGTTATAACCTGTGTTTAGGGTTGGGTTAGTTTTCCAGAGCACTGCCTGTTTGGCTCTGAGTTTTAAGTTTTCCCTTTCTCCTGTGCCTCAGAGAGTTTTTTTGTGTTCTTCTCTTATTCCTCTCCAACAGTTTTCTCCTGTTACTTCTCATTCAATGCTTGGTAACTTGGTGGTGGGAGGGAATGTGGGGAATTGAACATTCTTTGTTGTTCTGATTAAACCTCCTTTTTAGGCAAGCTCCATATCCCTGTGTGTCAGGGTGTGGCATTCACTGTTTTCTTTTTTTTGGGGGGGGGAGGGGGGAATCATTTATTTGTCTTTTACATGGAAACAGAAAATTGAGAGGGAGAACAAAAGGGCAACTAGCCAGCTGCTTAGATGCCCTGGCTATAGTTGTGGGCCTAGTGCCTTTTCCCACCACTTATCCAGGAATATTTTTATCTGTTCCCTTCCCCTTCCTCAGCTACAATGAGTTTTATACCTGAGAGTAACAGTGTTTGTTGCCCTTTTCTTCACAAATTATATAGAAGAAATGCAAGAGAGGTAGAGTTGAAAGGTCTGGGTGTAATCTCGTGTGCTGCCTGCATAGATGCTGTTTTCCTCTCCCAGATCTATACCATACTGAACACTTTGTTAGTGGTCTTCCTTATATTTTCTGTGAAGATCTGATAGGTTTTGTTCATTGAGAACCTACAAAAGAATGTTATTTCCCCAAGCTGTGATTCTCTAAGGGCTTCACACTGCCCAACACACTACACTTGGCCTATATTAACCCATCAACTATTCTGGATGAATTCTTTTACAGATATCTGGTTTACATTCCTCGGGCAAGGAATATATATTCCTCTCTCCCAGCAGATATCTGCCTTTCCTTAGATTTGAGGCCACTTCTTTGCTCTGAGACCTCAGCTCTCCAATGGGTTTGAAAAGAAATCATTAATTTGAAAGCTAATCTGGGTCTTTTACATTATAAGGATGAGAGTGGCACTCCTTCTAGCCTTCTATACTCCAGAGTGGAAGCCAAATGTCATATTAAAATACTTTTAATTTCCAGAGTGGAAGCCAAATGTCATATTAAAATACTTTTAATTTCCAGAAATCCTTCCTTTTTCTTGGTTATTTTTTTCTGCCTTCAAATAACAACCTGATCATGCTTTAAGGATGTGCTATCTTCTCTAATCTAAGAATATTTATGAGAATTTTAATATTATACTATATTTCCAAAATTATTTCTTCTTTCTTTGCTGTCATCTGTTCAGTTTATCCATTTTACACCTTCTATCTTTTTGTTTTATTTTTTTTTTACTGCTAATTTTTCAATTTCCATCTCCTTATGAATGGAGGTTAGGATGATTAATGAAATTGATTGACTCATCTTCTAGTCTATTTCCCCAGTAGTCTTTTCCTTGGAATATAAGACCTGCATAGGACCCCTTTGTACATATTTCAGAAAAGGTTTTACTTTGGTGCAAATATGGAGTCGTTGCAATAATCTGTCACCTTCTCCATAGCCAAATTAAGATGAGATTTATTCTGAAGCACTGACCTATATACTTAGAACCTCCTCTATTCCCTAGTGGATCCTTACTTTTTGAAGGAATACCACTTTAGTTTTAATGAAAAAAAAATCACACTCCACTAGCTACTCTATAGGATACAATCCTCTGTACCTGCTAATTCTAAATGTAGTTGGGTTCATTGAGCAAAATGTGTTCTGTACCTATTGGAGATTTTTCTGTGCCTATTTTGGTCTCTGATTTTCTTCAGTTTGGTTTATTCCTCAACTCCATCTGCTTTAAAGTATCTACAGATTTATGGGACAAAAAAATACTTGTTCAGGTATGCTGTGGTCTGAATGCTTGTGTCTCTTAAGAATTCATGTTGAAACCCAACCCCCAAGTGATAGAAGATGAGGTCTTTGGGAGTCATTAGGTCATGAGGGCTGGGCCCTCATAAATGGGATTAGTGTCCTTATAAAAGAGATCTAGAGGGAGCCCTGTCCCTTCACTTTGTGAGGTTACAGTGAAAAGTCGGCCATCCTAAGCAGTGGGCCCTCACTAGACACCAAACTCCTAGTGCCAGGATCTTGGACTTCCAGCTTCCAGAACTGTGAGAAACAAATATTTATTGTTTATAAGCCAACCAGTCTATGGTATTTTTGTTATAGCAGCCTGAACAGAATAAGACAAGGTGGCTTTATAATTTTCTCTATGTTTTTCTGGATTTATTCCATTTTGTATATATTTACTGTAATTTCAGTGGGATTTTCAGGAGGAAACAACTCTAAGTACAAATTTTCAGACCACTATCTTGAATTAAAATTAATTATTGAAACTTTAAAGGTGCTATTTCTCCATTAAAAAGGAAATAAATTCATTTTAACAGGAAAAAATTTGACATATTGTAATACTTTGAGTTTTGGTTCCAATTTGTAAATTAAATTTATAAAGTAATTTATATTACATTGTTTTTTTAAAGAATAAAATAAATTTGCTGAAAAATATAGGATAGTCATAAGAAAATATTATATAGATACCATGTAGAGAATAAAAAATAGCCTCTATTTTAAACATTCTACAATAATTCTCTTGAAATGCACTTTATAGAACCTTATACTTCACCATGGAATTTTATATGCAACTGATCTTTTCATCTTCTCCGTAAGGGTACTTAGGTCAGAAAGGATAAATAGCACCCTCTGGGTATAGTCTGAGTAAAACGGAGTTTCAAGTAAAGCTGCTAAGAATCTGAGAGTCTAATAAGGCCTGTTACCCTAGTCAAATAAAGGCAGTAAACAGAATAACAACAGTGGAAGCAACAGCAACAATAAGCAAACCATTATAGTTTTCAAATTTTGCCTTTAAAGATATTGGAAGCTGAAAAATAGCAATACAGAATGAGCGTCTCGTATTTCAATCTGTATTGTTTTAGGAAGTTAAACAACATCCAAAACTAAACAGTATTATTTTTTTCCATTTTCCATTTTATAATGTGATAACCATTATGTCTTTTGTTTGTTTTAGTAGTAAGTTGTGTAATACAAAGTATATTTCTCACCTAGGCTTCACTTGGCAACCATTTTAAGAAATCTTTTTTTCATTGTTGTTTTCATTGGTGGTGGTGTTGTTTTAAATAAGGTTTCACCTTTATTTTATAAGATCCAGTAATTTCAACAGGAAATTTTGGGGGGGGACTAAAATTTATATAAGAAGGAAGAAAATTCCCTTTGTAATAACTTATGCATTACTCATTAGTTCTCCTTATAACCTGGCAACTCTTATTTCCTTTATGAGGGAAAACCAATATATGCAAATTTTATACATGTACTCCCAGCTTGCTCAGAAGTGTAGAGTATATTGAGGATCAGAAAAGAAGGAGAAGAAGGAAAAGAAGGAGAAGAAGGAGGAAGTACATCAGTATGAATAATCAAGAAATAAATACAATTTGCTAATCAAACAACCAGTCAATTAGTACTTACAGAGTAGATAGAAAAGCATTCAAGAAATGAGAGAGGAGACCAGATTATATCTTAAGTCAGTGAAGATGCTTAATTCTTTTCTCTTCCCATCTGGTACTGTGGGATGAGAACGGCTCATATATGTTGAATTGTAGAAGATTCAGTGCAACTTTCTCTTGGAGACCCCATAAACTCTGATGAACCAGAGGGGCTACAGTATTGAATGACAAAGTGGAGGTGAACATAATTACAGCTCCATCAGCATCCTATGGTCAAGGGCATGTATGAATATTTCTTTCCAGGATTTTCAGCTAAGTGGCATGTATAAGATTCCAAAAGAGATTTAAAAATGTTATCAATATATGAAAACCTGAAAGATCTGAACATAGAAGCTAGAGTCCAATAAGATACAAAGATGGTAACAATTTGGAAAGAATAAAGAATCCTCAAGAAATTCTCATCTTTGGGGATCTTAAATTTAAAAAATAATCTACTTATACCCTAAATTTATAAGCATGATTTTTCATGAGAGAGTAACAGAGCCAAATGTTTTCAGGGCTGTTATCTTCATGCCTCTTTCAGCTGCAAACTTAGAGAATAGCACAATGTTACTACCCAATTTTTAATTTTCTATAGTTACTTTCCTTAAAAATGAATTTATCAGGGAGGGAAATCTAGGCTTTCTAATGCCACCTTTGAATTACTAGTCTGTTATTTCTGCCTCCATTCTATGTTGCTCTGAGTTCTCCTAAGGATGTGTTACTTTACAACAGGTGCTATTCCCAGGTCTTTCACTTTCCATGTGTTTATGATAAACATTTAGTGAAACAAAATACTATTCATGGAGTTAGAAGTTTGTTTCCTCACAGTAGTAATAAATAGGTAGATATGTATCTTTCTGGTGAAACAAACCTTTCCTGGGAAACCATGTTAGGGGCATAACACAGATCAAAATAAAATCTAATAGTCTCACGTCATCACATCCATCACTGACCATCTCTGACCAGAACCTCAGATGCTTATATCAAATTTCCTACAGTCTAGAATGCTTCCTATAGTTTCCTTATAAACTAACTAAGATCCTTAAAAACAGAGTGGGACCATATCAACTTCCACCACTGAATTCCCCTCTCACACCACCTAACTTGGATATACAAGGGGCTCCTAATATTATTTGCCAAAACAATGAATGGATTGATAGATGAACAAGTAAATAATAAAACATCTAACTGGTTTCCATAACATAACATAGATTGTAACTTATCTTTTTGTGAAATATGTATTATTTTCATCTCTACAATGTAATGAGCAGTTTGCTTTTTACTTGCTGTTCTGTGTTATCTGTGCCTAAGAAGCTAAATCAAGCAGAAAGCTTCATCTGAAGTCAAAAAGCCTAATCCACTGAGCATACAAAAGGTAACATATTTTACAACTAATGAAGAAGTACAGGAATTTCCATCCTAGAGTCCTGGTCAAATTATCTAATTCTCAGATGGCTACATTTTGCCTACTTAACTTCTCTATGCAGCAACTGTTGCCTTTAGTGTTTTTCACGATCTTTTAGCTACCTTTTAAAATTATTTTGCATTTTCATTTGTAACTACCTAGAGGTGAAACGCAACAGCTATTTTTGTGGTGGTTAGAGCAGTCCCTGAAGAAAGGCACTTAAATTTGCAAAGTACTTTTATTCCTTTTGAGACTTAAATTTACTGCTCAGCAAATGCAGCATACTGAAAATGCCAAAGCAGCTATAAAATAAGATATTGAGAAAAATTATAAACTGGTGTCAGATTACTGTCTTTTTTGTTATACTTGCTATTTTATTTTGTTTCAAGCTTCTTCTCTCTGTGTTATGTGAAAAAAAACTAAAGGAATTGTCATTCCCCATTCCAAATGCAAACTATTTAAGCAGGTAAAAATACTTTGATTGTCATAGAATGTCATTCTGGAATATCAGTTGCCTTTTCAATAGATTCTTTCCATTTGGGAAATCATTTGTACTTAATGGAAAAGAAATGGTTTTGTAATAATTATCCAATGAGTTCAAATTTGGCAGCAATACTGTAATGATTATGTCAAATTCTCTACACATATGCTATAGAAGTAATACTTGGCTTCAGTTGGTTTCTTACTTTGAAATGGTTCCACACTAGATGTATTTTGTTAGTGGTAGTCAAAATGGTCTCTCCAAACTACTTCATTAATTGCTTTAGGTCAGTTAATATGCAGCTATTTATGAACAACCCATAACCTCAATGTTTGGATACAAGTACGAGGAAAACAAACAAAAAGTGTCAATGTAATATGGAAAAAAGTATTGTAACAAATGCTCTATGTAATAGTTAAGAGATACATATTAAAAGGATCATACAGGGCTTCCCTGGTGGCGCAGTGGTTGAGGGTCCGCCTGCAGATGCAGGGGACGCGGGTTCGTGCCCCAGTCTGGGAAGATCCCACATGCCACGGAGTGGCTGGACCCATGAGCCATGGCTGCTGAGCCTGCACGTCCGGAGCCGGTGCTCCGCAACGGGAGAGGCCACAACAGTGAGAGGCCCGTGTACCGCAAAAAAAAAAAAAAAAAAAGGATCATACACCATGATCAAGTGTGATTTATCCCTGGGATGCAAGGATTATTCAATATATGCAATTCAATCAATGTGATACACCATATTAACAAATTAAGGAATAAAAACAATAAAATCATCTCAATAGATGCAGAAAAAGCTCCTCACAAAATTCAACACCCATTTATGATAAAAACTCTCCAGAAAATGGGCATAGAGGGAACCTACCTCAACATAATAAAGGCCATATATGAGAAACCCATAGCAAGCATCATATTCAATGGTGAAAAACTGAAAGCATTTCCACTAAGATCAGGAACAAGAAAAGGATGTCCACTCTCGCCACTCTTATTCAACATAGTATTGGAAGTCCTAGCCATAGAAATCAAAGAGAAAAATAAATAAGAGGAATACAAATTGGAAAAGACGAAGTAAAAGTGTCACTGTTTGCAGATGACATGATACTATACATAGAAAATCCTAAAGATGTCACCAGAAAACTACTAGAATGAATCAATGAATTTGGTAAGGTTGCAGGATACAAAATTAATGCACAGAAATCTTTGGCATTACTATACACTAACAATAAAAAATCAGAAAGAGAAATTAAGAAAACAATCCCATTTACCATTGCAACAAAAAGAATAAAATACCTAGGAATAAACCTACCTAAGGAGGTGAATGACTTGTACTCAGAAAACTATAAAACACTGATGAAAGAAATCAAAGATGACATAAACAGATGGAGAAACATACCATGATCTTGGATTAGAAGAATCAATATTGTGAAAATGATTATACTCCCCAAAGCAATCTACAGATTCAATGCAATCCTTATCAAACTACCAATGGCACTTTTTACAGAACTAGAACAAAAAATTTTACAATTCATATGGAAACACAAAAGACCCCGAATAGCCAAAGCAATCTTGAGAAAGAAAAACGCAGCTGGAGGAATCAGGCTCCCTGACTTCAAACTATACTACAAAGCTACAGTGATCAATATAGTATGGTACTGGCTCAAAACCAGAAATATAGATCAATGGTACAGGATAGAAAACCCAGAGATAAACCCACGCGCATATGGTCACCTAATTTATGACAAAGGAGGAAAGAATATACAATGGAGAAAAGACAACCTCTTCAATAAGTGGTGCTGGGAAAACAGGATAGCTATATGTTAAAGAATGAAATTACAACACTCCCTAACACCATACACAAAAATAAACTCAAAATGGATTAAAGACCAAATGCAAGGCCAGACACTATAAAACTCTTATAGGAAAACATAGGAAAACACTCTGACATAAACCACAGCAGGATCTTTTTTGACCCACCTCCTAGAGTAATGAAAATAAAAACAAAACTAAACAAATGGGACCTAATGAAACTTAAAAGCTTTTGCACAGCAAAGGAAACCATAAACAACATGAAAAGACAATGCTCAGAATGGGAGAAAATATCTGCAAATGAAACAACGGACAAAGGATTACACTCCAAAATATACAAACAGCTCATGCAGCTCAATTTCAAAAAAACAAACAATCCAATTAAAAAATGGGCAGAAGACCTAATTAGACATTTCACCAAAGAAGACATATAGGTGGCCAAGAGGCACAAGAAAACATGCTCAACATCACTAATTATTAGAGGAATGCAAATCAAAACTACAATGACGTATCACCTCATACCAGTCAGAATGGCCATTATCAAAAAATCTAGAAACAATAAATGTTGGAAAGGGTGTGGTGAAAAGGGCACCCTCCTTCACTGTTGGTGGGAATATATATTGGTACAACCATTATGGAGAACAGTATGGAGGTCCCTTAAAAAACTAAAAATAGAACTACCATATGACCCAGCAATCCCACTACTGGGCATATACCCTGAGAAAACTATAATTCAAAAAGATGCATGTACCAAAATGTTCATTGAAGCGCTATTTACAATAGCCAGGACATGGAAACAACTTAAATTGTCCATCAACAGATGAATGGATAAGGAAGATGTGGCACATATATACAGTGGAACATTACTCTGCCATAAAAGGAAATGAAGTTGAGTTATTTGTATGAGGTGGATGGACCTAGAGTCTGTTATACAGAATGAAGTAAGTCAGAAAGAGAAAAACAAATATTGTACACTAATGCATATATATGGAATCTTAAAAAAAAAAAAAAGGTACGGATGAACCTAGTGGCTGGTAGGAATAAAGACATAGACATAGAGAATGGACTTGAGGCCGGGGGAGGGGGAGGGGGAAGCTGGGGTGAAGTGAGAGTGTCATCGACATATATACACTACCAAATGTAAAATAGACAGCTAGTGGGAAGCAGCCGCATAGCGCAGGGAGACCAGCTCAGTGCTTTGTGATGACCTGGAAGAGTGGGATAGGGAGAATGGGAGGGAGGCTCAAGAGGGAGGGGATATGGTGATATATGTATGCACATGGCTGATTCATTTTGTTGCACAACAGAAACTAACACAGTATTGCAAAGTAATTATACTCCAGTAAAGATCTATTAAAAACAAAAAACATGTAAATGAGGAACGGGTAGATGAAGGGGTGCTCAACATCACTGGTCATCCAGGAAGTGCAAATCAAGGCTGCAGTGAGCTATCACCTCGTGCCTGTTCGGGATGGCTGTTATCCAAAAAAGAAAAAAAAGATAGTTGTTGACCTGGATGGGAGGAAGGGGAAAACTTGTGCACATTGTTGGGAGTGTGGATTGGTGCATCTGCTGTGGAGGGCAGCATGGTGGTTCCTAAAAAGATCCAAGATAGATCTGCCCTATGATCCATCAGTCGCACTTCTGGGTATATAGTCAAGAATTTAACTATTCTGTAATCCCATGTTCATTGCAGGATATTTCACAGTAGCCAATACGTGGAAGCAAGCTAAATATCCACCAATGGATGAATGGATAAAGAAGACGTGGTACATGTATACAGTGGGATATTTGTTCAGCCGGGAAAAAACAAGGTGGGTTCTTCATGACCATTTTTTTTTTCTTTAGATTCCATATATATGTATTAAGGGTAAGCTGGGACAAAGTGAGAGAGTGGCATGGACATATATACACTACCCAACTACCAAGCTGGTGGGAAGCAGCCACATAGCACAGGGAGATCAGCTTGGTGCTTTGTGACCACCTAGAGGGGTGGCACAGGGAGGGTGGGAGGGAGGGAGGTGCAAGAATGAAGAGATATGGGGACATATGTACATGTATAACTGATTCACTTTGTTATAAAGTAGAAACTAACACACCATTGTAAAGCAATTATAGTCCAATAAAGATGTTAAATAAAAACAACAGCAACAAGGTGGGAAATCCTGGCACTTGTGACAACATGGATGAACCTGGAGGATATTATCCTACGTGAAATTAGCCAGACAGGACAAATACTGCATGACTATACAACTTAAATGAGGAATATAAACTAGTCAAACTCATAGAAATAGAGGATGTAATGGTGGTTTTCAGGGCCTGGGGGAAGAGGAAAATGAGGGGGTATTAATCAATGGGGATAAAGTTTCAGTTATGCAAGATGAATACACCCTAGAGATCTACTGTACAGATCTATTGCCTATAGTAAACAATACTGTGTCGTATACTCAAAAATTTGCTAAGAGGATAGCTCTTATGTTGTGTTCTTAACACAAACTAATAATAATAAAGAAGGTGGATGGAAACCTTTAAATGTGATGGATATGTTTATGGCATAGCCTATGGTTGAGAGTTTCACAGGTAAATACTTATCTCCAAAGTAATCAAGTTGTATACATTAAATACGTACAACTTTTGGTATGTCAATTTTACCTCAATAAAGTGCTTAGAAAAAAAAAGAGAGAGATACTGGAGAGAAAAAACAGAGTAGATTCTTCTGTTATAGGTGGATTGAGATTTACATACATACCCTCTAAAGTCTCCTGATGTATATGTGTGTGTATGTACGTGTGTGTGTGCGTGCATGTGTGTGTATAAAACAATTTTAAAAACACAAAAAAACTGTGGTTAAGATCTAACCAAAATCCTTTTCTGTGAAAATTTATCCAATTAATTGTGCTTGTTTATTTATGCACTATTCCCTTTGCAATTAACTACTGTGAATGAATCATTGTCATTTTCTTATTTCCTAAGTGGCTTTATACATATGTTAATATTTCTTTAAATATGCTCTTTATCTTTCTTAGTTTGTTATAAAGTCTATACAGAAAAGGGGTTTGGCATTCTTCATTTCCATATTGTACCATAATTAGTGGTCAGTTATACTAAAGAACTGAGTTATAATATTTTTCCTGTTTTATTTATTGAAAGAGTGATTATTGATGTGTATTAAAAATTAAATATGAGCAGTATGAAATTTCTATCACTTGATGTTTACCATTTGAGATCAAAAGCAATAATGTAAATACATCTTTAACACAAATTACATGTTTGTGACTTCACAATAAGGAAATGCAATTATAGGATGGGAGATATTTAAGAATAAAATGATAAAATGTTTTATGCCTTATTTGTCATTAATTTTTATTTAAGAATAAAATGATAATAAAATGTTTTATGCCTTATTTGTCATTAATTTTTTTCTAATTTTATAGTTATTTTAATAAGTCGCACAAGTGGCATAGAATGCTGAATTTGATCTTTATATATATAATTAAATAATGTATTTGAAAACTTAGTTACTAATGAAGAGATTAAAATATAATCATAACTATATGGGAATATAAAACACATGTTCATATTTTCATTTACTCTTTCCTTTAATAAATCTTTTTGTCTTTTAAGAGTTAGGCAGTCTAGGGCTCCCCTGGTGGCACAGTGGTTGAGAGTCCGCCTGCCGATTCAGGGGACATGGGTTCGTGCCCCGATCCGGGAGGATCCCACATGCCGCAGAGCGGCTAGGCCTGTGAGCCATGGCCGCTGAGCCTGCACGTCCAGAGCCTGTGCTCCGCAATGGGAGAGGCCACAAAGCAATTAGAGAAAGAAGAACAAAAAAATCCCAAAAAATTAGCAAAAGGAAAGAAATCAAAATATCAGATGAGAAATAAATGAAGAAAAAATGAAGAAAACAATAGCAAAGATCAGTATAACTAAAAACTGGTTCTTTGAGAAGATAAACAAAATTGATAAACAATTAGCCAGACTCATCAAGAAAAAAGGGAGAAGACTCAAGTCAACAGATTTAGAAATGAAAAAGAAGTAACAACAGATTCTGCAGAAATACAAAGGATCATGAGAGACTATACAAGCACCTATATGCCAATAAAATGGACAACCTGGAAAAAATGGACAAATTCTTATAATAACACAACCTTCTGAGACTCAACCAGGAAGAAATATAAAATATAAACAAGGCAATCACAAGCACTGAAATTGAAACAGTGATTAAAAATATTCCAACAAACAATAGCCCAGGACCAGATGGCTTCACAGGAGAATTCTATCAAACTTTTAGAGAAGAGCTAACACCTATCCTTCTCAAACTCTTCCAAATTATAGCAGAGGGAGGAACACTCCCAAACTTATTCTACAAGGCCACAATCACCCAGATACCAAAACCAAAGATGTCACACAAAAAAGAAAACTACAGGCCAATATCACTGATGAACATAGATGCAAAAATCCTCAAAAAATACTAGAAAACAGAATCCAATAGCACATTAAAAAAATCATAAAACATGATCAAGTGTGTTTATCCCAGGAATGCAAGGATTCTTCAATTTATGCAGATCAATCAATGTGATAAACCATATTAAAAAATTGAAGGAGAAAAACAATATGATCATCTCAATAGCTGCAGAAAAACTTTTGACAAAATCAACACCCATTTATGATAAAAACTCTCCAGAAGGTAGGCAGAGTGGGAACTTACCTCAACATAATAAAGGTCATATATGACAATCCCACAGCCAACATCATTCTCAATGGTGAAAAACTGAAACCATTTCCAGTAGATCAGGAACAAGACAAGGTTGCTCACTCCCACCGCTATGATTCAATATATGATTCTTATTTTCCTATACACGAATGATGAAAAATCTGAAAGAGAAATTAAAGAAACACTCCCATTTACCATTGCAACAAAAAGAATAAAATAACTAGGAATAAACCTACCTAAGGAGACAAAAGACCTGTATGCAGAAAACTATGAGACACTGATGAAAGTAATTAAAGATGATACAGATGGAGAGATACACCACATTCTTGGATTGGAAGAATCAACGTTTTGAAAATGACTGTATTATCCAAAGCAATCTACAGATTCAATGAAATCCCTATTAAATTACCAAAGGCATTTCTCATAGAATTAGAAGAAAAAATTTCACAATTTGTATGGAAACACAAAGATCCCAAATATCCAAAGCAATCTTGAGGGGAAAGAAAAACAGAGCTGGAGGAATCAGGCTCCCTTACTTCACACTATACTACAGAGCTATAGTAATCAAGACAATGTGGTACTGACACAAAAACAGAAATATAGATCAATGGAACAAAATAGAAAGCCCAGAGATAAACCTACACACATATGGCCAGCTTATCTTTGTTAAAGGAAGCAAGAATATACAATGGAGAAAAGACAGCCTCTTCAGTAAGTGGTGCTGGGAAAACCGGACAGCTACACATAAAATAATGACATTAGAACACTCCCTAACACCATATACAAAAATAAGCTCAAAATGGATTAAAGACCTAAATGTAAGGCCAAGAACTATAAAACTCTTACAGGAAAACATAGGTAGAACCCTCTACGATATATATCACAGCAAGATCCTTTTTGACCCACCTCCTAGAGAAATGGAAATAAAAACAAAAATAAACAAATAGAACCTGATGAAACTTCAAAGCTTTTGCACAGCAATGGAAACCATTAACAAGATGAATAGACAACCCTCAGAATGGGAGAAAATATCTGCAAATGTATCCACTGACAAGGATTCTTCTCCAAAATATACAAGCAGCTCATGCAACTCAATACCAAAAAAACAAACAACACAATCCAAAAAGTGGGCAGAAGACCTAAATAGACATTTCTCCAAAGAAGATATACAGATTGCCAACAAACACATCAAAGAATGCTCAACATCATTAATCATTAGAGAAATGCAAATCAAAACTACAGTGAGGTAACACCTCACACCGGTCAGAATGGCCATCATCAAAAAAATCTACAAACAATAAATGCTGGAGAGGGTGTGGAGAAAGGGAACCCTCTTGCACTGTTGGTGGGAATGTAAATTGATACAGCCACTATGGAGAACAGTATGGAGGTTCCTTAAAAAACTAAAATAGAACTACCATATGACCCAACAATCCCACTACTGGGCATATACCCTGAGAAAACCATAATTCAAAAAGAGACATGTTCCACAATGTTCATTGCAGCACTATTTACAATAGCCAGGATGTGGAAGCAACCTAATTGTCCATCCACAGATAAATGGATAAATAAGATGTGGCACATATATACAATGGAATATTACACAGCCATAAAAAGAAACAAGATTGAGTTATTTGTAGTGAGGTGGATGTACCTAGAGTCTGTCATTCAGAGTGAAGTAAGTCAGAAAGAGAAAAACAAATACCCTATGCTAACATGTATATATGGAATCTAAAAAAAAAAAAAAAAAAAAAAGGTTCTGATGAACCTAGGGGCAGGACAGGAATAAAGACACAGACATAGAGGAGGACTCTGGGAGGGGGAAGGGTAAGCTGGGATAAAGTGAGAGAGTAACAATGACATATACTCTACCAATTTTAAAATAGTGGGAAGGAGCTGCATAGCACAGGGAGAGCAGCTCGGTGCTTTGTGACGACATAGAGGGGTGGGATAGGGAGGCTGGGAGAGAGAGGCAAGAGGGAGGGATTATGGAGATATATGCATACATATAGATGATTTACCTTATTATACAGCAGAAACTAAGACAACATTGTAAAGCAATTATACTCCAATAAAGATGTTAAAAAAATAAATAAAGGTATTTCATTTGTGGTACTGTTTTTAGTATTTCATTAAAAATATGAAAGCTTTCTCTTAATTTTTTAAATCCCAGTTCCTCCCTTATTTTTAAATGTTGTTTTGATTCATGCTCACCTGTTTTTGACAACTGTCATCCTCAATGAGAGCATGATTTCTCTGCTTCTCCACCATGCATTGTGAGTTAAGGACTAAGATGATAGTTCTTAATTTAAGCTAGAGGTCAGACATCCATTTCAGACAATAGAGCTGGATAGTTGCCCATACCAATCTTTGCCAATAATTCTTACAAAACATTTTCTTAAAAGCAGCAAAACGCTCAGGAAGTAAGAATGCTGAAATGGAATTCACTTTTGCCTTGATAAATTTAAACTTCAGAAATCATAGCTCATGGATGAGATGGAAAGAAGTTAAAACCCAGCTGAGCCTAAATGGGGATTATAGTAGGAGAAACACATAAATCTGTGACCTTCAAATTCTTCCTTGTAAGCCTGAAAAAATGTAAACTAACCCTTCTTACATTTGTCTCAAGGAGACTGTAATAACCTCCTAACTGGCCTCCTACGTTTGCTGTTGAACCCATGAATCAATTTTCAAAATAGTAGCCTGGGTGTTCCTTTAAAAGTGATATTCAGATTGTCACTTTTCTGTTCCAAACCCTGTAATTGTTCCTCAGTTCACTTATAAAGAGCAAAACTCCTACCATGGCCAATAAGATCCTACAAGAAATGCCCCTGTTGCATGATGGGTCTCTAAGAAGCAAATTCTTAAGAGTTTTGTGTGCAGGATGTTTATTAAGGATTGACTTTTGGATCAGTTTTTGTGAAAGGATGGAGGTGGAAACAGGATTGACTAGAGGGAGAAATCAACTTCAGGTGCAAGCCCAGCAACAGCATCAAATTATTCTTCTATAGGTCATTTTGGAGCTAGAATGGCCCTTCAGAGTTGACCTAAATTGGGTTTGAATAACCATGGCTTTCTCCCCTTGAAGTGATCATTCATTGTATTAGGGACACCTTGATAAGGTTGCAACTGGGACAGTTCCTGAAAGTACAGCCAGCTGAAGCCTGTTTTATTTCCTGATGTATTAACACAGCTGGTATATTATTTATACCTTTTAAATTTTATTTATATATTATACTAAATATATTATTTTTGTCACATATTATTAGTACTTGTATGTTTATAATGAGTCATAAGTATATGTATGAATATATAATATGCATATATAAAACAATATTAATAGACCTGATTCTAAATCTACTTGTGTGTTTTCTGGAACAAAATTTCACAGCTAACCAGTATTCAATATTAAGGTAAACATCCACCTTCATAGTCTGAACCTAGATGAAAGAGTCAGAGATTTGGAATCTCAAATTTGGAAGGAGCAATGGTATTCATTTTGCAGCCCTTTGTGATTTTAGTGTTTTCTATTTAAGAAGAAATGTGAATTCAGTTTTCCCTACCTGAAATATTTATTTTTTCCTCCCATCTATGCATTTTCATTTCTTGAAATCCTGCCCAATCCTCTAGGTTTTTTTCAAATGCCTCTCTTTATCGAATTTCAACGAAATATGATTTCTTTATTATGTGAATATGTTTAATGTTTAATGATAATTTTATCTATCTTTTACACATGTGAAGATGTTCACAAAACAATTATAGGTTATTCAAAGCTGGTGTTTTATTCTTTCCCTTTTTTGTAATCACCTACAAAATTTGAATCATACAAGGCTATGACTCACTTTTTTACTTTGTTCATTAAGTGTTCAAGTTGTACTATTCCAAGAATTAGTATTATCATTATATACATATAATATACATTGTATGTATATGCTTGTTATAAATATGTATATCTGTATATGATTATATATATATTTATATGTAATTAAAAATTCCCTCTGGAAAATTTCAATTTTTGTTTTTGGCCACACCTCTCGGCTTGTGGGATCTTAGTTCCCCAACCAGGAATAGAAACCAGTCCCGGCAGTGAAAGTGCTGAATCTTAACAGATGGACCACCAGGGAATTCCCTCAAATTCTTGATAGTAGCCTAGAAAACATGATTTTCAGCAGAAAACAAAATTCTCTCCAGTCCTTACTTCATTCCCTTCTTCTGTACTTTTTTTCTCTTCCTCTTCTAAAATCTTTTGTTAATGTTTAGTATTCCGAGTATTTGAAGTTTAAATTATATAATGAATGTTTCCCGACCAGAACATCCTTCCTAATCATATTGGATTTCAGCACTAATACTGAAGTTAAATATTATTTTTTGTTAAAAATAAGTAATAGAACTATAACCATTAATAGGTATTTAAATATAATGCTTTATAATAGTTAAAGCATTGTTAAAGCATAGTTAAAGCATCAGTGCTTTCTCGTTTTACTTTTCCTGTACAGACTAAAGGCAACAGATTCATTTGGAAAGAATGAAAAATTTAATATAACTCTCCTTTAGACATACAAATGGAAAAAAGAGCAAAAATCTAAACTAGAATAAGTATAGAGAGAAAATTATCTTTAAATTCTTCTGAATTTGGTTTGTATTATCATTGACAATTTTATTAGATTTTGAAATATTATTTAAAATTTTGTGTTTTGGAAATATATATATGTATACACATATATATATTCAATTTCATGGCATGGAATGGTTATTAACAGATAATAAATGATATATTTAATTTTATTAGTGGTACTATTAGTGATAGTAGTAATAGTAGTAGTATCATGGGAAACTAACAAAATAAATTGTACTTGTCTTGAGGTTACTTTTGTACTGACATTTGAATATCAGTAAACTGGATGTTTTTGGTATTCACAAAAGTTAAAATATAAGCATATCTCCACAGACTGATCACCTGATTTGAAGAGCAGCTGGTAAACATCATTTTCTTGTTTTTTTGCGGTACGTGGGCCTCTCACTGTTGTGGCCTCTCCCGTTGCGGATCGCAGGCTCTGGACGCACAGGCTCAGCGGTCATGGCTCACGGGCCCAGCCACTCCAGGGCATGTGGGATCTTCCCAGACCGGGGCATGAACCCGTGTCCCCTGCATCGGTAGACAGACTCTCAACCACTGCACCACCAGGGAAGGCCACCAGGGAAGGCCACCAGGGAAGCCCCTACACATCATTTTCTCATCACCCTTCCTATTGCTTTGAATTTTCTGCTGGAGAGAACATTTTTTTCAGAATGATGAATAATAGAAGAGTCTGTCTTCTTTTGTAGCTAGATAGGAACAGAATGAAGTCAGGAAAGAAAATTAAGCAGTTTAGCTTTCTAAAAAGGTGTTATAAAAGCAAATATTGCACCAGTTAAACAGGCAAGGAGAATTTATTCAAGGCTCTTGCAGTAGAGAAGAGAGGCCAAGACTCAGTCTCAGCTCAGCTCTGCTCATACACACGTGGAATTTTTAAAGGTCAGGGTACAAGGGCCATCTAAGTTGGCTGGTTGGCTTTAATCAAAGAAAAAGTAAACTTTCTTATTTACCTGTGACAGGATATGGATGTATATCTCCTACCTCCAACAGAAACAGGGAGATGGGGTGATATCTCCCTTGATGTTTCTTTTCAAAGAAATGGCTTGTCCCCCAGGTATTTGAGAAAGACAGTCCTGGGTGGTAAAACTGTAAAGAATCTTTGATAAGATTTACATACATCTGAAAGGGACAGAGAGAGAGAGAGCTGACAAGTTTTTGTTTCTTAAGTAAATGCTCTAAGAAAGATTAGAGGCTAGAGAGTTAAGAAGAGGCCCATGTCAAATTTAGTCAAGCTAAAGGGAACACTGAGGCCTCTTGGTCAGTTTCATTAGTCTCCTTTATCACAAAAAAAGGATTAAATATAGGTAATAATAATGTTTTTCAAAGAAGGCATTATTTGCTAATAGATATTATTTACAAATATTTGCTACATGAATATTTCCTAAAATTCTTTCAATCTATTTGAAATTACTCTATAATTAAAAATTAGTTTATGTTAAAAATTCTAAAATTAATGTTCATCCTAGATATTATTTCTTTTTTTTCAGTTTTATTGAGAAATGTTTGATGTGTAACATTGTATAAGTTTAAGATGCACAACATATTGATTTGATATATGTATATATTGTAAAATGATTCCCAGAGTAAGTTTAGTTAACATTCATCACCTCATACTCATAATTCTTTTCCTTGTGATGAGAACTCTGAAGATTTACCCTCGTAGAACTTCTAAATGTACAATACGGTATGTTAACTATAGTCATTATGTACATTACATCCCCAGAACATGTTTAGCTTATAACTGCAAATTTTTACCTTTAGACCATCTTCACCCAATTATTCCACCCTCTACCCCCTGCCTCTGGCAACCAAAAATTTACTCTGTTTCTATAAGTTTGATATTTTTTAGAGTCTACATATAAGTGAGATCATGTGGTAGTTGCCTTTTTTTCTGTCTGACTTATTTCACTCAAGATCCATCAAGGTTGCTGCAAGTGGAAGGATTCCCTTCTTTTTGTGGCTGATAAAGGGTTAATATCCAAAATATATAAGGAACTCATACAACTCAATAGAAAAAAAAAATAGTCCAATTTTAAAAATGGATTAAGTATTCCATTGTGCTTATACACCACATTTTCTTGGTTTGTTTTTGTTTTGTTTTGGTTTGGTTTTGGGGTTTTATTGGCCACTCCATGGGGCATGTGGGATCTTTGTTCCCCAACACCACATTTTCTTTATTGAAGGACACAGGTTGTTTCCAAGTCTTGGCTATTGTAAAGAATGCTGCAGTGAACGTGGGGTGCAGTTATCTTTTGGGGACAGTGATTTCATTTCCTTTTGATGTATGTACAGAATGGAATTGCAGGATCGGGGGTAGTTCTAATTTTAACTGTTCGAAGAACCTCCATACTGTTTTTCTTAGTGGTTGTACTAACTTGCATTCCCAATTCCTACCAACAGCACACAAGAGTTCCCTTTTCTCTACTTCCTTGCCCATATTTGTCATCTTTTGTCTTTTTGATGATAACCATTCTAAGAGGTATAAAGTGATATCTCACTGTAGATTTGATTTGCATTTCCCCTGATAGTGAGTGATGTTGAGCACCTTTTCATTGGTGGCTGATGGTCATTTGAATATCTTCTTTACATATGGTATATTCAGAACATTTGCACATTTTAAAAATTGGATTATTATTTTTTCTATTGAGTTATATGAGTTCCTTATGTATTGTGGATATAACGCCTTATTTTTTGTGTGGTTTGCCAGTATTTTCTCCCATTCCATATGTTAACTTTTCATTTTTTTTGATCATTTCTTTTGCTGTGCAGAAGCTTTTTAGTTTAATGTAGTCCCACTTGTTTACTTTTCTTTTGATTTTTGTGCTTTCAGTATTATATCCAAAAATTCATTGTAGGGGCCCATGATAAGAAGCTTTTTCCCTATGTTTTCTTCTAGGAGTTTTATCATTTCAGGTATTACATTTAAGTTTTTAATCTATTTTGAGTTAATTTCTGTGATGGGTATAAGATAAGGGTTTAGTTTCATTCTCTTGAATGTGAATATCCACTTTTCCCAGCACCACTTATTGAAGAGACTATCTTTTCTCCATTGAGTATTCTTGGCTTCCTTGTCAATATTAGTTGACAGTATATGAGTGGGTTTATTTCTGGGCTCTTGATTCTGTTCCTTTGGTATATGTGTTTTTATGCCAGTGTCCTACTCTTTTGACTGCTATAGCTTTGTACTATTGTTTGAAATCAGAAACTGGGATGCTTCTAGCTTTGCTCTTTCTTAGGGTTGCTTTGGCTATTAGGGGCCCTTTGTGATTCCATGCAAATTTTAGAATTGTATTTTCTAGTTCTGTAAAAATTGCCATTGTAATCTTGATAGGGATTGCATTGACTCTTAGATTGCTTTGGCTAGTAAGGATGTTTTAACAGTTTTAATTTTTCCAATCCATGAATACAAGATATCTTTCCCTTTGTGTCTTTTTCATTTTTTTTTTTTTTTTTAATCAGAGTCTTGTAGTTTTCAGTGTAGAAATCTTTCACCTCCTTGGTTAAATTTATTCCTAAGTATTTTATTGTTTTTTATTGCTGTTGTAAATGAGATTGTTTCCTCTATTTTTTTCAGATAATTCACTACTGATTTTTGTGTGTTGATTTTGTACCCAGCAGCTGAATTCATTCATTAGACCTAACAGCTTTTGGTTGAGTCTTTAGGATTTTTCCATATGTAAAATCATGTCTTCTGCAAATAGAGCCAATTTTACTTTTTTATTTCCAATTATGATGTCTTTTATTTATTTTTTCTTGCTTGACTGCTCTGTAAGATGGGCTCCACAGTGGCCTAGATTCTCTGGTCAGGCTTTCTAGTTAGGCGAGCCTGGATACTATAGTCAGCAGTAGGCAAGTCTATGAATTAGCTTCACTGCTTGAGCCAAGTGATAGAACAGGCCTCAAGGCTGGTATGGCTCATTGCTTGGGGACTCCATTCAGGCAGAATTGTGCAACTAGTTGCCTGGCCAGTTGGGGCCACTGACTTTGCTCTGCCAGATGGAGAGAGCCAATGACTGGGCTCTCTCCTCATATGCTACTGTATGTAATTGGGGTTGTAGGATGGGTTACACAACTTACCAGGTGCTTTCGTTAGGTTTTCTGGTTGAGCAGGGCTGATGTTTGCACTCACCAGTTGGCACATGAATCAGTTTCCCTACCTGGGCAATGCAGTAAAACAGGCTCGATGTTTGGGGTCCCAAATCAGGGTGAGCTGCATGCTGGGTTCTGTGGTCAGACAAGGCTACCATCTTTGCTGTATAGATAGGGAAAGCCGCTGTTTAGGATTTCTGCTTGGGTGATGCTTTGTCTGACAAGATCTGAATATTGGTTGCTATAAGCCCCATCCCCCTTCTGCATCACAATCTGATCTCCAGTTCAAGCCTTGCAGATTCCCATCTTGATCCTCATGGGGGCAAACTTGTGTGGGCCTCCCAGGAAGTGACCCACAATGCTGGAGGAGCTGGATATCCCCATTGGGCTCTCTTTTTCCCACTGGAGAAATCGTAGGCCCAGGGGATCCTCTTGGTGTGGTGTTGTGTTAGTCTGGGGGAAGGGTGATGTAATCAGAGTATAGCCACGCCTCTTACCCTTCTAATGCAGTCCTTCTTGGTCTCTGTGGTCAGCTATGGATAGTTGCTAGTTGGTCTTCTTGTGAGGGGGGCTGGGGTCAGGAATGATCTGTGTCACTATCTTGATGACATCACTGGTAGATATCATTCCCACATGGAGGAATGGGAATAAAATGAACAAACTCAGATTTGGAAGTGGTATCTCAGTCTAAAGCTTTTTGAAAAATCCTTATGTTTGTATAAGTACGGTTGAATCTAAAGGTAACTTTCTGAACTAACAGGTGAATATGGCTAACAGTGACTTCTGCTTTCACTGTAGAAACTCATCTCATTGGAAGCATATTTTACTAGGCTCAGATGAACTCAAATTTACGGGTTATAAATTTATCTTCTATAAAAATATCTTATAGGTCATCTACCCATGGGAATAACAATTTTCTGATTCAAACAAAACTTTTGAGAGGCATATAAGAGTACTCAGAAAGCTTGTGTGGATCAAATAACCTTTGTCAAATAATATTTGTGATGACTGAAGTATAGCAGCAGAAATATAAAGATCTGATTTACTCTGAAATAAGGATAAATATCAAAATTTTAAAAAACGGCTTCCCTGGTGGCGCAGCGGTTGAGAGTCCGCCTGCTGATGCAGGGGACACGGGTTCGTGCCCCGGTCCGGGAAGATCCCACATGTCGTGGAGCGGCTAGGCCCGTGAGCCATGGCTGCTGAGCCTGCGCGTCCGGAGCCTGTGCTCCGCAACAGGAGGGGCCACAACAGTGAGAGGCACGCGTACCGCAAAAAAAAAAAAAAAAAAAAAAAAAAAAAGACTCCGTGTTTGAGTTGTTATTTTCTGGACTTCAAATGCTTTCAAGTGTTGCCATTTCTGTCATATATGCATTGCTTCAGCAGCAAAGAAATCAACCAACATAAGGAGGTGCTTGGAAAAGCCTGATACTCCTATTCTGAGCATTAGATACTAGAACAGCTATTTTCAAAAAGAAAAGATGGACGTGAAGGTTTTCTCTTGAATGTAGGTGTATGAAGTTTCTTTTTAAAAGTTTTTCAATGTAATTTCTTCAGAAAATCAAACATTGTTCAAAACATATACTATTTAAAATGTTCTATTTTTATTTACTTTAACACATGATCAAAATGAAAATGTATACTATCTTAGCCACATTGCTTTCTGATCTAATTAAATGAGCATGCATATATTCATGAGTCAGGACTATAGTCTGACTTGCTTGTTTGTCTTTCTAGTGAGAAGAAATGTGTATTGAGCATAATATGCAGTTTTTGTTTGTTTTTTAAAATATTATTTAATTGGCCAAAGCTATATTTGAAGTTGGAGGAGAGGAATTGAAGGGAGACTCTGATTATTCATTTTATATCCATGTCATCCTGAGAATGCTGGGGTATACAGGAAGTAATGGATGAAAATTAAAATATCTGTAACTTAATCTTTCTGTAGACTTATTGTGTTACTTAGAAAAATAACTGGAGTAAAGGAAATAATGAGATGTCTTTTGCTTATATATTCGCTATCTTTCTGAAACTAAAGTGACCTCCAAATGCCATTATATCCAGACTCAAAACACTAAATTTGGTAGAAAATAACTTGTCAGACTTGTAAGTCCAGTGATTTTAAACATTTTTTATTGAATGGAACCAAAGAGGATACTAAGTACATAATACTCAGACAACTGAATACATAGTAATGATGAAATGAGATGGTCTGAGATATCTGTTTTGTTTAAATGCCTGTTTTGTTTCAACAAGTTCATTAGTGATCTGTGTTTAAAATGAGACTTTGTGTAGTAAGGGAGGTGGAGTCTTTTTACATGGAATGGAGTATTTCTTTGTGTGAGACTGAAAATCATTAAGGGGATTATTTGCACAATTATTCTTTATGCAGCTCAATTAATATGGGCAATCAAAAGAGAAACACATCCAGCAATGTCAGCCAATGGCAAAATTATGAATTTTCAATTTGGTTCATTAAAAGTATTATGGAAGTACCTTTCCTATCAAGTAAAATTACTAATTTTTGTTTAATAAAAATAACAAAGATAATTTGGTATAGTAATTAATAGATTTATTTAATTAAATTACTATCTATCCAAATCTGAGATAAAGTATAGCTTGCAGAATGACTGAGGAATTCACCAGCTAACAAGCTGAACACAACAGTAACAAAAAATTCATCTGTTTGAATGCAAAAGGTGGCACACAGACATCTGCTCTTACTTTTTCTTAAGGGCTTAATACATGATAAGAAAGCCAGATGACTTCAAACTTTTGATCATCTTATCTGAAGTACTAAATAAAAATAAATTTCTTCCAGAAAGAATTGATTTTTAAAAATAGCTTGATGCTCTGTTTTGTCACTTGTTTTTCTAAAATAAGAGAAAAAATCTCAGTATGGAGGCTGTTGTATAGGAAAGTACAAGACAGAAGTGCAGGATGGTAAAAGAAAATCGTCTTCCTGGCAATCCAGTAACAGAAATTTAATGCAGTTTTCCGGATCCTTAAGTGTTTCAAATTCAGAGCACAGTGTGGTCTAGCCTCTGAAAAAATATTCTATTTTAGGAGGCTCAAAATAAAGGTTTTAGAGGTATTCAGTTTTTGATATGTTCTCAGTTGTGTACTGTCCATAAGCCAAAGTTTCCCTGGTTCAAAATATATCTAATATCTGTGCTCTACCACTGTCAATTATGAGAGCCTAATACAAGAGTACTTGTCAATCATTTTGAACTACACCAAAAATGCAAAGAATCACACTGAAAAGTATTCTGTTTTTGTATGTGTTTTTCCTTAAATCTTCCCTTAATTCACTGCCACAGGCAGAAAATACATCCTAGAAGAGATAATACCTTCTCTATGCTGAAAAGCTAAGTGTATGCAGAATGATATTAATTATACCAAGTGCTAATTATACAATATAAATGTATGCAACAAAGAGTTTTCAAGAAATGTTTTGGTGCATTTTTCCCCCACATTTAGTAGTTTATTAAATAACTTTATGTCATAGTAAAATTCCTTTTATTAGCCAAAAGGAGAACTGAGAATTTTAGAAATTAGTTATAAACTGATTCCATTTCAAAACAGTAGCAGTCAATGCAGTTATGCAAAATTAGTTATAAAATGAATGGACTGCTCAAAAATCAATGAAAAAGAAAAGACTCTCTTCAACAGATAGCAAGTTAGTAATCACTATTAACCTCCACAGAATACAAAGTATAACACCAAAGGGGATGTGATTACTGTTCTGGAATATCAACATTACTTTGCACTTTCTCTTTATAAGGAATTTTCAAAGTTAGTTACTTAACTAAGTTACTAGAATGTGTTCAACAAATATTTAATGTTTACTTTGTAGGTGAGATTCATGATCAGATGTAGCTTTTTAGTTATCAATATGTATAACAAAATATAAGTCTAACCGAATCGTTTAAGGAATTTCAATGAAAGATTTCCTTGATGATATATATTTGCTAAACATTAGAGCAGCCCAGTGAAGACATATTTCATTGCCCTTCGCCCTGTGTCTAAATTCCAATAGGTTGGAAGGGTTATGATTTTGATAATGCCAATCTCAGGGATATCCAAGCTGCCACCTAAACAACTCATTGTTCTTTCCTGCTGATCCTATGTGCATGCTGACTCAGGGTGAAGTTAAAAAAGGACACTTTGACTTTGAGGACACTGCATTTGATTTGCATGTCATCTTTCAAGATAAGATATCACAAAGTGTGCCTTTCTGAAGGGTGAGTGCAAACCAGAAAAGACTGTAGTAGTCAAAAATAATATTGACAATTGTTTATACTATACTGATCAAAAAGGTAATATATGATGAGAAAATGGAAAAAACTGACCAGTAAATAAATTGGGCCAATTTTATTCCCTGAAAATTAAGTTGAAGTGAGATTGATGAAAGGTAAATAAAATGTAAGTTAGATATTGGCCTCTTATAATCTAAGGCAGATATCATTGTAAACTGAATGATTACCTTAGAGAGTGAAGATTTGGAAATAGTGGCTCTCAATATCATCACTGCTACTGACAGTGCTTGCTTGACAAAGCTCATTTGGAGTATTTCAAGTATCCTAACTGATTGTCGCCAGACCAAAAATCTAATTCTAAGTCATATCTTTGTTCCCCATAGCTTACAGGATTAGCATCAATTCCTTAGCCCAATGTGTAATTCAGGGACTAGTATGTGTACCTATTTCTTTAATTATATATCTTGCTACATATCACCACCCCGCTCCCTGCCCATTGCAAGTCATACCCCAATCTTTGACATGTATTCATAATTTCTGAATCATCCTGTTGTACAGCCTTGTGATCTTTCACACTATTTTATTAGGCAAGAGTATACCCATATCCCTGTTTTCATATAAAGCATCTCTGAAATTTCAGTGTTTAACTCCAGCATACATCTTTCTTTGGTGCTTTTTGTGGCCATAATGATATAATTTAGCCCTCCCTCCTTAGACTTTTCACTACACCTTGTCCAAATTTCCATCTTAGCATTAATGACACTTGATTTAAAAATAACATTTTTTTCTACTAGTTTACAAACTTCTGGAAGCTCAGTTTACATTTTATTTGCATTTCTACCCATGATATTTGATACAGACTAGATGCTTAATAAAGTCAATGAATGAATGAGACTGATATAAATACTGTAAGAGAAATAAAGGGAAAGGGAGGTGTTCCAGATATGGGAAAATAGGAAAAGGGCTGATTAGTACATTATATTTGCTCAAGGAAGAAAAGTGAAAGTAATTTTTAGATCTCTTTCTCAATGGTTTAGGATGGTTCACCGGAATTCATTCAGAAAGAATATTCAGTCCTGGAATAAATTATTTGTGTTTGACTACACCTTCCCTATCCTATCACCTTTGGGGATCTGAAAACAAGTACAGCATGTATAAATGAAAACTCTAAAAATGTCTTTTACATATTCATAGGCAAATTACTGTCAAGGCCCCATGACTTTATGGCTGATTGCAGACCAGTCTCTGATTCCAGTCTCTTTTCCACTTCAAGGTATTTAAGACAGTTACCACCAGGTTATCTTCTCCAAGCCCTTTACTCCTTTATCATGTCATTCCCTTGGTCATATCATATTTTTAATGACTTGTATAATCCTACCTGTCCAGAAAATCACTGCTTTGGTATTTATTTTCCACATAATTTATAAACTAAGGCATTTGTACTAGAGATTCTGACTTAGCAGTTGTTAGCTAGGGTTCATAATTGTATAATTAAATCAAAATAGTGATTTCATATATATCTGCAATGGGAAAAAAAAACATTTAAAGGCCAGAGTACAGACATATTACCCAAACATCCAAGGTCCTTTGTTATCTGGTCTCAAACTGGCTTTACAGCAATATCTCCCACTGTTTTACCCACAAACAAGTTATTCTAATGGAGGAGGAGGAATCACAGAATGGAGATATATACCATGTTCTTGGATTGGAAGAATCAACATTGTGAAAATGACTCTACTACCCAAAGCAATTTCACAACAAAAAATTTCACAATTTGTATGGAAACACAAAAGACCCCGAATAGCCAAAGAAATCTTGAGAATGAAAAATTGAGCTGGAGGAATCAGGCTCCCTGACTTCAGACTATACTACAAAGCTACAGTAATCAAGCCAGTATGGTCCAGGCACAAAAACAGAAAGATAGATCAATGGAACAGGATAGAAAGCCCAGAGATAAACCCACACACAAATGGTCACCTTATATTTGATAAAGGAGGCAAGAATATACAGTGGAGAAAAGACAGCCTTTTCAATAAGTGCTGCTGGGAAAACTGGACAGGTACATGTAAAAGTATGAGATTAGAACACTCCCTAACACTATACACAAAAATAAGCTCAAAATGGATTAAAGACCTAAATGTAAGGCCAGAAACTATCAAAACTGTTAGAGGAAAATAGAACACTCTATGACATAAATCACAGCAAGATCCTTTTTGACCCACCTCCTAGAGAAATGGAAATAAAAGCAAAAATAAACAAATGGGACCTAATGAAACTTCAAAGCTTTTGCACAGCAAAGGAAACCATAAACAAGACTAAAATACAACCTCAGAATGGGAGAAAATATTTGCAAATGAAGCAACTGACAAAGGATTAATCTCCAATATTTACAAGCAGCTCATGCAGCTCAATAACAAAATACAAACAAACCAATCCAAAAATGGGCAGAAGACCTAAACAGACATTTGTCCAAAGAAGTTATACAGATTTCCAACAAACATATGGAAGAATGCTCAACATCATTAATCATTAGAGAAATGCAAATCAAAACTACAATGAGATATCATTTCACACCGGTCAGAATGGCCATCATCAAAAAATCTAGAAACAGTAAATGCTGGAGAGGGTGTGGAGAAAAGGGAACACTCTTGCACTGCTGGTGGGAATGTAAATTGATACAGTCACTATGGAGAACAGTATGGAGGTTAAGGAACTACAGTATGTAGTTCCTTAAAAAACTACAAATAGAACTATCATACGACCCAGCAAACCCACTACTGGGCATATACCCTGAGAAAACCATAATTCAAAAAGAGTCATGTACCAAAATGTTCATTGCAGCTCTATTTACAGTAGCCAGGACATGGGAGCAACCTAAGTGTCCATCAACAGATGAATGGATAAAGAAGATGTGGCACATATATACAATGGAATATTACTCAGCCATAAAAAGAAACAAAATTGAGTTATTTGTAGTGAGGTGGATGGACCTAGAGTCTGTCATACAGTGTGAAGTAAGTCAGAAAGGGCAAATCAAATACCGTATGCTAACACATATATATGGAATTTAAGGAAAAAAAAAAAAAGGTCATGAAGAACCTAGGGGTAAGACTGGAATAAAGACACAGACCTACTAGAGAATGGACTTGAGGATATGGGGAGGGGGAAGGGTAAGCTGTGACAAAGTGAGAGAGTGGTATGGACATATATACACTACCAAACGTAAAATAGATAGCTAGTGGGAAGCAGCCACATAGCACAGGGAGATCAGGTCGGTGTTTTGTGACCACCTGGAGGGGTGGGATAGGGAGGGTGGGAGGGAGGGAGATGCAAGAGGGAAGAGATATGGGAACATATGTATATGTATAACTGATTCATTTTGTTATAAAGCAGAAACTAACACACCATTGTAAAGCAATTATACTCCAATAAAAAAATTACAAAAATAAATAAATAAAATCTGCATGTTGTTTTAGCCACTTGGCTAACTTTTCATTTTATTAGTACTGACTGAAGAATTTGTGAAAGAGGATAAGGCATGGTACAAATATGATTTTAGAGTCAGACAAACCCTGCTTTCAATCCATATCCAACCTTTACTACTTCTGTATTACCTCTGAGTTTCTCAGTTTCCTGTCTGTAACTTGTACAGATTAAATAAGATAATACAAGTGAAGCATCTGGTAAAGTGTCAGTTTTAAATGAACATTAGTTGCTTTTCTCATTATCTAACTATACATATTTGTATGCTGTTCAACAGTATTTACGTGTTTGTGCATGAATCATCTTCAGCTTTAAAATGCCTTTTAAATATAATTATAAATTGCAGGACCACTTCTTAAGACTCCTTAAGCCAAACACCTCAAAGTTCTAGGTATCTTTCACGGAGTTAGAGAAAATGGTCCTTTCTATCACTTTGAGGCTCAGCCATGTATAGCTACATTTGGAGCCTAGTAAGCTGTGTATAGGACATTTATTCAATGTGTGTATGCTTTGGCTTTGAGACAAACAAACTTTTGACTCAAAATAATAAATGATCAAAATTTTGAGAGAGAAAAAAAAGCTTCTTTATCTTATATACTTTCATCCACTAAAATTTTATATTTCGAAGATGACATCTTCCTCAGTCTGTTTTCAGACATTTTTTTACTGAACTCGCCAGGAAAATTAATGATGTAGGACAATGGACTTGAAGTTATTTAGGAAATAAGTGTCTCATAAGAGACTTGGTAATACGACAAATGTATTTTGAAACAGTACTAGTACTAATCAGCATAGTGGTAGACATGTGCATTAATATCTTAGGGGACACATTTGAAATGATTATGCAGTTGCCTTTGACATGATTGCGATATAGTACAGTGACATGGAGGTGTTAACATTTTATTTTCTTTGACCATTACCTTTATGGTTGCTAACTAGGGGTCGTGGTGGATCAGTGTATTGATTGCTGGAAGGCAGAAGTTAATAGAAAGGCAGTCAGCTAACATTGCCACTTTTTGAGTTTCTACTTGGATAGTCAGATGCTCAAATGTCATTTAGGTGTCAGGGTACACACCAAAGAAGTATTGGTTTAATTTAAAATTTTTAAAAATTTTTATTGGGGTATAGTTGATTTACAATGTTGTGTTAGTTTCAGATGTAGAGCAAAATGTATCAGTTATACATATACATATATCCACTCTTTTTTAGATTCTTTTCCCATATAGACCATTACAGAGTATTGAGTAGAGTTCCCTGTGCTTTATACTAGGTCCTTATTAATTATCTATTTTATATATTATAGTGTGCATATGTCAATCCCAATCTCCCAATTTATCCCTCCTTGCCCTTTCCCCCCCGGTATGCCTAAGTTTGTTTTCTACATCTGTGACTTTATTTCTGTTTTAAAAATAAGTTGATATATACCATTTTTTTAGATTCCACATATAAGTGATATCATATGGTATTTGTCTTTCCTTGTCTGATTTTCTTCACTCAGTTTGTATGTAAACACAAAAGACTCTGAATAGCCAAAACAATCTGTTTCTTTCTAAAACAAAGCTTACCAGTAGTCTTTGTGTTAAGTAATTGTTTTAGATATGGGCATTCCTATTTTGTGAAGAGAGTTTAGCTCTTGGTCTTTAAAATATATATATATATATTTTTTTTTTCTCTTTCTCAGTGAGAGTTTGTATTTCCTCTCCTGCCCCTAATTCTGACACTTTTTCACTGCAAGGAAAATTAACTTTAACCAGTTTCTTAAAAGTAAATGAGCAAACACTTTCTCGTTCATTGTTTCCTTGAATTTTTTGAAACTTTATAAAGACTTGCGTTATGGTAATTTTATAATTGAATCTGGCTTAATTGGGCCACTTCAAAATGGAATTATGCATTTTAAATGTGTGGCAAGGCTCTTAACAGTGAAGCTTGTATTTAATAATGATTTGTGTGGAGGCTAAAATGCTGAAAACAGTGCTGTTGGCTTTTGCCTCTCTATTACAAGTGCAGTATACACTAATGGCTCAGTAAGTGTTTGTCTCTTTCAGAGATGAATCTGAGCAGAATTTCCATTTAAAATGTGAACAAGGGCATAGAAATCTATTTTGAAAGTGGAGATGTTGAAAAATAAGCTAGTCAGCCATCTTTTTAATGAAATTTCCATTGTATCTGTTATACAGGCTACTTACACATGGTTTCTATTTTTCAAGTACCAGTGAACCATTCCATGATAGCCTGAAAGTGCAAAAACTATTAAAAATAGGTTTTATCAGAAACTGTAAATAGACTATTTCATTAATAAACATAATCCAGCCTGTAACTAGATATTAGTTTAAGATACAATATTTGTAATTTTCAAAGCCTATCACATTTATTCTATAGCTTTATTCCAAACTCTTCAAAATTATGAGTTATGACATTTAAACTCTGCACAAAAATGTTGAATTACCCAGAGAATAAAGAAAGCTACCAATCAAATATGGCTAATTAATTGTTTTCTGTAAAGATTTTTCTAAAAATAAAAACTCTCACATATTTTATTTCTAGATTAGTTATACATGGCTATTGCATGACTTATGTGAGAATATACTATGTATATTCTATTGTTTTTTAACTTCATTAGATCTAAATTTTGCATATTAAAAGGCAACTGATATTCTCATACTGCTTATTTACATCACCTGATTTTAAAAGGAATTGTTATTCATATGAGTGAATTTTCCAATAACATTTACACTCTGTATTTGTCAGGGTTCTCCAGACAACGAGAACTAATAGGAAATAAATAAATACATATATATACATTTATATTAATATTTTATAGTAATAAAATATATTATATGTAATATATATGTGTAAAAAGAGGTTTTCCTGTGAGGAATTGGCTCACACGATTATGGAGGTTGAGAAGTTCCACAATCTGCTATCTATAAGCTGATGACCTAGGAAAATTGGTGGTGTAGTTACAATCTGAATCTGAAGGCCTTAGAACCAGAAGAACCAGTGGTATAAGCTCTAGTCCAAGTCCAAAGGACTGAGAATCAGAGGGATGATGGTATATAAATTCCAATCCAAGGATAGGAGAAGACCAATATCACAGCTCACTTAGCCAGAGAAAGTGAATTCCCCTTTCTTCCTCCTTTTTGTTCTGTTTCAGAAACGCCTTCAGTGGACAAGATGATGCCTACCCACGTTGGGGAGGGAAATCTGCTTTACTTATCCCACCAATTCAATGCTAATCTCATACAGAAACACCCTCAAAGACACACTGAGAAATAATGTTTAACCAAAGATTTGGGCATCTTATGACCCAGTGAATTTGACATGTAAAATTAACCATCATACACTCTCATTATTGCAGAGTTCTTGTAAGGATCAGGTGGAATAATGGATATGAAATACTTTCTATACTCTAATACTAAGAATGCTTAAATATTGTTACCAATTTTTTTTTATTTTATTTTTTATTTTTGCGATACGCGGGCCTCTCAGTGTTGTGGCCTCTCCAGTTGCGGAGCACAGGCTCCGGACGCGAAGGCTCAGTGGCCATGGCTCACGGGCCTAGCCGCTCCACGGCATGTGGGATCTTCCCGGACCGGGGCACGAACCCGTGTCCCCTGCATCGGCAGGCGGACTCTCAACCACTGCGCCACCAAGGAAGCCCTGTTACCATTTTTGTAATTATCAGCCCTAATAGCCAAAATAATGTCATTTTTAGTTGTATAAAACCAAAGAGAAAAAATATTATAGCAAAAAAATAAGAACAGTTTATTAAAAAGGAGAAAAATTAAGAATAATTTTGTATACTAGGAGATACATGCAATCAAAATATTTATTTTCTATGAAAACTTAAGAGCCCAGAGACGTATCAGATTTTCTCTTTCTTCCTCTGTACACTTATAACATAGTTATATCTATGTATATATCAGCATTTACATTTAATTTTGAATTACTTGATGACATACTGAGATCACGTATCATTTATTTTTATACTCTCAGTGTATGCCAAGGTAATGATATGATGTTGGGACCCAGTGAGTATTTGTTAAATAAATGTTATTGGTCATCACTGGGACACAAGGATAGCACAGAATGGACTTTTGTGCCAATTAGAAAAAGGTGAACTCTCTGGGAAGACAATTAGATGAAGTGCTGCTTCCTTAAGAGCTAATATAGTACTGCCAGAGTTCATTATTTGGAGAATAGAGAGAAACCTGGATTTCATACTTCTTAGTAGATCAACTTTGTGCAGATTGCTGCTGAACACAACATCTTCAAACATATGCAGTTATCCTAGTCATTATTTTGCTTTGCCATTTCCTGCAGAAGCATCTAGTTATGAAGCAATGTAGGAGGCATCAATAAAGCCATGGAAAAGAAACCAACTTGTCACGTATGGGCTACTTATCACTGTGGTTTAATTACATAATGAATTTAGTAGTATAAATTATAACCTTCTATGGTTTAGCCAGGTTTATTCTTGTTGCGCAATTATTATAAACACATTCATTATAAAAATTACCAAGGTAGTCCAGTAGAGAAGGAATCAAGCTAAATTCATTACCACTAGCAGAAATAGAACTCAAAACATTTCCCCTGTTCTTAAATGGAGTTACCTGTGCCTTAGGGAGCTACAAGTTTCTGAGTCATGGGATAATCATAACCACAAGATAAACATGGATTATCTTCCTGAGGAGCAACAATATTATTGATACTTAGAGTTTCGAGGAAGAAAGTGTCCAAATTCTATGCTATCATAAGATTTCATCAATCACAATCAATGCAGAATCAGTCAATGTGCATTGGGTTGCCAGAGAAAACTTAATTTTTACGAGTAGTTTTTATGCGGTGTAGTGCTCGAAAAGTTAGTATATTTCTGTAATTTGGATCTCTGATGGCACGAGTGTCGCAACTGCTGACATAAGGGTGCTAATGCCAGAGGCCCCATAGAAAGTCCTAGTCCAACCAAAACAAGATGGAATATCTAGCTTCTCTTCTGGTAGTCAGCATGTCCCAAATCACAAATATACTCTTAAGAACAAAACTTTAGTTTTTTTAAGGAGGGCTTGACACCATATAAATCCATATATTTTTCCCCTCTACTAATTCATTCTCTCACTCCCTTACACACACACACACACACACACACACACACACACACACACAATATTTTCACACAAATCAACAATGAATTTCAGCTATTTTAGATCTAATAAAATTGCAGCTGTAGAATTCCTGATTCTATTCCATAATATAATAATATTAGTGTTGACTTTAGTGTTAACTTTTTTAAATTTTAAAGAATATTAATAATTAAATTTATATTTTTCTCAGGATTTTGGTGACTAAAAGTAGAAAGTTTGAAATATGAGCATGAAAAAAGGCAAATTATAAAATATATTAAGACAGATTCAGAATAACTTGAAATCGTCCATTTTTGTCATAGATATCATGTTTTCCCTGAGCCTTTAGATAGGAAGCAACTTGCAAATTCTAGATATTACAAATGAATCAATAGTAGACAGGATCAATCAATCTGAGAAGTAAAAATAGAGAACTTTTTAATTAAGCTTTTAATTTTGAGGTAATTAAACTTTTACATGCAGTTGTTAAAAGCAGTAATAGATGTTACATGAACCCTTTACCCAGTTTCGTTCAATGGAATCATCTTGCCAAACTATAGTATAATGTCAAAACCAGGATATTGACATTGATATAGTAAAATGGAATATTTTCATTACCACAAGGATCCCTCATATTGCACCTTTACAGCCACACACACACACAGACACACACAGACCCACACACATGCACAAACTCACCTACACACACACAAGCTTCATTCTGGTCCCCAACCTTAATCTCTGATAACCATTTCTATAATTTTTTAATTTCAAGAATGTTACAAAAACAGAGTCAAACAATAAGTGACCTTTTGGGATTGAATTTTTCACTCAGCATAAATCTCTAGAGATCCATCCAGATTGTTGGATGAATCAATAACTTATTCCTTTTTACTTCTGAGTTACAATTCATGGTGTGATTTGTATTTCAGTTTATTTAACCACTCACTATTGAAGAAGTCTGGGTTGTTTCTAGAGTGAGCAAGTTTTATTGGAGTTATTTTGTTGGCATTGTTGTGTTTCTGTTGCCAGCTGCTTCTGTTCCATCTCTGAGATACATGAGGCACAAAGAAAATCCAGAGAAGTCACTGCTATGTCTTTCCTTGAGTCTGCCTTCTGCTCTCCACCTCTCAAAGTCTTATGTTTGTTTTATATATAATGTCTACAGATTTTATTTGTACTTAAAAGGATATGGGATATATGTTTACTTCATATTCTGGAAGTGGAAGTTAAGGAAAGAAATTTTGATCAATCACACTTAAAAATCAACCTATACAACATAAAATCCAAGCAATGAGCTCAGGAAAGCACTGTCAGTTGCTGTCATTCCAAAGGGTATGCTTGCACTGTTTATCAAGTATTGATCATGATGTAAATATAATAAACTAGAAACAAATTTGGGTTTTGCCATTTAAATATTTTAAAAATACAGATTTGGTATTCAACTGGGCGTAACCTTGAAAATTTCCATCTCTATCCAGTTGTAGACTTTTGCTGGGCATGGGAATGGTAATTATGGTTAAGATTTTCAAGCTTAAGGTTGAGTTGGTTTTTTTTTTCTTTTTCATGAAGAAATGAAAATATCATAATAAAGATACCAAACATGGAAAGAAGGGTGAATTCACTGTTTTCCTTAATAATATGAAAAATGGTTTATAGTTTACTTCATTAAGGTGATATTTAATCACTCACCTGTCACAACTTCAAGACAAAATTTTTACAGTTTTCATGACAATTGACAATATTATTAAGTGAAAAATTATTAAGTGAAATTTTTTTGTTAAAAACACTATTCCAATAACTTAGGTAAAATTTGCAGTAGGGTAATTTACTAATAGTAAGAATGTGAAATCATTTCTCTTCATAAAAAAAGACATTTGCTAACTATTTTAAGACTGACCAGTAGTAAATAAGACCCTTAAAATTTGCCATGTTATTCTAGCTATGTGAGTTGATTTTTCAGTAAGAAATTACAGTTATCAGAATGTTTCCCAAGAGCAACCAGCAAGATTCCCCCCAGATGGTTTTTTAAAATTAATATGAATATATATAGTAGAGACAAGATTTATATGAATTTTAGATCCTTCAGTTGTGTTCTGTGCATTTTGACAAATGCTTTGTGCTCTTGCCACCAGATATCCCACTTTCTATCATTAGAGGCTCTTCATGGAAAAGTTGGAGAAAGGAGCTTGTTGGATTATTAGTAGCATTTCCTTTATTTATGGAATTTAGCATTATTATAAATTGAGTTCCATTGTACACTGTGTGAATTTTGTAGACCTATTTTACACCAATTTTCATTTTTTACACTCCTATAGCACATTCTCATAAGCACACTTTATCACCAATTTGAAATATTTAAATTCAAATTCTCATATTACATTGTTACTGGGAAAAATATGTGAAACCATACGGATATACAGATTACTAATTTATTGACACTGGGTGTGAATAAAACATTGGGAAGAGCAATAGGGATGCATTGTACCTCCAAAATCTCTTGAGTGCCTAGTCTTGTATTTCATCGTTTGTTGCACAAACCTTTTCCAATTCCCATCAGGGGCATTGACACTAGATAGACTAGGAATGAGACATTGCTTTTAAACACTATTTTCTTCATTTGCATGTGATTTTTATCACCATGATAACATTATCATAAAGTGAGGACTTTGGCACTTGAGCAACTGGTAATGGTTCATCAGCTATTTAACCTTTACTGAAAAGTTAACTCTCTCTCTCCAAACTCTTGCATCTCTCTAGGTACCTCACTCACAAAGCTGATAGAGTACAAAACATTCTGTATGTAAACTGGATTCTTATATTCTCTCTATCCTCTCTCTCCCTCTTTATAACCTATCTGTCCCCCATACAGAGTGAAGTAAGCCAGAAAGAGAAAAACAAATATTGTATATTAATGCATATATGTGGAATCTAGAAAAATGGTACAGATGAACCTATTTGCAGGGCAGGAATAGAGATGTGGGCATAGAGAACAGACATGTGGACACAGAGGGGGAAGGGGAGGGTGGGACAAATTGGGAGATTAGGTTTGACATAAATACACTATCATGTGTAAAATAGATAGCTAGTGGGAACCTGCTATATAGCACAGGGAGCTCAGCTCAGTGCTCTGTGACGACCTAGATGGGTGGGATGAGGGGGAGGGAGGTCCATGAGGGAGGGGATATAGGCATACATATAGCTGATTCACTTCATTGTACAGCAGAAACTAACACAACATTGTAAAGCAATTATACTACAATAAAGAAAATCATTATAATATTTCCTAAATTTACTAACTTAAGCCATTTTATGTTTACTAACTAATCTTATTATCTTTTTCTCTTCTAAATAAATAGCTTATCCTTCTAAACATTACTATCCACTCAAAATTAAGAGATAAGTAAATAGATGAAAAGTATTAGCTTCACTTAAATAGTAGTGGCTTCTATGTTTCTTTTATTTCAACAAAATGTTAAAGATGTTGATTATTGGACTATTGTATTGCTAATAACAAGTGAATTTATATAGCTTATACCTGTAAAGTAAACCACATAAATAAAAGTAAACCACTCAGAAGACCACATAAATAACAGTTCACTCTGAGACTGTATCCTTAATCTGGTGTAATTCTCCTGCTGAATAACTGAGCCATATCCCAGTGGAGGACACCACACACCATTGAGAGAGCTATTAGTCACCTATGATCATAGCTATTAGGCTGCTTATGGAAGCTGAGAAATGCCACTTCTAAGATTATCATCTCTCTGGAGAAAATCTATACTGTTATAATCTTTACAGCTCCATATAACGACATTATTAAATGACTTAAAACATTTACACTTTATTTGAATACTACATTAAATTAACATTGAATTGCTGTAGAATTCTTATGAAAGTGTGCGTGACATCCACATTAATTCCAAATGAATTCATTATGACTAGTGCTATTACAATGAGTGCAAATGAGTTAACAATGACACGATGCTTAAAACAAAGGTTCAAGAAAAAGGGACACAAATACTGCTATATAGTGTTCAGACTATTTTTTGTTTTACAACAATTTTGTGCATATCCCCCAAATCCTAATAACAATGCTTCAATAACATATAATATTTAGCATTAACAAAGGATTGATAATGGATGAAGCATCTTCATTAAGTCCTGCTTTAAGGTAATAATGTGAAGACTCCCTTCAATCCACATATCCCAAACTTTTCTGAGCCTCTCAGTTAAACAAGTAAAAACCTTCAATTGTTTTGGAGCTAAGAAATATTCTATCAGCAGGTATCCACCCTCCAGCCACATGGTCTGGCATCAGATATGGCAGATTAATGGGAACTGCCATGTGTACTTTGTCACTCCTTGAAGTACTGCCATTTCGACAGCTCTCCTGCAACAAAATCCTAATTCAGTATCTAGTCTGTGCTGCTTCTTAGGACTATATTCCATACATGTATCTGTTCAAGAGCATTATGGCCAAAAATGTTGATGTCCCAGATGGCTATACTTGCTAACAAAAAACAGAAATCATTGAATCAAAATGCTTTAGATGTTTCCCATGGGTCCCTTTTCTGAAAGCTTACAATATCAATCAATGAGCACACCTCAGTAACATAATAAACTTTAATGAATGAACAGTATTTAAACTTACAAAATATTAGCTATGAAAATGCCTAGGGAAAAATAACATTTATGCACTCATTAAGTCAATATTCATTGAAACCTACTATGTGCTAGACCTTATGGCCTGGGATATACTTGTTGACAAGGTCAGGGCATCTTTTACTCATGGAGCTTGTAGCATAGTGGGGGCTCTACTGACCTCTTAACTATCCTTTACTCAGCTCAAATACCACTTTTTATTATAAATAAAATGACTGGATGTCCTCTGTACTATCTTCACATCTTTCAGCATGGCTTTATTTATTTATGGTTTATATAATATCAGCACTTTCTTAATCATATAGGTTTATGTCTAATGTTATTGATACTTAAGAGGACTTATACATGACAAGTAGTCTAAGAGGATGGTATTACCCAATATTTGCACCCTCATGACTGTTAATTTTTATATATTTTCTTCTTGTTATTCGAGATCTTTTTCTATTGTTCTTTGCCCTAAATGTTTCCAAGATATTCTTAATACTTAAGCAACTTAAGATTGAAATGAGGCCTTGTTCCACTCAGTTTCATTGCCCTTCATTCAGGTTGAAAATTGTGTTAGAGATATTGGGGGCATGACATTTTAAGTTCTCAAAGGCGCACTATGTAAAACATTTTCAAAATATTTATTTTAGCAATCACACTAATATTAATCTCTCACTTATATATGGCACTACTATGTCAGCATCTCATGTTTTGTAGTTTCAAACCTCTGCCTCTCTATGCATTCCTCCAGCCTCAATCTCAGCAAGTTCACTTCACAAATATAAAAAGATCATTAGTTTTCCTCCACTGGGGGGGAAAATATAAATTTGTACATCCATCATTCCATTTGCCTCTAAAGAATTCACATATTCACTCCAAAAAAAGTCTTGAGTACCTGTGATCTTGGTCTTATCACTGCATCTTCTGAGACTTTGCTTGAGAAGTAACCTTTACCCTGTATCCAGTCTCTTTTTCAACTCTGACATCCTAGAATTTGGATCCTCAATAAATAAAAAGCAGGTAGATAGACAGAGAGATAGATTGATGACAGATAAAGGTAGCAAGGTAGCAAGGAGAATACATGCATTTTAAGCTGGATTTTCTTGCTATTATTACCAAGTTGAAATAAACATATAAAAACATGGAAAGTAACAATTATAAAATATGTAGATCCTACTAAATTTGAATTGACTATTAATGTACAAATCCAATACAGTTTTATTTACAAAATATGCCACCAACTATGTGCTAAGGTTCATAGCAATTATTTTTATTTTATATTAGGGAAGTTGCATTTTAGGGTTTTTCTAACTGCAGGAGCAAGAAAAATCACCATACTGTGAAAGTGAAAACAGTATCTAAGAGAATCAACTGTAGGACTTCTTGGACCTCTTGTTAAATGGATTATCTTTAAAAAATTGCACATGACCTGTGATATCTTAGTCACATCACCACTGAGGCTTTAAAATGATTGGGCTTCTGAACACAGATGGAGCTCCATTTTGACTCCCCACTTTCAGCTGGGAACCCAAATCATGGGAAAAACTGTGAAAACACAAATACACCAGTATCTCACATGCTCATAGGCAAAGGAACATAACTAGAGCTTTGACCCAGAATTATACATGAACACACACAGTAGGTATGGCTCTGGCTCCTGAGTGTAGAGTTAGAATAAATGTTCCAAATATCTGACACTATTTTGTGGGTTGAGAGCTATTATCATGGAAAGAACCAATGGAGAAGTCCTTGGAACATTTTCTTCCTCAAGGGTAAAATCATAGATTGCATTAGAACAAACACAGGAAAAACACAGGAATCTTCATTCCTTTCACAGCTCCATTTAATTATCCGTTTTTGTCAGAACAAAAAATACAAATGGATATTAATGTTAGTCCATTTACAGGGATTGTTCTAGATGTGGTCTCTTTACTGAAATAAGTGAATATTTTGGTAACTTCTGTACAGATATAAATCTGGTAAATATCTTTTATTCTCCATCATGATAAGCGAAAAATACCATTGTGTTTTCTTTTTTCTTTTTCTCTCTCTCTCTCTATATTTTTAACATCTTTATTGGAGTATAATTGCTTTACAATGGTGTGTTAGTTTCTGCTTCATAACATAGTGAATCAGCTATACATATACATATATCTTCATATATCTTCCCTAGTATATATTGACTGTCTTGTCTCTTGGGATATATAAATTATCTGACTCTGTACCCCGATAAAATCTATTAGGTAAATTGATCATCTCATCATGTTTATGATTGAATGCTAATTTTCTACATAAATGGTATCATCTATATCGGACTGAGGAACAAGAAATATTAGTCAACTGTATACCTTGGTGAGATACATGCATGCCAGATTATATGAGATAAATTTCATGAAAATTCAGAGTCCTGTGATCTCAATAATGATTATGCATTCTAATGGCTGGGGTATGTCAGGATATCATTTCAAAGTGATGGCTAATAGAACCTGTACCCTCTACCGTTAAGAAAATAAAATCTTTCATGGATTCCTCATGGTTCACTGTGTGCCTCTGATTCATACAGAATCTTCTGACTTTGAACAGATCCAGGGCAAAGGAAAAATATGTATTTCCAACTTTTTCAAGCTATAAGTAAAGCAGTTCTGTCACTTGGATATTTTGGTAATTGGAATTCTGATATACTCTAGTAGGAAACTTACTGTGGAGGCCCCACAGTTTCAGAGAAAAGATATTTCCTCTTTGGAAAATATCAATTCTGCTTTTGACAAACATATTTTGGATTTTTACTGGGCCTTAGTAGAGACTAAAACCATGGGACCAGATGATAATCAAAATAAAGATGGTCTGGGTATTATTCTATCATCTAATCATATAAATAGATGGCAACACTTCTTTTACAGTAACACCCCTTCATAAATTGGACTTAGTATCTAGCGGATCATACCAAGTAAATCTTGAATACACATGTAAGTGAAATGAGTAGCATATTCATATTCTCAGAATGTCAAACTTTGCTAAATTTCTAACTGCCCAATAATTTTGCACCAGCCATTTAGGAATCTGCTATAGGATTCAGGTATATTTCTTAAATAGAAGGGAGAAGAAAAGATTTCACATAGGTGTCTGTGATCAGCATATTTTATTTTTTACAATGCTTTTAAAAAGAGATAAGCTTTTTTTTTACTGCAAATTGTCTAATTTCAACAGCAGTGATCAATTCTGAACACCTCATATAGTATTAGGTATCTAGGTAACCAGACAGCAGCTTATACATTGGTAATCTTTTACTTCATGAAAGGATGTCTTATTTTACTGAAAGACTAGATTTCGGTTTGCTTTCCTTGACTCTAATACTTCTACCAGAACCCTCAGGTGCTATTAAAAGTGCATCACGGGGGCTCCCCTGGTGGCGCAGTGGTTGAGAGGCCGCCTGCCGATGCAGGGGACACGGGTTCGTGCCCCGGTCCGGGAGGATCCCACATGCCGCGGAGCGGCTGGGCCTGTGAGCCATGGCCGCTGAGCCTGCGCGACCGGAGCCTGTGCTCTGCAACGGGAGAGGCCGCAACAGTGAGAGGCCCGCGTACGGCAAAAAAAAAAAAAAAAAAAAAGTGCATCACGTTTCTATGCAGCATGCAAAATAAGCTTTTGTTTCTACGAAAAAGAAACTAGCTTTGAAGCAAAAGAAAAGATGTAAATTAATATAGAATTGACTGTGAATCTCAAATTGCATCACCAAGCTGGTTTTATAGAAGAGAGAGATTAAAGATATAATTTTAGATAATGTGGTCAATTAGATTATATATTCTGATATAAACTCTAATATAAAATACCAAGGATTAATGAATAAAAGCCTTTTGCACACGTAGATGAGATCACAAGAAATTGAGACATATCATCACCAGCCTTTAAAAAAAAAAGAAAAGGAAGTTGTGAACCAAAATGCTAAACTGAGATCTGTATTACAGCTACCCTGGGTATATTAGACAGTCTTGGCAACCAAAACTCTAGTGTGTTAATGGTTAATGTAGCAACAGCAGGCAAGGCCTTGGAGACATGCAAGGTGGGAATTGAATAACCTCATATGGCCCCTACTCTTGAAGGGTTACCATCTCAATGAATCATGTACAAGAAAAAAATCCTCCCTCCTCTAGCAACAAATTCATTAAAAAGTCTAACAGATTCATGTAAGTTTGAGTTCTTATCCTCCTCAAAATTTCCCTGCACACTTAGAAAGATACAAATGGTGCTGGGACAAGGAGACTGCATTCTGACTTGAAGCTGGCATGTGGATGATGGAGGGATGGGGAATGTGGAAGGAATGTGTGACTCCATCCTACTAAGCAAAGTGGCTTGTGGCTCAACCAAACAAACTCCAGTGTTTTAGGTCTGCACTTTACACTGGGTGGTAAGAAGATCTACTTCAGCCTTGAGAACCCCTTAACTCAGCAGCCACAGCTACATTGTTTTTTGACTGGTGATGCGGAAATATTCGGAGATGAAAAGTCTAGTTGACTTTGGCCTGACTAATAGAGCAGGAGTTTTCCTAAGAATTACATTTCTTTTTAAACACCTTTATTGGAGTATAATTGATTTACAGTGTTTTGTTAGTTTCTGCTGTATAACAAAGTGAATCAGCTATACATATACATATATCCCCATATCCCCTCCCTCTTGCGTCTCCCTCCCACCCTCCCTATCTCACCCCTCTAAGTGGTCACAAAGCACTGAGCTGATCCGAGGTATTTGTTGCCACATTGTCATTATAACATCTCTTATGTATTCACCAAAGTTTTAATGTAGGAGCTAGAGGAGTTTTCCAAGGCAGTAGTGATTGCCACAAGAACTTATCTGACATTCTGTATCATTCTCACTCTCTAGTATAGAAGTCAACAAATTATAGCCTACAGGCTGGCTGGCTGATTTTGTAAATAAAGTTTTATTGAAACACAGCCATGACCATTGGTCTGTGTATTGTCTGCGGCTGCTTTTGGGCTATGAAGGCAAAGTTGAGTAGTTGTTTAACAGAAACTATATGGCCTAAAAGCTTAAAATATTTATTATATGACTCTTGCAGAAAACATGTGCTGAGCCCTGCTCTAGTGTTTCACCTTCATTGGCATTGCAAACCTAACTTAGATAGTAGTAACTTGAAAAGTAGTCAATGTCCCACCTGTGATTTGCCATGGGAATTTGGTCTGCCTTAGGAAAATTTCTTCAAGAGAGTTAAGGCTCCCTCATACCAGGCAAGACCCACTGCAGAAAGCTCAGAATAGATTTAAGGTTAATAAAATAGACAACAAAAAGAGTTGGTTTGTAAGATGGCCCAAATGTTGCCACTCTTTCTAACAAACAATGTGTGCTCCATCTTCTTACCATCCAAGGAAACTTGCCAAAGTTCTGATTCATCTTGTTACAGGCTATAGCAGTCATTAATTTCCTTCCTTTTATGCTCAGTGTAAGTTCACATCTTTGTGACTGTTGTCTGAAGGATAATAGAAATTTCTGCCAGCCCAAGCTGGCAAGGAAGTTTTCCCATCCAGAAGAGAGATAGCAGCTACTAGAACACTATTTGGGCAGCTGTCTTTCAGCCTACTTCTGGGTACTTAGCCTGCAACCCTCTCCCCAATTCTTCCTCTTTATCATGTAATACGATGGAGGAATTTTTATTGTCCAATTGACCATAAAATTTGGTGAAAATATCCTGTACTAATTGCCATGGACTTACCTCAAATCACATTAATCATTCCATGAGATTATTATACTTATTGAAAGCCATGTTTCTGTCACCTTCTCATTCTTGTCACCAAAACTGTCAAGAGCTGAGAATGTTCTAAGATTTTATTCTACTTTCAAGCTAAGGAGTTAACCTGACAGTTTCACAGATGCTGCCAGAAGACAGAAAACTCCAAGGTTGGGGACAAAGGACTGAATTATTCACAGCACAGCCAACAACCTGAACTTCAGCATATTTAATTCTATTCCTCTCATCCCCGTGGCCCACTGAGATGATGTATATGGATCCAGAAGGATGTCTGCATGCATAGTAGGTTGCATTACAGGAAAGGAACCCTGAGCTTAGGAACCCACATCTTTTTATAATGGACAATAAGTATTCCTAACGTTTGCTCTATCTTCCAAAGTTATTCACTTTCAATCCCTGACCCAGGAAGATCCCACATGCCGTGGAGCAGCTAAGCCCGTGCGCCACAACTACTGAATCCCACATGCCTAGAGCCCGAGCTCGGCAACAAGAAAAGCCATGACAATGAGACGCCCACGCACCGCAATGAAGAGTAGCCCCAGCCCCAACTAGAGAAAGCCCGCACGCAGCAATGAAGACCCAACACAGCCAAAAATAAAAACAAATAAACGTATTAAAAAAATAAAGTTTTTTCAAGAGGGAGGGGATATGGGGATATATGTATACCTATAGCTGATTCCCTTTGTTGTACAGCAGAAACTAACACAATACTGTAAAGCAATTATACTCCAATAAAGATAAAAAAATAATAAAGTTTATTAGAGAATATAGCTTTTAAATGCATGACTAATGAGGCTTTTAGTTATGCAGAGGTGCTTCCTAGTTCACCAGAACAGTTGAACAACTGCAGGATTTTCCCGTAGGCGGAAAATAGACCCTGTTCCTCTTATCATACAGTAGAGAGCTGACCAGGTTGTGTTCTTTTGGTGGGCCAGTAATTCCTGAAACTAAGAAGTGCTATAGGAGCTGAGCCAAACAGCATCAGTCCCTTATTACAAATCCACTGTAAAGGAGGAATAAATGAGCAATGGAAGGAGGTACTACTCTGGACCTTCTCCTGTGGAAATATGATTGGAGGAAAGGAGGCTCACCTAACAGTAAATTTATTAGCAATTCCATCTAAGTGAAAGAAAACTAGGTAAGTTGTCAAAAGATATGTATTCACACATCAATTCAATAACTAGGTTTGTGGGTTTTCCAAATAATAACTCATTATGCTAGCTGTTCATCTATGAAACAGACATAACGATGCATTCCCTAGCAACTGTAACACATGTCCTATTGGATTATTAGTAAAATGAAGTTGTGTATGTTCATATACAATGATAATGCATTGGTTTCTTGCTTATGTTTTTCTGGTCCAATATCCAGTCTGCCAATATTGCATAGAAATAATTGTACTGAAATTGAAAATAAACTGGGAAGGAAGAATAGCAGAGTGAAATGTTTGTAATTAAAAGAAATTATAGATGTGGGTATACTTAAGAGACTAGTTGAGATCTTAGTATTGTTTTCCACTGACTTCTTGATATTATGAGTAATGATTCTTACTGATATATACTCTTCCCACAAGAAAATTAAATTTACCGTATGTTTACCATAATTATAATCATTGAAAACATGTGATTCTATTTAGCCATTAAAAAGAAGGAAATTGTGCCATTTGCAACAACATGGATGGATCTTGAAGACATTATGCTAAGTGAAGTAAGTCACACAGAAAGACAAATCCTGTATGATCTCACTTATATGGGGAGTCCAAAAAAACAAACAACTCAGAAACTGAGAGCAGATTGGTAGTTGTCAGAGGTGAGGGTGGGGGGATTGGGTGAAAGTGGTCAGAAGGTACAAACTTCCAGTTAGAAAATAAGTTCTGGGATGCAACGTACATCATGATGACTATAGTTAGCAATATTGTATTGTGTATTTGAAAGTTGCTATGAGAGTAGATCTTAAAAGTTCCCATTACAGTTGAAATAGACATAATGGCTAACTTTATTTTAGGGGATATCTCTTATCCACTGCAGCTCACATTACTGCAGTTAAGGAAGATTCTCTGTTATGCATCCACTCAGAATATGTAAGAAGGTTCACTTAGGAAGAATGGCAGAAAAAAAACTCTTGCCTCTTTCTCCTTTTCTTATTTATTCTCTTCTAAGGGAGGAGGGGAATGTTGTTAATCTAAAAAGTGAAAGCTATTGACCTGTTTTGGTTTAGCTCTCCCCTCAAACAAAGCCTGAGAAGGAGCTGAGTGCAGGGAATTCACTTGAGAGGAGATCCCAGGACACAGTAAGGAAAGCAACAACGGAAGAATAAAAGTTAATAAAGTTTATATTGATGGCAGCTGTGGGGGACTGACAAGGGTAGCTTGCGCAGGAGTCTCTAAAGAATCTTCTAGAATGTACTTCATTAAATTTCCTTCTAGAGGACAGAAAGGATGATACTTATCCTCTATGGCTTGCTCCCGGGGGGTTACTCCCCACAGTTCTATGGTGGGCCTTCATGTAGTCCTGAGGCAACCAAGCAGAGACCCTTTGATGCTGGGTGCTGGTAATGAGCATGGAGCTATCAACCATATTGGCACTGAAATCAGACCAAGAGAATATGCCCCAGTGCGTAGTAAGTTTTTGCTATAGGGCATCATTTTAATAAGGAATCTGAGTAACCACTGTATTGAAAGACAGGACCAATTATCCTTGCTCTCCCTATTCCATATTTTTTTGCTGTGTTCCAACTGAACTCATTCAGGGTAGGTATGGGGGGTGAATAGGAGGCCTATATCTAAGCAGGGTCTCTAACATATTTTTACCAGTTGTCTGAGTTTGGGAAGTTATCACGAAATTGCATAGTCATTAATAAAGATAGTACAGTGGATCTCATTTGCTTACTGATCCTTTTACTTACTGAATAGGTCATAACCCTAAGGGGAGAAGAAGGGGCTAAGACTTAGCTTCCAAAACTTCCAAGATAATGATGCTTTGTCTGCAAAGCAATAAATCTCAGGCTTCTGCGTCTGATAAATTCTTTCATTTACTAATTTTGTAAACTTGAAGACTTACCTATTTTGAACTTTTTCCCCTCATTAGTAAAATTGAAATAATTAATGTATATGCTTATATATTATGTAATTTCTAAAATATTATAATACAAACATGAGATATATAATAATATATATTCATATGTATATATAAATCAGGTTTGTGATAAAAATTCAAAAAGCAGTGGCTTAAAAAAGATAGAATGTTACTTCTCTCTAATATAGATGTCAGCAAGTCCGTAGTTCAGAGCAGCTATGGCAGTTGTGCTACATAAAGTACTGTTACATTCCTTTCTCTCGTTCTTGCAGTATGCTGGGCTTCTATTGACAAGATCACTTTATGGGCTAAGATGAGTCCTCCAAATTAAGCTATCATAAATATACTCTCTGTAACAGAGAGGGGAAGAAATAAAGAAGTAGGGGCAAAGGCTCATGTTGGCTGTTGTGTAAGAAAGAGTCACACAATACTGTTTTCATCACAATTGTTCAAAATTTTGTCACTGGTTCATACCTTAGCTGTAAATGAGGCTGGGAAATGAAGTTCTTACTTTGTGGAACAATGTTTCCAGTAAACATTTAAGATCTCTGTTAAAGTAGAGTAAAGAAAGACTAGATATTGGGCTACCACAATGAGCTGGATAGTATTGATATAAAGAACAAATGGGGGCTTCCCTGGTGGCGCAGTGGTTGAGAGTCCGCCTGCCGATGCAGGGGACACGGGTTCGTGCCACGGTCCGGGAAGATCCCACATGCCGCGGAGCCGCTGGGCCCGTGAGCCATGGCCGCTGAGCCTGCGCGTCCGGAGCCTGTGCTCCACAACGGGAGAGGCCACAGCAGTGAGAGGCCCGCGTACCGCCAAAAAAAAAAAGAACAAATGGGGTAATGCTTATGAACAACTTAGCAAAGGGCCTGTCACAAGGAAGCAATTCAATATAGCTTATTTTTAATAGTCACCATTATCTTCATCTTCATCATTGTCAATTATTAAAAGATTTTCTCTGTGGAATTCTAAGTAAGCCATCACATTTATTAGTATGTCTATTTTCTTCTATTCTATTCCTCCCTCAAGATTCTTTCCAATATATCTCTCAACCTAGAATACGTGTAGTACGATTTTTGTATTATCATTTCAGATAATGGAATGAATTATACCTGAAATGGGATAATCAAAAATTTGAGACTTGTTGCCTGTGATACATTGCTATCAAAGAAAACCTCAAAAAAGAAGTGTCTTTATTAAATAGTTCATGCACTCAATCTCAATTTATTTTTCTTTGATTATTGATATATGTGTGTGTGTGTATATATATATGTGCGTATATATATAATAACATTTTATTTTTAAATATTAAGATGTTAAAATATTCTGCCAGCTCTTCTTTCTATGTATAACATTTTCATAATCTCAGTTAAACTGAGATATAATTTAGAAATATGAATATTAATATTCTGGTTCTGGTCAGATTTGTTCCTATAGAGATATTTTCATTACTATATAGAATAAATTACATTTTTATCAAAGCTTAATTTTTCATTTTTATGAGATTTATTCAACTGTCATAACTTCTTTATTTAAACCTTTAAAATATTTTCTGAAGTTTTTTTAAAATTAATTTATTTTATTTTATTTATTTTTGACTGTGTTGAGTCTTCGCTGCTGTGCGCAGGCTTTCTCTAGTTGTGGCGAGTGGGGGCCCCTCCTCGCTGAGGTGCACAAGCCTGTCACGGCGGTGGATTCTTCTGTTGCGGAGCATGGGCTCTAGGCATGCTGGCTTCAGTAGTTGTGGCTGGCGGGCTCCAGAGCACAGGCTCAGCAGTTGTGACACATGGGCTTAGTTGCTCCACAGCATGTGGGATCTTCCCGGACCAGGGCTTGAACCCATGTCCCCTGCATTGGCAGGCAGACTCCTAACCACTGCGCCACCAGGGAAGCCCATATTATCTGAAGTTTTTGACCTGGTTTCAGAAATGACTGTCCTATTCTTTAAATTTGAAGAGTAATTTCATTCATAATGAGAGTAATTATCCACATATCTTAAGTTTTAAGTCTAGATAACCAGCATTAGCAGATTGGATCCGAGTAAGCTCTAAATTTTTTAAAATATATAGATATATTTTAAATGTCTAAGATTAATATTTCAATAACATGAGGTTAGAATAATACTTTTGAAAAGGTCTTTGAGTTCTAGTCTTTTGGGGCCTTTGAACTTATTGCTTTTTACTTTCGTTAGTTTTCTATCTTATTAATAAAAAGAGTAATGTTAGTAAAATAACTAAAAATGTTTGCAAAGCTTTGAATTATTTTTTCTTTCAACATAAGGAAATCTTTTTAGCAGGCTAATATCAATACATTTGTGTTCATAATCATATGTAAGCTATGACAAGTAGTTTAAAATGGAAACTAGTCTTTTGAGTCTGAACTGGAAAAAAAAAATCAAGGAGTCAATTTATGGGAGGAGAAGATTCTGCTAGCAGTTTCTAAAAACAAAAGTTTATAAACAAAAGTTTATAAGCCCGAAAAAAAAAAAAACCTTGAGACTTACTGTTAACTCATGAGCCTTCCGTATAATCACCAGAGATGTTTCCAGATAGTTATATGCATATATAAAAATCTATGTGCTCCCACCCTCATTTTCTCTTTTATGGCTCTTCTTGATGTAAATATTAAGCTAAATTTATCCTCATAAAATCTGTGGTGTGGGGCTTCCCTGGTGGCGCAGTGGTTGAGAGGCCGCCTGCCGATGGAGGGGACACGGGTTCGTGCCCTGGACCAGGAAGATCCCACATGCCGCGGAGCGGCTGGGCCCGTGAGTCATGGCCGCTGAGCCTGCGCGTCCGGAGCCTGTGCTCTGCAACGGGAGAGGCCACAACAGTGAGAGGCCCGCGTACCGCAAAAAAAAAAAAAAAAAAATATATATATATATATATATATATCTGTGGTGTGTGAAACATGTTAGTAGTAACTGCTTTGAGTGTCACAGACTCTGTGATGCCTTAGGGGTAGCTTGGTTTTTAACATCTGGAGTGATCTTGAAAGGGAGATATCAAACTCTTCTCCTGTTCCCTCAGTTAAACTAAATATGTTATAGGTATTGATAATCCTTCTGTACACCAGACATTGTACTAAGGGTTATACAGACTAAGACTCAATTCAATGTCTATGACTCATTCAGTTTCTTTCCCCCACTTTTTAGTCAAGTGCTGAAAAGGGTCAGTCAGCTTGACTTGCAACCTCTTTATCTCTATCCAGTCACACCTACCCAACTTGATCTGCTTGCCAACCCAAGCACAAAACATAAACAGGTTTTGTTGAAGTTACAGTAACATCTTAGCTATCAAATTAAATGTGGAAAATGTTGGTCCTTCATTTCATCTCTCTGATGCATATAACATTGTTGATCATTTATTTTCAATTCTCTATGCCCTTGGTTTTTCTATACAGTCTTGGATATCCTTGCCATTTTTATACATTTTTTGCCTCCCCGTTAGACTCCTAAACTTCTGTGAAATGAAATATTTGTGTTTTCCAGGAATCTCTATTCTATAAGCATGAGATTAATCACTTTATTCTCATATTTTTAATTTTCATATACTTATTATTTCACAATTTATGTTCCCAGATCACACCTCTCCCTTGAATTTCAGAATTGAATATCTACTTCTCTCTTATGTATTTTTCAAAAGAATCTATTTCCGTAATGAACTTACTGACTAAAAATAAAAGTAGTGATAGTACCAAGTGTTGGTAGATGAGGAGCAACTGCAACTCTAAAATCATGCTGGTGGGAATTTAATATGTTACAACCACTTTGGAAAATTTTTGGTAGTTTATTATAAATTTAAACATATAATAATCAAATGACTTTGCAATTGCTCCCCTAAATATCCTTGCTATTTACCCAAGAACAAATGCCCACACGAAGATTTATACATGAATATACAAAACGGTGTTACTTGTAATCCAAAAGCTGGAAACAACTCAAATATCCAGTAATAGGTTAAATGGATAAACAAATGTGTTATATCCATATGATGGAATACTGCTCAGTCACGAAGAAGAAAGACACAGTTGATACACTCAAATATATGACTGAATATTGAAGATGTTATGTTAAGAAAAAAAGGTAGATACAAATAGTACATACTGCGTGACTCCTTTTATAAGAAATTCTAGAGAATACAAATCTAATCTATAGCAATAGAATGCAGATAAATGGTTACTTGCTGCTGGAGGCTGGAGGAAGTTGACTGCAAACTGGCGTGAGCGGACTTTTAAAATAGTTCAATTTAACTGTACGTTACTAGGTCTCAATAAATATTATTTAAAAAGTGAATTCATTGTCACCCCATCTCTGCTCCCCTTACACCAAAATCTTTTATTTTCCTATATTAGCCTGGTGATGACTCCACAATCTACTCAATCATCCAAGATAAATGCTTGGAATTCATTCATCCCTAACTCTATTCTATCTTTTATCCTATGTCCAGTTACCAAACTCTTCCATCTATGTCATCTGAGTATTTCGCAGGTGTGTCAAACCCTATGTCTTTACTCCCTTTCCTTCTAATAGCACTCCCCTCTCTTGAGGTACACACTCAGTTGTTGCCTATGGAACTGACCCTCACCTACTACTGATTATACTTAGAGCCTATTATAATGCTTTATCAAATTGGCTGGATCATTTAGTTCTAGGTAGGGAAATTAAAATTAAATATATTTACCACACTTTCCCATGTTTTACTGGAATTATTCAAAACAGGCATTCCTTTTTCACTAGGATAATCCTCAGATAGGGTAATGTTGCAACTCTAACACTTGTGAAAAATGTTAAGGTCCAATAAATACAATATAATTTCTTCCCTCAGATTTCAGAATTAAATAAACCTGTTTGGACAATGTGACTTTTGCACTGCAGTCAAATGGGTTGGCTAGTACTGTCCCACAGTTTGACAAATTTACTTGTCCAAGCATTTGCACCTCTGTGCAACTAATCTGCAGTCCTCCCGTAAGGAATAGAGACTGCTACTTTGAGATAATGACAAAACAGAAGAACAAACTAGGATGAACATTTTCTGTGGTAGGCAGATATGAAAGAGAGAGGTTACTGACTTAGGCATATTAAATTACTTCTTCCTGGAACATTCAATAAGTAAGCCCCTCCTCCTCTGGGGAAAAAGTTAATAGAGTGTGTGGATATTAAGGAAGTATTCCTTCCATATGTCATCCCTTTGGGGATTGGAGAAGGTATGTGAAAAAATGAAGTATAGGGAATAAATGCCCCACCCAAACAGCTGTCTCTGTCCCTCTTCCTGGCATATGGAAGAAGGGAAAAACCCACATGGAAATGAAGCCAACAAAGAGAAAAGATTACCAGAGAAACTGAGCAAAAGAGACAAATTTCTGATGGCATTCTTTGAACTCCTGAATCCAGACTGAGTAGCCCTTTATGTCACTGTTCCCTGGCCCCCACAAGGAGGACAATGGGCTCTAATACCTAGATGTTAGAAAAGAATATGGCTGAAGAGCTACACAAGGACACAGCTGATTTTCTCCTAATACACAATCTCAACTGCCAGCCCAAATGCTGTGTACTCCTCTGTATGCAAAAGGCTCTATGTCCCATTGACAAGTATCAGTTTGAAGAATGGCTTGTTCACTGCTTATCATGGCATGACAGAAGTTAGAGATGAGCTGGCTGGGGACTGTTGAGGGCCCCTTGATGGTGTGAAAAGGGCTTACCTGTGGGATAAGAACAGGAACACTATACAGTTTTCGTAACCAATCAATGGGTGAAGATTTTCTTTGCTGAGGGTGAAGGATTATAGTTTTCCATTGTTTTTAATGATATAAAGTTTTTAAATTTATATTTTAAGTTTAAAATATAAGTTGATAAGTAGATAAATATCAGGTAGATGTTAATACTGGTGCATAATTTTAAAAAGAAATATTATGCCTTGAATATTAGATTTAGTATAAGATGTGTTAAATCTGGCTTAAAATAGACTAACGATTTAGTGTTTAAAAATTAAGGACAAAGCAAATAAAGAAGAAAATGAAACATAATGTAAAAGTGCTTCTAAATTCTCACGACTATTGAGAAGAAGCAAACTAAATAAAGATCACACTGGATGTTTGATCTAATGAGCATATATAAAATCATGCACCAAGTATTTAGAGAATAGATGTTATTCCAAGCAAAAAATAGAGTAGTTTTAACACATTACCAGGAACTGTACTAGGTCAATAAGCACATTTTAGTGAAAGCAAAATATCAATACAATGCAGACCACATAAGCTAATAGGTCAGGAATGAACATGGCCAGCAAAAGGATACACCGCTTTTTTAGGGGGCGGTCGTGGGGGTAAATTCTTAGTGTGGAATGACAAGAATAGCATTGAAAATCAGTAGAGAAAGGATGGACCCTTTAATAAATGGTACTGATAAAAGTGGATGCCATCTGGAAAAAAGGAAATAGATTCCCTATCTCATTATAAATATAATGTCCAGTTGGATCAAAGATGAAAATGTAAGCAGCAAAAATATAACAACTTATGAAAACATAGAATACAATATATTTCTGACACTTTATAAGGAAGGATTTTTTAACCAAGGGCTAAATGCATATGCAGGAAAAGATATTTCTTTCCAATATTAAATTAAAAAATTTATAATAATAGGGAGAATGTTTTGTGTTAGATTCCTATATAAAATTTATTTAAATTAATGTATTAAAAATTAAACAAATAAAACTCTCACAGTTCAATGAGTAAAGACAAAGAACTCAATCGAACATGGAAGAAAGATACACAAGCAATTCACAGAAGCTGAGCCATATTCTCCCACCTGATACCTGGTTTTGCTTTCTGCAGTTTCAGTTACCTGAAGTCAACTGCAGTCTGAAAATATTAAATGGAAAATTCCAGAAATAAACATTTCATAAGTTTTAAATTGCTTGCTTTTCTGAGTAGCATAATGAAATCTCATGCCCTCCCACTCCGTCACACGTGGGGTGTGAATCATACTTTTGTCTGGAGGTATCCATGCAGTATATGCTACCACCCTTTCTACCTGTATAGGAAAAAACGTAGTATATATAGAATTTGGTACTGTCTGAGGTTTCAGGCACCCACTGGGGGTCTTGTTATGTATTCCCCCCTCCATGAATAAGGGGGGGACTGCTGTATGTGCATTTTGTTTATCACAGCAATTCTAATTCTAGTTAGAGAAACTCTCTCATACATGTATACTGAAGGTAGGTGCAGATCTTTTACTGCAGTTTTGTTTGTAAGGACAAAAACTTGGAAAAAGTTTAAATGTCTTTCAATACAGTAATAAATAAATTCTGGTATATTCATATAGTAGTACTCTATAAAACAGTTAACAAGAATGAACTACAGCTATAAGTATCAAGATGCCTAATCTTGAAAACATCATACTGTGTTAAAGTAGCAAATTGTAAAAGAGTATTTACAGTATGATAGCAATTATGGAAATTTTATAAACACAGAATGATACTATATATTTTAGGGTACATAAATAGGTAATGAAATATATAATTATGCATAGAGAGAATAAACAAATTCAGGACAATTGTTCAAGCAGGGAAGAATAGAGTGAGATAAGGCAAGTGCATTAACTAGTTCTGTAACATTTTGGGTTTTATTTTAAAATATTATAAGGCAAATATGATACAAAAATATTTTACATCTAAATACTGGATATATGAGATATATTACATACTTTAAAGTAATGGGCCTTTTAAAAAACTTGAAAAATGATTTCACAATTTATCAGTTTAGAACTTACTGAGTTAAAAGGCATTAATTTAGAATATTTCCTGTTTTTTTATTTATAGTAGTTCAAAAAGATACTATCATTGAAATATTCAGTAAGTACTTTCAGGTTTCCTGTGTTATCAAATCTTTTAAATTTCTGTAGTGGGGAAAAGGTAAATAATTCTTATTTTCTTATGCTTAATACATATTGTACTAGATTTCTATATTAGTTATCCCTCCCAGGGAGCCTCATAAGACCAGAAATATTCCTTGATTAGTAGCATTATTAGTCCAGTACAGTAGTGCCCTGACTTAATAATATTATGGGTATATTTTTACTTTTCTGAGAAAGTTTGTATGATATTTAATTTAATTGCATTCAGTGATATATAACAATCAGTATTATGTATTTACATGAGGAGATGAGGCACATTTTACTTAATTTTTTCCTTGAAAAATACAGAAGAGCCATTTGTAAGAAAAAATGAAATCATACACATAATACTTTTATAGAATTTAAGTGGTTAAAATTGAACAAATATAGTTAATTTATGTTGAGAAAAATACTTTTAACTTCTAAAAAATAATTCAAAACTGCTTCTTATGCTTCAGACTCAATTCTAAGCACTTTATAAATACTAACTCATATAACCTCATGACAATTCTATGAGGTAGATAGTAAAACTATCCTCCTTTTATATGTGTTGATGCTGAGGCAAAAAAAGTAAAGAAATTACTTAATATCACAGAGCTCGTAGGTGATGGATTCAGTCTATGAATCTGGCCCCAGACATGCTGCTCTTCACCATTTTTCTACGTCTTATTACTGAGGCTGTGCTATTTTTAATATCGGTATACTTTGGTGCCAGTCTGAAATTGAATATGATTTGAGGTAACCCTATTGGACTCCTTGTAGATATACTTTGACTTGTTTAAGTATGTGTGAACTAGTGTAAGCATTGTAATTATCAATGCTAACACATTTAAACAAGGAATTGAGTGGCTACTGCATAGGTCCCCAATCACAGGGCTATTTTCCTTTTTGCTAAAGGAAGAGGCAGACTCAAAGAAAATACCTCTAAATATAACAAAACAGGTTCAACAATAGGATTGATCACCTTACACCTGAAAACACAATTCTTAATTAAAGCATATGACAGCTCATCTTTTATTAGGTCTGTGGTGATGTGACAACAGTACGTTTTCCTCCCACTCTCTAGTCTTAATGCTTTCTGCTTCTTTAACAGGAATCAACTCAATGGCAAAGATCTAGGTTGTTGAAACAATAGTAGCAGGTACTTCAAGTTGCCATTGTAGCAGAAATCTCACTAGGAGCATTCTTATATATTACTGCAATACTGATTCAAGACAAATTTGGCATATCTATCCATTTAGTTTAATCAGTAAGAATTAAATTGGCTACCCACCCTGCCTGAGGTGCTGGGCTAGATGTTTTTTGGAAATAAAAGCTTTATACTCCTTTCAAGATCTCATACTCTAGGTCACTTCTTATTTGATCACATTTCTTGCCTCAGACTGTGATGTGTCTTTACTCCAAGCTGCCCAATCAGGCTCTTCTATGCACAAACCTTAGGGGATCCCTGAATTCTGGGTGTTCTGAGCTATTTTTTTTAATTAATAACAGACCTTTATAAGAATTATGTCAAAAATCTACACAATTGTTTCTGTTGAAACATTCACACTATTGCTGAACAGTATGTGGATATAGTAAATCTAGTAATTCTACAGCTGCAGTTTCTTGGGGTAAAGTGCTTAATGCTCAAGAAATTATACTTCAAGAGGACCTTCAAGATGGCAGAGGAGCAAGACATGTAGATCACCTTTCTTCCCACAAATACATAAAAAATACATCTACATGTGGCACAACTCCAACAGAGCACCTGCTGAATGCTGGCAAAAGACCTCAGACTTCCCAAAAGACATGAAAATCCCCAAGTACCTGGGTAAGGCAAAACAAAAATGAAAAAACAGAGACAAAAGAATAGGGATGGGACCTGCACCTCTGGGAGGAAGCTATGAGGGAGGAAAAGTTTCCACACACTAGGAAGCTCCTTCAGTGTTGGAGAAGAGGAGATGGGCAGGGGGGAAGCTTTAGAGCCACAGAGGAGAGCACAGCAACAGGGGTGCAGAGGGCAAAATGGAGAGATTCTTGCACAGAGGATCAATGCTGACCAGCACTCACCAGCTTGAGAGGCTTGTCTGTTCACACACGGGTGTGGGTGGGGGCTGGGAGCTGAGGCTCGGGCTTCGAAGGTCAGATCCCAGGGAGAGGACTGGGGTTGGCTGTGTGAACACAGCCTGAAGGGGGCTAGTGTGCCACAGCTAACCAGGAGGGAATCTGGGAAAAAGTCTGGAACTGCCTAAGAGTCAAGAGACCATTGTTTCGGTGTGGGCGAGGAGAGGGGATTCAGAGCATCGCCTAAAGGAGCTTCAGAGATGGGTGTGAGCCACGGCTATCAGCGCGTACACCAGAGACAGCCATGAAATGCTAACGCTGTTGCTGCAGCAGCCACCAAGAATCCTGTGTGTAGGCACAGGTCACTATTCACACCTCCCCTCCCGGAGCCCTTGCAGTCCGCCAAAGCCAGAGTCCCGTGATCCAGGGACAACATCCGCAGGAGAACACACGGCACGCCTCAGGCTCTTGCAACGTCACACCGGTCTCTGCCACCACAGGCTTGCCCCGCTTTCCGTACCCCTCCCTCCCTCCGGCCTGAGTGGGCCAGAGCCCCTGAATCAGCTGCTCCTTTAACCACTTCCCGTCTGGGTGAAGAACAGATGCCAGAGGGCAACCAACATGCAGAGTCAGGGCCAAATCCAAGGCTGAACCTCAGGAGCTGTGCCAACAAAGAAGAGAAAGGGAAATTTCTTCATTCAGCCTCAGAAGCAATGGATTAAATCCCCACAATCAATTTGATGTACCCTGCATCTGTGGAATACCTGAATAGACAACGAATCATCCTAAAATTGACGCGCTGGACTTTGGGAGCAACTATAGACGGGGTTTGCTGTCTGCGACTGTCTAGTTTCTGATTTATATGGTTATCTTAGTTTAGATTTTAGTGCTTGTTATCACTGGTGGATTTGTTTATGGGTTTGGTTGCTCTTTTCTTTTATTTTTTTACTATTTTAATTTTTATAATATTTTTTAATTTTTAATTTTAATAACTTTATTTATTTAGTTAGTTAGTTAGTTATTTTTCTCCCTTTTTTTCTGAACCAAATGGCTGACAGGGTCATGGTGCTCCAACCTGATGTCAGGCCTGAGCCTCTGAAGTGGGAGAGCTGAGTTCAGGATGTTGGACCACCAGAGACCTCCCAGCCCCATGTAATATCAATCAGGGAGAGCTCTGCCAGAGATCTCCATCTCAGTGTTAAGACCCAGCTCCACTCAATGACCAGCAGCTCCAGTGCTGGACACCCCATGCAAACAACTAGCAATACAGGAACACAACCCTACCCATTAGCAGAGAGGCTGCTAAACATCATACTAACTTCACAGACACCCCAAAACACACCACTGGATGTGGTCCTGCCCACCAGAAAGACAAAATCCAGCCTCATCCACCAGAAGACAAACACCAGTCCCCTCCACCAGGAAGCCTAAACAGCCCACTGAACCGACTTTAACCCACTGGGGTCAGACACCAAAAACAGCGGGAACTACGAACATGCAGCCTGCCAAAAGGAGACCCCAAACACAGTAAGTTAAGCAAAATGAGAAGATAGAGAAATACACAGCAGATGAAGGAGAAAGATAAAAACTCACCAGACCAAAGGAATGAAGAGGAAATAGGCAGTCTACCTGAAAAAGAATTCAGAGTAATGATAAAAAAGATCCAAAATCGTGTAATTAGAATGGAGAAAATACAAGAAACATGTAACAAGGAGCTAGAAGAACTAAACAGGAAACAAACAATGATGAACTACACTATAAATGAAATTAAAAATTCTGTAGAAGAAATCAATAGCAGAAAAACTGAGGCAGAAGAACGGATAAGTGACCTGTAAGATAAAATAGTGGAAATAACTATTGCAGAGAAGAATAAAGAACAAAGAATGAAAACACTTGAGGACAGTCTCAGAGACATCTGGGACATTATTAAACACAACAACTTTTGAATTATAGGGGTCCCAGGAGAAGAAGAGAAAAAGAATGGGACTGAGAAAATATTTGATGGGATTACAGTTGAAAACTTCCCTAATGTGGGAAAGGAAATAGTCAATCAAGTGCAGGAAGTGCAGAGAGTCCCATACAGGATAAATCCAAGGAGAAACACACCAAGACACATATTAATCAAACTATCAAAAACTAAATACAAAGAAAAAATATTAAAAGCAGCCAGGGAAAAGCAATAAATAACATACAAGGGAATCCCCAGAAGGTTAACAGATAATCTTTCAGAATAAACATTGCAAGCTAGAAGGGAGGGGCAGGACATATTTAAAGTGATGACAGGGAAAAACCTAAAACCAAGATTACTCTACCCAGCAAGGATCTCATTCAGATATGACGGAGAAATTAAAACCTTTACAGACAAGCAAAAGCTAAGAGAATAGCACACCACCAAACCCGCTTTATAACAAATGCTAAGGGATCTTCTCTAGGAAGGAAGAACAAGAGATGGAAAAGATCTACCAAAAAAAAAAAATTAAAAAAATGATAATAGAAGCATACATATCAATAATTCCCTTAAATGTAAATGGATTAAATGCTCCAACCAAAAGACATAGACAGGCTGAATGGATACAAAAAAAACGACCTGTATATGTGCAATCTACAAGAGACCTACTTCAGAGCTAGGGACACATACAGACTGAAAGGGAGGTGATGGAAAAAGATATTGCATGCAAATGGAAATCAAAAGAAAGCTGGAGTAGCAATGCTCATATCAAACAAAATAAACTTTAAAATAAGGACTATTCCAAGAGACAAAGAAGGACACTACAAAATGACCAAGAGATCAATCCAAGAAGAAGATATAACAGTTGTACATATTTATGCACCCAACATAGGAGCACCTCAATACATAAGGCAAATGCTAACAGCCATACAAGGGGATACTGACAGTAACACAATAAGAGTAGGAGACTTTAACACCCCACATTCACCAACGGACAGATCATACGAAATGAAAATAAAAAGGAAACACAAGCTTTAAATGATACATTAAACAAGATGGACTTAATTGATATTTACAGGACATTCAATTCAAAACTACAGAATACAATTTCTTCTCAAGTGCTCATGGAATGTTCTCCAGGATAGATCATATCTTAGGTAACATATCAAGCCTTGGTAAATTTAAGAAAACTGAGATTGTATCAAGTATCTTTTCAAACCACAATATGGTGAGACTAGATATCAATTACAGGAAAAAAATGTAAAAAATACAAACACATGGAGGCTTAACAATATGCTACTAAATAACCAAGAGATCACTGAAGAAATCAAAGAGGAAATCAAAAATTACCTAGAAACAAATGACAATGAAAACACGACTGCCCAAACCTATGGGATGCAGCAAAAGCAGTTCTAAGAGGGAAGTTTCTAGTAATGCAATCCTACCTGAAGAAACTAGAAACATCTCAAATAAACAACCCTACCTTACACCTAAAGCAATTAGAGAAAGAAGAACAAAAAACCCCAAAGTTAGAAGAAGGAAAGAAATCATAAAGGTCAGATCAGAAATAAAGGAAAAAGAAATGAAGGAAAGCATAGCAAAGATCAATAAGACTAGAAGCTGGTTCTTTGAGAAGATAAACGAAATTGATAAACCATTAGGCACACTCATCAAGAAAAAAAGGGAGAAGACTCAAATCAATAGAATTAGAAATGAAAAGCAGAAGTAACAACTAACATTGCAGAAATACAAAGGATCATGAGAGATTACTACAAGCAACTATACGCCAATAAAATGGACAACGTGGAAGAAATGGACAAATTCATAGAAAATACAACCTTCTGAGACTGAACCAGGAAGAAATAGGAAATATAAACAGACAAATCACAAGCACTGAAATTGAAACTGTGATTAAAAATCTTCCAACAAACAAAAGCCCAAGACAAGATGGATTCCCAAGAGAATTCTATCAAACATTTAGAGAAGAGCTAACACCTATCCTTCTCAGACTCTTCCAAAATATAGCAGAGGGAGGACCACTCCCAAACTCATTCTACGAGGCCACCATCACTCTGATACCAAAGCCAGACAAGCACATTACAAAAAAAAGAAAACCATAGGCCAATATCACTAATGAACATAAATGCAAAAATTCTCACAGTCCAGCAGTACATTAAAGGGATCATACATCATGATGAAGTGGGGTTTATCCCAGGAATGCAAGGATTCGTCAATATATGCAAATCAATCAATGTGATACACCATTTTAAAAAACTGAAGGAGAAAAACCATATGAACATCTCAATAGATGCAGAAAAAGCTTTCGACAAAATTCAACACCCATTTATGATAAAAACCCTCCATAAAGTAGGCATAGAGGAAACATACCTCAACATAATAAAGGCCATATATGACAAACCTACAGCCAACATTGTTCTTAATGGTGAAAAACTGAAACCACTTCCACTAAGATCAGGAACCAGACAAGGTTGCCCACTCTCACCGTTATTATTCAACATAGCTTTGGAAGTTTTAGCCACAGCATTCAGAGATGAAAAAGACATAAAAAGGAATCCAAATTGGAAAAGAAGAAGTAAAACCGCCACTGTTTGTAGATGACATGATACTGTACATTGAGAAACCTCAAGAAGCTACCAGAAAACTACTAAAGCTAATAAATAAATTTGGGAAAGTAGCAGGACACAAAATTAATGCACAGAAATCTCTTGCATTCCTATACACTAATAATGAAAAATCTGAAAGAGAATTTAAGGAAACCCTCCAATTTACCATTGCAACAAAAATAATAAAATACCTAGGAATAAACCTACCTAGGAGACAAAAGATCTGTCTGCAGAAAACTATAAGATCTTGGTGAACGAAATTAAGATGATACAAACAGATGGAGAGCTATACCATGTTCTTGGATTGGAAGATTCAAGATTGTGAAAATGACTATACTACCCAAAGCAATCTACATATTCAATGCAATCCCTATAAAACTACCAGTGGCATTTTTCTCAGAACTAGAAGAAAAAATTGCACAATTTGTATGGAAACACAAAAGACCCTGAATAGCCAAAGCCATCTTGAGGTAAAAAAATGGAGCTGGAGGAATCACGCTCTGGAACTTCAGACTATACTACGAAGCTACAGTAATCAAGATAGTATGGTACTGGCACAAAAACAGAAATATAGATCAGTGGAACAGGATAGAAAGCCCAGAGATAAACCCATGCACATATGGTCAACTTATTTTTGATAAAGGAGACAAGAATATACAGTGGAGAAAAGACAGCCTCTTCAATAAGTGGTGCTGGGAACACTGGACAGCTACATATAAAAGAATGAAATTAAAATACTCCTTAGCACCATATACAAAAATAAACTCAAAATAGATTAAAGACCTAAATGTAAGGCCAGGCACTATAAAACTCTTAGAGGAAAACATAGGCAGAACACTCTATGACATAAGATCCTTTTTGACCCACCTCCTAGAGAAATGGATATAAAAACAGAAATAAACAAATGGGACCTAATGAAACTTAAAAGCTTTTGCACATCAAAGGAAACCATAAACAAGATGAAAAGATAACACTCAGTATGGGAGAAAATATTTGCATACAAAACAGCTGACAAAGGATTAATCTGCAAAATATACAAGCAGCTCATGCAGCTCAATATCAAAAAAACAAACAACCCAATCCAAAAATGGGCAGAAGACCTACATAGACATTTCTCCAAAGAAGATGTACAGATGGCCAACAAACACCTGAAAGAATGCTCAACATCTCTAATCATTAGAGAAATGAAAATCAAAACTACAATGAGGTATCACTTCACACCATTCAGACTGGCCATCATCAAAATATCTACAAACAATAAATGCTGCAGAGGGTGTGGAGAAAAGGGAACCCTCTTGCACTGTGTGTGGGGATGTAAGTTGATACAGCCAGTATGGAGAACAGTAAGGAGATTCCTTCAAAACTAAAAATAGAACTACCATAGGACCCTGCAATCCCACTACTGGGCATATACCCTGAGAAAACTATAATTCAAAAAGAATCATGTACCACAATATTCATTGCAGCATTATTTACAATAGCCAGGACATGGAAGCAACCTAAGTGTCTATCAACAGATGAATGGATAAGGAAGATGTGGCACATATATACAACGGAATATTATTCATCCCTAATAAAATGAAATTGAGTTATTTGTAGTGAGGTGGATAGACCTAGAGTCTGTCATACAGCATGAAGTAAGTCAGGAAGAGAAAAACAAATACTGTATGCTAACACATATATATGGAATCTAAAGAAAAAAATTGTTCTGTAGAACCCAGGGGCAAGACAGGAATAAAGCCGCAGATGTAGAGAATGGACTTGAGGACACGGGGAAGGGGAAGGGGAAGCTGGGACGAAGTGAAAGATTGGCACTGATATATATACACTACCAAATGTAAAATAGGTAGCTAGTGGGAAGCAGCTGCATAGTACAGGGAGATCAACTCCGTGCTTTGTGACCACCTAGAAGGGTTGGATAGGGAGTGTGGGAAGGAGATGCAAGAGGGAGGGGTTATGGGGATATATGTATACGTATAGCTGATCCACTTTTGTTATACAACAGCACTAACACAACAATATAAAGCAATTATACTCCAATAAAGATGTTAAAAAAAAAAAAGAAATTATACTTCATTTACATTTCAGGCACATACTCAATACGTGTAGGTGTAGGGGAATGAATGGGAAGAGTAAGATGGTTGGAGGATTACGACAAAGTTTTTTCTAATGTACCAGGGGAATTACACCATAATAACAACACTTTTCATGTTTTAGAAAATCTCTAGGAAAATATTTATTAAAATACCTATCAGGAAATAATGTCATAATAAATGTCTTAGCTCAGGCTACCCAACTGTATACAATGAAATTCACTTCTCACAGTTCTGGAGGCTAGAAATTCCAAGATCAGTGTGGCAGCATGGTCGGTTTTTGTAAGAGCTCTCTTTTTGGCTTGAAGGTGGCAGACTTCTCTTTGTGTTCTCCCATGGTAGAGAGAGAGAGAGCTCTGATATTTTTTTGTCTTTTTATAAGGCTACTACCCCTTATAGATTAGGGATCGACTTTGCAACCTCATTTAACTTTTATCATCTCCTGACAGGTCCCGTCTCCAAATACAGCCATATTGGGATTTAGGTCTTCAACCTAAGAATTTGGAAGGGATGCAAACATTTGGCCCATACAATAAGTAAAAGGCTATTAACAGCAGTAAGGATTCTTTCATTCTTGGAACAAAACAATAACAGATTACTTTTATAAACATGTTAATGGATTATGTATTTATTGTATGTGACATTGATTTTTGTGGCTATGTATACTTCAGGAAAAATCAAAAGAAAATTTCAATGACTGGCTTGGTCTTTTGGGATAAGTTACATAGATAATATAATTCTGTGAGAATGGCATAAAATCTTAAGTTTGAACAGTGGCTTAGCTTTAGATAAACTAACAAGGTGAGCAAGAATACATTCCATACCATCAATATCTCTGAACTTAGAATTGCTTTAAGACAACATTACTGCCAAGGAATGTAATTGAAAAACTTGAGCTATGGATTGTTGAGGGAATTACCAGATTTATCAGAATGGCAGATAAGTGTCTGGGGAAATAGTGTTCAATGAAGACTTATAAAGATAGCAATAAAACATTAGTAGGAATTGGAACAGATAAACAAACTGAAGTTACAAAAACGTGTAGCAGAAAGTAAGTCTAAGAGATTATCCTTTGACTCATCCCCTCTATCTTTGTTAATTTTTTTCCATCAAAGATTCATTTTGTTTTCTACCAAATCTTCCTTTCAGCTTGCTGCACTTAAACTATATTGCAATTCAGTTCTAATAAAAGGCTGTGCAGATTGTTATATACTATTTTAAAGAAAGAGATTTTTAAAAGGCAGAAAAAAATGTTTTGTTGTTTCATATTACATTTAACCTGATCTCAAATCAATATTAATTTGCAAATTTCTTAAATCACCTCCTTTCAAATAAATTATAGAACTCTAGCTTTCATAGGCATGTCTGTTTTTTTTAATGTATAAAAATAATTATTAATGGTAGTCCTGTGGTTGCAAATTAAATCCTTTTTCCTGCTGTCTTAAAAAAACACTTGATTGCTCTAATTCTCTCTTACTTGCACAGGAAAGTGTCATTCACACCTCTTTTCTACACAGTAGCCTAGCAACTACAAATTTCAAGCCCTTTATATAATAGTATTCTCTGAATAATTTCAAAATTATGTCACCCTCTGAAAGCTGAAAGAATAGTGCTAGCAGACCTTTCTCCTTGTTAGAAACTTAGTTTGGTGATCTTCCTAAGTAGTCAAGAACTTAGATTTGAAGTCCAAATATATCAAACCTCCATTTAGATAAGTACTCTGAACAACATAAACAAAATAAATCAAAAAATGAGGTAGTTTGCAATCTAGGGTACAGTAATACCACGTCCTGGTTTCTATATCCTTTAAAAATGGGTAATGCAATCAATGCACTTAGATAATCAGGTTAAATCAGTTGTAGCTATTGAGTAATGTGCACAAAAATATAGCCACAGTAGTCAAGTAAGATTGATTTCCAAAAGCCACAAAATAAAATATATTTTGAATTTAAGTTAAATCATCCTTAAATATTAACTTACGGAGATTATTATAATGCAAGATGATGATAGGGTAGAGTGAGCCTGAGTAAAATCCTGGAAAAGGATTTTACTTTTTTTTTAAAAATTGATGCATCACAATATCAACTAGGTACTTTGACTAGAAAATAATGTACTAAACAATCTGATTATGAGACATTTTTGAATTATAATCTCTGAAATGTCTGATTTGCATATATTTTCTGTTTATTCAATAGTAATACCCTATCTTATGGGAATATTTAATATATGCTGCTTTTCTTAATATCATTCTCATACTTGAGTAAAACAAAAATACAATTAAAGAAAATGTCATGATCTACTAGGCAAGAACACAGTGGAGAGCTGCAATGCTTTCAGACTGAGGGACAGAGTGAGGCTATGTCAGCAGCACTAGCTGACCAAATTAAGATGAGATGATGTAGTTGAATATTTAAGAAAGAACAGTAGTGGATGCAGGGTCACGTCAGGGATTGAAATGAGGAAATCCGTGTTGTCATTTTTATTTCACTAGTTAGAGTATGTTTTCAACTTGTAAAAAGTGGAGCACAGATTCTGGAAACTGAAATCCTTTAACTGAAGTACAGGCAAATGCAGGACAATCAATGGCAATATCAGATAGAAGCTTATGCCTGTTAATCAATGTGACTTAACCCTGATTTGGGGAGAAGTTCTTTTGACAGTGAGAATATCAACTCTATTCATTCCCCTGCGTTTCTGCTGAGAGTGACAATTATTTCTTATCAGTGATGATACGGAGCCTACCCAAGTGAAGAATGTGCAAGAATAATGACTGCTAGTGGATGGGAGAGGGATGGGAGCTGGACATAAGCCAGTTCTGCTGCTACAAACGTGCTGGCAAACGCTAAGCAAGATAGCAGTTGATGTCATACATTCTCAATTTCTAATGCTGGGTCAACAGCTTACTTGTGAGACTTACATAAGTTGTTTAACCTGTCAGCTTCCTTTCTCTTAAATGAGATGGAACTCTAAGGTCTTTCTAGCTCTCACCAACTCTGGCTATACCAATGATAAGGACCCTTATGAACTAGGTGTGATTGCCTTGTATGAATTGCTTAGGCACAGATGTACTCATAAACATGGAAGTACTGAAAATTTATTTCCTTGGAGAACATGTTGGGGGAAGATATTCTGAATATTTCTAAAGTCCATACCTTATCTTTTGCACACACTAAATTTCAGTCATTTATGCGAGTTTATTGGACTTCACTATGGGTTTTAAAAGAGGTTGGACACTTTAAAAGCATTAAAAATATTTATCTGACTTAGGAACATATGTTTCTTTCAATAGAGCTATGCTACAAATTAGACATATGAGCATGCGTTTCCATCTCTTGGATTCCTTTGAGCCTAGCCAGGGATGAAACTATTATGCAAGAATTCTACACTATTCTCTTTCTGAAACCCTCAACTTAGTGTTCTGTATTGGAATGGAAGTAATGGCATGTAAAAAAAGCTCTGGTTAGAGTGATTTTTAGTTCAAGCAGTCAGACGTGAACCATAGCAGCTATGTGAACTTAGGAAAGGTATCTTATTTTCTTGTGCCTGTATTTAAACATAAGGATAATTCCCTACCAATTTCATAGGGTTGTTGTGAATACAATTGTAAACAACATGGTGCAGTCATGTAGTAAATGCTCAATAAATAGAAGCTATTGTTACTAGCATGAAAACTACTACTAGTATCAAAATAATTATTTTTAATCATCTTAATCTATACAGCAAAAGCATTTGACAAAATATAACATCCATTTATGATTAAAAAAACTATCAAAAAGTGGTATAGAGGAAAGGAACATACCTCAACATAATAAAGGCTGTATATGACAAACCAACAGCTGTAAGCTTTTCCTCTAAGATCAGGAAAAAGACAAGAATGCCCACTCTTGCCACTTTTATTAAACTAGTATTAGAATTCCTAGCCACAACAATGAGACAAGAAAAGGAAATAAAAGGTATCCAAATTAGAAAGGAAGAAGTATAACTGTCACTATTTGCAGATGATAGGATACTATATATAGAAAACTGTAAGGGCTCCATCAAAAAACTGATAGAACTAATAAATGAATTCAGTAAAGTCAGAGGATATGAAATCAATATACAGAAATATGTGGCATTTCTCTATACTAATAATGAACTATCAGAAAAAGAAATTAAGAAAACAATCTCATTTATAATTGCACCAAAAAAAATAAAATATCTAGGAATAAATTTAACCAAGAAGGTGAAAACCATGTATGTTGAAAACTATAAGACTCTTATGAAAGAAACTGAAGAATACACAAATAGAATAATAAGATATTTTTATTCATGGAGTGGAAGAAATGACACAGTAGATCAGCTGAACTAAATATATATCTACAGAACATTCCATCCTAAAAAAGCAGAATACACATTCTTTTCAAGTGCACATGAAATAATCTCCATGATATATCACATTCTAGGCCTCAAACCAATTCTCCAAAAATTAAGAAGACTGAAATCATATAAAGTATCTTTCCCTACCCCAATACTAGTAAATTAAAAATCAATTAAGGAAGAAAACTGGAAAAAGCACAAACATGTAAAACTAAACAATGTTGTTAAAATATTAATACTACCCAAAGCCATCTATAGATTCAGTGTAATCCCTATCAAAATACAAATGGCATATTTCACAGAACTAGAACAAATAATTCTTAAATTGCATGGAAACACAAAAGACCCCAAATGGCCAAAGCAATCTTGAGAAAGAAAATCAAAGCTGGAGGTATTATGATGACTGATTTCAAACTATACTGCAAAGCTCTAGTAATCGAAACAGTATGGTACTGGCACAAAAACAGACACACAGATCAACAGAACAGTTCAGAAATAAACCTACACATATATGAACAATTAATTTACAACAGAGGAGCAAAGAACATACAATAGAAAAAGAATAGTCTCTTCAATAAATGGTGTAGGGAAAACTGTACAGCCACATGCAAAGACCACTGTCTTACACCATACACAAAAATTAAATCAAAAAGGAATATAGACTTGAATGTAATACCCAAAACCATAAAATTCCTAGAAGAAAATATAGGGAATAACCTCATTCACATCGTTTTTTGTGAATCTGATTCCAAAGCAAGGAAAACAAAAGCAAAAATAAACAAATGGGATGACATCAAACTAATAAACTGCTGCACAGTAAAGGAAATCATCATCAAAACAAAACGGCAACCTATTGAATGGGAGAAAATATGTGCAAATCATATATTCGGTAAGGGATTTGTATCTAAAATATATAAGGAACTCATACAATTCAACAACAAAAAAAACCCAAACAACCCAGTTAAAAATTAGGCAGGGGATCTGAACAGAAATTTTTCCAAAGAAAACATACAGATGGCCAAAAGGCACATGAAAAAATGTTCAAAATCACTCATTATTATGAAAATTTAAAGCAACACCACAATGAGATATCATCTCACACCTGTTAGAATGGCCATTATTAAAAAGAGAAGAAATAACAAATGTTGAAGAGGATGTGAAGAAAAGGGAACCCTTGTGCACTGTTGGTGGAACTATAAATTGGTGCAGTCACTGTGGAAAACAGTATGGAGATTCCTTAGATTAAGAATAGAACTACCATGTGATGCAGCTACTCCACTTCTGGGTATTTATCCAAAGAACACAAAACACTAATTCCGAAAGATATATGCACCCCTATGTTCATTGCAGCAATATTTACAATAGCCAAGATATGAAAACAACTTAAGTGTCCATAGATGGATGAATGGATAAAAAAGATGTTGTTTACACACACACATGCACACACACAATGGAATACTACTCAGCCACAAAAAAGAATGAAATCCTGTCATTTGCAACAACATGGATGGACCATGAAGGTACTGTGTTAAGTGAAATAAGTCAGGTGGAGAAACACAAATACCACGTGATTTCACTCATATGTGGAATCTAAAAAAACAAAACAAGCAAAAAAATTAAAACGAAACAAACTCACAGATACAGGGAACAGATAAGTGCTCACCAGAAAAGAAAGGGTTTGGGGGGGGTGAAATGGGGGAAGAGGGACAACCATATGGTGATGGATGGTAACTAGACTTGTGATGGTTAACACTTTGTAGTGTATACAAATGTTGAATTATAATGCCATAATACCCCTGAAACTTATATAGTTAAAAAATTAAATAAATTAATAAATACTTTATTAGACATCTGAGAGGAGCGGAAACTTATTAGAAGTCAGTTTGGCTTTTCTTTTGCATGTCCACTGAATCATCTAACACACATATCAATAAAATCAGGTTTAAATAAATTGGTGAAGAGCAAAGGAGAGCTTTCCACTTTATCAATATTCATGGACTATTTATAAAATATACCTGAATATAAGAGAAATAATATGAGGTACAGTTTTTTAAAACATAAAGATGAATGGGGAAAGCAAATTTATTTGCCTGTACCAGTGCCTATAACTGACAGACAATATGTAGTCAATAAATTGATTATTTAAAAAATTTATTATTAGCTATCTAATATAATTTTTCTATGTAAAAGGAATATCTGTACATACATTAGCTAAGTGTAGAATGTTAATGTATAAAGCCAGGTCCATCATGATGATAATGCTATATTAAATAAACTCTCTGTCTTGATTTTACCTCTACATAATTTTGGTCTTGAAGGGGACTTCCTCCAGCCAGGAGAAAGCAATGACTAAGCACCAAATGTTAAGAAGTACCAGCTGAAAATATTTTAAATTTTGAAGTAGAATGCCCTGTAAGATATGACTGGTTCCAAATGTCTCCTGTACAGACATTACATGTTAACTGAAATTCCCATTATTAGACTAAATTCTTTGCAATACGATATAATTTCCAGGAGCTGTCTTTAAGAGTAAGAATATGAGTATAGAACTATTAGACAGCCATTGGGAATAGGCAAATTTTCAGCCTGAGAAATGAGCCAGGTCTAGAACACAAGTACTGAAAGAGGACATTGAGCATAAAAATACTTAGAATATGGAGTAAATCATAGAGAGAGGGGAAGTGAAGAGAAAATAAGAAAGTATATGTATACTTAATTTGATCTAAAATGTGGTGTCAGATACTTATAAAGCATTACATCAAGAATGTACTTAATGGGAAAATGGAAATAATTTTGAGATCAATTTATATTAAAGAAAGGTGGCTTAAAACTCCTAACTCTTCCTATCCCACCCCTCTAGGTGGTCACAAAGCACCGAGGATAGGGAGGGTGGGAGGGAGACACAAGAGGGAGGAGATATGGGGATATATGTATATGTATAGCTGATTCACTTTGTTATAAAACAGAAACTAACACACCATTGTAAAGCAATTATACTTCAATAAATATGTAAAAAAATAAAATAAAATAATAGTGCTTCTAGGACAAAAAATTAATTAATTTGGTTTCCTTGAAAAAAACCCTCCTAACTCAAAAACTTTCTACTCCTGCCTTTCCAATCTGTATGCATTTCAATAATTTCTCAAGCTTATTGCTTTGGCTAAGACCTCTAGTACAATGTTAAATAGGATTGTGAGTTTGGATATACTTGCACTAAACCTGATCTCAGAAAATAGCTTTCAGCCTCACCATTAAGACAAACATTAAGTATGCATTTTTGTAAATGCTCTCTATCATGTTGAGGGCATTTGCTCCTATTCCTAGTTTCTGAGGTTTTCATCATAAATGATGTTAAATTTTATCTAATATCATTTTCTACAACTATTAAGATGATCAAATTGTTTTTCAAATTGTTTTGTTAATATGGTGGCTCACAGTGATTTATTTTAAAATGTCGAGCAAACCTGTATCCCGACAATAAAGTGCATTTGGTTATAGTGTATTATTCTTTTTACATATCGCTGATTCATTTTGCTAGTATTCTTAAGGGATTTTTACTTCTATGTCCATGACAATAGTCGTCCATAGTGTTTTTGTTTGTTTTTACTCATAATGTCTTTGGGTTTGTTATCACAACAATTCTGGTTTCATAAAATAAGTGGGAAATTGTTTCCTCCTTTTCTACTTTCTGGAAGAATTTATGAATAATTGGTATTACTCCTTCCTTTAACATTTGGTAAAATTCACCACAAGTTTTTTGGTCCTGGGGTTTTCTTTATTGGAAGGATTTTAAACTACTGATTGAATCTTATTATGAAATGTAGCGATGTTCTAGTTATCTATTTTGGGGTGTATCTTTCAAGGACTATTTCCATTTCATCTAAGTTATCAAATACATCTACATAAAATTGTAATTATTCATCATTTAATTACAGTAGAATCCAATCTATACTCAGTAACTTTTTTATTCATGGCATTGGTCATTTGTGTATTATTATTATTGAATAATAATAAAAATATGACAGCAGAAGTTGTTGCTAAAGCAGTGCATAGAGAAAAATTTATAGCTTCAGATGAAGAGGGGATGCAAATCTACTCTAATCTTTAAACTGAAGTAGGAAGAAAAGTCAGAGAAGGTAGAAGGAAGAAAATAATGTGGATAGCCGCAGAAATATGAATCAAAGATAAAATCAACAGAGTCAAAACTTTGTTTTGTGAAGAGAGTGATAAAATTAAGCAACCCCCAATAAAACTGATCAAGAAGAAAATTTATAAGTTTATTTGAAGAAGAGAAATTCACTATGAACCCTACAGACATTAAAGGGATAATAAGAGGTAGTTATGAAGAAATTTAAGCTAATTTTAAAGAATTGTGATCATATAAACTATTTTCTCTATCCGCAAGAAGATTAAATTATACGTGTTGAAAGAAAGGTAACTAGAATTTCTCTAAATGATTGCGTAAATCATGCAACATGTTTCTAAACTGAAAAATACATGTGTAAAGGAAATTAGAAAAAAATTTTAATTGAATAAAATTAAAAACAACACATCAACTATGTAGCTAAAAATAGGACTTGAAGATGAATTTATAGAATGAAGGGCTTATGTTAGAAAAATAAAATAGTTCCAAAAGGAATTTTTAAATTTAACAAATTTACTTTTTCAGTTACTTGTTTAATCTGATTAGAATCAAATTCACTATTTTCTTCTTTTTTGTATCTCTGAAATGCAGAGACTACTTTGCATGTTAACAGTTAATATCAACATTAATCATCTATCATATCTTCTGGATTATCTTCTCCCTGTGAATATATATTCATTAACTTCTCTCATCACCACTTTACAGTGTACATGAATGTTCAAAGGACTCTAATTTTTTGTACCAACTTTTTCCTCCATCATTTCCTAATTTTACTTACTTCTTTTTAACACACTTTTAATGATACTAAAGAGTACCTTGGAGAAGGAGATGGGTAGAAAAAGAAACATTTCCGTAGAGGTAATAGTAGTCAGCTACCTCCTCAGAACTCTTTAGCACTGACAAGACTGCAATAGACTTGAACCTTGCATTCAGAAGGAAAACTGATGAGAATTCTATGGACATCTGTACCTTCTCTTCTTTTTTTGAACACTTTCTTAAGCTCTACATCAACTCTAACTAATTACTTATTCAGCAATTTCTCATTCATGCATTTATTCACTTAGTGAAATAATGTTTTTGTATATCTATGACCTATGTTTTGTTAGGTATAGGAAATGAAGGAATCTGTACATTCAGCAAAGGCATTGTCAAATGCCAGGAAAATAACAGCTTATATGGTACTTTCCTCCATGCATGCTTAGTTGTAAAGGAAAAAATAAAGAAAATATTTTTACAACTACTATTATTAGTGTCCTCTCAACTATCCATGTGAAATACCTTGTAAGTAAAACACTTATTTTTCTCCTTTTACTCCTATAGTATTTTCTGTTACCTCTGTCTTTCTACTTTACAGACTAACCATTTTCCTTTTCATATAACTTCTTTTAGACTGTACTGGCTACTCTGTTTAAAAAAGAAAAAACAGCTATTAGCATCTTCTAATTATTTAATGCAGGTAATTAGACAATAAAAATATCTCAATAAAGTTTAGCTGAAGATTTTCAATACTATAGTAAGATATAGGAGCAGAAAAATTGGGCAAAAAAAGGTGAATTGATCTTGTTTTATGTACCTTCATAAATCATTTTTCCATCAAACATATCCTAGTTATCTAAAAAATAAAGTAGCTTCTTATAGATACTAACATTTTATTTTATATATATATGTGTGTATATATATATACATATATATATATATATGATACTCAAGTGCTTCAGCTTTGTTTCTCCCTCATCTAGTAGACATTTTCGTTTTTGTTAAATATTTTAGCACAGTTAGGTATCCATTGAAAGACAAATAGACAAATGCCATCCCAAGTGTTTCATTAAAAAAAATCAGATACAATTAAATATTTGCTAAATGATATAAAGTTCGTTCGCAACTGAGAATGAGTTTTAAATTACTTGTATAGAAATTGAGATCGTTCATCATTACAAATAATTCCATCTGGCAGGGATTCTTAGAAACCACTTCACACCATGACTCTTGATGTCTATTCCTAACTGTGACATATCCTTTTATCTTAACTGGAAACCTCAGGAGGTAGACTGTGCTCATAATTGAAAACAAAATATCACACAATGTCATTTGGGAAGTGAAAGTTACGATTTGCACGTGTAAAACTGCTGTGGTTTGAATACTGTCTCTACCTCTTACTAAATACATGACTTTGGACAAGTATCTTAATATCTTCAAGTCTCAGTTTTCATATCAACAGAATGGGGATATCAATATTAGCCATGGGATAAGGTTGCTACACAGACTAAATTAGATCATGTGTGCTAAGTGCATAACATCGTGGTACAACTAAGTGTACATGGGGTCCTCATGCCAGCCTGGCAGTGAGTGATTCACTGTAAAAAACACCATCTTATCACCCCCTTGCTCAGATCACTTCAGGTACCAACTGCTATAGTTTAGATACTCCAAAAGTGGAAACTGAGATAAAGTAAACAGAGCAAATGTCTGTTAGGGATCGGCATCAGTGAAATGAAAGCAGAAAGCAGGATTAGGTAGAGGGGACAGTTTAATAAAATCCTTGGTAAGTCTAGCAGAAACCTCCAGAGCCTATCAAAGTTGTCCTGTGTCAGATAGAAATGACCTGTCCATTACACCCTACCTTTCTCCCCACCCCTCATCTTCAAATGCAGCCTGCACTATGAAAAGGATGACCTCAGGCAAGTTGGCTCTCTGTTGGCCTACCCTGAAGGGGCTGGCTGCTGCAGCAAATACTTCCTTGAAGGACGTCCTAGGTAGTCCATCTCTATGCATACCACATTCAAATCTACTGTCTTAAAATATATATATATATATATATATATATATATATATATACACACACACACATATATATAAATGTATTTATATTTATTTATTTTAAAAGTACTGAAAATCCTAACAGTAAATTTGTCTCCTGCTGCACCTTTCCCAACCATAATAAATTGAGTAACAAAAATAATCTGATGATTTATGAATAAATGAATACTAACATCTAAAATTTTAAATAAGAATTTTATTTTCCCTCTGACTATCGCTCCTATTTCTACATGTTTAGTGTCCTCTCCTTGTTTTTCACACCTTATTTTTCTTCAGACCTCTTTCTGTTCTTTATTTTATTCACTCCATTTTACTTTCTTATGTTTCTCTCATCTACTGAGACCTCCCCATTGGCATTATAAATACTCCTTGGCAAAAGGTGACTTACTTTTCATTTCCATGCTCTACTATTTTCTTTCCTGAAAAATTCAATGAGCAAATGTACTCGCACATGAATATTCTGTCACAAGAGAAACGTAGAAAGAAGGTGATATCTTCATTTTTCAATGACCTTTCCTCCCATTATCCTGGCTCTGGGGATCCCTAATGCTTCATGTTTTCTTTCCTAAAGATCAGTAGCTACTTTTGTACAGAAATATTCATCTGGAAACCACCTGATCCTCAGTGAATTTTTCACTATAGAATTAAATTAAGGCAGTTGTCATAAGTCACTGCTGAAAATAGGAAGCTTATAAAAGGGAGATCTAAATAACTGAAGGTAAAGAAACAAATCAGCTTTTTTTCCCCCTAATTTTACTTGTTTTCCCATTAAAACAATACATAAATTTGAAATCTTTCTGCTGGAACCAATTCTAATTAAGCATCTTTTTGTCATTAATTTCCATTTTGGCTCTCTTTAAACTCTGTTTTTTTAAAGCCCCGTAAGTCTATATCAGAAAACTAAGACTAAGAATTGAGGCAATTAGCTAAAAATCTTGGTAAAAGTAAACTTTAATTATGTTTAATAAAGTACCTTTTATGCTAAATCATTTTTATGGTTGACTCTATTCTACCTTTGAAAATATTTCTGTAAATCTGGTCTAAATAACATTTCAATTGTTATTTGACCCATCCAGTAATTGTAATTTTTCCACAGACCTTATGATTATACTAAAGTATCTGCTTATGATACTCAACAAAGGAAAGATTACATTAGCTTCACATGATAAATCTTGTCTTTGCATTATATGTCTTAATGCAAATATCTCTAACTTATCAATGGAACGTAAGCAATAATTTAATTGTCAATAAATTTATATACCTAATATGAGTCATATTAATTACTCTGGAGACATGTCTTGCTTCCCTTCTATTAACTCATAGCCTTTCATGCTGTCCTTTCAAGCTCCCTCTGGCTTCAGAGCCTTTAAACCTCTTATTTCCCCTACCTAGAAATACTGCCCAGGCTCTGTAGGGAATAATCTAAATCTCCTCAGTTCTTAGTTGAACTGTAACTTTATCAAAAAGAAACATCCTTGACCCTACAAACTAGGATAGGTTTATGCTCGCAGAGCTTCATTTTCTTTTTCTTTGTAGCATCCATCAAAAGTACAACAAGCACATGTTAGTGTAATTAATTAATAACTGTCTTACACTATGCAAAGTTCCATATCAATGTAAAAATCATATGAAGTAAACGACTGTTCAAAAAACAAAGAAAACCTCATAAATAGCAAATATAGAAATTCATATTTTAAAATTGACACTCATTTAGCTTTATTTGGTACTCTCAAGAAATCTATTTGTGATTTCTCTCACTGTGAAACTCAGAATTATAGTCAAATAATTCTTAAGCTTTCAATCTCAAAGCGATATGAAATCAGCAGGCATACAGATTTTAATTAAAAAAACACTTTCATTTCTATGCTTAAAGAAAAGTTAGTTTATCACATTATGCAACTTACTATATGCCCATCAACACCATGAATTAATGTATTTCCAAAGTATTTCCTTAGTTTATAAACATACTTTTCTTCATAAGTACTTTTAAAATGCTAGATTTATTTATTTTTTATTATTTAAAAACCCCAAAAGGACAAACAAGTAGAATAAATCATACATCTATGTTCAAAGGAAGGGGGTTTGATAGATTCAGAGTGTAATTATCACTAGGGATGTTATATGAAGCATTCTTAAAACTTAATTGCTCACTGAACCCTTCTAATGTGGAAAATCTGGAAGTTCTTCTACTCTAAACTCATTTGTTCTTTCAGTAAATATTACTTTAACACATGCTCACTTTTAACACTATGCTCACTTTTTTTAGCTGTGTGTGTTTGTGTATATGTGTGTGTGTGTTTGTGGGAATACACATACATACACAACAGAAAGTCATGGTCTAGGTGAGAAATAGAGAAGTAATTCTGCTATTTTGATATAACATTAAGAATTTTTAATATAGTATTTCATCATGTATTAGTTTTGCCTCAGTACAGGGGAGTATTTGCAAAATCTTCATAGAGTAGGTGTCATATGAGTTGAGTCTTAATGGATGTGGAAAAGTTATCCTGTTACACTTGTACCTTGAGCATAGCAGTTATGTTGAAAAATGATGAAAACAAGATTAGTGAGAGATACTGGGATAAGACCATGAATTTCATATTCATAGCAAGTACTTTAAACATTATTTTCTGGAAAATGGGGACCACTGAAGAATTTTTAAGCAAGAAAGTAACAGGACAGTATTTTCAGCAATGTGGAGAATAGTTGATGGGAGGGCTATACCACAGATGACAATAGGAAGATTATTGCTTTCGAACAAGAGATTATGAGGATGTGAATGAATGCACTGGCATTAGACATGCAGAGACTCAAATAGACATGAAAGATATCTGTTAGGTGTAATAGGGTGCAATGACCAATTAGTTGTAGTGGATAAAGTAAAGGGAGAAATTCAGTTCCAGACTTGGGTGTCTGAGGTAATGAGGTCATTAACTGAGTTAGAAAATGAAGGATGAATATTGTGTTGAGATCAATTATGAATTCAAACTTAGCTGCCATGAGATTGATTTGATTCTTGATCATCTATCTGTATGGCGATTCAAAATGGTATAAAGTTAGTTTTAGATATATAGATGTTATTTTAAATGTTGGGCTTTCATATATATATATTATAGAAGGAAAATTAAATCCTAGGTTACCAGTGAAATATTCAGGATTAATAATAGCTAAGAAGAATAAAAGCACAGGTTGGGAAGCAGAGGAACAGCATTTGTTTTTTTTTTTCGGTACGCAGGCCTCTCACTGCTGTGGCCTCTCCCGTTGCGGAGCACAGGCTCCGGACGCGCAGGCTCAGCGGCCAATGGCTCACGGGCCCAGCCGCTCTGCAGCATATGGGATCTTCCCGGACCGGGGCACAAACCCGTGTCCCCTGCATCGGCAGGCGGACTCTCAACCACTGCGCCACCAGGGAAGCCCAGGAACAGCATTTTATGGGCAAGAGAAGGAAAACACAGTAAATAGTGTGGCCAGAAGACAACATGGTCTCAGTATGGTATGGTACAAAAAGAACAGGCTCTTTGTTAGTTTGGAGATCTCCTCTGAAGTTAGTTATACACCCCCTGGCTTCTCCAGAATACAATTAGATAGAATTGCTTCTAAAGTTTATCTGGCCAGTCTTTATTTACTCCTTTAATCAGTAGTAATAAAGGAGCTTACTAACAAGGTTTACACAGACTGTGCACCTTTCTTTGGAGTTAGGCAAGTACTTCTAAAAGTAATACTTTACTTTCTTTCAGAAGTCCCAGAGGCCCCTGATCTTACTCAGGATGGTCCTTGTATTATAAAAGTAGACACTGTGTTCCCTCAACATGTATAGAATTCATACTAATATTATATTATAACATGCCTGGGGACAAAGCTTAGGAAAACTGCACATGTAGCAGTGTTGCATTTATGATTATTACTCTATAATCCAGAGTATGCCCTGCTGAGTCTTCCTCTATTTTATGAATATCTACTGTTATCAGTCTCTCATTTGTTTTGTCATCCCACGTGAACTTATCTTCAAAGTCTCCCTTGTCTTCCATTTTCCCTAGTAAAGGAAGTAACTATAAATCAATGTTTAACACTATTGACTCAGAACTGACATAACTTCCAGCATCTCTCAATTACTAGTAATCCACAATATGGTAATTCATGCAAATTTTGAAGCTTTATATACTTATATAAAAATATGGACATAATATCACTTTTATGTGGTTAAGAGAAAATGTTGGAACATAGTAGGTTCTCAATAAGTGGTAGCTGTGATTGGCATTCTAAATACTGGCAAGTGTCACTTTCTGGGATTTGGAGACAGAATTATAGACTGGTTGAATATAGGAAGAGAAGACCAAGAGTACTGCTAGAATTGCTAGGACTGGCAATTATTAATTTCAGAGAGACCTGGAAATTCATAATTTATAAGTTATAATTTTTCTCACTAGACATTGCATGCATATTTGAGATTTTATTTTGTGTAAATCACTATTTTCAAAATCAAAACTTTTATAGCTTTCCGTATTGTATGTTCCAGTTCTAAAATAAATGAAGCTGATTTGAAGAATAAAGTCTATACTGTGCCTTGAAAATAACAACTATCTATATCATCTATATCTATATCTATTTGGCCATCCAGAAAAACAGTATAATTCACTTTTTAAGAGCAACCAGCAACACTTAGACATTCGAACAACCTACTTAAGATGCACAAGTAAAGGAAATGTGAGCCAAGGATTTTGTAGCCATCCAAAACTGGTGTAAAGGTCAAAGATAATCTGTTATGAACATGGAAGATCTCAGAACTGATGAACATTTCCTGGAGAGTCTACTAGAACTCAAGCTGAGACTATCAAGAAATCAAAGGACAAACTGGAGTAATAAATCTATTGGCAAGAATTGAACAAATTTAGTGGTATAAAAATGACAAAATCCTACGTATAAAGGTTTTATATTGTTATAAACACTATATTCTCTGAAAAAATAGACATGATAGCACACAGTGGTAAAGGGATCAGTAAATAGTCTGTTCTCCAAGACTTAATACTGATTCATCAAATACCCCTGGGCTCCCATGTTATACTTACAGTTAGGGAAACATCTGTGTTTGGCTTTGGCTTTTTTAATCAGCCAAAAACTTCTATTAGGCCTTTATTTTGGTCTCAGCCTTTGGAAGGCTCATTTAATGTCATATCTGGCATCCCTCAAATTGTACATGATCAAACAATTTGTAAATAGTAACTTACCACCATCATATGAAGTCAGTCTAAATATATGAAAAATAGAGCACTAGGCATGTCATTTCATTTATTGTTATGTGAAAGTTCACAACAAATACATGTAAACATTCCAGGTGTAATTGGAAAGTATAAATCTAAGTACTAAAGATGGTAACCTTCTAATAACTGAAATATAAATTGCATATTTATCTTTACAAAAACTAAATTTGTAATAATGAATGATGTTTTAAAGGCAGTTATATAAAAGCAGTTATTAAATATGTTTACACAATCAAACAAATTGGGAAATAAAAATATCAGGCCTGTAAAAATATCAAGAGATTGCACTAGCTAAATAGCATTAGGGGAAATATTAATCATCTCTCTTTTGAGTCAACAAGTGATTGTAGGAGACTTCCGGGAAGATGGCAGAAGAGTAAGACGCGGAGATCACCTTCCTCCCCACAGATACACCAGAAATACATCTACACGTGGAACAACTCCTACAGAACACCTACTGAACTCTGGCAGAAGACCTCAGACCTCCCAAAACGCAAGAAACCCCCCACGTACCTGGGTAGGGCAAAAGAAAAAAGAATAAACAGAGACAAAAGGATAGGGATGGTACCTGCACCAGTGGGAGGGAGCCGTGAAGGAGGAAAGGTTTCCAAACACTAGGAAGCCCCTTCGCGGGCGGAGACTGCAGGTGGCAGAGGGGGAAAGCTTCGGAGCCGCGGAGGAGAGCACAGTAACAGGGGTGCGGGGGGCAAAGCGGTAAGATTCCCGCACAGAGGATCGGTGCTGACCGGCACTCACCAGCCCGAGAGGCTTGTCTCCTCCCCCGCCGGGGCGGGCGGGGCTGGGAGCTGAGGCTCGGGCTTCGGTCGGAGCACAGGGAGAGGACTGGGGTTGGCAGCGTGAACACAGCTTGCAGGAGGATAGTGCGCCACAGCTGGCCGGGAGGGAGTCCGGGGAAAAGTCTGGACCTGCCGAAGAGGCAAGAGACTTTTTCTTACCTCTTTGTTTCCTGGTGCGCGAGGAGAGGGGATTAAGAACGCTGCTTAAAGGAGCTCCAGACACGGGCGCGAGCCTCGGCTAAAAGCGCGGACCCCAGAGACAGGCATGAGACGCTAAGGCTGCTGCTGCCGCCACCAAGAAACCCGTGTGCGAGCACAGGACACTATCCACACCCCACTTCCGGAGAGCCTGTGCAGCCCGCCACTGCCAGGGTCCCGGGAACCAGGGACAACTCCGCCGGGAGAACGCACAGCGCGCCTCAGGCTGGCAACGTCACGCCGGCCTCTGCCGCCGTAGGCCCCCCCCGCACTCTGTGCCCCCCCCCCCCCCCCCCGGCCTGAGTGAGCCAAAGCCCCCGAATCCTCTGCTCCTTTAACCCGGTCCTGTCTGAACTCAGAACAGACACCTTCCGGTGAACTACACGCAGAGGCGGGGCTAAATCCAAAGCTGAGCCCCTGGGAGCTGTGAGAACAAAGAAGAGAAAGGGAAATCTCTCCCAGCAGCCTCAGAAGCAGCGGATTAAAGCTCCACAATCAACTTGATGTACCCTGCATCTGTGGAATATATGAATAGACAACGAATCATCCCAAATTAAGGAGGTGGACTTTGAGAGCAAGATTTATGATTTTTTCCCCTTTTCCTCTTTTTGTGAGTGTGTATGTGTATGCTTCTGTGTGAGATTTTGTCTGTATAGCTTTGCTTCCACCATTTGACCGAGGGTTCTATCTGTCGTTTTTTTTTTAAATTTTTTTCTTAATAATTACTTTTTATTTTATTTTATTTTATCTTCTTTGTTTCCTTCCTTCCCTCCTTTAGACAACAAATCATCACAAATTGAAGAGGTGGACTTTGAGAGCAAGATTTATGATTTTTTCCCCTTTTCCTTTTTTTGTGAGCATGTATGTGTATGCTTTTATGTGGGATTTTGTCTGTATAGCGTTACTTCCACCATTTTTCCTAGGGCTCTATCCGTACGGTTTTTTTTTTTTCCACTTAATAATTATTTTCTTATTTTAATAACTTTATTATACTTTATCTTACTTTATTTTATTTTACTTTATCTTCTTTCTTTCTTTTCTCCTTCCTTTCCTCCTTCCTTCCTTCCTTCCTTCCTCCCTCTCTCCCTCCCTTCTTCCCTCCCTTTCTTTCTTTCTTTCTACTTCTACTAATTCTTTCTTTCTACTTTTTCTCCCTTTTATTTTAAGCCATGTGGATGAAAGGCTCTTGGTGCTTCAGCCAGGAGTCAGTTCTGTGCCTCTGAGGTGGGAGAGCCAACTTCAGGACGCTGGTCCACAAGAGACCTCCCAGCTCCACATAATATCAAATGGTGAAAATCTCCCAGAGATCTCCGTCTCAACACCAGCACCCAGCTTCACTCAATGACCAGCAAGCTACCGTACTGAACATCCTATGCCAAACAACTAGCAAGACAGGAACACAACCCCACCCATTAGCAGAGAGACTGCCTAAAATCATAATAAGTCCACAGACACCCCAAAACACACCAACAGACGTGGACCTGCCCACCAGAAAGACAAGATCCAGCCTCATCCACCAGAACACAGGCACTAGTCCCCTCCACCAGGAAGCCTACACAACCCACTGAACAAACCTTAGCCACTGGGGACAGACACCAAAAACAATGGGAACTACGAACCTGCAGGCTGCAAAAAGGAGACCCCAAACACAGTAAGATAAGCAAAATGAGAAGACAGAAAAACACACAGCAGATGAAGGAGCAAGATAAAAACCCACCAGACCTAACAAATGAGAGGAAATAGGCAGTCTACCTGAAAAAGAATTCAGAATAATGATAGTAAAGATGACCCAAAATCTTGGAAATAGAATGGACTAAATGCAAGAAATATTTAACAAGGACCTAGAAGAACTAAAGATGAAACAAACAACGATGAACAACACGATAAATGAAATTAAAAATACTCTAGATGGGATCAATAGCAGAATAACTGAGGCAGAAGAACAGATAAGTGACCTGGAAGATAAAATAGTGGAAATAACTACTGCAGAGCAGAATAAAGAAAAAAGAATGAAAAGAACTGAGGACAGTCTCAGAGACCTGTGGGACAACATTAACGCACCAACGTTCGAATTATAGGGGTTCAAGAAGAAAAAGAGAAATAGAAAGAGTCCTGTTACCAAGTAGCAAGATGCCTTAACCATTACATGTAAAATTCCCAAGAAAACCATTGAGGCCTGTGGACCCCATTTGGGGATTTCTATTTTGTAAGGGATGTCGGTGTGGAAGCGTGGGACTAGAACTCCAGGGACTACACTTACATCTGTCATACAGAGTGACGTAATTCAGAAGAGAAAGACAAATACCATATGCTAACATATATATATATGGAATTTAAGAAAAGAAAATGTCATGAAGAACCTAGGGGTAAGACTGGAATAAAGACACAGACCTACTAGAGGATGGACTTGAGGATATGGGGAGGGGGAAGGGTAAGCTGTGACAAAGAGAGAGAGAGGCATGGACATACATACACTACCAAACGTAAGGTAGATAGCTAGTGGGAAGCAGCCGCATAGCACAGGGAGACCAGCTCGGTGCTTTGTGATCGCCTGGAGGGGTGGGATAGGGAGGGTGGGAGGGAGGGAGACGCAAAAGGGAAGAGATTTGGGAACATATGTGTATATATATATATATATAAAACTAATTCATTTTGTTGTAAAGCAGAAACTAACACACCATTGTAAAGCAATTATACTCCAATAAAGATGTTAAAAAAAAATTTTAAAAAAAACACAAAAACCAAGTGATTGTAAAACTGAAAGATAATACAAATCAAAATAATGGATATTAAATTATATATTAATCCTATTATGTGTTTGGACTACTAATATTCATAACATTAAAAAGTAATCTTTGTGAAGTACATTTAATATTTATTTATTTGAATGCATTTATAGCCTAAAGAACTCAAGAAAAATTTATTTTTTGAATTTTATTTTATTTTTTTATACAGCACGTTCTTATTAGTTATGCATTTTTACGTATTAGTGTATATATGTCAATCCCAATCTCCCAATTCATCACACCACCACTTTCCCCTCTTGGTGTCCATACGTTTGTTCTCTACATTTGTGTCTCTATTGCTGTCCTGCAAACCGGTTCATCTGTACCATTTTTCTAGGCTCCACATATGTGCATTAATATACGATATTTGTTTTTCTGACTTCACTCTGTATGACTTTGTATCTTCAAGTAAGAAAATTTCTTACTTGAAAGTTTTCTGAAGTGATAATGTCCACAAACGTGTGTTTGTATGTATGTATGTATGTCTCTATGTACATTATTGGGATATAATAAAGGGTTAACTGGATATTATAAACCAAATATTCTCCCACCAGCAGTTCATGTGGATGGTAGTTATGTGTTTAATAGAGCTGACCCCACTGTAAGTTGTTCTCTTCCAGCATGTAAAACATTGCCCTTATACAAGAAGTAGTATACTAGAGGAGTAGTTCTTTTAACTGGGTAATTCACAGTGGAACAGTCACAATTACTAGGTCTTTCCTTTTATTTTATTATTTTCAAATTTTGTTTGGGCAAAATGAGTCATTTTAGGACTTCATCGTGAACTATATATAAAAGATCATATTTATCCATATCATGTATTCAACTTCTGAATCTCAGTAATCACATTAATTTCACAGAATCCACTTTTCAAAATGTCCATAAAGCTTTCTTTTTCACCAGTGTCTAATTATATTTCAGTTGGCAGATACAATAATCTCTTTATAAATGTTATACAAAAGAGGGTTTCTAGTTTGTGCATTTGTCTAGAATTTAACATGAATCATAAAATCATAAAAATTAAAAGAAAAATTATTAAAGAAAAACATAAAAGAAAAAAATAACTGTTACACTGAGCCACAGTAACAAAACAAGAAATAATGATTATGTTATTAGTAAAATATATCTTGTTTACATCTGACCTATATCACTGCAGAATTTAAAAAGGAATAAATAAAAGGAATAATAGCCTTTTGTAATGGATTTAACTAATGTATTAGTCAGGGTTGTCCAGAAAAACAGAAAAATTAAGATATAGATAGAATACAGATATAGATGCACAGAGTGATTCTTTTAAGGGATAGGCTCATGAAGTTGTACGGCCTGGCAGGTCCAAAATCTATGGGGCAGAGGCTGGTAGGCTAGAAACTCAGGGAGGGTTTTTCTGTTACAACCTTAAAGCTGAATTCCTTCTAATTTGGGAAACCTCAGCTTTTGCTCTTAAGGCCTTCAACTGATTGGATGAAGCCAACCCAAATTATTCAGTGTAGTCTTCTTTACTTAAAGTCACCTGATTGTTAAAACACATCTACAAAATATCTTCATAGCAACATCTAGATTAGTATTTGACTAAACAGTTGGGTACCCTAACCTATTCAAGTTGACACAAAATTTAACTGCCCCAACTATGTTATGTCAGTTGCTATAAATCACATCCAAAGAATAGACATAATTTATTGAGTTACAGATATTTCATAATGACTGTGTTTTCATGTAAATTAATATAGCTCAGAATACATTTTAAAACGTTCTTTTTCCATGTATTACTCCTTTGGAGATTGTAGGTAACTTCAGATAGAAAAACTAACTTATCAAGGCATCATTAAATATAATAAAATAGTTATTCAAACTATAGCTCAGTCAGAACTGAGAAATCTAGAAAAAAATAAAATGTTTATCCCTACAAGCATTCAACATTCAGGGTGGCGATACATATTCAAAAATATAGTTTCTTCAGGGTTAACAAGAGTTATACTTTATTCTGCTAATGTAGAAAATATTAATTTTAAATATTTAGGTCAAAAAATGCTCATCAATAAAGAATATATGTAAAGATAGGTAAACGGAGTAATTTTATTTCAGTGTTTCAGTGTTTTGTCTGAAGACATTTCTATGAGGACAATTAGCAATAGTTAAGTATGAAAATATAGTAGTGCTAGATCCTTTTCCTAGGGTGTGATAAGATGTGGCCTGAACCAGTTTTGGAACCCTAAGCCCATTACCAAGTTGCAATTTATCTATATAAGAAACGACGAGAAATTGAAAGTAGGCTGTTGGATGATAGAAAGGGATTTGCTTAAAAAGAGATTTAGTCTTAAAAAGGAATTTCCTGGTTTTTATACGGAGTACAGATATTTATTTCTTTATTCCTCTGTGTGGGGAAAGACAGACTACTTTCCTCCTCAAACCAAGTAAAGAGACCAGTAAAGGCCCCCTCTGAGTAATAGGAGGGACTTTTCAGAAAAGATGCATCTTATCCCTAGATGATTCCTATAAACTACAGAAACTTGTTGACTACTATCAGAGCAGAGCACACATGGGATCTTTAGTGTTGAAGCTGCCCTAAAGAATACGATGAAGAAGGAGGGCTGCAGTTAGAGTGAGCTGCACTTCACCAATAATCTGGCAAGCGTGAAGATTTTTCGTGGTCAAATGTATACAAGAGGGTAACTGGGCTAGTCTCATCTTGAGAAGATTCTTCACAAAATGCCTGCTTCTCAGGGTGAAGAAAGCCCTGAAGTATGTTGCTATAGGGAAGGAGCTGAGGATGTGTCATGGAAATGTGGCCAGAGAGTATAGTGCCCAAGTATGGTTCAGACGCTTAAGGAGTGGAGGGAGTGGGGAAGGGGCAGGCAAGTGTCCCAAGAGTCTACAGAAATGCCCGAGAGAGAAAAACAGTGGTTGGGCTCATACCATGGCAGACAGCATTGAACAGCTGTCAGTGGTCAAAGGAGGACTACAAAACACTCCTGCTTAAGTGTAATGGCTTTTTTTTTTTTTTTTTTTTTTTTTTGTGCTATGCGGGCCTCTCACTGTTGTGGCCTCTCCCGTTGCGGAGCACAGGCTCCGGATGGCAGGCTCAGCGGCTATGGCCCACGGGCCTAGCTGCTCCACGGCATGTGGGATCTTCCCGGACCGGGGCACGAACCCGTGTCCCCTGCATCGGCAGGCGGACTCTCAACCACTGCGCCACCAGGGAAGCCCAAGTGTAATGGCTTTTGCCCCTTTACCTCTAAACATTACTTCTCCTTGACCCTGGAAGAAACAGAAGCAACATGGTGATTAGGAAAGGAGAAGTAGAAGGGCAAGGTAGGGCATCTTATCCCACTGTGGAAACATGGATCGCACCTGCTTACTAGAAGGAGAGAAGCTCTAGATTGGAAGAAAGATTGAAATGCTTTATTATATATAGAGAAAGCTGAATGTAATTGTAGCATGCAAAGCTATATATATTGATATATACATATTTCTTTGATATAAAATATTTATGGTGACTTCAACAAAGGCATGTACATTATGATTCTGAGGAAATGTAATCAAAATAATGGTGTATTTTGAATAGTTTACCAGGCATATTTTATTCCAGTGTGTTTTAAAATACTTAAAAACACATTATTATGTTAGCCGGTAACTCAACATGAAGCAAATTTTAGTTTCTTACACTGACAGTAACTCAGTACCGTCATCAGCGGGTTGACTGTAGGTTTTCCTGTTGACCTATTTATGAGGAAACCCATCATGTTTAAATATACTGTGTACTTTGTTAGAATTTAGTTTTATTGCTTTGTAAGATTCTTAAAACTTTAAATATGAAGAGCCTATGTTTCCTTCACAAAAGGGTGACAAAATGAATGTCACCAATATTACTATATTAAGCATTCATAGTGATACATCATTCACATCTTTGCAAATATTGTATAATTATGTAAATATACATGTGTAATATGTATTTTCATTCTGCTGTGGTTTTATATTTAACACAGGGCTTTAATTTAACCATGTTTTTTCTTGAGGGGGGAAATAACTTTAGATTTATTCTACTGTATAAAATCCATGGACTATTCAGTTTATTTGTGAAAATATACTTAGGGTAATTAGGAAAATTTAGCGATTTTATGCACATGCACCCATTCTCATTCTCTCTCTCTCTCACTCTCTCTTCCTCATATCTGGAAAGTCTCACTTTTAATACAAAGAGTGAAGCATAGATGCTATTAAAATAACCCCAGGAAATCAGGCCTAAACCTGGATACAAACTTAAACGTATACTCAACCTAGATATATAGTACAATGTATTAAAATTTCCTTAATAGTATATAATTCATAATGAGTATTTCTCATACTTTTATTGCAAATCCTTATATAATTTATATTTTGAGGTCTTGTAGGATTATTAATATCAGTGTAATTTTCCAAGCCACTGATTTTGATTAAGCTACACAGAGAAAAACAAATGCAAAATAGAGAATAAAAAGTAAAAAAGATGAGAACTTAACATAGAAAAAAGCTTACAGATCATAATCAATAATATACCTAGAAATACCTAAATAGTATTACAACATGTAGAAATACTGATAATGTTTTCTTATACCCCAATATCTAACGTACAAAAATCTTCTTACTTTTTCCCTTATAAATATTACTGAAAATTTTCTTTGTCTTTCTAATATCACTATCATTACATTACTCTCTTCCCTAATGACACACCAGGCCCTTCACAATAGTCTTTCAATGAAATTTCTCACCTGGAGATTCTTCCTTTCTAATACATCCTGCACAATTCTGTCAGACTAATCTTCATAAAACATCATTTTAGCACATCAGTCATAGTTTTACTCATCAGTTGATTATCAGTCTCTGTGCTCTGTGCTGCATAGAGCAAACATTGTGTTGGCCTCACTGATGTTTTAATTCTGCTGGGGAGACACAGTAAACAAATAATTACACAAATAAATATATAATTACTAACTCTGATAACTGCTATGAAGAAAATGAACAGAGTGCTATGAAAAAAAGGCCTGTTTTGTATTGTGGAAGTAGAAAATGCTTTTTTTGAGAAACCAACACTTATAGTGAAACTTGAAGAATGCGAAGGAAAATCTAGCCTGTGAAGTGAAGAGTAGATCATTGTTATGTGTAGGAATTTGTAGGGGAAATAGTTGGTGCATGTGAGGAACTCACAAGAATGGCTAGACTCCTGGATCATAGAGTAAGGTGATGTTCTGAGCTGTCTGGAGTGGTGGACAGATACTTATCATGTAAAGTCTAGGAGGCCAAGTTAGAGGTGTTCTATTTTATAAATGTGATGGGAAGACAATGAAAACTTGAGAATCAAAGTGCAAAGAATGCAGTAGAGGCAGGCTAGAAAGATGACATAAAATTTAGAAGAGTACTGCAGAAATCTAGGTGGAGGGTGTGATAGTGGATTTGATTAAGAGTTTGAAAGTATACATATATTTGAAAGTTATTTTTACAGCAGAATTGACAGAAATTATAAATGACTACCCTATAACTTAAAATGATACCCCTACTGCAGCAAACCAAAACTTTTCTACTTGGCTTTGAAAACAAATTTATAATATAAGTTTCAACCTACAGGTGAAAGGAAAAAAGAAAAACACTCAGTTTTTTTTCCTCTCAATTACTACTCACAGAATACTTTTGTATTGTAAGTGACTGGGTAGTTTTCCCACACCAAGCAATCCTCTGATGCTCTGTGGACACCAACTGGATGTCCTACTATTTAATTTAATTGTGAGACTACCTGGAGTGAGTATCAGATCCCACAGGTTAAGGGTTCAGTTGATAAGACTACCCCCACCGCATTTCAGATGCCAACTGAATGTCCAGGTTGTCACTTGTGCTCCTAACTGATCAGCTATAAATGTGAGGGGTTCCCATGACCCCTCCTCGGGTCTGATCATTTGTTACAGTGGCTCACAGAACTCAGGAAAACCACTCATTTATTAGATTACCAGTTTATTATAAAAGGATATAACCCAGGAACAGCCAGATGGAAGAGATATATAGGGCAATGTATGGGGATAGGGGGTTACAGCTTCCATACCCTCACTGCCAGGTCATCCTCCCAACACCTTCCTGTGTTCACCAACCCAGAAACCTCTGAAACCTCATATTTCTTATGTCACAACAGTTCTGTCATTATTTTCCATATTTTAATATTTAAATTTCAATCCACTCATTCAGATCTCCTTACTCTCTTGAAGGTTTGCTTATTCTTCATATCCAACCTAGAATATATGTCCTTCTCCTTCCTCTCCACTTTATAACCAAATTCATTCTTTACAGCCCAACTGGAACCTTTATATCTTCCAAAAAGTTTTTTTCCCAGAAATTCTAAATACCACTATTGTATAATAGAATTGTATATAGCAAAAACAAAACAAAGCAAAAAACAACAAAATAATTGTTTATAGCAAACATAGAGCATAGCATTCAGTTATTTATTTATTCATCCATTAAATGTAAGAACTGCCAACTTTAGAATAACTTCAGTTATTCAAATCTAACATCAGATAGGTGATAAAATATCATTCTCTAAGAGTCATCCTAACATGAATGAGTTAGGAATGGCCACATTTAAAACAGTTAAAACTCTTTTCTATTCCTAAAAATTCTATGAAATTTATATCATTTAATTGATTTTAACAGATTAGAAATATTTATTGAATATGTACTATGTGCAGTAGGGCAACATATGATTCAAAGAAATACCAAAGAATTCAAATTGATTCACTAGTTAGAATCTGCATTAGATATATTTAGAACATGACTCAGGTACTAGAGATATACTCAATATTGTAGAATTGAATTAACCATAAATTTGATGGACTGAAAATCAGTATCATTTTTTTAAGGATTTACTTTTTGAGAGCAGTTTTAGGTTCACAGCAAAATTGAGAAGGTACTGAGATTTCCCATATACTTCCTCCCACACACATATGTAGACTCCCTCATTATTAACACCCCCCACCAGAGTAATATATTTGTTATAATTAGTGAACCTACATTGACACACCATAATCATTCAAAATCTATAATTTACATAGGGATTCACTCATGGTGTTGTACATTCTGTGGTTTTGGACAAATGTATAATGACGTATATCCATCACTATGGTACCATACAAATTGTTTTCACTGTCCTAAAGGTCTTTTATGCTCCACTTATTCATCCTCCTCCCCTCTCTCCAGCCTCTGACAACCACTGATCATTTTACTGTCTCCATACTTTTACCTTATTCACGATGTTATATGGTTGGAATCATACAATATGTAGCCTTTCAGATTGGCTTCTTTCACTTAGTAATATACATTTAAGGTTGCTTTGTGTTTTTCATGGTTTGATAGCTCATTTTTTTTCATTGCTGAATAATATTTTGTTGATTGGATATACCACAGATTATTTATCCATTCACCTACCTTAGACATCTTGGTTACTTCCAAGTTTGAGAAATTATGAATCAAGCTGCTATAAACATCTGTGTGCAAATTTTTATGTGGATATAGTTTTGAACTCCTTTGAGTAAATATCAAGAAGCACAACTGCTGGATCATATGGTAAAAGTATGTTTATTTTGTAAAAAAACAGCCAAATAGTCTTTTAGAGTGGCTGTACTGTTCTGCATTCCCAGGAACAACGTGTGAGAGTTCCTGTTTCACAATTTCATCAAATGCTCACCAGCATTTAGTGTTGTCAGTATTCTAGATTTGGGCCATTCTAATAGGGGTGTAGTGGTATTATTGTTGTTTTAATTTGCATTTTCCTGATGACATATGTGTGGAACATTCATATGCTTACTTTGTCATCTGTATATCTTCTTAAGTGAGGTGTCAGTTAAGATTTTCAGCCCATTTTTCAGTTTGTTTGTTTTCCTATTATTGAATTTTAAGAGTTCTTTGGATATTTGGGATATCAGTCCTTTATCATGTGTGTCTTTTGCAAATATTTTCTACCAATCTGGTTTGTTATCTTTTCCTCTTGACTTTGTCTTTCACAGAGCAAAAGTTTTTAATTTTAATTAAATCCAGCTTATCAGTTCTTTCTTTCATAGATCATGCCTCTGCTGTTGTATTTAGAAAGTCTTTGCCACACCCATGATCATCTAGATTTTCTCCTATTCTATTCTCTAGGAGTTCTATAGCTTCATATTTTATATTTAGATCTGTGATCAACTTTGAGTTCGTTTTTGTGTAGGGTGTAAGGTCTATATCTGTATTCATTTTTTTGCATGTGGAAATTCAGTTGTTCCAGCACCATTTTGCTTAAAAGACAATTTTTCTTTCATTGTACTGCCTTTGGTCCTTTGTCAAACTACAGTAGACTACATTTATAAGGGGATACTTCTGGACTTTTTTCTGTTCCACTGATCTGTTTATCTATTCTCTTGCCAATACCACACTGTCTTGATCACTATAGTTTTATGGTAAAGTTGGGAATTGTCAGTCCTCCAGCTATGTTCTTCTTCAATATTGTGTTGGTTACTCTGGGTCTTTTGCCTCGCCATATAAACTTTAGAATTAGTTTGCCATTAACCATAAAGTAACTTGCTGCAATTTTGATTAGGATTGCATTTTATATATACAGATCAAGTTGGGAAGAATTTACATCTTGACAATATTGAGTCTTTCTATCCATGAACATTGAATATCTCTCCATTTATTTATTTCATCAGAGTTTTTAACTCATATATGAATATATAATTTAGTTTCAAAATAACACCATAACAAAAAATCCAATTATAAAACAGGCAAAAGACATGAGGAGACATGTCACCAAAGAAGATATACAGGTGAGAAATAAGCACATGAAAAGATTTAAACATCATTAGACATTATTTGGAAATACAAGTAAAAACTAAACATGAGATAACACTACAACCTACCAAATGGCTAAAATAATAATGGTAGCAATACCAAATACATGAGGATGCAGAGAAACTGGGTCACCCTTACATTGACTATGAGAATGTTGTAAATTTTTTCTACCAGCCTTTGCAAATTAAAAGAAAAGGATATATAAGAAAAATTTTATGTATAAAATTATTGTTAGGGCATTGTTTATTATATAAAAATAATGGAGTGGGACCAAAATGACTAACAACAAGTAATTGATAGAAATAGACTTTGAACAGTTAGATTTGTTGTCTACTATTTATGGTTAAACTTACAATATATTAGGTTACCATAAGATAGGTACAGAATTCCATTTTTTTAAAGACACAGAAAGAGAGAAATACAGAAAAACTACCATTCCAAAAATCAGTGTGGAGGCAGTGGTTTTCTATTTAGGATAAGTAATGATTTTTATTTTCAATGTTTTTCTTAATTTTTTGGAAATTTTCTACAATTAACAAATTATTTTGTAATTAAAATGCATATGATTTCTTTCTTAATCCATTTGGACTGCTGTAACAAAATACAATAGAATCAGTAGGTTATAAACAACAAACATTTATTTCTTACAGTAATGGAGCCTAGGAAGTCAAAGACCAAGGTGTCTGTAGATTCAATGTCTGTTGAAGACCAGCTTTCTGGTTCAGAGACAACTGTCTTTTCTCTGTGTTCATATACAATGGAAAAGGCATGGATGGGATCTCTCTGAGATCTATTTTATAAGGGCACTAATCCACCTATTCATGTCTGCTTGACCTGCATGACCTAGACCTAATCACCTCCCAAAGGTCCCACTTTCTAATACCATCACCTACAGGGTTAGGATTGAAACATATAAATTTTGGGGTAAACACAAACATTCAGACCATAGGGATATCTCTCAAATATACACATGCTTCATGATTTTTCATCCAAATTGAGTCACACAAATATAATAAAAATAAAGAAAATGTTAGAAAATGTGTCTCAGTTCCACTCAATTTTCTTTTTCTATTTTCTTTAAAATGTTTGTTTATATTTTATACTTTTTAATACTGGAGCTATTAGTACACATTTGTATTTTTTGCCTCGTACAATGTAAAATATTTCCTATTATATAATTTGAATCATTACAATTATAAATCTTCTAAAATATGTTAAGAATATGTATATTAATTTACTTAATTTTTTCTAAGTATAAACATTTTTCTATGCAAATACTCACTTAATTATTGCTTGTGTTAAATTCCAAGAAGTATATTACTTGGTAAAAATGTGGGGACATACATAAGTCTCTTACACATAATGAGAAACCTACCTTCCCAAAGGATTGTACTAAATCCATTAAAACCAGTATTGCGACAGTACCCTGGTTTTACTACCACCCAAGAACAGAGGATGTATCTTCAACTTTTTTTTCTAACTTAGCAGGAGAAAATATTATTTCCATATTTTATTTTATTTTACTTTATCTATTTATTTATTTGCATGAGGGGAGATTTAGTTCCTTGTATATTAGGTTTACTTATTATTTAACCATATTTTCTCTAGGACAAATTTCTTTTTCAGGTCAATGGTTTTTTCCCATTGTTTTTAAACTAATATGAGCCTATAAACATATGGTTATTTGAAACATTTCATAGAAATAAAAATTGATGTAAAATGTAATCTCTAGTAAGTACCAACAGTGAATAATTTCCTAGGGGGCACTGAGCAAAAGCACAAGGAACAAAAGAAAAAACAGATAAATTTGAACTTCATCAAAATAAAAGTTAGTCAATGAATGTTTGTTAAATTAATGAACAAATTAAAATTTTTAATTCCCTACGTGTAACACATTTTCAAATATACCAAATATATTATGGTCAAATATTTTAGAGCCATGTTATCCAAAGAATTTTTAATAAACCAGAATAGAATGCTTTTAATGTACTAGAGTAGAACTTTCACACTTGTTCATCCTCACTCCTGGCTACCTATTCTCTGTAAAAAAATTAAACTGTAATTGAGACAAACACTAAAACAGTCACATGGAAAATTGCAAGATATGGAATATTGTAGATAACTAGATCAGAATTCTTTCTACTACATTATACTATCTTCCTGTATTTGTGAGGTTTTCTTCCTAGTTGCCAAAATTAATTAGGGATAAAAGGGAATTTAGAAAGTATATAATGCCAATTTTTATTGTTATAGATGAATAAAAAATACAGAAAATTTTGAAGATATATATAAGGTGATACAGTTAGTTATATGCAAAATTAAAGCACAGGAGTCCTAACTCTCATTCTATTACTTTACACAGAGTACAGTTATTTAATTTCATGATATTTTAAATATGCAAACTTTACCAAGAGCCAGATCTTTTATATTACAATTCTAAAATCCCAATATCATCTTACTTTAAGTGTAGTAATTCTAAGACCCTTATTCTAAGAGTCATCCTAGACCAAAGAGAAAACATATTGAATCTTATTATAAATACTGCATTTCTCTAAGTAAGTGAAAGACGTTTTTCTCTTTTTCCTTTCTAGAAAATTTATAGAAACCCAATTTTAAATACCAGATGTACATGGAGGAAAATATTTTATCTCAAATAGGGATGCTGCAATAGATTTTGAAACTTATTACTCTGTTAGCTTGCACAATTAATACTTGAGGTACCTCATCATACCAGTCAGAATGGCCATCATTAAAACAAATAAGAAATGCTGGAGAGGATGTGGAGAAAAGGGAATCCTTCTCTCTTGGTGGGAATGTAAGTTGGTAGAGCCACTATGGAAAAGAGTATGGCAGTTCCTCAGAAAACTAAAAATAGAATTACCATATGACCCAGCAATCCCACTGCTGGTCATATATCAAGACAAAACTCTAATTCAAAAAGATACACGCACCCCTATGTTCATAGCAGCACTGTTCACAATATCCAAGACATGGAAACAACCTAAATGTTCATCGACAGATGAATGCATAAAGAAGATGTTGTACATAGATGCAATGAAATACTACTCAGCCATAAAAAAGAATGAAATAATGCCATTTGCAGCAATATGGGTACAACTAGAGATTATCATACTAAGTGAAGTCAGAAAGAGAAAGACAAATACCATATGACATTACTTGATGTAGAATCTAAAATATGACACAAATGAAACTATCTATGAAACAGAAATAGTGTCATGGACATAGAGAACTGACTTGTGGTTACCAAGGGGGAGCAGGTTGGGGAAGGATGAAGTGGGAGGTTGGGGTTAGTAGATGTAAGGTAGTATATATAGAATGAATAAACAACAAGGTCCTACTGTACAGCACAGAGAACTATATTCAATATCCTATGATAAACCCTAATGGAAAAGAATATAAAAAAGAATGTATATATTTGTATAACTGAATAACTTTGCTGTACAGCAGAAATTAACACAACATTGTAAATCAAATATGCTTCAACAAAAAATAAACAAAACAAAACAAAAATGCTGCTAAATCAGATACCTTCCACATGCTGAATAGATATTTTAGGAATTTTGTTTTTATGAAACCAAGCTTGTAGAATGTAAAGACAAAATACTAAACTACTGACATACTAGAGAATAAGATGTGATTATTTATGGCAAGTCAGGAAGCTATCACTAAGCTTTTGAAAACAGCTTACCTTTATAGTAATGATTCTGAAGGAAGACAAATGTAATTTTAAATAGTAAACTAGTACCAAAAAACCACATACAAGAAGTGATGCTTTGCTTCACAGAAACTCTATTACTTAATATTCCTTTCATTGCAGACAGTTTAGAGGGTCAGACATTTCTGAGAAGGCAGCTTGTACTTCATCATTTCTTCTTAGTAGCTAAGTGGCATTCCAGAAGAACACTCTTCAGAAATGTCAATGTGCTTAATGATAGGACAAACCACAAATGGATTGTCTAAAAGCTAAATAAGACTGGATTTTCCTGACAAAATAACAATAAAAGTTGGTCTCCATTGATAACCTCTTCTCTTTTGTCTCCTGGCTACCAAAACTAGCATATAATAAAATTTTCCATGGATCTAGAAGGAAAGAAATATACAGGTGACCAAGGATGTAGGGTCTCTTGATTAGCTCTAGTATAGCTTCCCCATTCCCACCAAACCTTCGCTATCCCTACCTTCTTCCCCACTCTTTGACATCTGGCCCACTGGACCAGACTACATCTCCCTCTCTTTTTAAAACAAATTCTCATTTTGTGAAAACACTCACATTTAAGGTTCTAATTCTCTTGGTGTTTTCTGTGTTTCTCTGCTTTTTTGATTTCATTTCCTGGTACACAAATAACAAGCACTAATTTATGAATAAGAGATGAACCACATATTGTTTCATAGAAATGTCTTAGATAGATCTGGGCTCATAGATGACTACTCAGATAGAATCAGCCTATGTGCAAGGCTTTTTAAACTATCAACTTCATGAAGTTGTGCACCACATATCCTTTTACAATGTAGTAGATGTGCACTTAACTTTCACTTATCCTACTTAACACACTGATTATTTCCATTTTTACTGTGAAACATACTGATGGGTGCCCATAGCATTTGCAGCCAGAAGGATACTTTAGTACACTTGTGCAATTCTCCCACTGGTTGAACTGTTTGCTTACCAGGAGTTAGTTGTGTCTATTCCCAGACCTGTTTATTGTCAGTTGCATTTGTTGTTGTAATCTTGAAATTTGATTAAAATATTGTATAGATTGATGAACTCGTAAAAAAAGAAAATAAGATTAATTTAATGGCAAATTTCTAAGCAAGTCACATATATAGGTTTTACATTTTAGAAAAGGGCTGTACAGAATGGGACTGAACTGAATTTAAATTCAAACTTTAAAACTAGAGCAACATTTAAAAGTTATAAATTGATTTATTTGCTTTGCCCATTTATCTTTGATTTCTTACATTTATGAATGGTCTTGTTATCACAATTAGTGGGCTAATTATTAAATTCCATCATAAAAGTAAATGCAATAAGAAAGAGTTATGCTTCTAGAAATCCTAATTTTAAACCAATAGATGAACTCTCAGGGTTATTCATTTCCTTTGCTAGCCCTGTCAGATGTTCCAGTACTTTAATCTGTAATGAACATGGGAAGGTATAACTGTATATACTCAAATAGCAGATCGTGCTGTGCTCGTGTCCAGCAAACTGGAAATTGAACTTCAGCTATAGTGGTGTTTAGTTGTTCTTTGAGATACAATAATTCCATTTTAGTAAAAAGCAGATTGAAAGAAGTTCACTGGAAACATTTGTTAAGTGTTTGCTAGAATAACTTAAATGTTTACTATTGACAAACTTTTGGCCAAAGGAGTTCTGAATCTGATGTCCTCTGATTTTAATCTAAGCACCTTTGAGAGCTCACCCTCCTATCTCCTTAGATGAACTAAACACATCAAACAGTGTTCACTTGGATAGAAATTACAAGTAACAGAATTTGTTAATTTTACAGATAGGGATATACTGAGTCTGAGAGATAAAGACCTAGGGTCAGATTATAAGCTAAATGTCTAATCATGAATCCAACTGGAAATAATCCATCAGGGAAAGGTTAGGGCTAGAGATAGAACTTGAGTAAATTGCAAAGACAAAAGAGGGTTCGAAGAGAGTCACCAGAATAAAAAAGAAACATGAAGACACAAAACCTGAGAACAATACATATTTAGTTGGGTGGAGAAGGAAAAGCAGGTATCTAGAGATTTTTTTTTTTTTTTTACATCTTTATTGGAGTATAATTGCTTTACGATGGTGTGTTAGTTTCTGCTTTATAACAAAGTGAATCAGTTATACATATAAATATGTTCCCATATCTCTTCCCTCTTGCGTCTCCCTCCCTCCCACCCCCCCTGTCCCACCCCTCTAGGTGGTCACAAAGAACCGAGCTGATCTCCCTGTGCTGTGTGGCTGCTTCCCACTAGCTATCTATTTTACATTTGGTAGTGTATATATGTCCATGCCACTCTCTCGCTTTGTCACAGCTTACCCTTCCCCCTCCCCATATCCTCAAGTCCATTCTCTAGTAGGTCTGTGTCTTTATTCCTGTCTTACCCCTAGGTACTTCATGACTTTTTTTTTTTCTTAAATTTCATATATATGTGTTAGCATATGGTATTTGTCTTTCTCTTTCTGACTTACTTCACTCTGTATGACTGACTCTAGGTCCATCCACCTCATTACAAAGACAACCCTCAGAATGGGAGAAAATATTTGCAGATGAAGCAACTGACAAAGGATTAATCTCCAAAATTTATAAGCAGCTCATGCAGCTCAATAACAAAAAAACAAATAACCCAATACAAAAATGGGCAGAAGACCTAAATAGACACTTCTCCAAAGAAGGTATACAGACTGCCAACAAACACATCATTAATCATTAGAGAAATGCAAATCAAAACTACAATGAGATATCATCTCACACCAGTCAGAATGGCCATCATCAAAAAATCTAGACACAGTAAATGCTGGAGAGGGTGTGGAGAAAAGGGAACACTCTTGCACTGCTGGTGGGAATGTGAATTGGTACAGCCACTATGGAGAACAGTATGGAGGTTCCTTAAAAAACTACAAATAGAACTACCATATGACCCAGAAATCCCACTACTGGGCATATACACCAAGAAAACCATAATTCAAAAAGAGTCATGTACTAAAATGTTCATTGCAGCTCTATTTACAATAGCCTGGAGATGGAAACAACCTAAGCATCCATCATCGGATGAATGAATAAAGAAGATGTGGCACATATATACAATGGAATATTACTCAGCCATAAAAAGAAATGAAATTGAGCTATTTGTAATAAAGAGAATTTTTACATAACCATGTTTATTGATTTCTGCAGTGTGGGTTCTTCCCTGAAGATATTTCTCAGGTCCTTCCCTTTTAGGTTTGACTTCCATGAGATATTGGAAAAATTCAAACTAATTGATTAATTTTGTTAATGTGCCTTGCTTGATGCAATATTCCCAGATCAGCAATGTAAGGAGAATGAAATTGAAAGCATTATTATTTTCCCTAAATATCTTATCTCCTGGGTGATTTCTTGCTTTTTAACTGTTACAGTCATGTTGTCTTCTAAGAAAGAAATTAACATTTTTGCCCAGAGCTTCCTCTCCTCTTATAGCTGAGGTAAGCATGAATATTTAAACAGAACTTTGATTTCATTTTGGCTATCACAAGGCAGAGAGAGCAGCATAGATTAGACAACTCTCTCAGGATCAGGTGCCTGTGTTCTCTGACTTGCTCCGTTGCAGAAATGTAGAAATCTCCATCTTAATCTTTACTACCTGAACATTCACATTTTAAAATAAATCCTCAAAAGTTTGTTCCGAGAAATCATAATCCCACGAGTAGTTGTACTTTCCTCTCGAAAGCCAAAAGTTGAAATTTTATTTTCAGCTTTGTGCTGGAGAAATTCTTCCCTAAACAATTGACTCCAGGAATATCCATCTCCTTCAGATATTTCTTTAACTTCTTTTTAATTTCCATGAGAAAAGCTATATGAGAATGCATAAGGGGCTTCTGGGAAGATGGTGGAAGAGTAAGACGTGGAGATCACCTTCCTCCCCACAGATACACCAGAAATACATCTACACTTGGAACAACTCCTACAGAACACCTACTGACCTCTGGCAAAAGACCTCAGACCTCCCAAAAGGCAAGAAACCCCCCACGTACCTTTAGGGCAAAAGAAAAAAGAATAAACAGAGACAAAAGGATAGGGACGGGACCTGCACCAGTGGCAGGGAGCTGTGAAGGAAGAAAGGTTTCCACACACTAGGAAGCCCCTTCGCGGGCGGCGCAGGGGAAAAGCTTCGGAGCCGCGGAGGAGAGCACAGCAACAGGGGTACGGAGGGCAAAGCGGAGAGATTCCCGCACAGAGGATCAGGGCCGACTGGCACTCACCAGTCCGAGAGGCTTGTCTGCTCACCTGCCGGGGCAGGCGGGGCTGGGACTTGAGGCTCGGGCTTCGGTCGGAGTGCCGGGAGAGGAATGGGGTTGGTGGCGTGAACAAGGCCTGAAGGGGGCTAGTGCACCACAGCTAGCCGGGAGGGAGTCCGGGGAAAAGTCTGGACCAGCCGAAGTGGCAAGAGACTTTTTCTTCCCTCTTTGTTTCCTGGTGCGCGAGGAGAGGGGATTAAGAACGCTCCTTAAAGGAGCTCCAGACACGGTAGTGAGCCGCGGCTAAAAGCGCGGACCCCAGAGACAGGCATAAGACGCTAAGGCTGCTGCTGCCGCCTCCAAGAAGCCTGTGTGCGAGCACAGGTCACTATCCACACCCCTCTTCCGGGGAGTCTGTGCAGCCCTCCACTGCCAGGGTCCCGGGTTCCACAGACAACTTACCCGAGGGAGCGCATGGCGCGCCTCAGGCTGGTGCAACGTCATGCCAGGCTCCACCGCCGCAGGCTTGCCCCGCACTTCGTGCCGCTCCCTCCCCCAGTCCTGAGTGAGCCAGAGCCCCCGAATCAGCGGCTCCTTTAACCCCGTCCTGTCTGAGCGAAGAACAGACGCCTTCTGGCAACGTACACGCAGAGGCGGGGCCAAATCCAAAGCTGAGCCCCTGGGAGCTGTGAGAACAAAGAAGAGAAAGGGAAATCTCTCCCAGCAGGCTCAGGGGCAGCGGATTAAATCTCCACAATCAACTTGATGTACTCTGCACCTGTGGAATATATGAATAGACAACGAATCATCCCAAATTAAGCAGGTGGACTTTGAGAGCAAGATTTATGATTTTTTTCCCCTTTTCCTCATTTTGTGAGTGTGTATATATATATACGCTTCTGTGTGAGATTTTATCTGTATAGCTTTGCTTCCACCATTTGTCCGAGGGTTCTTTCTGTCCTTTTTTTTTTTAAATTTTTTTCTTAATAATTACTTTTCATTTTCATAACTTTATTATATTTAACTTTAATTTCGTTCTTTCTTTCCTTCCTTCCCTCCTTTAGACAACGAATCATCCCAAATTAAGGAGGTGGACTTTGAGAACAAGATTTATGATTTTTTCCCCTTTTCCTCTTTTTGTGAGTGTGTATGTGTATGCTTCTGTGTGAGATTTTGTCTATATAGCTCTGCTTCCACCATTTGTCCTAGGGTTCTATCCGTCCATTTTTTTTTCTCTTAATAATTATTTTTTTATTTTAATAACGTTATTATATTTTATCTTAATTTATTTTATTTTACTTTATCTTCTTTCTTTTTATCCGTCCTTCCCTCCATTCTTCCTTCCTTCCTCCCTCCCTCCCTCCCTCCTTTCTTTCTTTCTTTCTTTCTTTCTTCTTCTAATAATTCTTTCTTTCTACTTTTTCTCCCGTTAATTCTGAGCCATGTGGATGAAAGGCTCTTGGTGCTTCAGCCAGGAGTCAGTGCTGTGCCTCTGAGGTGGGAAAGCCAACTTCAGGACACTGGTCCACAAGAGACCTCCCAGCTCCACATAATATAAAACGGCAAAAATCTCACAGAGATCTCCATCTGAACACCAGCACCCAGCTTCACCCAACGACCAGCAAGCTACAGTGCTGGACATCCTATGCCAAACAACTAGCAAAAAGGGACACAACCCCACCCATTAGAAGACAGGCTGCCTAAAATCATAATAAGTCCACAAACACCCCAAAACACACCACCCGACATGGACCTGCCCACCAGAAAGACAAGATCCAGCCTCATCCACCAGAACACAGGCACTAGTCCCCTCCACCAGGAAGCCTACACAACCCACTGAACCAACCTTAGCCACTGGGGACAGACACCAAAAACAACGGGAACTACGAACCAGCATCCTGCAAAGGAGACCCCAAACACAGTAAGATAAGCAAAATGAGAAGACAGAAAAACACACCGCAGATGAAGGAGCAAGATAAAAACCCACCAGACCTAACAAATGAAGAGGAAATAGGCAGTCTACCTGAAAAAGAATTCAGAATAATGATAGTAAAGATGATCCAAAATCTTGGAAATAGAATAGACAAAATGCAAGATACATTTAACAAGGACCTAGAAGAACTAAAGATGAAACAAACAACGATGAACAACACAATAAATGAAATGAAAAATACTCTAGATGGGATCAATAGCAGAATAACTGAGGCAGAAGAACGGATAAGTGACCTGGAAGATAGAATAGTGGAAATAACTACTTCAGAGAAGAATAAAGAAAAAAGAATGAAAAGAACTGAGGACAGTTTCAGAGACCTCTGGGACAACATCAAATGCACCAACATTCTTCTTCCAGAAGAAGAAGAGAAAAAGAAAGGGACTGAGAAAATATTTGAAAAGATTATAGTTGAAAACTTCCCTAATATGGGAAAGGAAATAGTCAAGTCCAGGAAGCACAGAGAGTCCCATACAGGATAAATCCAAGGAGAAATATGCCAAGACACATATTAATCAAACTGTCAAAAATTTAATACAAAGAAAGCATATTAAAAGCAGCAAAGGAAAAACAACAAATAACACACAAGGGAATCCCCATAAGGTTAACAGCTGATCTTTCAGCAGAAACTCTGCAAGACAGAAGGGAGTGGCAGGACATATTTAAAGTGATGAAGAAGAAAAACCTTCCACCAAGATTACTCTACCCAGCAAGGATCTCATTCAGATTTGATGGAGAAATTAAAACCTTTACAGACAAGCAAAAGAAGAGAGAGTTCAGCACCACCAAACCAGCACTACAACAACTGCTAAAGGAACTTCTCTAGGCAAGAAACACAAGAGAAGGAAAAGACCGATAATAATGAACCCAAAACAATTAAGAAAATGGGAATAGGAACATACATATTGATAATTACCTTAAATGTAAATGGACTAAATGCTCCCACCAAAAGACACAGATTGGCTGAATGGATACAAAAACAAGACCCATATATTTGCTGTCTACAAGAGACCGACTTTAGACCTAGAGACACATACAAACTGAAAGTAAGGGGCTGGAAAAAGATATTTCATGCAAATGGAAACCAACAGAAAGCTGGAGTAGTAATTCTCATATCAGACAAAATAGACTTTAAAATAAAGACTATTAGAAGAGACAAGGACACTACGTAATGATCAAGGGATCGATTGAAGAAGAACACATAACGATTGTAAATATTAATGCACCCAACATAGGAGCACCTCAATACATAAGGCAAATACTAACAGCTATAAAAGCGGATATCGAAAGTAACATATTCATAGTAGGGGACTTTAACACCCCATTTTCACCAATGGACAGTACATCCAAAATGAAAATAAATAAGAAAACACAAGCTTTAAATGATACATTAAAGAAGATGAACTCAATTGATATTTATAGGAAATTCCATCCAAAAACAACAGAATACACATTTTTCTCAAGTGCTCATGGAACATTCTCCAGGATAGATCATATCTTGGGTCACAAATCAAGCCTTGGTAAATTTAAGAAATTGAAATTGTATCAAATATCTTTTCTGACCACAGCGCTATGAGACTAGATATCAATTACAGGAAAAGATCTGTAAAAAATAAAAACACATGGAGGCTAAACAATACACTACTTAATAACAAAGTGATCACTGAAGAAATCAAAGAGGAAATTAAAAAATACCTAGAAACAAATGGCAATGGAGACACGATGACCCAAAATCTATGGGATGCAGCAAAAGCAATTCTAAGAGGGAAGTTTATAGCAATACAATCCTACCTTAAGAAACAGGAAACATCTTGAATAAACAACCTAACCTTTCACCTAAAACAATTAGAGAAAGAAGAAGAAGAAAAACCCCAAAGTTAGCAGAAGGAAAGAAATCATAAAAATCAGATCAGAAATAAATGAAAAAGAAATGAAAGATACGATAGCAAACATCAATAAAACTAAAAGCTGGTTCTTTGAGAAGATAAACAAAATTGATAAACCATTAGCCAGACTCATCAAGAAGAAAAGGGATGAGACTCAAATCAATAGAATTAGAAATGAAAAAGGAGAAGTAACAACTGACACTGCAGAAATACAAAAGATCATGAGAGATTACTACAGGCAACACTATGCCAATAAAATGGACAACATGGAGGAAGTGGACAAATTCTTAGAAGTGCACAACCTGCCAAGACTGTATCAGGAAGAAATAGAAAATATGAACAGACCAATCACAAGCACTGAAATCAAAACTGTGATTAAAAATCTTCCAACAAACAAAAGCCCAGGACCAGATGGCTTCACAGGCAAATTCTATCAAACATTTAGAGAAGAGCTAACACCTATCCTTCTCAAACTCTTCCAAAATAGAGCAGAGGGAGGAACACTCCCAAACTCATTCTACAAGGCCACCATCACCCTGATACCAAAACCAGACAAGGATGTCACAAAGAAAGAAAACTACAGGCCAATATCACTGATGAACATAGATGCAGAAATCCTCAACAAAATACTAGCAAACAGAATCCAACAGCACATTAAACGGATCATACACCATGATCAAGTGGGGTTATTCCAGGAATGCAAGGATTCTTCAATATACGCAAATCAATCAACGTGATACACCATATTAACAAATTGAAGGAGAAATACCATATGATCATCTCAATAGATGCAGAGAAAGCTTTTGACAAAATTCAACACCCATTTATGATAAAAACCCTGCAGAAAGTAGGCATAGAGGGAACTTTCCTCAACATAATAAAGGCCATATATGAGAAACCCACAGCCAACATCATCCTCAATGGTGAAAAACTGAAAGCATTTCCACTAAGATCAGGAACGAGAAAAGGTTGCCCACTCTCACCACTCTTATTCAACATAGTTTTGGAAGTTTTAGCCACAGCAATCAGAGAAGAAAAAGAAATAAAAGGAATCCAAATAGGAAAAGAAGAAATAAAGCTGTCACTGTTTGCAGATGACATGATACTATACATAGAGAATCCTAAAGATGCTACCAGAAAACTACTAGAGCTAATCCATGAATTTGGTAAAGTAGCAGGATTCAAAATTAATGCACAGAAATCTCTGGCATTCCTATACAGTAATGATGGAAAATCTGAAAGTGAAATCAAGAAAACACTCCCATTTACCATTGCAGCAAAAAGAATAAAATATCTAGGAATAAACCTACCTAAGGAGACAAAACACCTGTATGCAGAAAATTAAAAGACACTGATGAAAGAAATTAAAGATGATACAAATAGATGGAGAGATATACCATGTTCTTGGATTGGAAGAATCAACATTGTGAAAATGACTGTACTACCCAAAGCAATCTATAGATTCAATGCAATCCCTATCAAACTACCACTGGCATTTTTCACAGAACTAGAATAAAAAATTTCACAATTTGTATGGAAACACAAAAGACCCCGAACAGCAAAAGCAATCTTGAGAACGAAAAACGGAGCTGGAGGAATCAGGCTCCCTGACTTCAGACTATACAACAAAGCCACAGTAATCAAGACAGTATGGTACAGGCACAAAAACAGAAAGATAGATCAATGGAACAGGATAGAAAGCAGGAAACCATAAACAAGACCAAAACACAACCCTCAGAATGGGAGAAAATATTTGCAAATGAAGAAACTGACAAAGGATTAATCTCCAAAATTTATAAGCAGCTCATGCAGCTTAATAACAAAAAAACAAACAACCCAATCCAAAAATGGGCAGAAGATCTAAATAGACATTTCTCCAGAGAAAATATACAGACTGCCAACAAACACATGAAATAATGCTCAACATCACTAATCATTAGAGAAATGCAAATCAAAACTGCAATGAGATATCATCTCACACCAGTCAGAATGGCCATCATCAAAAAATCTAGAAATAATAAATGCTGGAGATGGCGTGGAGAAAAGGGAACCCTCTTGCACTGTTGGTTGTAATGTAAATTGATACAGTCACTGTGGAGAACAGTATGGAGGTTCCTTAAAAAACTACAAATAGAACTACCATGTGATCCAGCAATCCCACTACTGGCCATATACCCTGAGAAAACCATAATTCACAAAGAGTCATGTACCAAAATGTTCATTGCAGCTCTATTTACAATAGCCCAGAGATGGAAACAACCTAAGTGCCCATCATCGGATGAATGGATAAAGAAGATGTGGCACATATATACAATGGAATATTACTCAGCCATAAAAAGAAATGAAATTGAGCTATTTGTAATGAGGTGGATAGACCTAGAGTCTGTCATACAGAATGAAGTAAGTCAGAAAGAGAAAGCCAAATACTGTATGCTAACACATATATATGGAATTTAAGAAAAAAAAAGTCATGAGGAACCTAGGGGTAAGACAGGAATAAAGACACAGACCTACTAGAGAATGGACTTGTGGACATGGGGAGGGGGGAGGGTAAGCTGTGAGAAAGAGAGAGGCATGGACATATATACACTACCAAACGTAAGGTAGATAGCTAGTGGGAAGCAGCCGCATAGCACAGGGAGATCAGCTCGGTGCTTTGTGATCGCCTGGAGGGGTGGGATAGGGAGGCTAGGAGGGAGGGAGACGCAAGAGGGAAGAGATATGGGAACATATGTATATATATAACTGATTCATTTTGTTATAAAGCAGAAACTAACACACCATTGTAAAGCAATTATACTCGAATAAAGATGTTAAAAAATTAAAAAAAAAAAGAATGCATAGGTGGTTAACGCAGTAAATAACACAATTTAATGAAATGGTATTAAATAGCCATTAATATATTTGACAAATATTGTACAGAATAGTAGATTTAACTTGTTTTAATCTTTTTAATTTATTTTTATTTTTTCTATCATTTTTAATTTTTTTTGTATTGTTTATTGGAGTGTAGGTGTTTTACAATGTCGTGTTAATTTCTGCTGACAGCAAAGTGAATCAGTTACACTTATACATATGTCCACTCTTTTTAGATTCTTTTCCCATATAGGTCATTACAGAGTGTTTAGTAGATTTCCCTTTGCTCTACAGTAGGTCCTTATTAGTTATCTACTTTATATATAGTAGTGTGTATATGTGTTTTAATCCTTTAATAGAAAGTTAGTAGACAATAAGTATCTCTATGGTATCTATGTTTCAGTCTCTATCTGCCCCTGAATGTCATTGTAGCTAATTAAAGATTATGTCTTTGTTACAAAGACATAGCTAGAATTAAGACATTTCAACTCTTAAAGACGAGAAATACCATGAAATGTAATCTTTTCACTCATAAAAGTATTTATTTGAGCTTACTATATGGCAGGTACTATTTTAAGTTATGCACATTCAAAACAAATAAACAAACAAACAAACAGGTCTTGCCTATAAGTAACTGATAATAGGAGAAAAGGAAACTAAGGTAATAAATAGTGTGGTAATATAAAGTAAAACAAACTTCTATGTCAATATCATTATTTTTGTACATAGCAAAAATAAAAAATGAAATTAAAATATTTGAACTGTTGACAAGTAAATAGAATTGAGTTTTTTAAAAATCTATGTTTTTTCAATTTTAGGAATGTTTCAAATACTTTGATAATAACATGTGGATATACAACATCACAACTTATAATATCTGGCATATTTATTCAGTATAATTTTATTAATTGCATAGGTAACAGGGCAACAGAATTAATAGATGACATGACCAGAGTACTGAGTAATTAGAATGGGAATGTTAGAATTAGATCATTAACCACCTGTGTTTTTGCTTAATGACGAGATGTCCACTGAAACTAGAAACAAAGGAAAGAATAATAACAAATTCAGTAAAAGGTTGTGTTTAATTGTGCTTAGTGTATATAGTAGAAAACTCTAAAAAAAAAAGGGACATGGGAAAGATTATGAATAATATGGAATGCAGAGTGTGTTAGATTTACCGTTAACTGGAAAAAATATAACTATTATACAAAGCCTCTCTTACTTGAAACATTGCTGTTTATTGTTAACATTCTCAAAAGTATAGAATCATTTCCTGTCATAGAAATCATCACAATTTTTCACTGGTGATTGCAGATGTGCTGCTTATTTCTAGCTATCCTCTCCAGATCCAATCTCCATTCTTTGCACTTCCATGTGCCCTGGGAGATATGATTTTCATGAACTGCATCAGTGAGCCCCTTTACCTCTAGCTTGCTCTTGCATTTTTGACCAAAGTTATACATTTGCAGTAACAAGGGAAAATCGCAAAGGAAGAGGTGGGGTATTTTTGCCACTCTCTCTCCCTCCTGAGTGAACAAGGGATAGGTGTGTTCCTCCTGTGAGAGGGCCCTCCCACACTTACAGCCATTTTTTTTTCTGGATTCATTAACTACTCCCTGGGCTGGCTACTTCACACCTATGAACCAGTAGTTCCTAGCCCTGGGTGCCTCACTTTTCATTTGACTTTTTATACCCTCTCTCACACCTTTAGATATAGCACTTCTCTGAACTCTTCTCAATAAACCACCTTGAATATGTCATTTCTTTTCTGCCAGAACTCTGACTGAAAAATAGTTTCTACCGGTGATTTTGGATCAGCATTGTATAGATAGAGAAAATACTAGAGACTGGAAAAATTTCATGAATTCTAGTTTACACTCTATAGCCTCTTTTTAAAAAAACTTATGGGGGCCTCTCACTGTTGTGGCCTCTCCCATTGTGGAGCACAGGCTCCGGACGCGCAGGCTCAACGGCCATGGCTCACGGGCCCAGCCGCTCCGCGGCATGTGGGATCTTCCCAGACCAGGGCACGAACCCGTGTCCCCTGCATCGGCAGGCGGACTCTCAACCACTGCACCACCAGGGAAGCCCTAAAAAACTTTTTTTAACTGAAGTATAGTTGATTTACAATATTGTGTTTGTTTCAGGTATACAGTAAAGTGACTTCATAATACATATATATCTATATATTTTTTTATTTTTTTCCATTATAGTTTAAGATATTGAATATAAGATATTGAATTCCCTGTGCTATATTGTAAATCCTTGTTGTTTATCTATTCTATGTATGATAGTGTACATCTGTTAATCCCATAATCCCAATATATCCCTCCTACCCCAGGCATTCTTATATATTACTGCTGGAAATATATATTATTATAAACATGCTAGAAACAGATAGAGGAATGTACTGCAAGGTCCTTTACAATGCTGATACTTTGATGCACAATAGTTCCATTTTGGGGATCCTTTCCTAAGAAAATAAAGAGAAGTGTTGACAAAGATGTTCATCGCAGGCTTGTTTGTAATATCTGCCTATTGGAGATAACATAATAACCTACTTTATAGGAGTAATAAACTACAACACATCTATATAAAAAATTGCAATGGAGGCAATAATGTAAAATATCCAAAGATTGTTATAAATATCATTAAAAAATTAAGTAAAAATATAAGGAATGCAAAATTTAAGACATGATATTATAATATTTAAATTTTATGCAGAATAATCTTAACAATGTTTTCATCTATTTATAAGTCTGTAGGTGAGGTTTCCTTATTTTCTTCATATTTTTCTATGCTATTTTTTCCCCATTGGTTACATACCGAGAGAGAAAGTGATGAGTGTGCAGATTAAACCATTTTGGTCCATGGTGCAAATATATTTCTCATTGAAAAAATAATATACTGGAATCCATATTTTAATGATCAGTTTCTATGCCCTGTAGACCTTAGTCCATCTACCTCTGATAAGGGCATACAGTTGCTTGGTTTTCTGATAAAAAAGATTACTGAGATAAGAACTATGACTTAATAAGTTCAAAAGATTATGCAAACCACATGAAGTCAATGAGTAGATAGATGGCATGCCATACCAAGGTAACATGCCAATTTCACCAGGTGATCATTTTAAAAACAAAAGCTCTTTGTGTTCCATTACAAGAGCAAATATTAAGGAAAATGAGACAGACAACATAATCAAAGAGAAAATATGTATTTTGTGGTTTATGCCCATTTCTTCTCAGAGCATTTGAAAAATGAATATAATTTAATTTCATTCTCACTGTTCACTATTTCCTCCAACACTGAATTGAAATGAAGAGACATACAATTGAATACCAACAATGTGTTGTCTGAATAAATCATGTCTGGATTGACCTTCAGATACAATTTTTTTTAACCTAAATAACAATGACTTTTTACTCCAAATGTAATTTTGACTCTCAATATATCCTTTCAAATATGTATTGTGGTTCATAGTCTTTTTAATTAAAAAATATGTATGTGTGTATATTTTTCACAACATGGATTTTCAGTGACAAAAAAGAAGTTCTTTAGAATATCTGTCTAACATGCAGGCCATATATACGCTAAAAGCTTATTCATTATATTGTTAATTAATATATTTAATAGTATGAATATATGATAGTGTATTCTCTTAAATATTTCACAACATTAATATTATGCAATATCCAACAGTGTTCTTAGGTTTATTTGCTTTCCTTCAGCAATAAGATTTGTTATTATCTTTGTGATTACTTTCACAAATTTCTTAGTTATAGTATTATATTGCTTGTTTTCATTATAATTCATTCAACACTGAATGATGTCACCTTAGTTTCCTGAAAATTATATCCAAATAGATTTTTTAAACAATCAGTTTGCAGGGACTTCCCTGGTGGTCCAGTGGTTAAGACTTTGCCTTCCAATGCAGGGGGTGCAGGTTTAATCCCTGGTCAGAAAGCTAAGATCCCACATGCCTCAGGGCCAAAAATCCAAAACATAAAACAGAAGCAATATTGTAACAAATTCAATAAAGAGTTTAAAAATGGTCCACATCAAAAACATCTTTAAAAAAAGATGAGTTTGCATAATTTGTCCAAATGACAATTGGTTTACTAGTTGGACCACTGTGCTTTCTTTGCAATTCATGTGAAAATATTGATAGTTTTATTCACTATTTGATAATCAGTTCTTATAACAGACAACATAGTTAGAAATACAAATAAAATGACTCACTATTAAATTTAGTTACTAGCTATTCCGTGGTTTCTATATTTTCTTTTTTAGCTGCTTGTGCAAAATCATTACTTCTTTTATTCATTTATGCCACTATATTTATTGACATCTGTATTCCCAATGGAAATCTGTTTATAATGCTCACTGTTTATATTTTCAATACTAGTCAGTTATAGCAATTATATTATTATTTACCTCAGCATTCTAAAAGTCAGTCAATAACACAATCATTACTTTACAAAAGTGCACATTTAACCAATGGAAAAGCCATTAGCTTAGATGATAGATTCTCAATCCTGGCTGCATGTTGGAATGCTAGTCTAACCAGAGATGTTTGGAGCTGTTTTTTTTTATTTTTTTACTTTACTTTATTTTTTTAACATCTTTATTGGAGTATAATTGCTTTACAATGTTGTGTTAGTTTCTGCTGAATAACAAAGTGAATCAGCTATACATATACATATATCCCCATATCCCCTCCCTCTTGCGTCTCCCTCCCAGCATTGACATATATACACTACTGAATGTAAAATAGATAGCTAGTGGGAAGCAGCTGCATAGCACAGGGAGATCAGCTCCGTGCTTTGTGACTACAGCCTCTTTTTAACTGTCTGATTATTTTTCCGTGTGTCCACAATCTTCATAGTTTTGATTAAGCAATACTTTGGAATGAGCAATAGGGAGAAACACATCATGCATTCTTTTTCACTAGAAAATATTGCAATGATTCCTTATGTTATCAACCTTTACTAAAGTAAGTAATTATGTACAATCTATGGCCATTTACTAGAATTTCCCCAAATACTACATTTTATTCAACTGTATTATTATATAACCCAGCAACAAAGACAGCATCTCACCAAACTCATATTTCTTTTATATAGAAACAGAATTATTAATTTACTGGTAATAGCATAATTTCACTTATACCAAACTAAAAAACATATTAGCACCTATAATACAATAAAAATATGAATTATTAGTAGTTTTATGTTTTGCTAGCTTTAGATTTTATTTACATATATTTTACAAAATATTTACAAATTGTTATTAGACAATTATAAATAGAGACAATTAGGTCTCATATATAATATTTTAGAATAACTGAAATATAAATTTATATGTCTTGAGGAATATTTTATCTCTTTCCCTAAATAGGAATATTGTTTTAAAAATTATACATATTGATTCAAAAATGAGATTATAAATTATGATGCATACTTAGAAGTATTTATAACTCCTAATCCCTAATGAAAGCATCCTTGATAGCTTTCCATACGGGATCACATTTAAAGTCTTTAACATAATAAAACTCTGCATATTTAATTCAACTTGACTGTCAATTGATTAGATCAGGTTAATTGAGGTAAGGTCATGTTTTTTCTAAATCCTTAACAATATTTGTATAATTAGTTCATGAACTTTTTTTAATTGCTTCTTGTCCCAAATCACAATTATTCTGTTTTCAAATATAATCTGATATAAATGTCTGTGTAAATGGTATATGTATTTGTTATCTATTATTGTGTATGAAATTACCCCCAAATTTATTGTTTTAAAACATCATTTATTATCTCATAATTTCTGTGTTAGGAATTTGAAGTTGTTTAGCTGAATGGCTTTAGCTGAAGGTCTGTCATGAAGTTGAAGTCCAGATGTTGGCCAAGGCTGCAGTCATCTGAAGGCCCAACTGGTGTTGGAGGATCTACTTCCAAGCTCATACTTCCTTCTTGGCTATTGGCAGGAGGCCTCAGTTCCTCATCACATGGACCTCTCCCCAGAACATGGCAGCTGGCTTCATTCTGAAGCTTTCAAGAGCAAATGGGCAAAGAGATAAAAAGGAGAGAATGAGAGAGAGAAGCCATAATGTCAGAAGCTAATACCATTCCTTCTGCTATATCCTATCAGTCCTATACACCAATGCTGACACAGTGTAGGCAGGGACAACACAAAGGAATATTGGCAAGTGGAGATCATTAGGCCATCTTGGAGGCTGACTAAGTAATTTTTATATCAACATGCATTTCATCAGACATCAAGGAATGTAAATATCAGTAGTTCTCAGGTCAGAGAATAATGAAGCACGTTGCTATTTGAGTTTGAAATTCCTTGATAATGGTGCATAGAGTCCTGCAATATGATAAAAAAATTATACAGGCAATGAAATTCAATTAGAGACCTGGTGCTACACTGTGTTCTGTGTTACCTCTTTTTAGTCTCAAGTGATAGTTAAAGGGATTGTTCTGAGAATATGCTGATCCTGTAGAAAAGACAGAACAATTTACCTGCTTCTATCATCATCATTCTACAGAAATGGTACAGAGTCAATCTGAGTAACATATTAATAAATCTATAGGACCTTTAGCATTTGACATAAAATGTGTAAATTATGAGTTACATGCCCTTTAGTTATGAAAGTTTTGCCTGTTTTGTTTTACCCCATGTCTTTAAACACCCATTGTTTTTATTCATTTAGCTCAATTTTAAAAAAATAAGTTTAACTCTATCAGACAAGAGGTTTTTTATACCCAAGGAAATGTCAAGAAATATAGATTTTTGAACTTAACACTCTTTCCTTCAGCATGGCATTTGTTTTACTCTTGTGACTGCTTCACTACATATTTATCGAACCTCTTATTTTCACAGTAACTAACATATCGACATAGTCACAGGGGTTCTTTGCTTTGACCTTGGCAAGTAACTATAAATGAGAAACTCAAGTTATTTTAGCACAACTACATAAGATTCTCTATTGCCAAGGAATGCTTTTTTTTTTTTCCATTCATGAGAAACCACTATTCTGCTTAGAGGTTTATTATTATTTTCTAAGACAAATATAAATATTTAGGTATTTATAAAACCAGGTTCTCATTTTTTTCATAAGTTAAAGATTTCCAGTAAGGTTGGTTTTAGACTGAATTATGCAACATGCAAAATTGAAGCACCTATTATTGAAATGTGACATTGCAGCACAATTCTGTGAGGCACTGGAAATATTCTGACAGCAGAATAGGTATGAATTCTGAGAGATATATGTGTTGGGCCCAAGTTTTCCCAGGTTTGTCCTATTTACTAGGAACTGGAACAAACTGTGGGTGAGGACAATAATGAAAGTCATTTTGGTCAACTTAATAAAATGTTTCAAGTGAATTTTTATTTGTAGTTAATATTTCCAAAAATAAGCAATGCACATTTGTCAGGAAAACATATTAAATCCTTTTCACAATAACTGAGCAACTTAATTCTTTCATTCATCCACTCATTCAGCACACATTTATTGAGTATTTTATTTTAGGCCCTATGCTAGGCATTGGATATAGCATAGTGTTTGAAAATACATATTATCTTCTCTCAATAATTGTACAAACTAATGTACAGACTAAGAAATGTACAGAAAATAAACAAATAAAAATTGCAAAATGCAAACTACTATAAGGACATAAAGTAGGTGCAATTATAGTTGATGACATAATAAGCAAATTTTGGTATTGATAAGGGTATTTTCACTCAGGAGATGACATTTAAGCTGGAAACTGAAGTATGAGAAAGTCTACATGGGAAGATCTGGGGAAAGAGCATTCTTGGCAGGGAGAAGATCCAGTGCAAAGATTATGGTATATTGTAAGAACAGAAACAGCCATGTGTAATAAATGAAGAGGAGAATGCCATGAGATGAGGTTTGGTTTGATATAGTAAAGACCAAAACTTACTGAGGTTTGTAGGCCACTGAGTGTGTATTAGTTTCCTAGGGTTGCTGTTACAAATTACCACAAACTTGGTGGCTAAAACAATAGAAATTTATTCTTTGACAGATCTGACAGACAGAAGTCTGAAATCAAGGTATCTACAGAGCCACACTCCCTCTAAATATGATAAGGAAGCATTCACTCCATTCTCACCTCCTACGTTTTGATGAATGCTGGAGATCCTTTGCATTCCTTGACTTGTGGTTGTCCTCCAATCTCTGCCTGCATCAGCAGATCACCTTCTGCTATGACTCCTGTGCCCCAGATCTCTTCTTATGACACTAGTCATTGGATTTAGGATCCACTCTAAATCCAGAAGGGTCTCATTTGAAGATTTTTAGCTTAATTGCATCTGTAAAAAAAACAACCAAAAAAACTATTTCCAAAAAGGTCATATTCACAGGTACAGGGCTTGGACATATCTTTTGGGGGGCACACATCAACCTACTACACTAAGGATTCCAAGTTATTCTAAGTAGTATGAGTAACCATTGAAAATTTATAAGTAGGAAACTAAAATTACGCAATGTAGATTTAATCAAAATAACACTTTAGCTGCTATGTAGGAAAGAGTAGTACTAGAGAAAGCAAGAGAAGAACCTAATTATTTAGGGAATTGCTTTCACAGTTTAGATGAGCAATTGCAATGCCTTAAACTAGAGTATTAGCAGTACAGTTAAATAAAATGTATATAGATTCAAGATATATTTTGAAGGTAGAATAACTAGTATTTAGCAATGGATACCATATTCCATGTATCAAGGTAAGGAAGAATGAAGAATAAAATTTGGTTCCCTCCTTTCTGATTTGAAAATCTTAGTGAATAACACTAACTGAAATGGAGAAAACAGGTTTGTCTAGTCTATAAAAATGTCTATTTCCAAGACTTTTTATTTTAGAGTTAATAATGGAATATAAAATTAATGTAATTTTATTTACTGGAATTAGTTAACTAAATATTTGACCAAATTAGATCCAACTTTCTAGGTGAGTAATATGTAATTTTTTAAAAATGTACAACTCTATTGGTTATTTGCATTAAAGCAGAGTAAAATTCCTAACTGACAAATGGGGATTGGACAAATTTGAAATCATCTTTAATTCAATTGCTTAGGTCTTTAATTCAGAAAGAAAAGTGGGTTCTTCCTCTTAGAGCATAACAAAATAGTCAGTTCTATTGATGTTTAATTTTTTGAGGAAGTTAATGTCTTTTATAAAAGGCAATCACAGAGGGCTTTGCAAATCTTTCATGCAGATAATAAATACAAACTCACATGCAAGTTGCAGCCAAGGCAAACCTTAAATGTATGAAAATTTCTCCTCTCATACACCATTGTTTTGACTACCCTGGCAACTAAGCCAATGAGAACCCATCATCATCCAGAATTCTTGCTTTTCTCCAATGCACTCTTGTTCAAAACAACCCCTCCCAATTTCCTCCTTTTTGTCTATAAAATAATGTTCCTCTTCTTCATTTGTTGGACTTTCCTATGGCTTTTGCCAAAGCCTGCTTGTCCCAAATTGAAATTCTTTGCTGTTCCCGAATAAACCCATTTTGGTGGTAAAGAAAAAATAAAATTGTGACCATGGAAAGTAAAGATATACTTTCAGTAATTTTTCACTAGTCATAATCATATGTGTTTGTAAACATCTTTCTTTCCTTAAACCTAAAACAGAGACATTATGAAATAAAATTTTCAAAATACAGAAAATTTAAAGAAATATAAAGAAATTCTTTATAAATTCTCTCTATGTAGTTTGCATCACAGTCAGATGTAGACTGTCTTGTATGTTAAAAGCAAAATTCTCTTTATACTCCGTGTCATCTATTTTTGGAGGGGAGTGAGAGAAAAATCTAGACAACAAGGCTATCTATCTTGTGGTGATTAACAATAAAGAAAGCCTTACATTAGATACAAAATAAATGATTAGATTATAATGTAGTTTCAAGCCCAATCATGCATGAGGGACACATTCAAGAATATTTAATTTATTTACATGTTAAATATTTACATTTATGGATAATAAAGTTCTTAATCATCTTTAATAAAAACACAAGGAGTTTAGGAAACCCATAGCAAACCCATTAACAGAGTTTATTTTAGGTAACTCTCTTATAAAAGTCCCAGTCCATCTTGAAGTGAAGCTTGGAGACTAACAGATTGGAACTAAAATGTGAGCATAATAGAGCTATCAAAGTACAAATAATGCCATCACCTCCCTTAGTTATAAAATTAATATATCCTTGATACTTGTCTTAGGTCATGTTCCCTTGAAGCAGAGTTTGATTTGAGAATTCAGATGTGAGCAATTGATAATTTACTTCCTGATACTTGCTCTCATTAAAGCTGTGTCTCTGGCTTTCACATATTCTGGATATTTTAATCATTATGGACTACTAAACTCTTTCAGAGTTGCCTCTCTTTTGTAGGAGTACACTTTACCCTCTTCAGAACCCTCTTTATTTTATAAAATAGCTCTTTCATGTATCATTGTTCAACATTTAACTTGTCACAAAGAATCCAATAATATATTTTTTAAATTTAATACCTACCTAGGTATACTATTTTTATTCAAATTTTAGCTTTCTTTAGCATACTTTTCCTATTGAGTAATATTTCAGCAATCATCAACAGGACTTTGCCAGAAAACAAAATATTGGCAATGATAAAGTTTATTATTTGATCAACCTCAAATAATAGTTTGAGGTTGATACATTATTTAAATGTGGAATGTGTTAGCAAGAAAACAAACTGGATAATACCAATGAAATAAACACTAGATAACTGCAAATGACCTTCTTCATATAACATTTATGTACTAGACTGTATTATACTATAAAAATTGTATAAGACTTTGAGGAACAGTTTTGTTTTGTTTTTGTTCTTTTTGCGGTACGCGGGTCTCTCACTGCTGTGGCCTCTCCCGTTGTGGAGTACAGGCTCCGGACGCGCAGGCTCAGCGGCCATGGCTCACAGGCCCAGCCGCTCCGCGGCATGTGGGATCTTCCCGGACCGGGGCACGAACCCGTGTCCCCTGCATCGGCAGGTGGACTCTCAACCACTGCGCCACCAGGGAAGCCCTGAGGAACAGTTTTGATTTTTAAAACAGAGACATAAAATGGCAAACATATATAATTCTACCATTTCTAATTTATGTTCAGAATCTGAGGCAATGTCATATGTTGTTCATTTGCCAGAAAGCACCAACATCTCCTCTTGTCTGTCCTTCCTACCTTCTGTGATCTGTGACTCAGCACTTCTTTCAAGACACCTAATATATACTAGAGACACTCAATTTACTTTTTGGAATCCCAGCTCGCTTGGAGTAAAGAGATGGTTCTAGGAACATGATTATGAAGCATGTCTCAGAGTTGGTTACTGCATCATTACAACTTTCACATATACTCTTCTAAACTTTGTAAATGGAACTAGGAATCTAAGGTATAAACAAGGGATCTCCCTTGACAGGCAGCCCACTAGAAGCTTATGAAACCAGATTTTCAATTAATCATATTTGGACAGGATGGACTACAGCAGGAGACAAGATAAACCTCAAGAAAGCAAAATAATAGTTTGAGGTTGATACATTATTTAAATAAACATTTACATCTGTTATGGTTTCTCTGAAAACATGAAAAAAGGAAATAATGATGTGCTAAAATATGAGTATGTTATCTGAAATCAACACAGCAGACCTAGTATAAACAGCCAAAACTTTCTTGAACTTCAGAACACATTTCTATGAAAGCACATTTCTCTGCTTTTAGAAATCCACTGGCTTGATTACACTGGTTAAGATAAAGAATACCTCAACCGTTTTGCTCTCCTAGCATGTTCCTCCTCTTAATTCTTCCATACAATTCAGTTTCAGCATGCAAATTTATCTAAGTTTTATGTGGCACAGGAGCCCTCATAAGAAAATGAAGAAAGACCCAAAGAAATGGCAAAACCTAAATATGTTTTTACTAAGTTGAACAAAGGGAGGCAATTGCAGAAAAGTAACTGAAATACATGGAAAGTTTATAGGAAGATAACAAAGTCTCTTTGTACAGAATTCTTATTCTCTCAGCTTTGATTCCCCCTTGAAGAATATTTCTTTTCTCCTGGTACATGGAGGACATATTTCTCATGGGAGTTTTTATCTCCTGCTTTCAGGAAGAAAAGGAGAGATTAGAATGTCCACTTGCATCTGCTGTTTTTAGTGCCTTTAGCTCAAAATAATTCTTATGCCAAAGTGGCATATTTTGGGATGCATATTCTTATACCCTTCAATGTCATACAATATAGTAAACTTTGGTTGACCGAACATGATAATCTGAGACCAGTTCAATGTTTTCTTAGTCTCTAAATTAGTTGGATAAAATAGAGAGCACATAGCTCTGTTTATACCACTGCAATAAAATCAAAGAATTATTTTACTACAGCATTTTTCCCCTGGCAGATAATGAAAACTTGTAGCTATTTTTCCAAACAAACCTTTCTACACATCATTCACTTTCTCAAATGCAAAGATGACATCACTATTAAACATCTCTACAGTGGAGCAATATATTCTGTATTACTTACAGAACTGTTAGAAGCTTGGATCATCATTTCTAGTAGCTGTCTGCACAGTAACCAGCTATCAGGTGCGGGCAGACAGCATAGTTACAATTAATGAGATTGATCCTTCCAGCAACTGCTTCAGATATTATATCTCACTCTTAAGAGATTCTCTATAAAATGCCACATTCTTGAAGTTCAGAAACATTTGAAAATTCTTTATTAAGCATTAGGAAATTCTTTGTAAAAATAAAAAATAAAAAGAAAGAAAGAAGGAAAGAAAGAAAAAGAGTTGTACATAGGTGCAATTCTGGATCCTTAGAGATAGAAAACTCTCAGACTGGCTTGGTGGTATTTTTTGAATGATTAAAAAGATAGACTACATTCTTGATAAAGTATGACTAGTTCAAAACTTGAAAAGTCCTTTCTAGCAAGTGATGTTTTATTTGATTTTATAATGATGAATTATTGATACAATAACTGAGACATTCAATTAGCTTTCTTTGACATGGAAAAATTATTAGCTCAGATATGCAATTTGTGAACATAAATGCCCAGAATGACCAATATAGAATATTAAGTGTTCTGGGTTTAATAAATGTCCCACACAGTGTAACACATACAAGTCATGGTAGTAAGAATATAAAAGAAAGCAATTTAAAATAATGGATAATACTTATGGGCAGTTAATGGGAAAGGGTAGGGAGGTTAAAATTTGTGCATCAAGGTCCTTTAAAAAGATAGAATGTTTTATGAATATATACTTTATAATATAGTATAAACTTTTAAATTTCCCTAAATGCATTTAAAGAATGTAATTTCTCTAAATATTCTCTAATTCCTCAGGAATTAAAAAGTTTAGAAGTCCTACAAATATTATTAATGTGATTAATAGGAGAACTGTATAAGACTGAATTAAATCATGCCACTTTTTCCCTTATATATGAAAAAGAAAAACTCAAATGTTATCAGCTAAAGTGAGAAAGCCAAGCCAAAGTTTGTATTTCCTTACATCATAGAATTATTTTAACATCTTTATTGGAGTATAACTGTTTTACAATGGTGTGTTAGTTTCTGCTAAAACTTTATACTAAAGTTCACTTTATACTAAAGTTCACTTTATTCACTTTATACTAAAGTGAATCAGCTATACATATACATGAATCCCCATATCTCCTCCCTCTTGCGTCTCCCTCCCATCCTCCCTATCCCACCCCTCTAGGTGGACACAAAGCACCGAGCTGATCTCCCTGTGTCATGAGGCTGCTTCCCACTAGCTATCTATTTTACATTTGGTAGTGTATATAAGTCCATGCCATCTCTCACTTCGTCCCAGCTTACCCTTCCCTCTCCCTGTGTCCTCAAGTCCATTCTCTACATCTGTATCTTTATTCCTGTCCTGACATTAGGTTCTTCAGAACCATTTTTTTTTGATTCCATATATATGTGTTAGCATATGGTATTAAGTTTACAGCAATACAATCCTACCTCAAGAAACAAGAAACATCTCAAATAAACAACCTAAGCTTACACCTAAAACAATTAGAGAAAGAAGAAAAAAAAATAACCAAAGTTAGCAGAAGGAAAGAATTTTTAACTTAAGTAATCTGTATGGTTACATAATGCTATGGTATTTTATTCCCTTAACATATATAAGAGAATATTTAACATATAACATATAAAGAGGATATTTATGAAATGCAGATGTATTTGAATATTAAAACTTACAAGAACACAATGCAATTTTAAAAGGATGCTATTGACTTGTATTTGGTTTTCAAAGGAATTTTGTTAATGAAGACAGTGATAATTATAGTATGATAAATCTAATGTGCTGGTCTCTTTCCATTATGGCCCTGATGGTATAGTAGTCAGTGGCACCATAATTTTCTATACCTTTCTGTTTATATTTCTAGTAAGCTAAATGAGTTGAAATATTTAATGCATTAATTATTTGTACACTATACAATGGTGTGAAGGTTAATTTTATGTATCAGCTTGACTGGATTATGGGGTTCCCAGATACCTGGCTAAACATTGTTTCTGAGTATTTCTGTGAAGGTGTTTTCAGATGAGGTTAGCATTTGTATCAGTAAACTGAGCAGAGGGGTTTGCCCTCCCCAGTGTGGGTGGGAATCATCCAGCTGGCTGAGGGCCTGAATAGAACAAAAAGCAGAGGAGTGGAAAATTTGCTCTTTCTGCCTGATAGCTTGAGCTGGAACATTGGCTTTCTCCTGCCCATGGACTGGGACTTACACAACAGTTCTCTTTGATCCGCAAGCCTCTGACTTGAACTATAGCTCAAGATTTGCAGTGCAGATTCTGCAAACAATCTAGCTGCCATTTGGGCAGGAAATTTCAGGTTCTCTGTATTCAGAGCATAGTCAAGCATGAGTTTTTTTGTTTTTTATGGGGGGAAACGGAAGAAGGATTTTCGAAGTAAACAAATAAACCAAAATAGTGAAGTCAATCACAAGGAAAATCATTTTTAGATTTGATCAAATAAAACTAAACTATTTCTGTATATTAAAAACCCATCAATAAGATAATTTCAAAAGGTAAACTGAGAAAACTATGTTAAATATGACAAAAATACAAATGCTTTAACAGAAATATGAAGAGATAATTTCATTTAAAAATGCAAATGAATAAAATGTATATGAGTTTAACCTAAATAATAAGCAAACAGTTGCAAATCATGATAGAAATGAGATACGATTTTATGCCTATTTCCAATTCTCAATACCAAAAATAGTATACTTCAGTACAGAAAGATGATCGTCTTATGCTACTGGTGATAGTGTAAATGACAACTTTTCAGGAAGGTGATCAGCTAATATAAATCAGAAGCTTTGAAAAATTAAAAGCGCTTTAATTCTATATTTCCACTTTCAGAAATATTTCAAAAGAAGACTCAGGCATATAAATAAAGATGTATGCAATGGTTGCCCATCACATCATAGTAAAAAAACCCAGAAACCATATAAATGCCCAGTAAGAATGATAGTTGGGTGAGATTATTTAATGTAAGTGTTTTAAAGTCAGTTAATCCATCATAAATCAATGTGTTTGGTGACATTTAGTCATATGTCTGCAGTACATATTTGTTGCACATCAAAATTTTAAACAAATTTTTGCATCCATCATGAGCAAACACATGTTCATGCCCTTATTATTTTGCTATGAATGAAGTCTTATGTGTTATTCGCTCTCATGGATTTTTAATATTTATTATACAAAAAATAATCTGAAAAAAAGTCATTGAATAAAGTTAAAATGTAACATTTTTTAAAATAATGAAAAATAACACAAATTTAGCATGCTCTGATAAATTTGGTCTGCTGTTAAGACTTTCCCTAAACATCACATAGTCTGCCAAATCAAGATAGGACATTTACCTCTAATTGTGACCATCCGTTTTGCAAATCAGACTGTATTTGACCAGAAAATTGGATCTTGGCTTATGTGCTTATAAATGCATGTGCCTCTCTCCTGTTTCTGAAAATAAATAGGATAAAAATGCTAAACAAATGACAATACATCTGCCACATGCAGGCCTATTGGAAGTGGATTGCACTTTTGATTATGAAATTCTAACATAATTTAGCAAATCAAAAACATAGCATTCAGTAACAAACTCTATAGAGAAATATTTTAGTCCAAACTGAGTATTATTAGAGTTATATTGACAATGGAATTACAGGCATAACTCAGAGAGATGGTGGGTTCAGTTCCAGGCCAACCCAATAAAGCGAATATTGCAATAAAATGAGTTACAGAAATTTGGGGGTTTCTAAGAGCGTAAAAATGTTTTGTTTACACTAACTATTCTCTATTGTGTGTGGTAGAATTTTGTCTAAATAATTTACACACCTTAATTAAAAAAATACTTTATTGCTAAAAAATGCTAACCATCTGAGCCTTCAGTCAGTTGTAATCTTTTTGCTGATGGTAACCTAAATTCTTTGTTGTCATTTAAACAATCTTCACAGCATCTTTACTAGGAGTAAATTCCATCTCAAGAAACCACTTTCTTTGCTCATTCATAAGAAGCAACAGGGGACTTCTCTGGTGGTACAGTGGCTAAAGCTCCATGCTCCCAATGCAGGGTGCCTGGGCTTGATCCCTGGTCAGGGAACTAGATCCCACATGCCACAACTAAGAGTCACATACCTCAACTAAAATATCCTGCATACCACAACTAAAAGATCCCTCATGCTGCAACTAAGACCCTGTGCAGCCAAATAAGGAAAAAAAAAAAAAGTAACAATGTTTTATCATGAGATTGCAGCAGTTCAGCCACATCTTCAGGCTCCACTTTTTTTTTTTCCTTTTGGAAACCTGTATTTATTTCAATCAGTAGTGCAGATTTTAAAACATACATTAAGGCATGGTTATTAACATTAGTAAAGAATTTTAATATAACCGAAGCACAAGCAAGATTTTCTTAAAGTAGTATAGTCTCCAAAGTCATGTAAAATATAATTCCAAAATCCCAAAACATGTTTAGGAAGACAAGGTTAGGAGATGTTTGTTGGTTGATTTTCCTTCCTTTTTTATTTTATTTATTTTTTTTATTGGGGTATAGTTGCTTTATCATGTTGTGTTAGTTTCTGCTGTACAACGAAGTGACCTAACTATATGTTTACATATATCCCCTCCCTCTTGGAAATCCTTCCCACCCGCCCCCATCCCAACCACGTAGGTCACCACAGAGCACCAAGCTGAGCTCTCCACACTATACAGCAGGTTTCCAATAGCTATGTGTTTTACACATGGCAGTGCACATACATCAATCCCAACCTCCCACTTCATCCAAGCTCCCCACTCCCCATGTCCACACGTCTATTCTCTACATCTGTGTTTCTATTCCTGACCTACAAATAGGTTCATCTGTACCATTTTTCTAGATTCCACATACAAGAGTTAATATACAAAAATTGATTTTCTCTTTCTGATTTACTTCACTCTGTATGACAGTCTCTAGATCCATCATGTCTCTACAAATGACCCAATTTCGTTCCTTTTTATGGCTGAGTAATATTCCATTGTATATATGTACCACATCTTCTTTATCCATTTCTCTACTGATGGGCATTTAGGTTCCTTCCATTAGCTGACTATTGTAAATAGTGCTGCAATGAACATTGGGGTGCATGTGTCTTTTTGAATTATGGTTTTCTCTGGGTATATGCCCAGTAGTGGGATTGCTGGGTCATATGGTAGTTCTATTTTTAGTTTTTTAAGGAACCTCCATACTGTTCTCCACAGCGGCTGCATAAATTTGCATTCCCACCAACAGTGCAAGAGGGTTCCCTTTCTCAACACACTCTCCAGCATTTATTGTTTGCAGATTTTGTGATGACAGCCATTCTGACTGGTGTGAGGTGATACCTCAATGTAGTTTTGATCTGCATTTTTCTAATAATTAGTGAAGTTGAGCATCTTTTCATGTGCCTCTTGGCCATCTGCATGTCTTCTTTGGAGAAATGTCTATTTAGGTCTTCTGCCCATTTTTTGATTGGGTTGTTTGTGTTTTTGGTATTGAGCTTCATGAGCTGTTTGTGAATTTTGGAGAGTTGTCCCTTGTCTGTTCATTCATTTGCAAATATCTTCTCCCATTCTGAGGGTTCTCTTTTCATCACATTTATGGTTTTCTTTGCTGTGCAAAAGCTTTTAAGTTTCATTAGTCCCATTTGTTTATTTGTGGTTTTGTTTTCATTACTCTAGGAGGTGGGTCAAAAAAAGATCTTGCTGTAATTTATGTCAAACAGTGTTCTTCCTATGTTTTCCTCTAAGAGTTTTATAGTGCCTGGCCTTACATTTAGGTTTTTAATCAATTTTGAGTTTATTTTTGTGTATGGTGTTAGGGAATGTTCTAATTGCATTCTTTTACATGTAGCTGTCCAGTTTTCCCAGCACCACTTATTTAAGAGACTACTTTTTCTCCATTGTATATATTCTTGCCTCCTTTATCATAGATTAAGTAACCATAGGAGGGTGTATTTGTCTCTGGGCTTTCTATCCTGTACCATTGATCTATATTTCTGTTTTTGTGCCATTACCATACTATCTTGATTACTGTAGCTTTGTAGTATAGCCTGAGTCAGGGAGCCTGATGCCTCCAACTCTGGTTTTCTTTCTCAATATTGCTTTGTCTATTCAGGGTCTTTTGTGTTTACATACAAATTGTAAATTTTTTTTGTTCTAATTCTGTGAAAAATGCCATTGGTAATTTGATAGGGATTGCATTGCATGTGTAGACTGCTTTGTGTAGTACAGTCATTTTCACAATATTGATTCTTCCAATACAAGAACATGGTATATCTCTCCATCTGTTGTGTCGTCTTTGACTTCTTTCATCTTATAGTATGTTATAGTTTTCTGAGTAGAGGTCTTTGACCTCCTTAGGTAAGTTTATTCCTACGTATTTTATTCTTTTTTTTGTGATGGTAAATGGGATTTTTTCTTTAATTTCTCTTTCTGATCTTTTGTTGTTAGTGTATAGGAATGCAAGAGATTTCTGTGCATTAATCTTGTATCCTGAAACTTTACCAAATTCATTGATTAGCTCTAAGCTTTCTGGTGGCATATTTAGGATTTTCTATACATAGTATCATGTCATCTGCAAAGAGTGACAGTTTTTCTTCTTCTTTTGCAATTTGGATTGTTTTTTATTTCTTTTTCTTCTCTGATTGCCTTGGCTAGGACTTCCAAAACTATGTTGAATAATAGTAGCAAGAGTGGACATCCGTGTCTTATTCCTGATCTTAGAGGAAATGCTTTCAGTTTTTCACCATTGAGAATGATGTTTGCTGTGGGTTGGTCATTATGGTCTTTAGTATGTTGAGGTAGGTTCCTTCTATGCCCACTTTCTGGAGAGTTTTTTATCATAAATTGGTGTTGAATTTTCTCAAAAGATTTTTCTGCATCTGTTGAGATGATCATATGGTTTTTATTCTTTAATTATAGTTTTTATTCTTTAATTTGTTAATATGGTGTTTCACATTGATTGATTTGCTTATATTGAAGAATCCTTGCATCCCTGGGAAAAAATCCCACTTGATCATGGTGTATGATCCTTTTAATGTGCTTTTGGATTCTGTGTGCTAGTATTTTGTTGAGGATATTTGCATTTATGTTCATCGGTGATAATGGTCTGTAATTTTCTTTTTTTTCAATATTTGCCTGGTTTTGGTATCAGGGTGATGGTGGCCTCGTAGAATGAGCTGGGGAGTGTTCCTTCCTCTGCAAATTTTTGGAAGAGTTTGAGAAGGATGTGTATTAGCTCTTCTCTAAATGTTTGATAGAATTCACCTGTGAAGCTCTCTGGTCCTGGACTTTTGTTTATAGCAAGATTTTTAACTGCAGTTTCAATTTCATTACTTGTGATATTGGTCTATTTATATTTTCTATTTCTTCCTTGTTCAGTCTTATAATGTTGTACCTTTGTAAGGATTTGCCCATTTCTTCCAGGTTGTACATTTTATTGGCATATAATTGCTTGAAGTAGTCTCTTATAATTCTTTGTATTTCTGCAGTGTCAGTTGTAATTTCTTCTTTTTCATTTCTAATTTTGTTGATTTGAATCCTCTCCTTTTTTTTTCTTGATGAGTCTGGGTAAAGGTTTATCAATTTTGTTTTTCTTCTCAAAAAACCAGCTTTTAGTTTCATTGATGTTTGCTATTGTTTTCTTCATTTCTATTTCATTTATTTCTGCTCTAATTTTGATGATTTCTTTTCTTCTACTAACTTTGGGTTTTGTTTGTTCTTTCTCTAGTTGCTTTAGGTGTAAGGTTAGGTTCTCTATTTGAGATATTTCTTATTTCTTGTGGTAGGATTGAATTGCTATAAAATTCCCCCTTATGACTGCCTTTGCTGCATCCCATATGTTTTGGGTCATCATGTTTTCATTGTCATTTTTTTTCTATGTATTTTTTAATTTCTTCTTTGATTCCTTAAGTGATCTCTTGGTTATTTAGTAGCATATTGTTTAGCCTCCATGTGTTTTTATTTTTTTACAGATTTTTTCCTGTAATTGATATCTAGTCTCATAGTGTTGTGGTCAGAAAAGATACTTGATACGATTTCAATTTTCTTAACTTTGCTGAGGATTGATTTGTGGCCATAGATGTGATCTCTCCTGGAGAGTGTTCCATGTGCACTTGAGAAGAAAGTGTATTCTGCTGCTTTCAAATGGCATGTCCTATAAATATCAACTAAGTCTACCTGGTCTAATGTGTCATTTAATGCTTATGTTTCCTTACTAATTTTCTTTCTGGATGACCTGTCCATTGGTGTAACTGGGATGCTGAAGTCCCCCACTATTGTTGTGTTACTGTCAATTTCCCCTTTTATGGCTGTTAACATTTGCCTTATGTATTAGGTGCTCCTATATTGGGTGCATAAATATTTACAATTGTTATGTGTTCTTCTTGGATTGATCCCTTGATCATTATATAGTGTCCTTCTTTGCCTCTGGTAACATTCTTTATTTTAAAGTCTAGTTTATCTGATATGAGTATTGCTACTCCAGCTTTCTTTTGATTTTCATTTGCATGGAATATTTTTTTCCATCCCCTTACTTTCAGTCTCTATGTGTCTCTAGGTCTGAAGTGGGTCTCTTGTAGACAGCAAATATATGGGTCTTGTTTTTGTAACCATTCAGCCAATCTGTGTCTTTTGGTGGGAGCATTTAGTCCATTTACATTTAAGGTAATTATCGATATGTATGCTCCTATTCCCATTTTCTTAATTGTTTTGGGTTCGTTATTGTAGGGCTTTTCCTTCTCTTGTGTTTCTTGCCTAGAGAAGTTCCTTTAGCATTTGTTGTAAAGCTGGTTTGGTGGTGCTGAACTGTCTCAGCTTTTGCTTGTCTGTAAATGTTTCAATTTCTCCATCAAATCTGAATGAGATCCTTGCTGGGTAGAGTAATCTTGGTGGCAGGTTTTTCTCCTTCATCACTTTAAATATGTCCTGCCACTCCCTTCTGGCTTGTAGAATTTCTGCTGAAAGATCAGCTGTTAACCTTATGGGGATTCCCTTATTTGTTGTTTTTCCCTTGCTGCTTTTAATATGTTTTCTTTGTATTTAATTTTTGACAGTTTGATTAATATGTGTCTTGGCGTATTTCTCCTTGGATTTATCCTGTATGGGACTCTCTGTGCTTCCTGGACTTGATTAACTATTTCCTTTCCCATATTAGGGAAGTGTTCAACTATAATCTTTTCAAATATTTTCTCAGTCCCTTTCTGTTTCTCTTCTTCTTCTGGAACTCCTATAATTCGAATGTTGGTGCATTTGATGTTGTCCCAGAGGTCTCTGAGACTGTCCTCAGTTCTTTTCATTTTTTTTTCTTTATTCTTCTCTGAAGTAGTTATTTCCACTATTTTATCTTCCAGGTCACTTATCCGTTCTTCTGCCTCAGTTATTCTGCTATTGATCCCATCTAGAGTATTTTTAATTTCATTTATTTTGTTGTTCATCATTGTTTGTTTCATCTTTAGTTCTTCTAGGTCCTTGTTAAATGTTTCTTTCATTTTGTCTATTCTATTTCCAAGATTTTGGATCATCTTTACTATCATTATTCTGAATTCTTTTTCAGGTAGACTGCCTATTTCCTCTTCATTTGTTAGGTCTGGTGGGTTTTTACCTTGCTCCTTCATCTGAGGTGTGTTCTTCTGTCTTCTCATTTTGCTTATCTTACTGTGTTTGGGGTCTCCTTTTTGCAGGATGCTGGTTCGTAGTTCCCATTGTTTTTGGTGTCTGTCCCCAGTGGCTAAGGTTGGTTCAGTGGGTTGTGTAGGCTTCCTGGTGGAGGGGACTAGTGCCTGTGTTCTGGTGGATGAGGCTGGATCTGTCTTTCTGGTGGGCAGGTCCATGTCTGGTGGTGTGTTTTGGGGTGTCTGTGGACTTATGATTTTAGGCAGGCTCTCTGCTAATGGGTGGGGTTGTGTTCCTGTCTTGCTAGTTGTTTGGCATAGGATGTCCAGCACTGTAGCTTGCTCGTCGTTCAGTGAAGCTGGGTGCTGGTGTTGAGATGGAGATCTCTGGGAGATTTTCACCATTTGATATTATGTGGAGCTGGGAGGTCTCTTGTGGACCAGTGTCCTGAAGTTGGCTCTCCCTCCTCAGAGGCACAGCACTGACTCCTGACTGCAGCACCAAGAGCCGTTCATCCACACGGCTCAGAATAAAAGGGATAAAAAGTAGAAAGAAAGAATTAGTAGAAGTAGAAAGAGAGAAAGAAAGAAAGAAAGAAAGAAAGGAAGGAAGGAATGAAGGAAGAAAAAAAGGAGGGAGGGTGGAAGGAAGGAAGGAGGGAAGGAAGGAAAAAAGAAAGGAGATAAAGTAAAATAAAGTAAGATAAAATATAATAAAGTTATTAAAATAAAAAAATAATTATTAAGAGAAAAAAAGAAAAAAATTAAAAAATACAAAAATAAAACAGACGGATAGAACCCTAGGACAAATGGTGGAAGCAAAGCTATACAGACAAAATCTCACACAGAAGCATACACATACACACTCACAAAAAGAGGAAAAGGGGAAAAAATAATAAATCTTGCTCTCAAAGTCCACCTCCTTAATTTGGGATGATTTGTTGTCTATTCATGTATTTCACAGATGCAGGGTGCATCAAGTTGATTGTGGAGCTTTAATCCGCTGCTTCTGAGGCTGCTGGGAGAGATTTCCCTTTCTCTTCTTTGTTAGCACAGCTTCCGGGTCTCAGCTTTGGATTTGACCTCACCTCTGCATGTAGGTCGCCGGAGGGCATCTGTTCTTCGCTCAGACAGGACGGGGTTAAAGGAGCCGCTGATTGGGGGCTCTGGCTCACTCAGGATGGGAGGAGGGAGGGGCACGAAGTGCGAGGCGAGCCTGCGGTGGCAGAGACCAGCATGACGTTGCACCAGGCTGAGGCACGCCATGCGTTCTCCCGGAGGAGTTGACCCTGGATCCCAGGATCCTGGCAGTGGCGGGCTGCACAGGCTCCCCGGAAGGGGGTGTGGATAGTGACCTGTGCTCGCACACAGGCTTCTTGGTGATGGCAGCAGGAGCCTTAGCGTCTCACGCCCATCTCTGGGGTCCGCCATTTTAGCCGCGGCTCACGCCCGTGTCTGGAGCTCGTTTAAGCAGCGCTCTTAATCCCCTCTCCTCGCGCACCAGGAAACAAAGAGGTAAGAAAAAGTCTCTTGCCTTTTCAGCAGGTCCAGACTTTTACCTGGACTCCCTCCCGGATAGCCGTGGCACACTAACCCCTTGCAGGCTGTGTTCACGCCACCAACCCCAGTCCTCTCCCTGTGCTCCGACCGAAGCCCGAGCCTCAGCTCCCAGCCCCGCCCGCCCCGGCGGGTGAGCAGAGAAGCCTCTCGGGCTGGTGAGTGCTGGTCGGCCCTGATCCTCTGTGCGGGAATCTCTCTGCTTTGCCTTCCGCACCCCTGTGGCTGCACTCTCCTCCGCGGCTCCTAAGCTTTCCCGCTCTGCCACCCGCAGTCTCCGCCCGCGAAGGGGCTTCCTAGTGTGTGGAAACATTTCCTCCTTCACAGTTCCCTCCCACTGGTGCAGGTACCGTCCCTATTCTTTTGTCTCTGTTTATTCTTTTTTTTCTTTTGCCCTACCCAGGTACGTGGAGGGGGGGGTTCTTGCCTTTTGGGAGATCTGAGGTCTTCTGCTAGCATTCAGTAGGTGTTCTGTAGGAGTTGTTCCATGTGTAGATGTATTTCTGGTGTATCTGTGGGGAGGAAGGTGATCTCCGCGTCTTACTCTTCTGCCATCTTCCTGGAAGCCCTCCTATTACTTTTAAATTGATATATCCAAGTAAGCTACCTTAGAGTGATAAATTCCAAAGAGATGGAGTATTAAATGCTGTTATATTAAATTCAATTTGTTTATAGGAATGCATGTTTACTTATAGCTTTAGTATATTATGATGAACATAAAATCATTTCAAGTAAAAAACAAGTATGAAATTCTAAGCTGACCATTATTCCAAGTACTTAAAGAAGGATGATACTGAGTTCCTACTTAGATTTACATATTGTTTAAGAAATATTGTATTCTTAGTGGAGAATAAACAGTCAAACCTTAACCGTAATGATGAAAGACCTTATTATGAAAATCAAGGCATAAAATAATAATATTTAAAAAGAAAAGAAAGTTGTAGCTACTGCACTCCTTTAAGAAGAGACTATACAATCTCTTGGAATAAATCGTTGCATGCTTTGATTATATGATAATGCCAAGAACATATATAAGTAAAATTAACAACTATAATGACCAAAAATCTTATAATAATAAAGTATGGATCACTTTTTTTTTTAATTTCAAAGGGTCAATTAAATTTATGAAAAGGTATTTTTGAAGCCATGTATTTAAAAAATAATGCCTTCTGAGAATGTTTGTAATCAGACATTACATTTAGTCTCATTCTTCTTTAAATTAATTGAGTAAACACTGCCACTAACAGCTCTATCATCAACTCTTTAAAATTTACTGTACTTTTTGATATGCCATTCTATTTCTATGCCTTTAATTAATTTTGATGTTACTTGATTTAGAAAGGTTTAGCACACATTATCTCATCTACTAATTCGTGGCAAGACCATCCACAAAGGTTTCTGCTCAACAAGATTATAAAAATATATTTTTAAAAATAGGAAGAATAGATAGAGACATAACTAGAGACAAAATTTATTTGCCTTATTAATTCTCATCTTTGATAGCATTTCCAAGAACAGAGTTTAAATAACACCATTGAAATCACCTAACACCTTTGCCATTTGGGAGTTTTTTCATATCACTGCCAAGTTCCACATGAAATGTACTTTAGCCTTTCGAGCATGAAATTGGAAAGGGTTTTCTTTTCGTGAAGAGTCACGAAAAGCAAATTTTACAATGTGACTTTTGCCCTTTTTTTGATTTATCAGTGGAATTCCTGACCTAATGAAATTTGCTTTCTTTTTTCTAGTATACCCTCTTCCCTGTGGCTTCCATACTTCAAAACAAGCACAGTTTTGAAACATGCCTTCACCTTTGGGCCATAATAATATAAAAGAGCTAAAACCTATCTTTCAGTCCACCTTGCACTTAAATTTAACAGTCTTCATAATAGTCAGTTATCCTCATAGGTGAGCAAAGGTAATGGGCGTGGAGGTCAGCAATGTTTCTGTGATAGATTTCATGTCACTATTGTTCTTTTGTCCTCAGATATGCTTGTTCTTTATAAGATTTCTGGAATTAGCCTGTAAACTAATTTCTGGCCATGGGGAACTCCCTCACTTTATGTTAAATCTCATTGTCTTCCTAAAAGAAAATACCTAAAGTAAGTTTTCTACATTTATTATAAGTTTTCTTAAGGTACACTATTCTTTCCATCAAATAAACATGTTTTTTATACTGACTTATACCTGTGTCAAATTGTTTTTTAAATCTGTTTGACAGGCCCTAGGAATGGGCAGAACATAGCAAATTATTGGAAGTTAGACTGTTGGAATGGCTACTCAGATGTGTAACTAATTGTGGAACTTTTTTTTTCTTTTTTTTTATTTGACATTCGTTTAAATAATAAATAATAATAATAAAACCTTAAAATAATCATAAATGGTTTATAAATGCAAATGAGAATGTATTGATGAAGTTTTTATTTTAACTTCTAAGAGGAATACAGCAGTTATTTGGCAACATCTTCATGCTCATGATTTAAAAGTACATATTTTTAGCTTTCTAGCTTCAGGGCCATGCATCCATAGAAGGAGCCCAATAAAGATTTGCATGTGAATTCTAATTTATGCCATAAGTTTCTTTAGATCCACTGCTTAGTTTCATTTAACGTTAAAACTTCTGCTTTCCTAAATAATTTTTGAAAATATTCATTATTTCAAAATGCATTTTGAGAAAGAAAAAATATATTTTGGATATCTCAAAGATCTTTTCTTGGAGGTTTCCAATATTCCTATAAAGCTCACATTCAGCTGTCATTATTAAAAATTAAACCTTAATGGTAGTGGACTATAGTTTCACTTTGAATTCATATATACTTCAAATATATTTTAAATTCTTTACACAGAAACAATACTATATGAGCAAAGGACATATAAACAGTCAAATTAGGAGGGAAGAAAGATAAAACAAATTTCTTATATCTTCTTAACAGCAAAATTAATTTTGCCACAAGATACTTTTTATGCTTATATAGAACATAGATATATTAAACAATTAAAATTAGATTCTGGCAGGAATTCCCTGCTGGTCCGGTGGTTAGGGCTTGGTGCTTTTATTGCCATGGCTTGGGTTCAATCCCTGGTCAGGGAACTGAGATCCTGCAAGCCACGTGGTGTGGCAAAAAATAAATAAATAAAATAAAATAAAAATAGCATAAAAAATTAGATTCTTGCATATCATCTTTTATATGCTATCTAGGAAATATGAGTTTTATTGCTGATCTTCACATAACCTATAAACTTATGTAAAAATATATAATACAACTAGAAGTAATGTTTGGCATGAGATAGACTGAAACACAAAGTAGGTTTTTAGAAAACTAAATGCTGAATTTAATTTTGCATATTCTAAATTTCATGCAGTGTTGGGCAGACATCTAAGTCTGCTTTATATAGCAGTAAAACCGCATCATTTTACAAAAGTCAAATATCAGATAATCATCCCATTTTAAAGAACCAGTCACTTCATAAGCTATGAAATGGATACAATTGATTATTGATAAAGATTTTATTCCGCTTTGAAAGTAGACTCAAGTTTATTACCCTATGTTAATGTGCCAGGGTAAAAACAGACTTAGGTAATTTCCCTGTGAGTATTTTATCTCTGAGTTATTAAACGTGTCTCTGACTCCCTACACGCTAATGTTAGAGGTTAATAGCAATGTTCTGTTTTATCCAGTGCCTTACTTCACTTAATGCAATGATGCATGACTTTGATTAAAACATAAAGCAAAAGGAAGTACAGAAAAAAATCACATGTGAATTCAGGACAAAATAACGTTACAAAAAAAGAATACAATAGTGGTACCAATCTATGTCAAGTTTAGCTAGGTATACAACGTAGTTGTAAAATAAACTATATTTTGAATTTTATCACATAAAAGAGAACATTAAATCATATTACAATATTTCCAAAGTACTAGCCCTAGTTTTGCTTTTTATACATGTATATCTATCAAAAATATCAAGTAGATGAAATATTTTCTACTGCCACAGTAGATTTACTGTGGAGTTGTGCTTTTACCATTCTCATCAAGTTTGTGGCTCAATAAAATGGTTACTGGAATTATGTTGAAATAAAAGTGTTACTGAACTCAGGTTTGGCTGCTCGCTGCTCAAAAGCCAGTAATTCGAGAGGCAAGTGTCATTAGAAAGGAAAGGCGTTTTAATCAGAAAAGCCGGCAATCTGGGGGGAAGGTGGCTTCCAGATTCCATCTCTGAAGATTCTGCTCACCGATGACAGTTTTTAAAGGGAAAAATGGGGGGAAGAATCTCAGTGAATTATCGAGGCAGGAGGTTGGGTTCTGCATCATTCTCCATTGTGTGCAGACTGGCTGACTCTCTCTTCAGATGTTTTCTCACCAGTGTGAACTGCCTGCATGATTCCTTAGGGGGCTGTTGGGGATAGAGAGCTAACCATTCTTAAACTACTTCATTCTTCATTCTGACTTCTTCTTATCAAGGAAAAGAATCGAAAGGTTAGGCGAGGCATGGTGTGCATTCAGGAGAGCATAAGTCCAGACTTAATTTCAGTTGCTTAGTGATCTCATTGCTATAATTAGGCTGTTAAGGTTAGAAGGGGACAGAAATAGGTAAACAGAAAAGGGGCAAAAGAGCTGCTTTCAAAAGATTGTGTAATTGGCTATGTGTACTTTTTAAATCCCATTTTGTATTATCAGCCCTCATATTAACTCTATTCTTACGTATGTCAAATGAATGAAATCAGTTATCATTTGCTTATGCCTTTGGGGGGGGTTTACATTCTATTTTTAATGTACAACAGTAGTTCAGTTATTCAACATTTTTGGGAAATGCAATGTCTTTGTGGATTGAGGGATGCAATATAATTTCTGCCTCTAATGGCAGAATCTCTAGTACTCTGGCCTTGACTCTGAGCTCTATTCATGTCTGTTCACAACACTTTGGTTGCATCTTATTGTCATAGTTTTCACAATTACATTCATGATAAAATGCTTCCTTATGTAAATATTCACAAATGAAATCTGTAAAAGTAGGATTGAAGATGTTTTTCCTCTCACAAGTATCCACGGTAGATTAGTTTTGCCTGATTTTGAATTTCATATAGTCATACATTATATACTCACCATAATACTTTTGAAAGTATTTTGTTGAGTTTATCAATAGTGCATTTTATTTTATTGTTCAGTAGTATTAAGGAGTACATGAATATACCAAAGTATAATTTTAATGATGGACAAATGTAGTGTTTCAAGTTTTTAACTATCATGAACAAAGCTGGTATAAACATTCTTGAACAAGTCTTTCTATGAAAGTTTGTTTTCATTCCTCTTGGGTAAAAACCTAGCAGTGGAATTGCTAAGTCTTTTATAAGACATGCGTGAGAAACTGCCAAGCTCTTTCTAAAGTAGTTGTACTATTTTATGTTCCTATAAGGAAAGTGGGTTTCAGTTGCTCTCTTCTTGCTAACAGCTTGTGTCACCTTTTTAATTAAAGCCATAATAATAGCTATCATTTGTAGTGTTTGCCAGTTTCTGTGGTATAAATTCTCCTATCATGAGTTATTTCAAGTGAACATAGAGTAGGCAAGAGATGTGTACAATCTGCTCTTGTGAGCTAGTGTAAGTCGGCTTCAGCACACCAAGGCAACTACCATAATAAATAATTGCATACTTATTTACTCTAGTAAAGTACTGAAATGTTTTGCATGGCTTTATATGTACTTCTTATTTTGACAAAAAGAATATTAAAAAGACATAGAATTAAGGGTCAAGATGTAATAAAACTAATATTTTTATTGCTTCCTCAAGGCCCTTTTTTTAGGTTTTGTGTGTGAAAATGAGCAATACAAAACTACCAGTTCAGTTTGCTGTGATCTGTGCTAAAAGGACAATACTTGTCATAGCTTTTTCAGTATCTGTGCAAATGCCAACAAAAGAAAAAAGGCAAACATCTTACTGTTATTATAAAAATAGTTTTGACCTCATAGATCTCTTGAAAAGGACTAAGAGACTCCTGTGTGTTTATGGACCACACTTGCCAACCATATCTCTTGTTTTATTGGAAATATTGGAAAATTTATATTATCCAGGATGTAACTTACAGTGAGTTACTGCATTTTCTTTTAGCTTCTCTGTTGAGAAATGATTGAAACATTCAGGAAAGAAAAGAGGGAAAGAGATGATTGAAATACAAATGAGGTCGATATACTTATAGTGTATATTTCACTTTCTCTAACTTTCATAAAGTTAACAGAATATTTTGTTTTATATAAGTATTATTAGTAAAATAAATGCTTAAAGATAAAATCTAATGAATTCTTAATACCTGCTAAATATCTCTTAATTTTTAATATGGTTCCTTTTGAGGTTTATCATTTGCTAATGAATCATTTGACATACCAATATAAAATGTTAAATCTGCAATATAAATGCAAAATCGCAATGACAAAAATGTACTTTCACTGACTATGGAGAAGTGAAAATTCTACATCAGGAAAATAACAGACTGAAAATTATGACTAAGGGTTAAAATGTCTTTAGAGGGACATCATTTTCCATGCAAAATACAATCACCATATAATAAACGGCAAATAGAACAAATACAAGTATTAATGATTTGTAGAAAGGCAAAGTTATTAAAGAAACTTTTTCAGCTACATTTTTTACATTATAATATTATATTCTAATATATAAAAATTTCTCACTTTAGAAAATAAATAAAATTACTAGCTAAAGATAAAAATATGACTAGACAACCTCTTCTATAATGCTAACATGAATACTTGAAAAAAAAAAGAGGGCTAAAGGCTCAGAAACCGTTAGCCAAGAAAAATCATTTCATACTGGGCAGAAAGTTATGAAGCTTTGTTTAAAGTTTTCTACTCCAGTACAGTCTATACCGGGGCTCTTTTGGGTTATGAAACAAGGCAGATAATTATCAACTCAGTGGTTCAGGAAGGGCAACATTAAAGCTCAGCAGGGTAAAACCAGACAATCTAAAAATAATTAAATTATTCAATTAGATTTAAAATAGACTTTGACATTGTAGTGTAAATCCTGACTTTTTTTTTTCTTTTTTGTAATGCAAGTGCCTGACTTAGGCTTTGGTTGCTAAAGCATCTACTTCCAAGGTATTGTCTCATATCAACACATTGCCAGCCACAGAACTGAACACTCAGGGCATCTCTCCTGCACAGAAGCTCCTTTGTTTTCAAGATCTTCGTTGATTTCGGTGACTGACCATTTGCCCACTTGTTTTTTTCTCTTCCTATGCTTTAAACTTTTCTTTTTAAAAAACATTTTAACAGCTTTACTGAAGTTTAATTTAATGCCATAAAATTCATTAATTTCAAGTATGAAACAAGCAATGATTTGTAGTAAATTTATAAAGTTGGTTGGTTAAACTTATGTTTAAATTCACCAATAAAGAGTGAGCCTAGCCCCCTACCACTCCATGTACCTCAATAAAAGCAGAACCTCAGGTCACTGTGATTGCTCTCTCTATCCTCTGACATCACAACTTCGCTGTGTGGCCCCAGGTGTGTCATATGCTTTCCAGGACTTGTGAGTAATAAACCTTTCTTTTTTTTTCAATTTCTTCAAGTTTCCTGATAGTTATTACTTAGGGGCATCTTTCAATCATAAGAACCACAAGGGTTGGTCCAGCCACAATATTAGATAGGCTGAAACCAGCACAAAACAGATGTTTAAAAGTAAGAAACTTCAAATATGACCTTTATGAAGTAAATTACCATTTTCAAAAAAAATGTCCAAAGTAACACAAGAAGACAGTATCCAATAATCTTTCATAGAATAAATATTGTAAATTAAAACACTATAGGGCTTCCCTGGTGGCACAGTGGTTGAGAGTCTGCCTGCCGATGTAGGGGACACGGGTTCGTGCCCCGGTCCGAGAAGATCCCACATGCCGCAGAGCGGCTGGGCCCGTGAGCCATGGCCGCTGAGCCTGCGCGTCCGGAGCCTGTGCTCCACAATGGAGAGGCCACAACAATGAGAGGCCTGCGTACCGCAAACAAACAAACAAACACTATGACTAGGAGCAGAGAGATTAGAACTTTTCTATATGTGTAGAGATTTTCTTAAGACCCAAATCATGGGGATATAGACCATCCATGTTACATATTACTACATATTAACATCAGTGCTTTCTCTTTTTTTTATATTTGATGTCAATGAAAAGAACAGGGGTCAGCTAACTAAAGCCTGAGTGTCAAATGCAGCCTGCCATTTGTTTTGTATGGCCTGCAGGCTAAGAATGTTTGCTATAAATAGTTGAAGAAACAAAAAAGAAAACAAGTATTTCATGGTAAGAGAAAATTATCCGAAATTCAAATTTCAGGGTCCATGATTAAAGTTTTATTAGAGCATAGCCATGCTTACTCATTTAATTTTATCTGTGGCCACTCTTGCATTACAAGGGCAAAATTGAGTTATGGCAACAGAGGCCAGATGACTTGCAAAGTTGGAAATATTTATTATCTGGCCCTTTATGGAAAAGAGTTTACCAACCCTTGATTAAAAAAAAAATTAGAGATTATATTACTAAGTTAAATTTTTTTTAGGAATGAGTCAGACTTTCATTATAAAGCTGAAATAATTCTTGTAAATTTCTCTCCATAGCTGTTTGACCTAATATTAAGGATGAAATATCATCTAAGCTACTTGTGTTCCCCAAAGTAGAACATACCTAATATTAGAACATAATATTTGAGAGAGAAAAGTGAAAAACAATATATCTTCAGCACTTAAAATTACTATATATTCAGGCATTGCAGAGGAATTGTTCCATTTTAATACATAGAACAACTCTAAGGCAAATTTTATCCCTGATCAATAGACGAGGAAACTAAGGCTCAAAGGGATCAGGCAGATAAATGTTGGCAGCTGGGTTTGAATTCAGTTCCAATTCTGGAACCAAATAGACCGAGTCAAGTGTGATTAGAAGGGAGTTCTTAAATGTCCCTTTATCTGTTGTCTGACCCTGAAATTTCAGTAAGTGATATGTAGTACTTTCTATTAAGTATGTGTGTATATATATATATATATATATATATATATATATATATATACCATGAAAATATTTTGAGCATACAAGACCAAAATAAAGAATAAAGAACAATTATGTGTCTATCATACTATTTCATCAAATCTAATATATTTGGATTATTTATCTTTAATAAAACACTAAAGATAAAACTGAGATGTTGTGACTTCCTGGGTTCCTCTATCAATATCTCTATTCCTATATATTCATCATTTTCAATTTTTTAAAAATTACACATTTATATATCTAAAATATTATGTCATATTATTTTAAAAATATTTTAAATGGTATAAATTGCCTCTATTTTGCAGTGTATGGTTGTGTTACAAAAGTGAAGAAGAAGGAGAGTAAAGAGGTGGAACAGTAAGAAAGGGGAGGGGAAGGAAGGAGATAGGAGGGAAGAGGGGAAGAGAAGAAGGAAGGGGAGGACAAGGAGAAAGTAGAATGAAAAACCCCATATCTCAGTGGCTTAAAAAACAACAGAGGTTTATTTCTCTCTCATATCTGATGTAGCCAACAGCTACATCTCAGGTCTGATGTAGATCAGCTGCAGTTCTGCTCCACAGGACTGTTCAGTCCAGAACCCAAGCAGAATGAATAGTACCAATCAGGCATATACCATTCAAGTGGCAGTGAGGGAAGAGCAAGAAAGTTGGTGGAACCAGAAAGGCCTCCCTAGAGTATCTGCTTGTGGCATAAGTCACATGTGCTTACATTTCATTGGTTAAAGCACATTTTGTGGCAAACCCAAAGTCAGTGTGTACACCTATATAGTTCCCTTTCAGGGAAGGGAAAAATTGCAAACAATAATACAGTCTACTAGACTGCCAAAATCGTATATACTATTCCACATTTTTTTTTTTTCTTTGCGGTACGCGGGCCTCTCACTGTTGTGGCCTCTCCCGTTGCGGAGCACAGGCTCTGGACGCGTAGGCTCAGCAGCCATGGCTTACGGGCCCAGCCACTCCGAGGCATGTGGGATCCTCCCGGACTGGAGCACGAAGCCGTATCCCCTGCATCGGCAGGCGGACTCTCAACCACTGTGCCACCAGGGAAGCCCCATCTCTTATTTTTAAAATATCTTTTTTTTTTACAAGGACCTATTGTATAGCACAATAGGACCTATTGTATACCTATTGTATAGCACTCAATATTTTGTAATAATCTATATGAGAAAGTAATTTGAAAAAGTATATATGTGTGTGTATGTGTGCATATATATATATATATATATCACTTTGCTGTACACCTGAAATTAACACAACATTGTAAGTCAACTATACTTCAATTTAAAAAAGAAATTTTAATAAAGTAAAAATTTATAACACTTTATAACAATAATGTATACATAGAAAGTAATTAAAAAGATCTTTCTGGTGATTATCTCGGGGGACTTAGGAAGTACTTTCACATTCTATGTAATTCATCTCTTCATGTGTAAAATGTTTTGAAGAAGGAATTACAGTTGCCAAAATAAAAATAATAAAGATGTAAATAATCAAAAAAATCTTTTTCATCCCTCAACAGGAGATTCTGAGTGAATTCCTCAATGTTAGCTTCCAAATTACTAAATTATTTTTTGAGTCCAGGGAAAAAGTTACTTTGTCCATTTTATTTTTTAGAAAATTGTTTCTTTCTTTTTAAAAAAATCACTTGTGTTAATTTACATTTGCCGGTTTCATTTCAAAATTCCCTGTTTATTTTGTATTAGAAGTTTTGTCTCATTCATCATTTGAACATCTTAGATAATTCGATAAAATCACTGGCATCTGGAGAGAATCCATGTTTTGATTATTGATTTTGGTGATTATGTTTCTCTGGACTAGATTTATTTCTGTATTTTGGAATGAAGGTTTTCAGGCTCATTTTATTGGGAAGGATAATCTTACTATTGTTGGTTATTTTTTTCTCTCCCTCTGTAGCTTCTTCTCCTTATCTAGTATTTTTTGCTTGCTTCTACTTTAATCTTTCAGTACCTATACAAAATAGGTCTTACTAGGCTTATGGTATGGTTGCAGCAACATTGAGTGTGTGAATGATCAGTTGCAGAATCTGCTGGCAATTTACTTCACTTTCTGTATAGGAGGATGTGTCTGTGCCCTACTATTTTCCTAGGTTTGTAGTTTTTTGGGAACCTGTATTCTCAACAAAGACTGGCAGCAGGGGGTTTTGTTCAATGCTTGGTTGCTACCTTACTTTCTTCTTTCCTTCCTTCCAACTTCCTTCCTTCCTTTCTGAATGGGAGAAGGCATCATAGCCCTTTGATTTAAATAGTCTGATTCAACAACTATTTTATGCCAACGCCCACCACTCCCCCCCCAACCTCGTTTACCTTGGAAGAGATGAATGCACAGTCACTTCTGCCCACTCCCAGAGGAAGAAGTCAACTGCAGTTTCAGTTTCAGCTCTAGCTGCAAGTGCTGATTTTGATTTTTGTGCTGTCCATGGTCTACAAATTTTCATTTCCTGTTTTTTGAGCCCAGCTAAAGTTTTTTTTTAATTTTATCTTTTTACATTTTATTTATTATTGCTATGTGTTTTGAAAAAAAGGAATTATTGGAACATAAACTCACTATACGATCTTGGACTGGAAATCAGCATGAAAATAACTGCTAATGCATAAAATTTTTGAGGATAAGTAACTTCTAGGGAGAGAGAGACTTGAGTGAATGGAGTTGTAGTCCATTGGCGAAACATCAATTTGTTGGTGAAAGGAGAAGGGAAGATTTGTGGTCATTTCCTCAGCATGTGCTATAGTCCTATGCTTTTGATGAAAGTACAAGGCTGGAAGGAAATAGACTCTTTTTGGCCCTACTAATCTCAGCTCTTAATAGCATCATTTATTGCCCTGTCCATAATCTGATATTGGAGAAGTGAATAAATATTCTCTGGTAATAAAATATTTGAAAGAAATATACCTTTTAGAGTAGTATTTGAAGTTGAGGAAGAGCTAATTTACCAGATGGCACCATTTTATACTCAAAGTGTTCATTTGCCTCTAATGGATAATTTCTTTAACACTGGTTATTTCCACTCATAAATAACAAAATTAACAGTGGTTATTTCCACTCATTCTGATTAACAGTATGGTTGAGACCTCTCTACTTGGCTGAACCATGTAAAAAAGAACCTTTGAGGCTTCCCTGGTGGCGCAGTGGTTGAGAGTCCACCTGCCGATGGAGGGGACACGGGTTCGTGCCCTGGTCCGGGAAGATCTCACATGCCACGGAGCGGCTGGGCCCGTGAGCCATGGCCACTGAGCCTGTGCATCCGGAGCCTGTGCTCTGCAACGGGAGAGGCCACAACAGTGAGAGGCCCGCGTACCGCAAAAAAAAAAAAAAAAAAAAAAAGAACCTTTGTTCAATTTCACAACGACTTTCATAATGAAGACCAGAGAAGGTGGCTTAATAATACAGAACTATTGCTAAAATGATTCGCACATTGGCATTTCCCTTTTTCTTTCTCCGAAGACATTTGTAATCCCCTAAGAACCTTCTCCTTTTGGGCCCAGAGGTTATAACATATGTTCATAAATTTTCTGCAGAGAAATTTTTGGTAACGACTGAGAAAATGAGTGTGAACTACCTTAAAAGTCAGGCTTCCAGTGAAGCCTCAATCAATTCAACATGCAGCTCTGAAAGTGTAATTGCATTTAAGGTAACGTGGCAATCTTAGAGCGAATGATAAAATATCTTGGCATGAAAGCCAAATATTTTATTCTTTTCATGTTTTATTCAGGATTTAGTTGAATCTTATATAAACTACAATTCTTTATATTTTTGATTATCTGCTTTATCCACCTATAGCAAATAAGACAATAAATAGTAAAATGGTAAAAGAGAACAAGCAAGGTGCTAAAGAGAAGAACAATGGAAGAAGGAAAAAAAATATGACAGGCTGCCAAAATAGAGCCATAACAAAAGGATATAATAATTACTGTTCATTAAGAAAATATTTATATTATATTTGGAAACCTCTATTAAAGCAAATAGTAAAATAGGTAATGAAATTGAGAAAATTTCTACAAAATGGAAAATATTAAAAAAAAATGTTCGGACTGCAACAGGAAAAGGTTTTCATTACCATATTCCAGCAGGTGGTCCATAGAACACTAGCATGGTGTGAATATATTACAAGAATGCTGACATTTTTCACTGCTTGAGGTCTTGGGATGCACAGAGCCCATACTAAGAGAACCCCAGAGCCCATTTTCTAATGCCAAAGCATCCTTTTCCTTTTATACCCTGTACTTTGAAACAGAAATATTAGGAAGTACTGTTCTGGATAATTTATAACAGATAAGGACAGAAATGCTCAGAGAGATAAAGCCATTAATATGATCTAAATTGTAAACTCCTTGTTGGCAGAAATTATGGAGTCTTACTCGTCTTTGTGTCCCATCCCCAGCAGGTGCCTGACACATGGAAATTGTGCAGTAAATATTTGTGAGTGAATGGCAATGAGGGATAGAGGCAACAAATGTGAGGCAAACTGAAGCTTGAAGAATAGGAATGAGAGAATAGAATAGAGAGAGAGTAAAATAATGGGCAATGACACAAGCAAAATCATGGAAGAGGTGAGGAATATATACAAGTAGAAGAGAGTAGAAAGTAAGACTATGGGGGAACATTGAAATTATATTGGTATATGTTTTAGGTTAAATGATACATCAACATAGTGGATTGCTTTCAGATTAATGGGGAAAAAAAGCCAAGTTTGGAGTAAAGCACAGGAGAGTAAGAACCCTACAAGTTATAAAAATAGTATACTTGCTTTCATACATACTTGTTAAAATCTTTTATAAAAATAAATATCCCACATAATTTTATGAAGTCCAGCATTAAGATAATTTTGAAGGAGAAAGCTAATAAAATTGCATCTTAAACTATAGATATCTGGGGGAAAAAGAAACTAGAAGAGTTAGATATTTTTTTAATGTGGTATTTATTAAATTGACCAGAATCAGCTACTGCCATTTTTTTTTTTTAAATAAAGAGATTCCTAGCTTTACCTTTGAGAATTTGATTACTGGGTAGAGTTCTAATAATTGGGGTATCTCATTAGGACTTTCTGATAGTCACCTTTAGAAAATGGATTTAACAAACAACTCACAGCTTGAAAGTGGGGATGAGTTCTTCTAGCAGCTAGTATTCACTGTAAATAACATTCTTGAGAACTGCTCTTAAAAAACATAATTGGAAAATAATCTAGGTCAATACAATGTTCCTTTTATTTTCTACAGTCAATATTATCTGATTGATTTTTATATCAGTCATTAACTGAAGACAAATATAAAATTCCAAGAATTTGACCTTCTAGGCAATCACTTATTTAAACATGGACAACATGAAGCCTAATACTAAAATGATCCTTAATCAGTGTGTTGGGAATCACCATACATTTATTTTATACATTTCTTTCTCGATCATGCTGTTGTAGATAATCCCTGACTCATACATGTGTGAATACTATGAACTTTTTTTCAGTAGAAAGTGAACCACCTCCCTGGGGGATTCATTAACTTGAAAATCCAACCCCGGTGTGGCCCAGCCAAATAATATGTTGTTGATTTTGCTTACTATAGGTTATTTTGCTTTAATTATGAAGTTGTTTTCACTGTAATAATATACTTGGAAATCACCGAACCAAGAAACTTTCAGCAACGAAAGGAAAATTAATTACCTACATGAAGCTATAAAAGTTCAAATTACTTAAGAAAAATTAGAATATTGTCAGTAGATAGGATGATGAGAAATGGTTTTAATGATCATGTATAATTTTTTAGAAATTATTTGGTGCTAAAGGCTAATTACCTATAAGCAGTCCAGATTTTAAATTAGAGCCACTTCCACACATCATAAAACAGTGGCATTTTGAGGATTATTCACCAAATGATTACTTATGATATTTTTAAGAGAACATGTACTCCATTTTGATGGCTTCTTTTCTCAGTGTAGTGACCTTAGCTATACAGTTATCAACTTGTATGGGGTCATTTCTTAAAGTTACACGTTTTCTCTTTCCTGGGTATTTATGTTGTGTAATTATGGGGATTATTGATGGTCTTTTCAGTATGATGGATCCACGTTCTTAAAATCTAAAACTTTGCACCTTTAATTTTACATTTTTTATCTATTATCTGAAATCAGTGAAAGAAAAATGAGGATTTTGAAAGGAATTCATTTATATATTTCTTCTTGGTACAGTTATTCCACTTAACTGTTTCAGCTATATCAAAGGAGAAAATAGAATAATCATTTGTAGAATTTTGAAAACCATAAGATATAAGAAACTTGATCATTTTTCAGTTACTGAACTAGAACTACAGCAGACATTTAATATATCCAATAAATGTGCAGATAAAATGAAAGCACTATCATAGTAATATATAACTCAAAATTAACATTTCAATGACTTCTTCAAGTACTGAATATAACATCATTTGCAGAAAAATGAACTTAGCAGCTCATCAGACAGCTAGAAAAGGGAAATTTCCAAAATAATTTTTTACATCATTCTCAGGTATTAGGCCATTAATAAAATGGTAAGCTTTTCTACCCTATTTCTCAGGGTAGAAAATATTTAGAGACTGATTTATAAAAATACGGTTATTTAGACTTCAATGACTCAGAATCATCTTTTAGTATCTTTCTTTCTGAGAACATTCTACAAAACATACTGTTTTAAAGGATAGCTATCATTACAAGTTTTAGGAATAAGTGTAAGTAACTAAATTTAAATAATATTTTCTTCAATAATATTTTAGAGTTGTTTCATTTTTTAAAAATAATACAAATGGTGAGAATTAATTTACCAAAAATTAAGGCAAAGTTTATATTATGATAAAATATATTTTATAAACCATTACATTTCAATTTTATTTACCTAAAATTGAGTCATCACTATAATATTTTTATAGTTTATTACTGCAACCATTTATATTTTATACAAATAAATATGTAGAATTTAGATTAATAAGATTTCCCAGCCCTATCTTATGCAGAGTTTTGGAAATACTCTGAATCTTTAAATCTCTCTCTCTCTCTCTCTCTCTCTCTCTCTTGCGTGCACACACACACACACACACACACACACACACAGAGGCACACACAGTCAACCCTCGGGACTTTTCAGGAATTACCAAGTGAATAATATAAAGCCAGGTAGTCATCCCTTTATGTGTATTGAGAACACACAAGACAAATAATGCTAACTGAAGAAATTTTCATGAGTTTTGTCACAATAAAATATGCCTTCATTTTGTTTCTGTCCCCCCTCTCCAAATGAAAAATAGAAGCAGAGCTCACACAAAAGGAATTTAAAGATTGTGGAGGGAAAGAGAGTTGGGTGACAACGTTTAAATGTACTTGTGTAAATTCACTTAAATAGTTTGTATCCTTTAATATAAAACAGATATATCATACAGAGATTGACATAAAAACAAAATCAGTGACATTTTACATCTTAAATCTTTAATGATGGTTACTAAACAATTTCCATTTTTCCATCCCTTGTTTATCAGAAGTTTTTCTAGTGCTCTTTAACTTTGTTTTGTTTCATTCCAACTGGTATTCGGTCTGAGAGTTGCTTTTATGAGCCATTTCTTCCATCCAGTGCCATCTTACCTTGTGACTAGGAATACTTGAAGCATAACCTCAAGTCCCTCCATGGTTCCAAATGGTGAAAATAATTTGGCCATCATATGGGAAAACAGGCATTTTCATACACTATTAGTGGGTTTAGAAATTGGCCCTACTACTTTGAAGGTTGACTTGCACCTTCTGTCAAAATTGAAAATGCACATACTTTTTAAAACAGCAATTCCATACCTAGGAATTCATCAATGTGTTAAAATTACTCACATGTGAAAACATATGAATGAGAATACTTCATTGTATTTCATTGTGGCAGCAAAAAAATTTAAAGCAACCTAAATTCTATAAGGTCCTAGTTAAATTATAGTTATCCATATAACAACATACCATATAGTTTTTTTAAAAAAATCAAGGTAAAAGTATACCTTGTGATATGGAAAGTGTTTGACATCATTAAGTAAAAAAAGCAAGTTTTACCAAAATTATACTGTTTAGGTGAAAATATATATGTGCTTATATAATTATATAAAATTTTGGAAAGATGCAAAAGAAACCAGTTCTGACTCTCTTTTTTATTGAAGTATAGTTGACTTACAACATTATATTAGTTTCAGGTGTACAACATAATGATTCAATATTTTTATATCTTATACTCCATTTAACTTTATTATAAAAATATCTTATTTATTTTATTCCTAGTAGCTTGCAACCTCTTAATTCCCTTCCCCTATCTTTCCCCTTTTCCTACCTTTCTTCTCACTGGTAACTACTAGTTTGTTCTCTATAGCTAAGAGTCTTTTTCTGTTTTGTTATATTCATTTCTTTGTTTTATTTTTTAGATTCCATATATAAGTGAAAACATACAGTATTTGTCTTTCTCTGTCTGACTTATTTCACTAAGCATAATACCCTCCAGGTCCATCCATGTTGTTGCAAATGACAAAATTTCATTCTTTCCTATGAGGTCTGACACCCTTTGAAAAAGGGGCTTTAGAAGATATGGACAGGCTGTGGGAAAAGGAAACTTCTTTTTCTGTTTTACTTTGAAAAATTGAATCTGAAAAATCACTTGTATTCTTTATATAAAAATCTTCAAGCAACTTTAACCTGTTTGACAGATAGCACATACAGCTGCATAAGGTTTTGGTAACTTGATGCTGGGTACAAAGTCTATCATGCTGTTGTAAAGATGATTTAGTGTTTTTCAACAATCCAACTGTTTCCAATAACACAGTAAAAAATCTTGTATTCTGGATATCATTTTATCTTCTTTTCTATTCCAAGCTGTCAATGCATCTATTTCTAAATCAGAACGGATTTATATATTCATTTTTCCCCCATTTCAACATGTTTAACTTTAGCCTTAATGTGAATTATCAGTATTGCACCTCAAATTGTAATGCTACAGACAATTTTAAAACAGATGTAATTTGAACTTAATAATTTTGAATTATTGATTATTCTGACCTTTGAAAATTGACCATACAAAAAATTACTCAAAAGCATTTTTTTACATTATATCAAGAGAGCAACAGTTGCTAGTGATTTTATGTAAATACTTGTAAACTCCAAGGATGGACAATGATGAATGATGAATTTCTTTTATGTTGTTTCTTTTCTTTTTAAATTTCTATTGGAGTATAGTTGCTTTACAATGTTGTGTTAGTTTCTGCTGTACAGTAAAGTGAATCAGTTATACATATACATATATGCACTCTTTTTTAGATTTCCTTCCCATTTAGGTCACCACAGATCACTGAGTAGAGTTCCTTGTGCTAACAGTAGGTTCTCATTAGTTATCTATTTTATACCTAGTGGTGTATAAAATACGCCAATCCCAATCTCCCAATTTGTCCCATCCCCCATGTCCCCCCTTGGTAACCATAAGTTTGTTCTCTACCTCTGTGACTCTATTTCCGCTTTGCCAAAAAGTTCATCTGTACCATTTTTACATATTTGCCCCAAAATAATCAAACAGGAGAGAGACAAGTGCTCCTCATCTGCATCCTTCCTTAGGATGTGCCAAACCTAATAAGGGACTTATTTTTCTTAATTTTTTGAGATATGCTTTCTGAAAAGATAATCTCATAAAATTTGTAGCTGACTTCCATTTGTAATAAGTGGGAAGGCTCATTTAAAATCAGAGTGCATCCATTCACTTCCAGTCATGAGCTGCAATTGAACAGAAGTGAGTATCAACACCATTTCAGAGAAACTGGGATATACTTAAAGTTAAAGAAGCAAGATTTATTCTGTGAGAAATATTACATTATGTTTATCCAAAACTGGGTTTGAATTTTTGGAATATGAAAATTGACAAAGAGAATTGTTTGGAGGAGGGAAAAAGAAGAAGGTAAGTGGGGAATAAGACAGGGGACATAAGAAAGAAACCCAAGGACAAAACTGTATCAGAAGTGGAAGAAGTGTCCATAGGCAATATCTTTTCCAGTGCAGGTGTAACCCATAAAGTTACTCTTACTGTGAGAAGCCAAGACCAAGGTAGCTAGTACATTAACTTCTACCCCGCCTAACTCTAACTCTCACCTTAAAAGAAACTTGAATTTTCAAAATTAATTTCCCCAATAAATTGTTCTTCTACACAAAATAATTAGATAAGTGGAAAAATTTTAATAGAAACATAAAATTGAATTCTTTCTAATAATGAGAACAAACACAACACCATAAACAAGATATTGGTAAATTTATCTAAATGAAAATACAAAGTCTTAATGTAGTAAAAACCATCATATACAATATTAAAAACAAACTAAATTGACGAAAAAAACACATTTGAAAGAGGCATGAAATTGTATCAAAAATTTTAATAATAAAGAGTTGATACAAGTTTAAAAGAACAGTATACAAATACATGAACAATCTACACACAAAAGAAAGTGAAAAAAGATAATATGTACTTATTGAAGCATTTTTCATATTAGCAACTAACTTTGCAATACTTTAAATGGGAGATTGATTAAATAAATGATGTCAATATGGGGATATTAAAATTCAATATAGAAATATATTTAATAATATATAAAGTTGTCATATTACATAATAGTGACAAAAATATTTTGCCAAACAAAACTAAAATTATATTCCATTAGACACACACACATAGGAATATAAATATTTAAAAGACTAAATTGATAGCATTGTTTATCCCTGGATGCTGATTTTTTTCATTATCTATATTTTCTGTTTTTGTCCACAAATATGATGTACCTGCTTAAAAATAAATCAGGTTAAAAGTGTCAATTTAGCTACCCTGTCTATTTTATACAAAACTTTTAAAATATTATGCCAAACATTTGTCCCAATTTTTCTGTGTGTTGTAAAGAAATTTACTAGAAAAAATAATCTGCACACTTTATATTTGATGTTGTTTATCAAACAATCATTTGGTAGACACTTTTTTTTTTCAATTGGCTCTTTGGTTTGTAAAGACTGAAGTTTTTATACACTCTATGTAACCAATACACCCTTTTTTCCCCACTATTTAAACGTAGTAATTCCTCAATAAATTAACAGTTTTAAGGCATTTCTGCTGCTGAAAAATTGCAGCTGAGCTTGAATATATTTGTAGAAATATATATGTCCTGTTTATTAATCAAGAACAAAATATTGCAAATTATTACTTTGCTGTTATGTGTATTTATGAAACACAAATATTATTTCTTCAGTTTCTTTTTAGTTTCAGGAACTATATTTTTTAAAGAATGCATTATACAAATTACCATTCATTCCTCAAATCCACTGTCAACCAGAGGAAAAATACATTAAATAAATCATTACTTCACTGTGGTGGAAAGGAGCTATTCCTTAGTTCCATCAACTATGGTTAAATCAAAAATGGCAAAATATATTTCTCAGTTTGCAAGATGGAGAACTATGAAGTTGAAAAACTATAATCTGGCAAGCAGTATATTCTCTTTCCTGTCACATTTGTAACCAATAGAACTATAGTTACTGTAAGTCTGAACTTCATAACATTTTTATTTGCTGTATATGGTGCATGCTTTATACAGTCTGTTTCATTCCACACACTATAAATTTAAAGCTGAAATACAAATCTCAGAAGTTGAATTGTGCATCACCCCAGGCTTTTATTTAGGATATTTTAAGAAAGTTTAATTTTTTAATACAAGTTTGACATTAGTATAAATCCCATTCCTTCTTTTACTACATAAAAAGGCAGAAGAAGCTTTATCTCATTGTCTCAGTCCTTTATTTTTTTCAAAATAAAATACCGGTAGAAAGAAGTGGGAGCCTGTTCTATGTCTCAAAAATAATAGGCATTTGCATCTATGAGAAAGGGACAAGAGTTACTTTATTTCCATTTCCAAATAAAGCTGTGTGTGTGTGTGTGTGTGTGTGTGTGTGTGTGTGTGTGTAATAAAGAATTTAACCTTTCTCTTGGATAGGTCTGGCTTTATTCTCAGCTTTAGGCTCTACATGTCCTACATGATAAGAGTATCTTTTCCAGGTGCCTTGGGGCCACACAGCATAGTCTAAAAATGTGACTTATTGTGGGAGTTTTTGTTGATGTGGTATCTGATCTATCTTTAGAGGGGCTAGAGACTAAAGATCAGCCACTTAAGTAGCCAACAATATCCACATGTTTGAGCCCTTATAAACACTGGACACCAAGGCATGGGTCAGCGTGTCTCATTGCAAATACTCCATACATATTGTCACGCTTCATTGTCAGGAAATTTAGCACTGTTCATGACTCCACAGGACAAGGACAACTGGAAGCAGAACTCTTCTGTATTCTGTTCCATGCATCTCTTGCGTTGGCAGATTTTAATCTGTAACCTTTCACTGTAATAAACTGTACCATGAGTATAATAACTTTTAGTGAGTTCTGTGAGTCCTTTTAGTGAATTGTTACAACTGAGGATGATATTGGGAACCCCCAAACTTACAATTGGTGTCAGAAGTGTGGATGGTCTTGTGGACTGCTCACTAACTTTACAGTCAAATTACAAAAATACCGTCATAGGAGCTAACATTAGCAATGGATTATTAATTAGTAATTAGCCACATACATGAATCAAAGTAGATCTATTAAATATGAATTTAACTAATGCATGAATATCCTATGATTCATTTCCTCTTTTTAAACATAATAAAATTAAGGGCTTATTTTCTAGGAATCCTTTGATTAAGTTCATAATGTCTCCATGTATTTCTTAGACATCCAAGTGTCAGAAGTCATGGGAAGTTGTGGAACTCTTGGCCTGCCTCAGTTGCATTTCCACTTGACTGTACTTCTGCTTAAGAACAATGCAAATATGTTTTCATACCAGTATCTTGATATTTTCAAATTCATTATTCTTCTGCTTTTGAACTTTGACTATTCAATGGACCTCGGAGTCAAATTAATTTCTTTCTGACTGAGCATGAGAGGGTTTGTACCAGTCCTCGGCATATTAAAAGTATAGAAGATCAGATTGTTCTTAATGGAAACTGAAGTCTGAATCAAAAACAAACTGCAGAAGTTCATTTTGAAAACTCTGTCCCCAATCTCATTTACTATCTGGAGGGTCAAGAGTTTTCTTTTGCTGAACAGATTAAAAATTACTTTGTCTGAAGTCATTCAGTGATTGTCATATATCTAGGATTCAGTTTTCCTGATCACATGATGAATGTGGAAAAATAAGTCAAAATTAGGTTTCAACAAATATTGTCCAAGTTTTAAAGTTAAATGTAGAACCAGATTCTATTTTTGCTACCACTTACCAAGTTTTCTTCTGCTCCATTGAAAGTTTATCCAAAGATCTATACACTATATTTCTTTAACAATTTCTTTTCGTGCAAAGTCAAACTATAGCATACACATCTACAATCGTCCTTAAACCTGAGGCATGCCCAAACTAATTTCTTTAATATACAGCATGTTCACATTATTGTTATATTTGTTTTTTATTCTATGTTAACTATGCATCTCTTTAGAAAAGTATTAAAAATTCATAATGCCAAGGAAAAGCATAAAAATAATCAATAGATTATGTTTTTGAAATTACATGTTAGAGACCAGACTTTTAATAATGAAGAAAGAGTCCATCCATTCAATTTTTATTTTCTTCGCTCACTGTCCTTCTCCCTCATAGGATTTGTCACAATTGTTACATTACTAATTAATTATTTACTTAATTACTAGAGTTAAGACTTGTTACTGTCTCCAAAAAATAACATAATTAATCTATTGTTTAGATAATTATTAGTTTAATATTTGAATTCCTTGTGAAACTATAAGCTTCATAGATGCAAACTTACTGTGGATGTGCTCATTAGCATTTGACGTCCATGAACTCAGCACCTAGCATGGAGCCTGGTACCAGTAAAGGCTCAATATTTGTTGAATAGAAAAAAGAGTGAATGGATGAAACTTTGTATCAAACCAGGGAATTAGTTATAACAGAGTTACTGTATATGTGTGTTTGTGTGTGTACAAAAACTGTAGATTATATATTCAAAAGTCCTCTTTTGATCAATTAAATAGAAAATCTCCAGGAGTTTATTTGAAGATTGTGGTGTTGCTGGTGGACAACGGATAGGAGAAGAGTTGGTAGTCTATACATGCTATTCTAACAGGGCCACTTCCTAGTACTTGGCCCACTCTGATTATCTCTTGTTCATTTTAAAACCTCATCAGAGCAGCAACCACTGTTAACTTCCTCCTGGGTGGAATATATGTTTTCAAAACTGAGCAACTTTATGCATACAACTGATTCCTGATGAATAGTAGATATTTCTTATTTCAGACCCAAAACTCCATCTCAGCCTATTTTTATTTTTCATTGATAAGGTTAATATATACCGTATATTGCTTGAAATGGTGATGTGACATCTTTATCTTACTGATATTAAATTATATACAAACATTTTATAATACTTTTACTTAATACAGAAATCATGTTAAAGAATTCATAATTCTAAAATTGCCCTCAATATTTTCTGTCAGTGTTAATATTAATGTTATTATCTTGAAATCTATCATCCAAAGGAAAAACAGAATATGAAACTTCCTCACAAAAGTGTAGGAGCAGTAATTTTCTTCTACAATGCTAATAATTCTTGTCACAAAGAAAACATACTCTTATTTGCTGCTCTTGTATTGGAAGTTAGGCAATAAATCTACATTTAAAACCTACTAATTAACTTCATTTTCTTCTTAACTTAATGAGAAATATTTCAAGAGTTAGTCAGCAAATGTTTTCTTTCTATTCTCTCCCTCTTATATATACAATCCCCAAAGTGGAAGTAAACAATGAATTTATTGTTTCATATATTCATTAGAACATATTTAGAGACAAACTATGCTTTGTGAAGAACACATCAACTGATTTATATATATCAATCATTCAAAGACTTATTTCAAAATTAAAATCTTTTAGATAAGAAAATTTCTATTTATTCAAGATAAATATAGTAAACAACTCTGAACTACCTTAGTTTTCAATGTAACAACTTTCGAAGAAACTATTTTGTTCTGTTTTACAATATTGTAAATTTAAAAATCATAGTACCTTCAATTTTCTATTTTGGTAACAATATTCCATTGATTAAACTCACAATATGAGGTATTTATACTGTCTGTGACTAAGAAACATTTTGAAATAAATAGAAAATTGAAAGAAGAATAGAAAAAAGCATCTTTGATGTTTTCAAAGCAATTTCATCATTTCAAACTATACAATAGCAAATCTATTGAAAATTAAATAACAGTACAACTTTAGACTTACTATTTAATACTTCAACAATATAATATGTTATATCACTATTCCAGGAATCTAAGTTTAAATTATTCATAAAGGATAATTTGATTCTAAAAAAATTCTTATGTTTAACAGTAAATAGATTTTCCTTCTGTCATTTGACAGATTATTTATCTTCCTCAACAAGTATTTTTTTCAAACAAAATTACATTCTTTACAGTGACAAGAAGACATTTTGTATTTTTAAGTGTAAAATATTTACATTTCATTGCATTTTAGCATTTTAACCCAGAGTAAATTTTAGGGAAGCCAGAGTAGTGATGGGTCGCCTATAAAATATACAGAGGCACTATTATGATAAATCTACATTTTTTTTTAAGTTTTAATATATAAAGACTCCAGAGATCATTAAAAACATACATGAAAATTCTTTAGGTGCAGATTATTATCTTTTTAAGTTAGTTATTACTGACGTATAAAATGCTATTACTGCTTACATATTTATCTATTTGCTAAATTCTTAATAATGTTAGTAGGTTTGTATTGTCTATTTGGAACAAAACAAATCATTATTATAATTTTATCTTAAGTTCTGATACTGGCACTTTTTTTCCTTCATGCCTCACTTTTTCACTCCCCAATTCATTCATTCAAGAAATAAGGAGAGCATGAGAGACGTGCCAAACATTGCCCTAATTTCTGGGAGTGAAGGAGTGAAAACAATAACCATAGTTTTTTGTTCTTATGAAACTCAAAATCTAACAGTGAAGTTGGAAAACTTAAAAATTTAACTAATTCTAATTGCCATAGAATTGTAAATATAAGTTGTGGTAGAAGCATATGCTGGATAGACCAAAACATATGAAATTCTTATTGCATGGTCCACATTTAAGGGAAATAATATAACTAAATAAGAAAACCACAGTGATACAGCAAGATACAAATTTAAAGCAGCAACTGCTGCTTCTGAAATTTTGATAGCTTGAGTAATGAAGGACTTCAAAATAATAAAAAGAGACAGATAACTATCAATAGGAAATTACTTTCTCTGCCAATGCCAAGGTAATATCTTAAGGTTCCTTCATTGTAGCACCATAGAGACAGGCATACATTTCTGCTGAAATACAATCCTTGAAGACTTCATACTTCTAAGTCTCAACTTTGACAGAGATGGAGAATTTTTTGCGATTCCCATATTTTTTAAATTAAAGACTCCAGTTGTCTTCTCGCATATACATTTAAAACCCTGGCTACTTTTGGGAGAGTAAGACCCAATGACCTCTATCCAAAACTCTGTCAAAAATGTCTTCTCTGATATTTGGCATGAGACTGCTAGAATGCTTCAGTTTATCTATAAAATAGATAACACTGGTATGTACCTTATAAGAAAAATCTAGCAATTTTCTCTCAACCCCTTGGAGAAATCTGGGTGAAAAGTGATAAGTAAATGAAAACTTTAATAATAGAAAAATGAAAAAGTGCTGTGTATTACTATATAGCTCATTTATTCAAAGACTTTTTGAAATAATGAAATTCCTCATTATCAAGAGTTTCTTTGGCTTAATTTGAGTAGTTTTGCTTACAGTATTGAGCATAATATTGAGTCTATATTGAGTGTATTATACTTTATATTCATTATAGTAATATGTGTTTCAGAAAGAGGTTGTGTTCTATTTAGGACATATATATAAACATATACATACATATATACATATATATGTGGCATATATATATAACATACATATGGTTTTATAATAGTGTCAAGTTCCACATGTTCTATAAGTTAAAATTCTATTAAAAACTTTCTTCCTCACCTAACTAGTGTATTTTCAAAATAAAGAAAATGATGTCAATATTATCTAAAAATATTTTAAATTATTAATAATAATTATAAATGTTTTGATCAAAGTAAAAATTAGAAGGCAATAGGCAATGCACTGGACCTTCATTGTCACTGCATTATACAAGGCAAAACTGTTTAGCACAAAGAAATATTACACAGCAGACTCAGTATATGTGGACTATTAACAGGATTGATTTTCTTGAACACAATATCCCTTGAAATTATATCAAGGGAAAAAGAAAATAACCTGACATTTAAAAAGTGTCAATAATGCTTTAATATAATGAATAAATGCAGAGGAATAGTAAGCTTTTACAAACATCAGCTTGTCATTTTCTTAGTATATCAAACAATGCACATTCTGTGGAATAAATAACTTGACAAGTGCATACCGGTTAAACATGTGCATAACCACAAAGCCAAGGAAATCTTACCACCTCTGTCAATACACTCAACATGAAATGTCAATAAGATCATATATAACAATCTCCAAAAGAAAATGAAAGAAAATGAAATGCCAAAAGCAATAGGTCAAGAGAAAAGCAGAGTTAGGAGTAAGGTGGACGAAGGGTATCTAGTGTCAGTAAGTCTCTGGAAAAATACATCAAAAATCTAGAAACTGCTCAAAGAAGACATTTGAAATCACAGACATGGAACAGAAATAATTTCCCTAGCAACTCAAATATCAGGGAGTATTCTCAAGGCTTAATCTCTCCCCTTTCTCTTGGCATAATTGTCTTTCCTATCCCTGTCTCCCTGCAGAAGAATTAATGATTAAGATTCAGTATGTATGTCAACAGAAGCCATGAATGTTAATTTTAGACTTCAGTAATGACTAAGTCACAGTCAGAGCCTAATGGAATAGCCACTATGACAAGAAAATAAGGCTTAAACCAGCATAGATTATTTAAAAGAGATAAGCATGGAAAAGAGAGATGTGGTATTACCCTATTTATGTTGTGAACAGACATTTAAGATGAGCAATCAAAGGGAGTCTGATAGAGAGTATTAGAGTTAATAGGGAAGAACCAGTAAGAAATGGTAGTATGGTAGGAATTTTAATTGGCATTTCTAAATGAGGTGGAGAAAGCAGATAATATTTTGTTCAGTCAGTTTATCAGAGCTGCTTTATGTCACAATAAGATGTTGGTTATACACAGGAGTTACTAAGATGTTGGTTGAGCAGAAAGCCAGTCATTAGAATGGCATAATATTCAAGGTCCTCCAAGTATGCTATGACATTTATAATCTTTAAATAAAGAAAGAAATAAGCTAGGAACAGTCAATATTCTTTATTATCTTATCAATGAGGGCAAGTTGATTTAGGATCAAACAGTACAAAGAAACAAATATTAGGAGAGACAAGTAACAGGCTAAGCCACTAAAAGTGAGTCCAAAGACATACGATTATTTATTTAAGAGAAAAATCAAGTAATTTAAAGAAAGAAACTACAGTTGTAAAAAGTGCGTAAAACATTATGAAATCATAATCAACTCTATTGATTGTATAATTGTCCGTTCTGCAGATACCAAGACCTGAGACATGATCTTTTCCCTAGCTAGACTTTGAGCATATTACCAGCCCCCCTCTCTTACCCCATCTCATACCCAAAGAAGGAAGAAAGGAAACTAATCTTGTGGACTGTGCACAGGGTAAGATGAGCAGGCAAGACTCAGTCACTGTTTCAATTTCTTAACCTTCATGAGTACTGCATAATTTACAAATCATTGTATATGCAAGTTAGTTTTGTCCAATGACAAGCATCTTGGGAAGATGAGCATCGGCAGGTAACAGATGTTATTTTTTTAATAATTTAATGAGGTGAAATTCACATAACAAAGTAAACCATTTTAAAGTAAATAATTTGGTAGTAGTTAATATGTTCAAAATGTTGTATAACCAACATTTGTATCTAGCTCCAAAACATTTCAATCACTCCAAAGTAAGCCCCTTACCTTACCTATTAAGTGGTTTCTTCTTCCTTTTCCTCCCTCCTGGGCCCTGGAAAACTCCAATATGCATTCTGTTCCTATGAATTTCATCGATTTCAGGTATTTTGTATAAACAGAATCATACCATATGTGACTTTTTATTTGGCTTCTTTCCCTTGCCATAATATTTTGTAGGCTTTTCCATGCTGTTTCATATATTGGTACTTTATTTCTCTTTATAACTGAAAAATATTCCAATATGTATATCTATCTATCTATCTATCTATATCTATATAGATATAGATATAGATAGATAGATATACACACACACTATTTGGTTATCCATTGGTCATTGATGGACATTCTAGTTATTTTCACCTTTTGGCTATTGTGAATAGTGCTGCAGAGAACTGTGTGAACATGTGCATATTTAAGTACCTGTTTTTGATTCTTTGGGATATATCACTAGATGTGGAATTGCAGGACCATATGATATTTCTATATTTAAATATTTGTGGAATCATCAAATTGTTTTCCATAGTGGCTTACCATTTTACATTCCCACCAGCACTGCACAAGTGTTCCAATTTCTCCACAGCCTTGTCAACACTTGTGCATGAGTTAGTTTTAATTATTGCTATCCTGGTTGATTTTAACTTATATTTCATTGTGGTTTTGATTTGTATTTCTCTAATGACTAATGATTTTGCACATCTTTTCAAGTGCTTGATGTCTATTTGTATAGCTTTTTTTTTTAACGTCTTTATTGGGGTATAATTCCTTTACAATGTAGCATTAGTTTCTGCTGTATAACAGAGTGAATCAGCTAATGTATACATATATCCCCATAACCGCTTCCTCTTGCACCTCCCTCTCACCCTCCCTATACCACCCCTCTAAGTGTTCACAAAGCACAGAACTGATCTCCCTGTGCTATGCAGCTCCTTCCCACTAGCTATATATTTTACGTTTGGTAGTGTATATATGTCAATGCTACTCTCTCACTTCATCCCAGCTTAAACTTCCCCTTCCCCATGTCCTCAAGTTCATCCTCTACATCTATGTCTTTATCCCTGTCCTACTCTTAGGTTCATCAGAACCTTTCTTTTATATATATATATATATATATATATATATTCCCTATATATGTGTTAACATACGGTATTTGTTTTTCTCTTTCTGACTTCCTTCACTCTGTATGAGAGAATCTAGGTCCATCCACCTCACTACAAAAAACTCAATTCCATTTTCTTTATGATTGAGTAATATTCCATTGTATATATGTGCCACATCTTCTTTATCCATTCATCTGTGGATGGACACTTAGGTTGCTTCCGTGTCCTGGCTATTGCAAATATTACTGCAGTGAACATTGTGGTACATGACTCTTTTGAATTATGGTTCTCTCAGGGTATATGCACAGTAGTGGGATTGCTGGGTCTTATGGTAGTACTATTTTTAGTTTTTTAAGGAACCTGCATGCTGTTCTCCATAGTGGCTGTATCCATTTACATTCCCACCCACAATGCAAGAGGGTTCCCTTTTCTCCACACCCTCTCCAGCATTTATTGTTTGTAGATTTTTTGATGATGGCCATTCTGACTGTTGTGAGTTGATACATCATTGTAGTTTTGATTTGCATTTCTCTTAATGATCAGTGTTGTTGAGCATCCTTTCTTGTGTTTGTTAGCAATCGCATATCTTCTTTGGAGAAATGTCTATTTAGGATTTCTGCCAATTTTTGGATTAGGTTGTTTTCTTTTTTGATATTGAGCTGTATGAGCTGCCTGTATATTTGGAGATTTATCCTTTGTCAGTTGTTTCATATGCAAATATTTTCTCCCATTCTTAGGGTTATCTTTTCATCTTGTTTATGGTTTCCTTTGCTTTGTAAAGGCTTTTAAGTTTCATTAGGTCCCATTTGTTTATATGTTTTTAATTCCATTTCTCTAGGAGGTGGGTCAAAAAGGATCTTGCAGTGATTTATGTCATAGAGTTTTTTGCTTATGTTTTCCTATAAGAGTTTTATAGCATCTGGCCTTATATTTAGATCTTTAATCGATTTTGAGTTTATTTTTGTACACAGTGTCAGGGAGTGTTATACTTTCATTCTTTTACATGTAGCTGTCCAGTTTTACCAGCACAACTTATTGAAGAAGCTGTCTTTTCTCCATTGTATGTCTTGCCTACTTTATCAAAGATAAGGTGACCATATGTGTGTGGGATTATCTCTGCACTTTCTATCCTGTTCCATTGATCTGTATTTCTGTTTTGTGCCAGTACCATACTGTCTTGATTACTGTAGCTTTGTAGTATAGTCTGAAGTCAGGGAGCCTGATTCCTCCAGCTCCGTTTTTCTTTCTCAAGATTGTTTTGGCTAATTGGGGTCTTTTTTGTATCCATACAAATTGTGCAATTTTGTGTCCTAGTTCTGTGAAAAATGACATTGGTAGTTTGATAGGGATTGCACTGGATCTGTAGATTGCTTTGGGAAGTATAGTCATTTTCACAATGTTGATTCTTCCAATCCAAGAACATGGTATATATCTCTCACCCTGTTTGTATCATCTTTAATTTATTTCATCAGTGTCTTATAGTGTTCTGCATACAGGTCTTTTGTCTCCTTAGGTAGGTTTATTCCTAGGAATTTTATTCTTTTTGTTGCAGTGGTAAATGGGAGTGTTTCCTTAATTTCCCTTTCAGATTTTTCATTATTAGTGTATAGGAATGTAAGAGATTTCTGTGCATTAATTTTGTATCCTTCTACTCTACCAATTCATTGATTAGCTCTAGTAGTTTTCTGGTAGCATCTTTAGGATTCTCTATGTATAGTATCATGTCATCTGCAAACAGCGACAGCTTTACTTCTTCTTTTCCAATTTGGATTCCGGTTATTTCTTTTTCTTCTCTGATTGCTGTGGCTAAAACTTCCAAAACTATGTTGAATAATAGTGGTGAGAGTGGACAACCCTGTCTTATTCCTGATCTTAGTGGAAATAGTTTCAGTTTTTCACCATTGAGGATGATGTTGGCTGTGGGTTTGTTATATATGGCCTTTATTATGTTGAGGAAAGTTCCCTCTATGCCTACTTTCTGGAGGGTTTTCGTCATAAATCGGTGTTGAATTTTGCTGAAAGCTTTTTCTCCATCTCTTGAGATTGTCATATGGTTTTTACACTTCAACTTTTTAATATGGTGTATCACATTGATTGATTTGCATATATTGAAGAATCCTTGCATTCCTGGGACAACCCCATTTGATCATGGTGTATGATCCTTTTAATGTGCTGTTGGATTCTGTTTCTAGTATTGTGTTGAGGATTTTTGCATCTATATTCATAAGAGATATTGGCCTTACCTTTCTTATTTTGCGACATCTTTGTCTGGTTTTGGTATCAGGGTGATGTTGGCCTCATAGATATTGTTTGGGAATGTTCCTCCCTTGCTATATTTTGGAAGAGTTTGAGAAGGATAGGTGTTAGCTCTTCTCTAAATGTTTGATAGAATTTGCCTGTGAAGCCATCTGGCCCTGGCGTTTGTTTGTTGGAAGATTTTTAATCACAGTTTCAATTACAGTACTTGTGATTAGTCTGTTTATATTTTCTATTTCTTCCTGGTTCAGTCTTGGAAGGTTGTGCTTTTCAAAGTATTTGTCCATTTCTTCCAGGTTGTCCATTTTATTGGCATATAGTGGCTTGTAGTAATCTCTCATCACCCTTTGTATTTCTGCAGTATCAGTTGTTACTTCCCCTTTTTCATTTCTAATTCTGTTGATTGGAGTCTTCTCTCTTTTTTTCTTGATGAGTCTGGCTAATGGTTTATCAATTTTGTTTATCTCTTCAAAGAACCAGCTTTTAGTTCTATTCATCTTTGCTAACATTTCCTTCCTTTCTCTTTCATTTATTTCTGATCTGATCTTTATGATTTCTTTCCTTCTGCTAACTTTGGGGTTTTTTTGTTCTTCTTTCTTTAATTGCTTTAGGTGTAAGGTTAGTTTGTATATTTGAGATTTTTCTTGTTTCTTGATGTAGGATTGTATTGTTATAAACTTCCCTCTTAGAACTGCTTTTGCTGCATCCCATAGGTTTTGGGTTATCGTGTTTTCATTGTCATTTGTTTGTAGGTAATTTTTGATTTCCTATCTGATTTCTTCAGTGATCTCTTGGTTATATAGTAGCATACATTTTATCCTCCATGTTTTTTTTTTTTTTTTTTACAGATTTTTCCTGTAATTGATATCTATTCTCATAGCGTTGTGGTTGGAAAAGAAACTTGATATAATTTCAATTTTCTTAAATTTACCAAGGCTTGATTTGTGACCCAAGATATGACCTATCCTAGAGAATGTTCCATGAGCACTTGAGAAGAATGTGTATTCTGTTGTTTTTGGATGGAATGTCCTATAAATATCAATTAAGTCCATCTTGTTTAATGTATCATTTAAAGCTTGTTTTTCCTTGTTTATTTTCATTTTGGATGATTTGTCCATTGGTGAAAGTGGGGTGTTAAAGTCCCCTACTATGATTGTGTTAATGTCAATTTCCCCTTTTATGGCTGTTATCATTTGTCTTATATACTGAAGTGCTCCTATATTGGGTGCATAAGTATTTACAATTGTTATATCTTCTTCTTGGATTGACCCCTTGATCATTATGTAGTGTCCTTCTTTGTCTAATAGTCTTTATTTTAAAGTCTATTTTGTCTGATATGAGAATTGCTACTCCACATTTCTTTTGATTTCCATTTGCTTGGAATAACTTTTTCCATCCCCTCACTTTTGGTCTGTATGTGTCCCTATGTCTGAACGGGGTCTCTTGTAGTCAGCATATATATTGGTCCTATATCCATTCAGCCAGTTTATGGCTTTTCTGGAGCATTTAATCCATTTACCTCTAAGGTAATTATTGATATGTATGTTCCTATTACCATTTTCTTAAATGTTTTGGGTTTGTTATTGTTGGTCTTTTCCTTCTCTTGTGTTTCCTGCCTAGAGCAGTTCCTTTATATTTTTTGTAAAGCTGGTTTGGTGATGCTGACTTCTCTTAACTTTTGCTTGTCTGTAAAGGTTTTAATTTCTCCATCAAATGAGATCCTTGCTGGGTAGAGTAATCTTGGTTGTAGTTTCTTCCCTTTCATTACTTTAAATATGTCCTGCCACACCTTTCTGGCTTACAGGGTTTCTGCTGAAAGATCAGCTCTTGACCTAATGGGATTCCCTTGTATGTTATTTGTTGCTTTTCCATTGTTGCTTTTAATATTTTTTCTTTGTATTTTATTTTTGATAGTTTGAATAACAGGTGTCTTGCCATGTTTCTCCTTGGATTTATCCTGTATGGGACTCTCTGAGCTTTCTGGACTTGATTATTTTCTTTCCCATATTAGGAATTTTTCAACTATAATCTCTTCAAATATTTTCTCAGTCCCTTACTTTTTCTCCTCTTCCCCTGGGACCCCTATAATTCGAATGTTGGTGTGTTTAGTGTTGTCTCAGAGGTCTCTGAGACTGTTCTCAATTTTTTTTCATTCTTTTTCTTTATTCTACTCTGTGGTAGTTTTTTCCACTATTTTATCTTCCAGGTCACGTATCCATTCTTCTGCCTCAGTTATTCTGCTATTGATCGCTTCTAGAGAATTTTTAATTTCATTTATTGTGCTGTTCATGATTGTTTGCTCTTTAGTTCTTCTAGCTCCTTGTTAAACGTTTCTTGTATTTTCTTCGTTCTATTTTCAAGATTCCAGATGATCTTTACTGTCATTACTATGAATTCTTTTTCAGGCAGACTGCCTATTTCCTTTTCATTTGTTTGGTCTGCTGGGTGTTCACTTTGCTCCTTCATCTGCTGCGTATTTCTCTGTCTTCTAATTTTGCTTAACTTACTGTGTTTGGGGTCTCCTTTTCACAGGCTGCATGTTCATAGTTCCTGTTGGTTTTGGTGTCTGCCCCCAGTGGGTAAGTTTGGTTCACTGGCTTGTGTAGGTTTCCTGGTGGAGGAGACTGTGCTTGTTTTCTGGTGGATGATGCTGGATGTTGTCTTTCTGGTGGGCAGGAACGCATCTGGTGGTGTGTTTTGGGGTGTCTGTGAACTTATTCTGATTTTAGGAAGCCTCTCTGCTAATGGTGGGGGTTGTGTTCCTGTCTTTGTAGTCGTTTGGCATGGGTTGTCCAGCAGTGGAGTTTGCTGGTCATTGGGTGGAGCTGGGTCTTAATTTTGAGATGGAGATTTCTTGGAGAGCTCTTGCTGATTGATATTACATGGAGCTGGGAGGTCTCTGGTGGTCCAGTGTCCTGAACTCAGCTCTCCTATCTCAGAGGCTCAGGCGTGATACCCAGCTGGAGCACCAAGACCCTGTCAGCCACATACGTTAGAAGAAAAGGGAGAAAAAAATAAAAGGAAGAAAAATAAATAACTTTATTAAATAAAGTTATTAAAATAAAAAAACAATTTTTAAGTAATAAAAAAAAAGGAGAGAGCAACCAAACCAATAAACAAATCCACCATGGTAACAAGTGCTAAAACTATACTAAGATAAATATAAAAATCAGAAACTAGTCAGTTGCATACAGCAAACTCCAAGTCTACAGTTGCTCCCAAAGTCCACCACCTCAATCTGGGATGACTCATTTTCTATTCAGGTATTCCACAGATGCAGGGTACATCAAGTTGAGTGTGGAGATTTAATCCGCTGCTCCTGAGGCTGCTGGGAGAAATGTCCCTTTCTCTTCTTTGTTCGCACAGCTCCTGGGCTTCAGCTTTGGATTTGGCCCCACCTCTGCATTTAGGTCGCCCTCTGGCATCTGTTCTCTCCCCAGACAGGACAGGGTTAAAGCAGCAGCTGATTAGGGGTCTCTGGCTCACTCAGGCTTGGAGGAGGGAGGGGTACAGAATGCGGGGCAAACCTGTGGCAGCAGAGGCCAGTATGACTTTGCAACAGTCTGAGGCACACTTTTTTTTTCCTGGGGAATTTGTCCCTGGATCAAAGGACCCTTCCTGTGGCGGGCTGCACAGGCTCCCCAAGGTGTGTGGTTAGTGACCTGTGCTTTCACACAGGCTTCTTGGTGGCTTCAGCAGCAGCCTTAGCGTTTCATGGAATGCTTAGCTTATCTCTGGTTTCTGCGCTGATAGCTGCGGCTCACACCCATCTCTGAAGCTCCTTTAGGCAGTCTTCTGAATCTCCTATCCTCATGCTCCCCAAAACAATTGTCTCTTGCCTCTTAGGCGGGTCCAGACATTTTCACGGACTCCCTCCCGTTTCGCTGTGGTGCACTTGCCCCCTTCAGGCTGTGTTCATGCAGCCAACCCCAGTCCTCTCCCTGGAATCTGACCTCAGAAGCCCAAGTCAGCTCCCAGACCACACCTGCCCCGGTGGGTGAGCAGACAAGCCTCTCAGGCTGGTGAGTGCTGGTCGGCACCAATCCTCTGTGCAGGAATCTCTCTGCTTTGCCCTCCCCACCCCTGTTGCTGTGCTCTCTTCTGTGGCTCTGAAGATTCCCACCTCCGCCCACCCCCCATCTCTGACAGAGAAGGTGATTCCTAGTGTGTGGAAACTTTTCCTCCTTCACAGCTCCCTCCCCAAGGTGCAGGTCCCATCTCTATTATTTTGTCTCTGTTTTTTCTTTTTTCTTTTGCTCTACCCAGTACTTGGGGAGTTTTTTGCCTTTTGGGAAATCTGACGTCTTCTGCCAGTGTTCAGTAGGTGTTCTGTAGGAGTTGTTCCACATGTAAATGTATTTTTGATGTATTTGTGAGGATGAAGGTGATCCCATGTCTTACTCCTTTGCCAACTTAAAGGTCGATCTATGTAATTTCTTTATAGAAATGACTATTCAAGTCCTTTGCACATTTTTTAATTGTGTGGTTTCTCTTTATGTTGTTGAGCTGTTAGAGTTCTTTATATGTTCTGGGACCTAGGAGTTATTAGATATATGTTTTGCAGATATTTTCTCTTATTCTGTAGGTGGCCATTTTACTCTTTTGATAATGTCTTTTGGTGCACAAAATTTTTAATTTTGATGAAATCTAATTTATCCATTTTTTTCTTTTTTGCTTATGCTTTTGTGTCATATCTAAGAATCCATTGCCAAATCCAAAGTTATGAAAATTTACCCCTGTGTTTTCTTTTAAGAATTTTATGGTTTTCACACTTATATGTATGCTATTGATCCATTTTGGGTTAATTTTTGTATATAGTATGAGGTATGGCTGCAACTTCTTTTTTGGAAGTTGAAATCTATTTTTCAAAGTACCATTTGTTGACAAAGATTATTCTTTGCCCTACTGAATGGTCTTGGTTATTGAAAATTAACTGACCATAGAGGTATAGGTTTATTTCTGGACTCTCAATTCTATTTCATTGTTCTATGTTTATCCTTATGCTCAGACTACATTGCTTTGATTACTGAGTTTCATAGTAAATTTTGAAAACTGGAAGTTTAACTTCTTCAACTTCCTTCTTTTTCCATACTTCTTTTTATTAATCAGGGGCCTTTGCAATTACATCTGAGTCTGAGGTTTGGATTTTCCATTTCTGAGAAAAAGACACTTGGTATCATGATAGGAATTACATTGAATCTGTACATCTCTTTGGGTGGTACTGACATCTTAACAACATTAAGTCTTACAATCTATGAGCATGAGATATATTTTCATTTATTTAGGTCTTCTTTAATTTCTTTTGCCAGTAGTTTATAAATCTCAGTGTATAACTCTTTAGTTTAGGTGAGTAAATTTATTCCTAAGTATTTTATTCTTTTGGATGCTATTGTAAATGGAATTGTTTTCTTAATTTCCTTTTCAGATTATTAATTCCTTTTTGAATTGTTAATTATATATAATACAACTGGAGTTTTTGTTTTGATCTTATAACCTGCACCTTTACTGAATTTATTAGTTCCAGAGTTTGTGTGAGTGTGTGTGTGTATCATGTGTATGTGTGTTTATTCTTTGGGGATTTCTATATATAGAATCATGTCATCTGCAACTAGAGATAATTTTACTTCTTCCATTCTAACATGGATATCTTTTATTTCTTTTTCTTGCCTAATTGCTCTAACTAGACCTTCCAGTGAAATGTTGAAAATCAGCATCCTTGTTTTGTTCCTGATACTAGGGGGAAGTTTTTAGTCTGTCACCATTGAGTATGTTGTTAGTTGTGGATTTTTAATAAATACGCATTTTCATGTTGAGGAAATTCTCTTCTATTCCTAATTTTCTGAGAATTTTTGAAATGAAAGGATGTTAGATTTGTCAAATTATTTTACCAGATGTTATCTTAGTGAAGTCATATTATTTTTCGGAAAACACTGAAAAAGAAAACTCTCTGAAAAATGGTCCAGGTAATATAATTCATGTAACTATAAAAAAACAAAAGAGGAAAGGAATAGCATGGGTAATCGTAGAACAATCAACTCAAACCCTGAGAAGATACTAAAATAAATTATCTAATAATTAATTTACAATAATCTAGCAGAATATAAGATATTAGATAGCAATGTATATGAATTTAGAAAGTGGAAATAAAGGCCCCCAAAATTCATTCTTTTCTATGAGACGATGAAAGACTATATAGAAGGAGAGGATAAGAAGGGATAATATTTGATAATCTTATACTTTAATTATAATTTTTATTATAAATCATGGCATTGTGATCTATAAACCAGAACCATATGGTATTAGATTGAGAGAGATTTCTAGTGTTGAAGACAGATATGAAATGTTGTGTTATTGGTATATAGGGTCTCTCAAGTCTGAAATCAATGTGTCAGCAGGTCCGCATTGCTTATAGACTGAAAGAATCTGCTTCCAAGTACTTCCAGGATGTTGAGAAAATTAGTTTGTTTTCATGTTTTTCATGTGGCCCTCTCCATTTTCAAACCAGCAAAGGTACTTTGGGTCCTTCTCATGCTTTGAATATCTCTAACTTCCTCTTCTGCCCTCAGCCAGGAGAAAGCTCAGCTTTTAAGAGCTTATGTTTAATAACATTAGCTAGCTGGACAATCCAAAGTAATCTCCCTACTTTAAAGTTAAGTGATAAGTAACTTAATTATATCTGCAAAGTTCCTTATGTCTTGTAAGGTAACATTCAGGAGTGTAACACCATGGGACAAAGGTCATAGAGCCAAAATTCTGGCAACCTTTCACAGGCCATATGGTAAGGGCATGTGTAAATTCATTAAAAACAAAGAAGCCCGTCCCAGGCATGCACAAGCCTGACAGGGGGCTGCAGATGTGCATGAAGCAGAAGCAGAAGCCCACCCACCAGGGTCTTGGTGCTGTGGGCAGAGGAGTTCTCTCCACTGGGCAGTAGGCAGGTTGGAGCCCATGAACACCATGCTTCAGCCAAAGATGGTGCTGGAGCTGATTTTGGAAAAAAAAATTTTTTTTTTAAAGAAAACAAACAATAGTAACTACAACAAAAACTGCAAAAAGTTGTCTTCTGTCTTGCATAGCTTTTGCCAAGTAATATGCTGTATATTCTTTTTCTTGTATATCTACTGTATCTATTTTTTATCTGTTGGTCTTCATGTTTTTTCTCTTCATCTCTGTATTGTACTAAATGTTTTCAATTAAATCTCACTACTACTTTGTCAGTTTGAATATGCTGTTCTACATGTGTTTTTTTTTTTTTTTTCCTGTTTGTTTAGGTTTGATTTTGGTTTTCACTGTTTGAAATTCTCTGAGCTTGAATTTTTGTTTAATATCAGTTCAACATTTATGGAAATCCTTAGCCATAATCTTTTCACATCTTTCTTTTGTCCTCTTATGTCTCTATTATTCTGTGATTCCAATTAAGCATATGTTCACATTTTATATTATTCTACATCTCATGATGTTCTGCTCTAGTTTTTTTTTTTTCTCTTCTCTTTCTGTTTCAAGTTGTGTAATTATTATTGACCTACTTAAAATTTCATTTGTTCTTTTCTTAGCTGTGTTGATTCTAATGATGAGTCCATCAACATTATACTTCATATCTCTTACTGTGTTTTTACTTTAACTCTAGTACTTGATTCATTCCTGTTTTTTTCTCTCTGCTGAAATTCCCTATGTCTTCATGCACTTCATCCACCTTTTCTATAAACATACTAATTTGAGAGGTTTTTTTAATTCCTTAATTTATAATTTCAACGTCTAAATCATCTCTGAATCTTCTGTTGAATGCTTTGTTTCTTGTTTTTATTTTTTTATGACCTTACTGTTTTGTATATCTCATAAATTTTAATTGCATGTCAGACATAGTGTGTAGAACAACAGAGACTGAGGGAAAGAGTATTTGTGACTGGAAATGGGCATGCCTTTTTTTTTCTACTAGGCCTTTAGTTGGGGAGATGAATCAATGTTGTCTGGAACCGTGCACAATTTGGGTATTACTTTTGCTATAGATACTTTTAGTGCACCACCAGCTTCAAATTTCTCTGGTATTATCTTGTGCTTAGACTTTTCATTGGTTTGTCAGTGGCTTCTCCTCAATGTACCAGCTCTACCCTCAGCTTTAGGCCTTCCCTCTGTTCCTGCATCTCAGAGAAGATCTCTCCATGATCCCTGGTAGGTACTTGTTTATTGCTGCTTTCCTTCACTGATGTAATGGTGGGAGATAGGGAGGGTTATCTCTTTTCCTGGTTCAGCCTTATTTTTAGGTAGGTCCTGCATCCCTGGTTCTCAGGTTTCAGGTTTTCTTGGTTTATTCTTCCTTTCCACCAGTGAGAGGAGAATTCTATTTGTCTGAGCTCATCCCCTAATGGCTTCAGTCTTTAGCTCTTTAGGGAAGAATGGACTGGGTGGATCTTTGTGTGTTCCAGTAGCTATGGCAGCTTCCCTTCTCCAAGCCTGAACTACTAAGGAAGGATTTCTCTGCTATTTATCCTGCCCCCAATATTGCTCATGTACAACCCAGGGAGATTGTAAAGTGGAGCTTGCAAGTTTATGTGCTGCTCTCAGTGTTCTATGTTGACATGCTAACTGTCACTCAGACTTTAGCAATATGTTAAAATTATAGTGGGATTCTTCTTACCTGCATGTATGCAATCTTTGTCTATCCCCCTTGCCACAGGTGAACTAGTGCCCTTGCCCCATCTTTCCTTGTGTTTCAGGCTAGTTTTCTCTGTGACCTTAGATTCTGTTGAATTTAAGAAAAATATAATTGTGTACTTAATCCAGTTTTTTCTTCTTGGTAGAATGAGAGCAACACTTGTCAGGTTTGTAAATATTTGGCAGAAGCTTGAAGCCAATTATTGTAAAGATACAATGAATAATTGTATGTCTGGATAGGTAGATCCTTGAGGCCAAGGACCATGTCTTACTTATATAAGAGTAGCCTCTAGATTCAGGGAAGGCATGTAGTAAAAGCTCAATAAATTGGTATTGAATTGGATTTATAATCTTATCAATATCAGAACTAATATATGGTTATACCAGTGGTTTTCCACTAGGGTGATTTTGCACCCCCCTCCACCCAAGGGACATTTGACAATATGCAGACATTTTTCACTGTTGTCAGGTCCAGGGGTAAGTGTGTGTGTGTGTGTGTGTGTGTGTGTGTGTGTGTGTGTGTGTGTGGAAACACAGACAATTATTGATATTTATAATTCACATAAATATCAATTTCACTGAGGTTGAGAAATTTTGGTTATACAAACATAGGAATTATAGAGCACATTTTATACAAACTAGATTAAGCTAATAAAGAGTCATGAATAGACATATGTACCAAATATCTAATGATATGTTAAATGCACTGACTTCTATTTGTACATAGGACAGATCTGGCTGCAAGTAACAGAAACTCCAATTCAAAATAATATTAAACAATAAAGAAACTTATTATATCAACTTAATGGGGAACCTAAAAGTAGCGAGACTTTAGACGGGGTAGCTTCAGGGTTGTTCTTTTCCTCTATGAGTTTCCTGGTTCTTTTTTTCTTTCTTTTTTCACAAGCTGTCTTTGTCCAAGGGCCCCTTCTATCACCTTGAGGATACGGGGAGGGAGAAGGGTAAGCTGTGACAAAGCACGAGAGAGGCATGGACATATATACACTACCAAACATAAGGTAGATAGCTAGTGGGAAGCAGCTGCATAGCACAGGGAGATCAGCTCGGTGCTTTGTGACCGCCTGGAGGGGTGGGATAGGGAGGGTGGGAGGGAGGGAGACGCAAGAGGGAAGAGATATGGGAACATATGTATATATATAACTGATTCATTTTGTTGTAAAGCAGAAACTAACACACCATTGTAAAGCAATTATACTCCAATAAAGATGTTAAAAAGAAGATTACAAGATGGCCTCTAGAACCACTGGAGAAACAAGCTTCGTTATCATATCTTATATGGATTATGTTTTATAATTTCATCTTTAAAACAAGCAAATTCAAGGTAAATAAGGAGTGGGAAAGTTTATTTTGGTAGAGACTTGAGACAAAGAACCCATCCCAGGATGATCTGAAGATTATTGAAAATACCAAGGATGTGAAAACGTATTTTCTAAAACTATGTTTCTTTGCAAAGGAAAAAGTCTGGAAGAATATAAAACCAAAATATTAAACAGTTTATGTAGGTTGGAATTTTAGGTAATTATATGTTATATTTTTATAGTATTTCCATCAGAGTATTGCTACTATGTATTATTTCTAAACTCTTAAAAAATGAAGGTCAAATTAGTTCCAATGAACCAAAATACTCTTTATAAAACAAAAGGAAGGGGGCTTCCCTGGTGGTGCAGTGGTTGAGAGTCCGCCTGCCAATGCAGGGGACACGGGTTCGTGCCCCGGTTCGGGAAGATCCCACATGCCGCGGAGCGGCTGGGCCCATGAGCCATGGCCGCTGAGCCTGTGCGTCCGGAGCCTGTGCTCCACAACGGGAGAGGCCACAACAGTGAGAGGCCCGCGTACTGCAAAAAAAACAAACAAACAAACAAAAAAAAAAAAAACAAAAGGAAAAGAAAAAAGTTTAACACATATTTTAACAGAAATATTCAAACCATTAATTTGAGGGTGGTCCCTTATCTACGGAATTTACCTTAGAAATATCAGCAAATATCTTGGCTTAGGCTATTGGCTTTCTTTGGATTACTAACAAAATGTATATATATATATATATATATATATATATATATATATATATATATTCCTCCTCTTCCATCAGGCAATACACCTTTATGCTCTGGCAGAGCTTTATTGTTTGTATGTTCAACCCTAAAAGGCTCATCTTTCTTCCTCAATATTCTGTGCCACATGTATATCCTACATCTTTTGTTTTTCAATTCATCCATACCAACTGGCTGAAAACTTTGGAGTTATTCCTTACTCCTCCTTCTTTGTATCAGTTTTCACAATTAATCAATTATCATGTACTGAAGATTCTAGCTCTAGAAGATCCTCACTGTCTAAGCTACATTTTCTACCCCATGAAAACTGTCCTATTTCATACTTCCACTGTCCCTACCTGAATCTTTCAGTTTCAACCCTATTGACTTTATTAATGGCTCCTCTATCATTTATTTAAATTATCCATCACAGAGGATCTCTTTCCAAATATAAGTGAAATCTTGGCATTCCACATTTTTAACAAATGCAATAGTGTCTTGTACCTTGCAGAATTAAGTAAGACTCTGATATAACCTAACCTGGATTCTCATTCTCTTCTTTGTCTATATGTATTAGATTGACTCATGTAAGTTACAGATCCTATGTCTTCTTAAAGTCTTCCTAGAGCTGTATCCTACGCTGAAATAATTATGAGTTAAGTATTCTTCCTCAGCATCCCCAGTCTCAGGTGTTACCATGAAAGTCAACTCTGATTTCTTCTCTGCCACCATGTCTTGAGTGTTTAAAATATGCCAGACGATTTACTAAATATTTTATATATTTATTTCATTAATTCTCATATCTAACTAATGAAATAGGTTTTAGCTACTCTTCTCCCCATTTAATAGATGAAATACTTAGTCACAGAGAGAGTAAATGGCCTAAAGTCACACAGCTAGGAGACAGTAGGGCCATTTCACAACCAGGTTGCCTGACTCCAGGATTCATGCTCTTTATCATAAAACTACACTTTGATTTTATTAATCACTAGAGCCAAAGCAAACGTTTAGTACTTCTAAATTTTATTTATTCCCATATGGTTTTATTTTTAATGGTTAACTTGTCTCCCCAACGGTTTGCAAGTTTTGAAGCAAGGATATATATATATTTTTGTTTGTTTGTTTTGTTTTGTTTTTTGCGGTACGCAGGCCTCTCACTGCTGTGACCTCTCCCGTTGCGGAGCACAGGCTCCGGACGCATAGGCTCAGCGGCCATGGCTCATAGGCCCAGCCGCTCCGCGGTATGTGGGATCTCCCCGGACCGGGGCAGGAACCCGTGTTCTCTGCATCGGCAGGCGGACTCTCAACCACTGCACCACCAGGGAAGCCCTATATTTTTTTCTATTATCTTAATTCTGTGGTGCTTGGAAGTACTTTGTAGATAGTTTGTATTAAATGAATGTTGGACAAATGACTAGTTTATTCACTTCACCGAATCTCCTTATCTTAATTCATCTTAAGGTTAGTCCTATTAATTCTGATTATGTCACTATTTTGTTAAAACTGGCCTCGGGTAATTCCATGGTCTGAGCCTAATATTCTTTTTAAATGTCATATTTCACTACCTCTCTCTACAAAGCCTCCACTTGTCCAAAACATACTGTTTCATGTATGGTTCTTTCTATCTTCTTGGCCTTGGCTCTGTAGGTTCCCCTACATGTAAAAGGTTCTTCTGTTTCTCACCTCCAAGTGATCAACTTCAAAACTAGATTTCTCTGGTTCACACATGTTAGCCCTATAAACATCTATATTATTTTATCTGCACCACTTCAATGGTCCAGTGTCTGATTTATCATTGTTTCTCCAAAATAATACACCTCAGTATTTTGAAAATAACAGGATATTCAATAAATGTTAAATAAGAGAGTGGTGGGGGCAAGCTTTTAGTGTAATTTTCATATACCCCAAATTTAAATAAGGTGTATAGATTTTTCAATTATTTACATGAGACAGTAAAACATATCTTTACAATATGGGCAGTGAGTGGTCTTTTGAGGAAAACTGAGTGGGTGTGAAATATTAAACCTAGAGAAGGCAGCAACCCTTATGCCTTTCACCTCATGAATTTTGAAGACAGTTGACCTGTGGGTTTTAACCGGGTGGTTATACATGGAATTGTTTTTGTTTTCAGTAAACAAGTACTACAGTATGATGTAATACATGGTTGGTTGAATCTGAGCATGCAGAACCTCAGATTCTGAGGGCTGACTATAAAGTTATAGACGGATATTTTACTGGGTTGGCACCCCTAAACCCACACTTGCCCTGTGTTGTTCAAGGGTCAACTGTAATCTTTAAAGCATAATGGGTTTAAAAGAAAAGAGCATTAAAAAATTATGTCTTTTAGACCAAAGAAGATTGGCACAGAGATAGTTTTTATTTCAGTGAAGAATGGTACAATCGTTTTGAAGGACTGTATATACTCCACTGCCACTCTTATAAACATCTTTGATTAGAGAGAAAAACACTTCCAGACATATGGAAGGATGTGCTATTTTTATATAGTGTGTACCATAAAACAGACATATGATAATAATAAAATCAGAATTGAATTCATTTAACCTACAAATCAGATTTCTATTTTAAAAGTTAATGAGAAACTATACATAAGAATTATATAGGTGTATTGGGGGAAAACCAATTAGTTCAATGTGCTGAATGTGTTGTTGGATCTGAATTAAGGAAATAAGTTAAATGCCAAAAGCAAATGCTAAAACTCACTTTAAGGTATTCTAAGTTTAATCTTATGATTCTAAACTTAACTAGTATTTGACTTTGTAGACAATTCTCCTATGCAAAGAAGTGAATTTCAGAGGTCATATTTGGCTTATACTTCTAAACTGATGCATCTCTTTTTGTTTTCAAATGATCTGAAGTGGAGAGAGAAAAGATTATATTCACTCATCTTCCTAACGATATCTGCCTTCTATACCGTACTCTGCATTTCTAAGTTGAATTTTTCAAATAGCAAATAACTCAATAGAGAAAAGGGAATTGAAATATTCCCTTTCTAAGAGAATATTTTTATGGCAAGGTAATTTTTGAGATATTCATTTATGATTCCTCCCTACATTTCTGCTATTTCTTTTCTTGTAGGTACTGCTCTGCTTGCCTTATGAAAGATTTGTGATGGGCCTTCTAGACTTTTGTTTCTAAACAAAATTTACTGAAACCAATTGAGGAGTACAGATTTTTGAGATAAGAGAACATCCAGTGAGAATAGGAAAATAATGATTGATGGAAAGTATAAATATTTTAAAATATAAAAACAATATATATAAAATATATAAATATATAATATTTAAAAATCACCCTTATTTATAGTCATACTTCAGGTATTAGAAGGTAGAGAAAAATGGAGAGTTTGGTTCATCCTCCAAAACAGAGCATTCACTGAATGATGAGTATAGATAGAAAAACAATGGAGAATATCACTGCGAGGAACATTGCTCCAGCACCACAGAGCCTTATGCAAGATGACATATTATTTGAAAACTGAATAGTCTACTCTTGTTGGCTTACCTGAGGAATTATTGTGTATGCACGTGTGTGTGTGTGTGTGTGTGTATGTTTAAATGTGAATTTATCTATCTTTATCAGCAGCTGTTTATCTACTTGCTCCCTCATTGACTGAGGATGCCCCAGTTTGCGTTAATATCTTCTTAATTTTTTGGTTGTACACATAGAGGTGCCTAGCAGACATCCCGAAAAGGATCATTAAATTTTTTTTTCTATACCGGAAAATAAGTGACTTTTAGAAAGCACAAATGTAGAGGCACTACTAGTGCCACAGAGCAGGCAGGAGGAGCCTACATGCAACTGCTCATTACTGTGCCTGAAACCAGAAATAAAGCTGAAAGAACAAGAAGTGTCAATATAGCCAAACTGGCAATTTAAAAGAGCTCTGGTGTCAATGTGGAGGATGGATTAGAAATGTTATCAGACGTTGTAAGAGAAAATTGTCAAGATATGATGAGCTCAAAATTAAAATTATGACAGGAGAGATAAGATAAGCAGATGGATTGGAGCAATATTGCGGGGATTCATAGGGCTAGACACTGGGGAAGCGAATAGATTTGAGTAACAAGTGAAAAGAGTTCAGAATTGAAAGCCAGGTTTCTAAGAATCTGGTAGATAGTTGAGGCATCTTCTGAACTTAGAGGGGTAGAGAATATTTGAAAGAAAAATTTATAAATTTTAATTTGGACATGTTTTACTGAGAAATCTATGAAATATACACATTTTGAGGTTCAGAGTTAAGGAGAAAATTCTGAGTTTCATATAGCAAGATCCGAGATTTTTTTTTACATTTTTGAGAAAGAAATGTCTTAGCAGTAGAAAGTTAAAGAAATATAAATAATCAGCAGGATTCACAATTAATGGAGTACAAAAGATCATAAATGGTACTAAATCTGTTTTGACTCATGTTTAATGAATTTAACCCTGAAGCAAGAATAATTAAATAGCACAATATCTGAACACTAACATGCTTATGCAGAGTGGAAGCATATATAAAGGTGTTTCCTTAAGCTGGCATGTGCTTTTAATTTTCGAATAATTGGCAAATACGGCCTTGTTTAATATTCAAATTGACTTATTTAAAGTACACAGAGAAATATTGTCCTTATTTGGAGAATGGAGAAACAGCAGCCCAGAGAGAAGAAAGGTCTTTCCACAAGTAATGAACAGAGTAAATTCCATAGACTCAGTTTCTTGATTCTTGCATGAGCACTCTGTCCATTATACCCTATTCCTTTTTATTCAGGGAAATTGTAGGCAATGAGATAGCTACTTCGTAATTAATTATTCACTACATATTATAAAATATTATTTCTAAGGGCTAAGAAAATAATTGCTTTTATCTAGATTCAAGAATTGATATTTGAATCTAGCCATAACAAAGTACCAAAAACAGGATGATTTAACACAACAGAAATGTATTGTCTCTAGAAGTCCAAAATCAAGATACTGGCAGATCTAAACTCTCTCCAAATCTTTCAGAGGAATTCTTCCTTGTCTCTTCCTAGCTTCAGGTGGTTTGCCGGAAATGTTCACTGTTCCCTGTCTTTCAGCTGCTTAACTTCAACCTTTGTCTTCCTTGTAGCCAGTATTCTCCCTTTGTCTCTGTCTTCAGATAGCCTTCTTATAAGTTCACCAGTCATATTGGAGTTGGGGCCCACCCTACTGCAGTATGATCTCATCTTAACTAATTACATCTACAACAACTCAATTTCCAAATAAGGTGGCATTCTGGGAAACACGGGGTTAGGACTTCCACATAATTTTGGTGGGTGTGGGGGTACAAAAATTCAACCCATAACACCAACATACCTAATTATATCAGTAAAATATTGTGTACTTACTATTAAGTTTAATTAATGAATATATTTTAAATATTAGAAGAGGCATTTGAAGATTCAGAAATATAACCCATACTTTAAATTATATTCACAAAGAATTCCTAAATAACTTTAGTATGTAATATTTAATTGACAAAGAGAAAGGGGTGATTTAAATAGTCTTAAATTCTAGTTTATATGTCAACTAATAATTTTGTTTTCTTGACATAGAATTATTTTTCGATAATATAAAAATAGTTCCATGATAAAGACATATGAAAGATTGCTATTCACTAGATAGTTTAAAAAAAGAGAGAAAAAGGAATTTACATTTTGTTTTGTAGATTATAAAGGAAGATTTTTGCCATGAGAAAATATTATAAATATACTTCCTCATGTAAATTTATAACTATTATATACAAATATATGGTTTAATTTAATGTTATTATTTAATTTCATAAATTCAAATTACTGTTTACAAGCATCTTTTTTTTTTTTTTTTTTTTTTTGTGGTACGCGGGCCTCTCACTGCTGCGGCCTCTCCTGTTGTGGAGCACAGGCTCCGGACACGCAGGCTCAGCGGCCATGGCTCACGGGCCCAGCCGCTCCACGGCATATGGGATCTTCCCGGACCGGGGCACCAACCCGTGTCCCCTGCATCAGCAGGCAGACCCTCAACCATTGCACCACCAGGGAAGCCCTACAAGCATCTTAATAATTATGTGTCTTGGTCTGCATCTACTTGATAAAGGATAAAATAATATCTCTTCACAGAAAATGTATTCAGATCATACCATAACTAAAGGTATATAGAAATACTATTAATAAATTCCATTCAAAACACCAAAAATTTGCAAATATTTTCTCCCATTCTGAGGGTTGTCTTTTCATCTTTTTTATGGCTTCCTTTGCTTTGCAAAAGCTTTTGTTTCATTAGGTCCCATTTGTTTACTTTTGTTTTTATTTCCATTTCTCTAGGAGGTGGGTCAAAAAGGATCTTGCTGTGATTTATGTCATAGAGTGTTCTGCCTATGTTTTCCTCTAAGAGTTTGATAGTTTCTGGCCTTACATTTAGGTCTTTAATCCATTTTGAGTTTATTTTTGTGTATGGTGTTCGGGAGTGTTCTAATTTCATTCTTTTATATGTAGCTGTCCAGTTTTCCCAGCACCAGTTGTTGAAGAGACTGTCTTTTCTCCATTGTACATTCTTGCAAAAAGACAGCCCTCAGAATGGGAGAAAATATTTGCAAATGAAGCAACTTACAAAGGATTAATCTCCAAGATATACAAGCAGCTCATGCAACTCAATATCAAAGAAATAAAACAACCCAATCCAAAAATGGGCAGAAGACCTAAATAGACATTTCTGCAAAGAAGATATACAGATTGCCAACAAACACATGAAAGGCTGCTCAACATCACTAATCATTAGAGAAATGCAAATCAAAACTACAATGAGATATCACCTCATACCAGTCAGAAAGGCCATCATCAAAAAAATCTACATACAATAAATGCTGGAGAGGGTGTGGAGAAAAGGGAACCCTCTTGCACTGTTGGTGGGAATGTAAATTGATACAGCCACTACAGAGAACAGTATGGAGGTTCCTAAAAAAATTAAAAGTAGAACTACCATACAACCCAGCAATGCCACTACTGGGCATATACCCTGAGAAAACCATAATTCAAAAAGAGTCATGTACCACAATGTTCATTGCAGCTCCATTTATAATAGCCAGGACATGGAAGCAACCCAAGTATCCATCAACAGATGAAAGGATAAAGAAGATGTGGCACATATATACGATGGACTATTAGCCATAAAACAAAACAAAATTGAGTTATTTGTAGTGAGGTGGATGGACATAGAGACTGTCATACAGAGAGACCTAAGTCAGAAAGAGAAAAACAAATACCGTATGCTAACACATATATATGGAATCTAAAAAAAAAAAAAAAAAAAAAGTTCTGAAGAACCTAGGGGCAGGACAGGAATAAAGATGCAGACGTAGAGAATGGACTTGAGGACCCGGGTAGGGGGAAGGGTAAGCTGGGATGAAGTGAGAGAGTGACATGGACTTATATATACTACCAAATGTAAATAGATAGCTAGTGGGAAGGAGCTGCATAGCACAGGGAGATGCGCTGGGTGTTTTGTGACCACCTAGAAGGATGGGATAGGGAGGGTGGGAGGGAAATGCAAGAAGGAGGGGATATGGGGATATATGTATAGCTGATTCACTTTATTATAAAGCAGAAACTAACACACCATTGTAAAGCAATTATACTCCAATAAAGATGTTTAAAAAATTTTAATGAAATTAAAAAAAAAAACACCAAAAATTTTTTACTGCATTTGCCCTGTCACGTAGAAAAGGAAAGCACATGTGTACCATGCTGCAGGGAAATATGGTTTAGGGCAACTACATCTGAACACAGAGAAAACTGCAATTTAAAAAATCTTACATGCCATTTCCTTCCAAAATACACTAGGTATATGTTTACTCAACTATAGCAACCCAAATTTGTGAGGTAAATGGAAATTCAGTGACTGAGAATCTTTTTTTCTCCCTTTTCTTCTTAAATATAAAATATATTGGTTCTTTGTCACGGCTCATAAATCAAAGATTAAGTAATGACTATCCATCTTCAGAATGCCTGGGAATTATAGTAGGAAAAAGAAATATCTTCTTTTGCATTTATAATTTGTATTTTATATAAATTTTATATTATACAAATTTTATAATTTTATAATTTACTTTTGTATATTTGTCATTCAGTGGTATACAATGCCAGTTATCGCTACTAAACACAGACAAGCAAAACACACACACACAAACAAGCAAAGAGAAATCCTCACCTCTCTGAACATTAGAGGTACTCTGAAAAATGATATTTACAAGCGATTTTAACTATGTTGGCAAATCTCACTCCAGTGCCAGGTACGAAGAGGCAACATGACTTTGTTAGCTAATCCTGAACTCTTGGAAAGTGATTCAATGACAGCACTAGTTCTTCCTGTATGCAAATTAAAGAATGAGCTAGGAACTATTCCATCTGCTTCTCCCACATGAGCCAGTGCCTAAAGCCCTTAGAGCTTAAGATATAGTCCTGGCCTTTCAAAATTAGTATTTTGAAAAAATAAAATGAATGAAGTTAAGTTAGCCAAAGTTTCTCTTTGTCTATTGTAGGTTAAACAAGATTTTGTGGGTAAATCTAAGAATCTTACTGAAGATAAATATAGAAGAAACTTGGTGAAATAGGTAAAAACTAGAAATGCATGGGTTCACAGCTAGGCTACATTGTCTTCCATTTGGATTTCCTTCTTTGAGCTTCCTAACCTTACAGAACCTTAGTTTCCTCGTCTTGTAAATGGGGAGATAATTATAATATCCTTCCTCATAGGTCTATTGTTAAGTCTAATTAAAACAGTCTATGTAAATAAATTGGCACATAAAAAGTGCTCTATAAATTTTAGCTATAATAATAACTAATATAATCGTTCTATACAACTGTTTCTATGAGAAAAATATCGAGCAAATGCTCAGAAGACATTTCTTTCAAATGTTGAAACCCTGCGTATTTTGATTTTAACTTAGCCCATTGGTTTAATATCTAAAAGTCATTAAATAAACATAATCCCATACTGCATTGTTTAATTCATCATTTCTTTCATGCCAGCTGTTCATAATCATCATTATATAAATATTGAATATATTATTACTATTGGGACCTGTCCAGCCAAAACTGCCCCTGTGTATAGTTTTGACTCTACTTTGGTCCCAAGTGACCACACAGTGAAAAAAATTATCAGTATGCTTAATGGAATCTGAAGAAATGTTATGGTACCCTTAGTAACTCCTGAAATCATTTGAGCAGATAATGAAAATAACCAAACTTAGGTTAAAGGAGAATACTTTGACAAATGTAAAAATAAATAATGGTTCATTTGGCCCCTTCCAATATCCTGGATTAAATGAGCAGCCTGTCTAATGTTACCCTTACCTTCTAAAATAATAGCTAAAGTATGTTAAGATTTTATGTTATATCAAGTACCATGCATAATGTTTTACTTGCATCATCTTATTTATTACTCATATCAATCTTTTGAGTAAATTTTATCCTAATCCCCATTTTGTAGATAAGGATACTGAAACTCAATTTATCATATAGTTTTCACGTGGAAGAGTTAAGATTTCAATCCAAAACACTTAAATTTTATTAGCAGTATTGTGTTAGAGTGTAGGGATCAGCTTTCCAGGTAGGGTTGCCAGATTAAATATGGGAGGCTCAGTTAAGTATCAGTATGTCCCAAATATTGCAACTATTTGTAATTTATCTGAACTTTAAATTTAACTGAGCATCTTGTGCTTTTATTTGCTAAATCTGACAATCCTACTTATGTGAGTTTTTGTTAGTTTTACTCAGCGGATTCTGAATTGCTTCATGAGAAGAGTAAGTTCACCTCACTGAAGAGATTTTGTTTAGCTCAGTGGTATGTATAGGGATGAATTATTTGAGATAGCTGAGAAGATTTAAGAGACTGGGTAATGGAAGACAAGGGAGATGAGGCATCCAGAAAAAAATGGAATTTAGGAAAATATTAAGATGCTTAGATGGAAGGTGAAGTTATGTGATATGGTGTGCAACATAATTTTTTTCTCTAAGTACACACAAAAGCTGTTGAAAAGTTCAGTGATCTCTTTTCAGAATGTGATGAAATCCTTTGCTTCAAAGTGTGTGCTGAGTGAGACCAGAAGCTGCCTATGAAGATCCAGTTATATCTAGAATATATAAAATACTTGTTATTTGCCGCAAAGAATTGTAATTCACTTTACTGAGGAAGGATGGCCAGGCAGGGAAGAAAAGACTAAAAATCAAGTTAAATTCTGTGTTCATTGTTTATTTTTAACGTTGCATTAAGTACGTGATAGATTTGAATTTAACCAATCATCTCAGTCAGTTTGGATTGCTGTAACAAATTGTCATAGACTGGATGGCTTAAGGAACAAACATTTATTTCTCATGGTTCCAGAGGCTGAAAGTCCAAGATCAGGGTGCCAGCATGGTCGAGTTGTTGGTGAGGGCCCTCTTGCTGGTTATGTCCTCACATGGTTTTTCCTTGGTGCATGCACACAGAGATGCCACATCTCTTACTTTTTTTATAAGAATGTTAATCACATCATGAGGGCCCTACCCTTATGACCTCATCTAACCCTAATTACCTCCCAAAGGACCCACCTCCAAATATCATATCAGGGGTTAAGTTTTCAGCAGATCAATTTTGCAGGGCTCACAAACATTCAGTCCATAGCATTAGTTAAGTTCAAAACAGTGGGTTCTATTTTATATATAGTAGTGTGTATATCTCAATCCCAATCTCCCAATTTATCCCTCACCCTCTTTCCCCCCTGGTAACCATAAGATTGTTTTCTACAACTTATATAAAATAGATAACTAATAAGGACCTACTGTATAGCACAGGGAACTCTACTCAATACTCTGTAATGACCTATATGGGAACAGAATCTAAAAAAACAGAGTGGATATATGTATATGTATAACTGATTCACTTAGCTGTACAGCAGAAAATAACACAACATTGTAAATCAACTATACTCCAATAAAAATTAAAAAAAAAAAACAGTGGGTTCAACAGAATTCAAGTTAAGCCTTTTATTAGACCAGCTTGCACATAATACATATGAGGGTTTCTACTGTTAATATCTTTATCAGTAGTAAAGGGCTTGTCTATTAAACCATAGAATTTTCTCTTTTATTGTTCAAGATATTAAATGTAAGGCTTTTTAACTTAATTATAAATAGACTACAAAAATGAGTTGAGTTTTATACTTTTGTTGGGATTAACATTTACTGCCTAAGATTTACTGTTATGTGAAGATGGGGTAGAGGGGAATGCATGGGTGTGGTGAAATGGTCAGGAAACAATTGACTTGTGCAGGGGTGAATTCGGTTGAATATGTCATTGTTAGTGTCTGTTTCCACAGGGTCTACCGAAAGCTTACCTCTGCAAAGAGCTCAAGGGCCTTCTGTCCAGGACCAAGTGACCACTATCTAAGACCTCCTTCTGACATCCCATTCTTAGGAAAACTTGTCCTTAAGAAAGAAGACAATAAGAAAAGGAAAAGAATTGAAAAGAAAAAAAATGAAAGAGGGTAGAAGTGTAGCTTTTAGGGACAAGCTATTATTGACTTAGTCCATGGATTAATAAAAAGAAATAGAATAGAAAAAAAAGTAAAATAAATAAAATGATTGAGAGTAAAGAATAAAATAAAGTTCTTTATCCGATTTTAGTCCACTAAGTAGAATATTTCATGATTTATATCTACCTTAATTTTTACTCCCAAACTCCTACTATAGGTCTCATAATTTACCAAGAATTCTAGCTGCTGCACTTTTAAATTCACTTCTGTTTTTGCACTGAGGTCACACTGGAACCAATGGCATTAAGACAGACAACTGCTTGGAAACATGAGTCCTTTGTTGGCTGACTTTAGTTTAATGGCTCTATATTTGTCTTGCCAAACTTTCCATATGCTGCAAGGCCATCGGTGATTCTTCCATCTAACATTCCCTCTCTCCTTCACCCATGGTCAGACTTCATGATGGTATGTCAGCTTTCTCAACCTGGAAAATACAAAACTATGGAGACAGAGAAAGATCAGTGGTTGCAGGGGTTAAGGGAGTGTGGGATGGGTAAACAGGCAGAGTGCAGATAATTTTTAGGGCAGTGAAACTACTATGTATGATACTATAATGGTAGATACATGTCAGTATACATTTGTTCAAACCCATAGAATGTACAACACTAAGAGTGAACCCTAATGTAAACTCAGGACTCAGTCATAATGATGTGTCTATGTAGGTTCATCAGTTGTAACAAATGTAGCAGTCTGGTGAGATATGTTGGTAATGGGGGAAGCTATGCATGTGGGGAGGCAGGTGTATATATGTATATAAGAAACCTCTGTACTTTCTGCTCAATTTTGCTGTGAACCTAAAACTGCTCTAAAAAATAAAGTCAGGCTTTCCTGGTGCTGCAGTGGTCGAGAATCTGCCTGCCAATGCAGGGGACACGGGTTCAAGCCCTGGTCTGGGAAGATCCCACATGCCGTGGAGCAACTGGGCCCGGGAGCCACAACTACTGAGCCTGCGCATCTGGAGCCTGTGCTCTGCAACAAGAGAGGCCGCGATAGTGAGAAGCCCACACATCACGATGAAGAGTGGCCTCCGCTCGCCGCAACTAGAGAAAGCCCTCGCATAGAAACGAAGACGCAACACAGCCAAAAATAAATAAATAAATAAATAAATTTAAAAATAAAAAAACAAAAAAAATGCATGTCTTATAAAAAAATTAATTAATTAAAAAATATTTTTTAAAAATTATAGTAACATGCTCCACTCTTATCCATTAGAAATGATCTTTTTCCATTTATTGTGTATTTCCAGTGACAGCAGTAGTAACCAAAGACTACTAGTTTGTAAAATCTGAATTTGACCTAGTTTGTAGAAATAACTATTTCTGCATATCATATAGTACATTAAGGGTTATATTCACCCTCCTATTTATATGTTCCATCCTAAATCATACTCCTCTAATTAAATTACATTAGGATATATAAAATAAATGTCTTGACACTTTAAGACCTAGAGACTAGAGGCCAAGAGCTCTTTTAAAATGTTGGAATTGTCAGGGTTCTCCAAAGAAACAGAGCTGGCAGGATGGCAGCCTAGAAGTTCCAACAAGAGTTGATGCTGCAGTCTTGAGTCCAAAGGCAGTCTGGAAGCAAAATTCCATCCTTTTAGAGGGATATCTTCTCTCTTAAGACTTTCAGCTGATTGGAGGAAACCCACCCATATTATGGAGGGTAATATATTTTACTCAAAGTTTACTGATTTAAAAATTAATCACACCTGAAAAATAACTTCCTAGCGGCATCTAGACTGGTGTTTGGAATGATAGCTTGGCCATGTAGACATATAAAATGAACCTCAGAGGGCTGCCAACTCCTTAGTGGAGTCTAGTTCATTTTCTCAGTATCTATCCCATTCTTCAAAATCTATGGGAATAATTCCACCTTTTTGAGACTGTTATCAATTTTTCCCCACTCCCAGACTTTCCTATCTCCCTTTATGCTATCTTTCTTTTTGGATGGTACAAATTTGTTTCCACACTGAAGACACATGTATAATAAAGTGAGACAGTAAGTCAATTACTATCTTCTTCTGAATATTCTCTTGGCTTCCAAAGAGAATAAGGCTTTATGTATAATCAGTTTAGGATATGCTGTGCTAATAAAGGGTCTCAAAATTTTGGATTTGACAATGACAGAGGTTTACATATTTCAACCATGAGTCTCCTGTTAGCCACAGCTCTGCTCCATATTGACTTCATTCCAAGACTCAGGCTCTATCTAGAGCATTGTACTTCCTGAAGTGGAAGGAAAGGGAAGATTATGAACCATATATACTGGCTATGCCGTATAATGACATATGTACCTTCTGCCCACAACTGTTTTATTGGGCAAAACCTGAGTCTACCAGAATGAGGATTTATAAATCTACAGGAAAGAACTGTATGTTTCTGCTAAACTTTATATAACCACAGTCAAAGATCTTTTTTATGTATCATCTTTAAGGCTGGAGACTCCATTTTTTTTTTTTTTTTTTTTTTTTTTTTTTTACTGGCCTCTGTATGCTGTTCATCCCCTGGCCCTTAGTTTAAGGGTGTTAAAGCAGTTTGGCTTTGCCCACTGCTGCCTTCAAAGAATTTGGAATAATAGGCCTTTTGTTGTGGGCTCCTACTCTTGTTTAGTGGATAACACTTAAAGGAAAGGCCCTGGGAAAGGCATATCACTCAATTATTACTTCCTGTTAAGGCTGCAGCTTCAAAGCCACCACAATAACCATTATAATTTGTAGTCTTTTTAACCCTGGAGACTAAAAATTGTGGAACTCTTAGTCAATTTTTATTGCAGGTCACAAATAGAGAGCAACTCTTAGGACAGAATTATTGCCCTCCATTTCTAGCTCTATTCTTTCTTGCAAGACTCAGAAACAGCAAGCAGTATCCAATATTCTGAATCTTTTCTTCCATTTTCTCTATCTTTATAATCTCAGTCATCACATGGTTTTCATCCCAAGCAGAACAACTGGACCAAATAGTTTACTGTTGCATATCAGGAGTCAGTACACTTCTACTCTGCAGTTGGTAGAGCCTGTCTTCCTACCCCATCCCAAATGCATTCCAAAGATTATGTTTTTGACACTTGTAAAAAAAAAACTACAGTCTGTTAAATGAAGTTTTGTATCAATTAGAAATTGTGTTCATCCACATATAACAGAAACATATCTAAAAAGTTTTCTAGAAGTCTAAACTAGCATCTTCCACATCCATATAATTAGCTAGAACTAGGAATCATAAGACTATCCTTAACTGCAAGAGAAGCTGTTTAAGCCTGAGCCATTGGCGTTCCAAACACAAAGTTTTATTTAAATAAGTAAGGAGAAAATGAATACTGAGTAGGCAAATAGTAGTTCTTGTCATGGTGATAACATTTCTTTGCCAACAAAATAAAAATGAATGCAAATCTGTACAATGATGATATGGTTATAACATCATAAAGTAGGCATGATAATAGTAAAACAGTTTCCATAAGTGATGCTACTTCTCCTTTCTTATCATTTCCATCATCTCATATAATCCTTACAGAAAACTTGGAAGCATATATTTATACTAATTTAATAGATGGGAAAACTGAGCATCTTTTAGCTGGTCAATGGCAGAGCCAGAGACGTAATCCATTCTAACACCACAGTCAGTCCTTTTCACTGTACATGATTCCTTCTTTCTAAATCTGTGGCTAGAGAAAGAAAAGCTAAAAATAACAGGACCTTTTTAAACAAATAATCTCCATAGAATTCTTTCAATGAGCAAAAATCAAAACTATAGAACATTGTCACCTCAAACACTTGTCAAAGAATTCATCCATAAAATGATTTTGATTCAGCACTAACCAAAATTGCACCTCAGATATTTGATATTTAAGGAAAAAAAACTAAGGGACATGTTAACTATAAATTTATCTGAATTCCTTGTGCTTTATTTCCACATTAAGATAGGCTATCAGAAAATAATATAACTGGAGTATATTATCTTAGCTCCCTGTAGAAACGCTGTCTCATTTGTAACTCAAAACCTTCACTAAATTGAATTTACTGTTTTAAGAAAAGTTGATGGTAAATATTTGTTTCATCAAAAATAAAAATCTATGAAGACACAGGCTTATTTTGCTACTCATTACCCATTTTATAAGATTCATGTGATAAATACACAAGATAGGGTTCCAGAGACTGAAAATGTTTAACTGTATCTATTTAGTACTAATCACCAGGAAACTGAATTAAAGTTAAATGTCTAATTGCTGTAACTAATTACAGGGATATGTGATGGCACTGTTGCCAACTTCCTATGTATTGATCTTTTTTAGCATGTTAATTTTCTTCTTCAATAATATGAAGTATCTCCAGTTCTTTTTGAAATTACCATATATGATATAATAAGCAAAAGTAATACAAATTGCAGATTTACAGACAAATTTTCTTATACCTGAAAGAGTCTTAAGAACATAAACTGTTGGAGAAATTCTCTTTTATACAGTAACTATGAAGGGACCATTATTTTTTTAAAGAATAGTTTTGTGAATTGCTTCAAAAATCTTTCTTTTGAATAAATCCAGGTCCTATGTTCAGTATGAAGTTGCTTTATGGCATTTTGTGATTCTGAAAATACACATTCTTAAAATGAAGATTCAAGACTAAAATGAGTAAAAAGAAAATTTTTCTAGATATTACTACTGTTAACATTCTAATAATTAGTACTTCCAGTTATTATTATATGTAAGTATATAAATTTGCAGAAACAATCATATTATACACGATATTTTGTAACCCATTTTGTATCTGTACATAACAAAAGTACAGGTGAATTCTACCAAACATTTAAAGCAGGGTTAACACTTATGCTTCTCAAGCTATATCAAAAAATTAAAAAGGAAGGAAAGCATTTTAACTCATTCTACAAAGTCAGCATTACCCTGATACCAAAACCAGAAAAAGATACCTTCATAAAAGAAAATTACAGGCCAATATACCTGATAAACAGGTCCAAAAATCCTCAACAAAATATTAGGAAATTGAATTCAACACTACATTAAAAAGATCATACACTTTGATCAAATGGGATTTATCCCAGGGATGCAAGAAAGCTCAATCAATGGGATACATCACATTAACAAACTGAAGAATAAAAATCATATGATCATCTCAATAGATTCAGGAAAAGCTTTTGACAAAATTCAACATGAATTTAAAATAAAAACTCACAACAAAGTGAGTATAAATGGAACATAACATACCATATATGACACTCCTACAGTTTTCATACTCAGTGGTGAAAAGCTTTCACTAAGATCAAAAATAAAACAATGACGCCTGCTCTTGCCACTTTTATTCAACATAGTATTGGAAGTTCTAGCCACAGCAATCAGACAAGAAAAAGAAATAAAAGGAATCCAAGTTGGTAAGGAAGAAGTAAAACTGTCAGTGTTTATAGATGACATGATACTATATAGAGATAATCCTTAAGATGTCACCAAAAAACTATTAGAACTAATAAATTAATTCAGTAAAGTTGTAGGGATTAAAATTAATGCACAGGAATCTGTTATGTTTCTACACACTAACAACAAATTATCAGAAAGAGAAATTAAGAAAAACACATTTATGTTTGCATCAAAAAGAATAAAATACTTAGGAATAAATCCAACCAAGGAGGTAAAAAAGCTGTACTAAGAAAATTGTAAGCCCTTGATGAAAGAAATTGAATATAACACAAACAAATGGAAAGATATACTGTGATCATGGATTAGAAGAATTAATATTGTTAAAATTACCATACTACCCCAGACAATCTACAGATTCAATGCAACCCCTGTCAAAATACCAATGACATATGTCACAGAACTAAAACAAATAATTCTAAAATTTGTATGGAAACACAAAAGACCCTGAATAGCCAAAACAGTTTTGAGAAATAACAAAGCTGGAGATATCATACTCCCTGATTTAAAACTATATTGCAGGGCTTCCCTGGTGGCTCAGTGGTTGAAAGTCTGCCTGCCAATGCAGGGTATACAGGTTCGTGCCCCGGTCTGGGAAGATCCCACATGCCACGGAGTGGCTGGGCCTGTGAGCCATGGCCACTGAGCCTGTGTGTCCAGAGCCTGTGCTCCGCAGCGGGAGAGGTCACAACAGTGAGAGGCCTGTGTACCGCAAAAAAAAAAAAAAAAAAAAAAAACTATATTGCAAAGCTACAGTAATCAAAATACTATGGTAGTGGTACAAAACAGACACACAGATCAATGGAACAGAATTGAGAGCTCAGAAATAAACTCATATTTATATGGTCAATTAATCTACACAAAGATGTTAAGAATGCACAATGGGGAAAAGATATCTTCTTCAATAAATGTAGTTGAAAAAAATTGACAGCTACATCAAAAATACCAAATTGGACTACTTTCTCCACCATATACAAAACTAAACTCAGTGGATTAGAGACTTATATGTAAGACCCAAAACCAAAGTATAAGACTATACTTTGAGAATTATCACCTCTAAGTGAGTGGTTTTGGCTAAATGATGTCTATTTGCCTGTCCTTTATTTTATTTTATTTCCTTTTTTAACATCTTTATTAGAGTATAATTGCTTTACTGCCTGTCTTTTAATTTAATAGGTTTTAAAACAAATTGTATGGTTAAAACTGTTTATGTTCTGATTTTGAAAAGCAATTAAATTATTGTTTTACCTCCTTATGCTTAGGTAACTTTTAAAATACTTGCTAAAATGAACACACTTTAATAAAAAACAAATCTCCCATTTATTTAGAAATTTTGTTAGATCATTAAATACGTGTAAAATGAAATTTCAGCTTTCAGAAAAAGGTAAAAACTATACTTTATTCTTAGATATTAAAAAATGCAAATCAAAATAACAAAGCAAAAATAGAACTAGAATGGAGCCACCAACTTCATCTTATAAGGGAACTCAATCCTCATTGTATTAGTGAAGAACTGGATCCTGATATGAGAAACAGAGTCTTGGAAAACAATAATATACACAGAAAACAGGGATTTAATTTTCTCTCTCAAACATACATATAATGTTCAAATGTAGTCATCCAGGGCTCCATAAGATCATCAGTGTGCCATGTTTCTTCTATTTTTCTGCTTCTGTATTCTGACAGTTGGCTTATATATTAACTTTATTTTTTGTCATAGCAAATTACAACAAATGAAGTGGCTAAACAATACAAATCTTATAGTCCTGTAGGTTAGATATCCAACATGAGTCTTAGATAAAATCAAGGTGTCAGTGAGATTGCATTTCTTACTGAGGTATTAGAAGAGAATCTGTTTCCTTGCCATTCTCAGCTTCTAGGGACCACCCACATTCTTTGACCCCCTTCCTCCATCTTCAGAGCCAGCCAAGCTAATATTGCTAGAGCAAAAATGGAACCAAGTTCCAGCAGTCCATTGGTAAACATTTCTCTTCTGGATATCCACAGGGAGATGTCCTGAGATTTTAGATCAATTTTCTTGAAGACACACAGACAGCCAGTCACTGCCTGAAGTTCAACAGCTATTAGTATTTTGTGGGAAAAAAAAAGTTTGTGAATAAAACATAGAAGAGTCTAAAGTGAAGTCCCCATAGTGAGATAATATTTTATAAAAATGATGTCAATGCAGGTGTGGCTTACTAATACTTTTGAGAGGATTTACTTTCCAGCCATCTCACTGCATAAGTGCTACATGGTTTTCATTAATTTTAAACTGTGCTTCAAGTATCCTCCAACATGTTATTTGCCACTGACAAGACTGGGGGCTGTGGTAGAACATTCTCTGGATGATGTGTTTTATCATATGGGAACAGATGTGGATTGCAGAGGCTCATCTCAGGGTCCATAACCCAAATCACACTTACAAAGTTTTTTTGTCATGTAAGCAACATAGTCACAAGTTCTAAGCATTAGGACGTGGACATCCTTGGGGATCATTATGGACTATTATTCTGCCGACATCTTATACCTTCCTTGGGTCATTTCATTATCACAAAATAAGGTGCCACCATTTCAGTCACCATTTCCTTCTTCCCAGAAGAAGAAAAGATTTACAGGGAAATGGAAGTAGTGCCTGCTGACGGACTCACCACCTTTTTAAGGAAGCTTCATTAGAAACCCACCCAGCCATTTCTTTTTTTCCTTTTTTTTTCTCTTATACAGCTGGTTATTTATTTAGTCCAGGGCCCAACCAAGGTTTACATATTACATTGGTGGGGTTTTTTTTGAAATCTTTATTGCAGTATAACAGTTTTACAATGTTGTGTTAGTTCCTGTGAATCAGTTATACGTATACATATATCCCTATATCCCCTCCCTCTTGCACCTCCCTCTCACCCTCCCTATCCCACCCATCTAGATGGTCACAAAGCACCAAGCCGATCTCCCTGTGTATGCGGCTGCTAACCACTAGCTATCTATTTTACATTTGGTAGTGTGTATATGTCCATGCCACTCTCTCACTTCATCCCAGCTTACCCTTCCCCCTCCCCGTGTCCTCAAGTCCATTCTCTACATCTGCATCTTTATTCCTGTCCTGTCCTGAGGTTCTTCAGAACCAATTTTTCCTTTTAGATTACATATATATGTGTTACCATATGGTATTTGTTTTTCTCTTTCTGACTTCACTCTGTAAGACAGACTCTAGGTCCAATCACCTCACTACAAATAACTCAATTTTGTTTCATTATGGCTGAGTAATATTCCATTGTACATATGTGCCACCTCTTCTTTATCCAGTCAACTGTTGATGGACACTTAGGTTGCTTCCATGTCCTGGCTATTGTAAATAGAGCTGCAATGGACATTGTGGTACATGACTCTTTTTGAATTATGGTTTTCTAAGGGTATATGCCCAGTAGTGGCATTGCTGTGTCATATGGTAGTTCTATTTTTAGTTTTTTGAGGAACCTCCATACTGTTTTCCACAGTGGCTGAATCAATTTACATTCCCACCAACAGTCCAAGAGGGTTCCCTTTTCTCCACACTCTCTGCAGAATTTATTGTTTGTAGATATTTTGACGATGGCCATTCTGACGGTGTGAGGTGATACCTCATTGTAGTTTTGATTTACATTTCTCTAATGATTAGTGATTTTGAGCATCCTTTCTTGTGTTTGTTGGCAATCTGTATATCTTCTTTGGAGAAATATCTATTTATGTCTTCTGCCCATCTTTGGATTGGGTTGTTTGTTATTTTGATATTGAGCTGCATGAGCTGCTTGTATATTTTGGAGATTAATCCCTTGTCAGTTGCTTTGTTTGCAAATATTTTTTTTTCCCATTCTGAGGGTAGTCTTTTCATCTTCCTTATGGTTTCCTTTGCTGTGTAAAATGTTTTAAGTTTCATTAAATCCCATTTGTTTAATTTTGTTTCCATTTCTTTAAGAGGTGGGTCAAAACGGATCTTGTTGTGATTTATGTCATAGAGTGTTCTGTGTATGTTTTCCTCTAAGAGTTTCATAGTGTCTGTCCTTACATTTAGGTCTTTAATCTATTTTGAGTTTATTTTTGTATACCGTATTAAGGAGTGTTCTAATTTCATTCTTTTACATGTAGCTGTGCAGTTTTCCCAGCACCACTTATTGAAGGGGTTGACTTTTCTCCACTGTATATTCTTGCCTCCTTTATCAAAGATAAGTTGACCATAGGTGCATGGGTTTATCTCTGGGCTTTCTATCCTGTTGCATTGGTCTATATTTCTGTTTTTGTGCCATTATCATACTGTCTTGATTACTGTAGCTTTGCAGTAGAGTCTGAAGTCAGGGAGCATGATTCCTCCAGCTCCATTTTTCTTTCTCAAGATTGTTTGGGCTATTCGGGGTCTTATGTGTTTCTATACAAATTGTGCAATTTTTTGTTCTAGTTCTGTGAAAAATGACATTGGTAGTTTGATAGGGATTGCACTGAATCTGTAGATTGCTTTGGGTCGTATAGTCAATTTCACAATATTGATTCTTCCCATCCAGAAACATGGTATATCTCTCCATCTGTTTGTATCATCTTTAATTTCTTTCATCAGTGTCTTATAGTGTTCTGCATACAGGTCTTTTGCCTCCTTAGGTAGGTTTATTCCTAGGTATTTGATTCTTTTTGCTGCAATGGTAAATGGGAGTGTTTCCTTAATTTCTGTTTCAGATTTTTCATCATTAGTGTATAGGAATGCAAGAGATTTCTGTGCATTAATTTTGTATCCTGCTACTTTACCAAATTCATTGATTAGCTCTAGTAGTTTTCTGGTAGCATCTTTAGGATTCTTATATATGGTATCATGTCATCTGCAAACAGTGACAGTTTTACTTCTTTTCCAATTTGGATTCCTTTATTTCTTTTTTTATCTCTGATTGTTGTGGCTAAGAATCCCAAAACTATGTTGAATAATAGTGGTGAGAAGTGGGCAACCTTGTCTTCTTCCATATCTTAGTGAAAACTGTTTCAGTTTTTCACCATTGAGGATGATGTTGGCTGTGGGCTTGTTCTATATGGTCTTTATTATTTAGAGGTAATTCCCTCTATACCTACTTTTGGAGGGTTTTTATCATAAATGGGTGTTGAATTTTACTGAAAGATTTTTCTCCATCTATTGAGATTATCATATGGTTTTTCTCCTTCAATCTGTTAATATAGTGTATCACACTGATTGATTTTCAGCTATTGAAGAATCCTTGCACTCCTGGGATAAATCCCACTAGATCATGATTTATGATCCTTTTAATTTGCTGTTGGATTCAGTTTGCTAGTATTTAGTTGAGGATTTTTGCATCTATGTTCATCAGTGATATTGGCCTGTAGTTGTTTTTTTTTTTTTTGTGTGACATCTTTGTCTGGTTTTTGTATCAGGGTGATGGTGGCCTCGTAGAATGAGTTTGGAGGTGTTCCTCTCTGATATTTTGGAAGAGTTTGAGATGGATAGGTGTTATCTCTTCTCTAGTGAAGCCATCTGGTTCTGGGCTTTTGTTTGTTGGAAGATTTTTAATCACAGTTTCAATTTCAGTGCTTGTGACTGGTCTGTTCATATTTTCTATTTCTTCCTGGTTCAGTCTCAGAAGGTTGTGCTTTTCTACGAATTTGCCAATTTCTTCCAGGTTGTCCATTTTATTGGCATATAGTTCCTTGTAGTAATCTCTCATGATCCTTTGTACTTCTGCAGAGTCAGTTGTTACTTCCCTTTTTTCATTTCTAATTCTATTGATTTGAGTCTTCTCCCTTTTTTTCTTGATGAGCCTGGCTAATGGTTTATCAGTTTTGTTTATCTTCTCAAAGAGCCAGCTTTTAGTTTTATTGATCTTTGCCATTGTTTCCTTCATTTCTTTTTCATTTATTTCTGATCTGATGTTTGTCATTTCGTTCCTTCTGCTAACTTTGGGGTTTCTGTGTTCTTCTTTCTCTAATTCCTTTAGGTGGAAGGTTAGGTTGTTTATTTTGGATTTTTCTTGTTTCTTGAGGTAGGATATATTGCTATAAACTTCCCGCTTAGAACTGCTTTTGCTGCATCCTATAGGTTTTGGGTCATTGTGTTTTCATTGTCATTTTTTCTAGGTATTTTTTGATTTCCTCTTTATTAAGTGATCTCTTGTTTTTATAGTGCTTCATTGTTTCGCCTCCATGTGTTTGTATTTTTTACAGTTTTTTTTCTGTAACTGATACTAGTCTCATAGTGTTGTGGTCCAAAAAGATACTTGATACAATTAAATTTCCTTAAATTTACCAAGATTCGATTTGTGACCCACGATATGATCCATCCTGGAGAATGTTCCATGAGCACTTGAGAAGAAAGTTTATTCTGTTGTTTTTGGATGGAATATCCTGTAACTATCAATTAAGTTCATCTTGTTTAGCATGTCATTTAGAGCTTGTGTTTCCTTATTTATTTTCACTTTGGATGATCTGTCCATAGGTGAAAGTGGGGTGTTAAAGTCCCCTCCTATTATTGTGTTACTGTTGATTTCCCCTTTTATGGTTGTTAGCATTTGCCGTATGTATAGAGGCGCTCCTATGTTGGGGCCATAAATATTTACAACTGTTATATCTTCTACTTGGATTGATCCCTTGATCATTTTGTAGTGTCCTTCTCTATCTCTTCTCATAGTTTTTATTTTAAAGTCTATTTTGTCTGATATGAGAACTGCTCCTCCAGCTTTCTTTGATTTATGTTTGCATGGAATAACTTTTTCCATACCCTACTTTCAGTCTGTATGTGTCCCTAGGTCCAAAGTCAGTCTCTTGTAGAAAGCATATATACAGTTCTTGCTTTTGTATCCATTCAGCCAGTCTATGTCTTTTGGTTGGAGCATTTAATCCATTTACATTTAAGATAATTGTTGATATGTATGTTCCTATTTCCATTTTTTTAATTGTTTTGGGTTTGTTATTGTAGGTCTTTTCTTTCCTTTGTGTTTTCTGCCTAGAGAGGTTCCTTTAGCATTTGTTGTAAAGCTGGTGTGTTTGTGCTGAATTCTCCTAACTTTTGCTTGTCTGTAAAGGTTTAATTTCTTCATCAAAACTGAATGAGATCCTTGCTGTGTAGAGTAATCTTGGTTGTAGTTTTTTCCCTTTCATCACTTTCAATATGTCCTGCCACTCCCTTCTGGCTTGCACAGTTTCTGCTGAAAGATCAGCTGTTAACCTTAAGGGTATTCCCTTATATGTTATTTGTTGTTTTTCCGTTGTTGCTTTTAATATCTTTTCTTTGTATTTAATTTTTGATAGTATGATTAATATGTGTTTTGTTGTGTTTCTCCTTGGATTTATCCTGTATGGGACTCTCTGTGCTTCCTGGGTTTGATTGACTATTTCCTTTCCCATATTAGGGAAGTATTCAACTATAATCTCTTCAAATATTTTCTCAGTCCCTTTCTTTTTCTCTTCTTCTTCTGGAACCCCTATAATTCAAAGTTGATGTGTTTAATATTGTCCCAGAGGTCTCTGAGACTGTCCTCAGTTCTTTTCATTCTTTTTTCTTTATTCTGCCCTGAAGTAGTTATTTCCACTATTTTATCTTCCAGGTCACTTATCTGTTCTTCTGCCTCAGTTATTCTGCTATTGATCCCTTCGAGAGAATTTTTAATTTCATTTATTGTGTTGTTCATCATTGTTTGTTTGCTCTTTAGTTCTTCTAGGTCCTTGTTAAACATTTCTTGTTTTTTCTCCATTCTATTTCCAAGATTCTGGATCATCTTTACTGTCATTACTCTGAATTTTTTTTCAGGTAGACTTCCTATTTCCTCTTCATTTGTTTGGCGTGGTGGGTTTTTACTTTGCTCCTTCCTATGCTGCATATTTCTCTGTCTTCACATTTTGCTTAACTTATTGTGCTTGAGGTCTCCTTTTTGCAGGCTGCAGGTTCATAGTTCCTGTTGTTTTGGTGTCTGCCCCCAGTGGGTAAGTTTGGTTCAGTGGGTTTTATAGGCTTCCTGGCGGAGGGGACTGGTGCCTGTTTTCTTGTGAATGAGGCTGGATCTTGTCCTTCTGGTGGGCAGGACCATGTCTGGTGGTGTGTTTTGTGGTATCTGTGAACTTAGTATGATTTTAGGCAGCCTCTCTACTAATGTGTGGGGTTGTGTTCCTCTCTTGCTAGGTGTTTGGCATGGGGTGTCCAGCACTGGAGTGTGCTGATCGTTGAGTGGAGCTGGGTCTTTGTTGAGATGGAAATCTCTGGGAGAGCTCTGGCCAATTGATATTACATGGGGCCAGAAATCGCTGTTGGTCCAATGTCCTGAACTCAGCTCTCCCACCTCAGAGGCTCAGGCCTGATACCAGGCTAGAGCACCAAGACCCTGTCAGCCACACAGCTTACATGTAAATGAGTTAAATTCTCCAATCCAAAGGCACAGGGTGGCCGGCCTTCTATGCTCCACTTGGTCCTTCAGCTGGGTGTTGTCCTCTTGGCCTGGTCAATATGGAGAGCCTGCTTTGTAACCAGGTCCAGCTGTATTCCCTAGCACCTAGAAGAATCAGCTGATACTCCCATCCTCCCCTATCCCTGCTGCAACTCGTCATGATCCTGGAGCTTCTGAGTTTCCACCCCTCATGCTCCCACCAAGCCATTTCCACCTTCATCTAATTGAAGTAATTGAATGTCCAACTGGGTGTCACATGTGACCTAGCACACTCATCTATCATAATAAGAAGTCAATAAATTATTACCAAAATCCATAAATTAAGAAATAGTAAATTGGGAGATTGGAATTGACATATACTTTCTATTATATATAAAATAGATAACTGATAATAACCTACTGCATAGCACAGGGAAGTGCACTCAATACTCTCTAATGACCTTTAATGAGAATAGAATGTATAAAAGAGTGGATATATGTATATGTATAACTGATTCCCTTTGCTCTACAGCAGAAACAAATACAACATTGTAAATCAATTATAATCCAATAAAAAATAATTTAAAAACAAAATAAAATTGAATAGAATACAAGTTAAAAAATTCTACAACCATAAAAATTTAAAAAAAAAGAAATAGCAACTTTAGGGTAGAAAATGGAAATATGGAGTTAAATTCAATAAATAAATATCTATAGGAATTGCAGTTTTTTTGTCTGTTGTTCTGCAGAATAGACCATATCGAAGGTCAGTGGGAAGATAAAGGAGGGAATTTCCTTGTCCTCATAAATCTTACAGCACTGTACAACTTGTTAAAATGTATGCATGCATGCATACATTAATAACAAAATAAAATAAAAATCGGATTTGTTGACTAGCATTCATCATTTTAGTTTTTACTCTAGACTTTGTATAAAGATGGACCCTAGGGCTTCCCTGGTGGCGCAGTGATTGAGAGTCCACCTGCCGATGCAGGGGACATGGGTTCGTGCCCCAGTCTGGGAAGATCCCACATGCTGCGGAGCGGCTGGGCCCATGAGCCATGGCCACTGAACCAGCGCGTCCGGAGCCTGTGCTCTGCAATGGGAAAGGCCACAACAGTGAAAGGCCTGCGTACTGAGAGGCCTGCGTACTGCAAAAAAAAAAAAAAAAAAAAGATGGACCGTAGTATTTCATCATTATATATAAGTTCATCATTATATGTTAAGTTCAACAAGATCTTGTCCTCCAAACAGCTGCAGAAAAGCTTCCTTTAACTAAATAGTATATATCTTATTAATTTAAATGTTGAGGTTTAAAAAAAAAATTATCTCTCCACTCATTCTCCTATCATTTTATCACTTATACTAGATATACATATGTAACTTTTCAGTGTCTTAAATTAGAAGCTCTTAGGAAAACAAAAAGTATTTGTGCAGCTTTTTTTACCCAGAACCTCAGCAGAGCTATATTTAATAGATGTTAGAAAAGACATTCTATAGTAGAATTTCAAACTAGCATTCTTTGATGATTGGAACATTGTACATTTTGATTAGATAAGTTTTTTAATTTCCAAACATTTCTCTTTAAGAAGAGAACTAGTTTAAAATGTTTTCCATGTATTCTCACATACATTAAATATTAAAGTAGAAAAATGAGACAGACTTTAGAATGACTCTTTCTGTATTTGAATATCCTGCATTTTATAACATGATCGCTGAACTTAATTTTCTTTAAAGCACCATTGTTCATTTACCATTTATTCAACATTCTCCCTTTTGCTCAGAAAAAAAGAAACTCAATTTCTGTGATGCTGAATGGAACTTTTGACAATTTAATAAAGAAACCTCAAGAGTGCAGAGGGTAAGCAGAGAGAAGTTTTTTCCTCATATCAGGAAGTAGCACTGAAGTGGTAAATATACGGTTTTATTTCTGTTCTTAGTATTATATCCTGGCCTGCCTGCCCCTAGTTTTAAACTGGAAAGTATCTCAGACAATTCTCTGAACAATAACCATTTTTTCCATTTTCTCATGATTTGCTACCTCTATTAGATGGGAGTAGCAGGCACTCACAGGTAGTTCAGATTGAAGGAGGATCTATGCTTCCTCCCATCCATTTTCTTACTGTTCTCCATGTCCCCCTCCCCAGCTCTGGCCAGCCAGAGGAATGTATTATAACCTGTATACTCACAAAGGAATTTCTGGCTGTATTGTGTTGAATTGTGAAAACATATACATGAGACATGACCCTAGATAGGCAGGGGTAGCAGCATACCTTGGGCCTGTGCTTTTCTATGATTCTATTTAAAATCATCTAAAGTATCTATTTCTCTGAGGGAAGAAAAAGGTGATGTGTATCACTAAGTGATATATCCAAGCTGGACCCAATTACCTAAGAAAATCCTGGATGTGATCAAAAATAATACTTCTCTCTCCTTATAAATTACATTGTGACTGTCCAAACACAAAATAATAATGATAGTAATAGTAATATTTTGCTAAAGGACAAGAATGATTCTAGGACAGTATCTGATTTTTAAAAATGAAAAACAGTGCTTAAAAACATTGGAATTAAAGTAAATCAGTAATTCTCAACTGAGGTGATTTTGCCCCCTGGGGACACTTGGTAATGTCTGGAGACAATTTTGGTTGTCACAGTTAGGGGGTTCTACTGGCATCTAGTAAGTAAAGGCCAGAGATGCTGCTAAACATCCTACAAAACACAAAATAACTTCAACATTACAAAAAAATTACTGGCTTAAATGTTAATAGTGCCAGGATAAAGAAACCCTAGGTAAATGTTACTACAGACTGCACATTTGTGTCTCCCTGGATTGTATATGTTGAAGCCTAATCCCCATTGGATGGTGATTGGAGATGGGGCCTTCCGGAGGTGATTAGGTCTTAAGAATGAGCCCTCATGAATGAGTGCCCTCATAAAGGAGACCCTAGAGAGCTCCCTGCCCTCATCTACCACATGAGGTTAGCAAAAAGACAGCTGTCTGTGAATGAGAAAATAAGTCCTCACCAGACAGAAAATCTGCCAGTGCTTTGATCATGGATTCACCAGTCTCCAGATCTATGAGAAATAAATTTTTGGTGTTTATAAGCTACCCAGTTTATGGTGTTCTGTTATAGCAGCCTGAACAAACTAAGACAGATGTTAATTTTAAAATCTATTTATTGCAGGAAGCAATGATAAAACTAAAAGAATAAGAAAAATATAGTACATTATTTTGGACCTGAAAATGAGATAACTATGATATGCCATATTATACAATCAAAGCAGGCAAGAAATATATCGAATGAAGTACACCTTCTAGAAGCAGATGCAGGTCATTTCAACACTCTCAGCCCTTTCAGTAACTAATAAGTTTAGCTTCTATTGCAGTTCTGATACTTCTAAGTTTTCTTAGAAATTTTATATGTAGAGGGCAAAGAACTCTTTGGGAAACATTGTCCCTTATATAGCAGTAGTGAATCTTCTGCCTCTAGCTGAAATTGATCTTTTCTAACAACTGTGTTTTAAGTATGTTTCCTGCTCAAATGTTACCTTTTCACTAAGGGCTTCCTAACCTCCCCAGGAGAGAATTAGTCACTTTCACCCTGGCACTGCAAGGATACTTAGTGCACATCTCAGTTACAACTCTTTTCACATAGTAATTATTTTAAAATCTTGCTTATCATTTTCCCAAAGCCCGAAGTCTGGAGTTCATCGAAGATTGAAATCACATCTTATTTTTCTTAAAACTAAGCATAGTGCCTGGAACATAGTGGATGCTTAATAAATATTGATGGAATGAATGAATGAGAATGAGTATGTAATTTGGGTTGTAAGATTCAGAAGATCTTAACTTGAACTTTTAGATACAATGAATGGAATGTGGATAAAAGCCTCAACCACCCAAACTTTGCCTAAACATATAAAACACATCACAAGTTACACTCTCTTCAGACTTTAGTATCAGAGACTTGCAGAGTGCACAATGTTTGAGTGGGCAAGGCATATAGCTCCAGAGACCAGCAAATACCATTTTGCATTCAGTGACAAAATGGAAGAAAGGAGGGAAGATGGGAAGAACAACAGTTCCCAAAAAGCTACTGGGCATATAACCATACATCATTCTCCACTTTCCACCCCCAGATGCTATCCTAGTGAAACAGGCTTCAAAGCAGAGAACAACTTGAGACTGAACTCTTTTTTTACCCCCAAAAAGAGACCATTTTATTATGGTGTAAATAAAGTGTACTTGAGGGTATTATTACCTAAAGGAGGATAAAATCTGCCAGAGAATGAAACAAAATGTCAATCTGAAATACTAGTCTTTGTACAGCCTCCTTGGATTAAGGCACCATATCCTATGCTAGAATTTCATACCTTTTCCTAGCTGACACATATTTTGGTTGGGGGTGAAGTGGAGCATTAGAAATGAGGAAGGGATCTTCTGAGTTCAGATATACTGTAGAACAGAGTGAAGGCAACTTTTATTTTGTAACATTTACTTTTACTTCCTCTGTGACTTACAAAGACTATATCCCTCTTGAGAGAGAATCCTGTGAGAGCAATGCATAGATAGATTCCATATGAAATATTAAAAGTGCCACAATCTTATTTCACTGGGAAAAAAAAAAAAAACTCATTGCAAAACCTGTCCTTATTAACTCTCTCTCTTAGATTCACAATGATTAAGGTGTGTAGGAAGCAAACTGTGAAATGCCTATCTTATTGCAAGTCACACCCTCATAGCATTTTGACAATTCCCAGTAAAGCTTGGTGATGACCCTCACTTACCCTTGTTGACGTCTGTGTGTCCATTGCATATTGCATGATTCTAAATTAACTTTCAAAACACCAGTGTCTCATATTCAGGTGAAAGAAATAAATCCAGACTAAGGTGATATTTTGGTTTCTCCTGGTCCTTTACTTAGGCCTACAAGAAGAATATATTTTTATTAACTTTTGTCCCCAAATTCTTGAATACTAGAAATCCATATTCAGTTTTTACTTAGGTTACTTTGCACATTTCTATCACATTTTAACACATTTATATTATGTTACAAGGACATATTCTGGATTCTACTGTAAATAATATACTTAGTGACAATAATTATATACATTTTAGTTCTATTCTTCTAAATTGTCTAATAATTCTCTCTCTCTCTCCTCCCCCCTCTCTCTAGTCTTAATTTTTACAAAGTCAATTAAAACTTTCTTCTGAAAAGAAAAACATCTATTTATGTATGGGCATAGGATAAAATGTTCCCAAAATGCAATCAAATGTGTAATGCCCTGAACGTTAGAACAACAGTTTCATATAATTTGGATTAATTTTTCCCACAGAAGTGTTGAAATGATGTTCTAAATCTTTCAATCCCTTATTCCAATCTCCCAAAACTACCACAACTCTAAAGATTTTTTCTGTCCTACTGTCATCAATGAATCAAAATGGCACTCTATCTGTTCTTTACATTCATATGAAGAAGAAGAAATGTTTTGAGTCATAGAATGGTTAAAAATATCATTTAGACCTGGTAAAAAATATTAAGGACATTCAAGTTCTGTGTGAAGTTTGACTAATTTCTGAATGAAAAATTCTTTCTCCTTGTAACCTAGAAATGTACAAGTGTCTGCTTATTAGTTAAGGACCTAATATAAAGTCACAGGAAAATCATCTTATATATAAATGCAGTAGTTAATTAGAGTCACATGGAAAGTAACCTCTTAAAAAGAGAGAGAAAAAAGAAGAAAGAAAATGAACTCTGTACTGAGAAAATAAAATGCCTGAATATACTCAAAAAAAGAATAATAGGAACAACAATAAACCTCTGAAGTACAATGTAGTGCATTTGAAAAGTGACATAGGAGGAATTGCATCCATGAGAAGGTATATCCATGAAGAAAGAGGGTGAATTGAAGTGAGATATATCCCAGGTAAATATTATGTATAATTTTTTTTACAATTAACTCACTGATATGTTTTCCTCTGAGATTTAAAAGTAAACCAAATGACATAAATGAGAGAAAAGCAAAAACTGAGAAAAATGAATTTATTTATAAATTCTGGAACTTATTCTGTTTGATGGATGAACAATGCATTTATGTAAAATGTGAGCATGCATTGAATACAGTGATTAACAGCTCTGCTTCTGAGACCAGACAAACCTAGCTTCCTTATACCACAGAGTCTTTATTTCCTATTTTTAATGTGAGGCTGGTAGATTTATTGAAAGAAATAATATTCGACACATAAAGAGCTTATCTCAGTGTCTGGTATAGAGGAAGTCTTTCAAAGTTAGATGTGCTATAGGTAGAGACATAAATTCCAGGGTCTTCCTTGAAAGATGATTTTTACTGGGGAGATGATCTGAATATGTTCATGTTTGTAGTGAGAGAAATAGTTAAGGTAATTCTTGAAAAGAATTTATTCTAGCTCTACAACTGCATGATCACATTTTCATAGAATCAGAAGTTCTGCATATAGAGAATATGACTAGATATAGATTACAAACTACTTAAAGTCAGTTTTTCATTCTCTTACACATTCCCCAAACAATTTTATACAGGTATATGCTCAAGGAGGATAAGAAAAATGTTGACTCAATAGGTAGATCAATGATTTTACATATCTAAACACAGATTGCTATTTCTATTAATCCATCTCTCAATTCACAGATTTCTTTTCTACCTATCAGGATAGCAACCCCTGTCATGTCAAAGACAGCATCTAAGCACTAAAACCAGCACAAACACAACAAGACATATTGTGCACAGAAGTTGTGCACTGCTAAGATGAAGACATTATAATGAGAGCAAAGTAATAAGCAGAATAACAATTTGCCTACAGAAGACAAATTTTCTTCCTTAGAAGGAATTTCTACCGAGAATACCAACAATAAAACATAATATTTCAAACTGCTCGTCTGGGATATATTTTCTTATTAAGCAATACATTTCTTATTGTGATGAAAAGGAATATGGATTCATGGCTAATGCTGGTAAGTTAACAAAGATAATGTGTTTCAATAAACATTAATTTATCATTGCATTGCTAAGAAACAAAAGGAAATAAAATAATAAAGAAAGAAGGAATGCGTTGGAGCAGAACAGTATAACCTATCTAGGAAAAACAAATTAAAACAGGGTAGTTGGCAATCAACTAAGTAAAATATTTAAAATTAAATTCTTTAATTTTGAAACAAAACCCAAAGTTCTATTTCATCATTGAATTAAAGTGACCATAATTTAAGTAAAACTTGGAAACAATGTCCATCCAAAAAAGAATAAATGAGATTATCAGGTACAACTTAGTAGCATATTGAAAACCTAATTTGTGAGTGGAAATTCTTTTTTTTTTTTTTTTTTTTTTTTGTGGTACACGGGCCTCTCACTGCTGTGGCCTCTCCCGTTGCAGAGCACAGGCTCTGGACGCACAGGCTCAGCAGCCATGGCTCACGGGCCTAGCCGCTCCATGGCATGTGGGATCTTCCCGGACCAGGGCATGAACCCTTGTCCCCTGCATTGGCAGGCGGACTCTCAACCACTGCACCACCAGGGAAGCCCATGAGTGGAAATTCTTATTATCCAAGAAGTTTTTTCCAAATAAACTAATTAGCTTTCAGTTAGCTGATCATCGCAGACGTCTTCAAATATCCAATGAAGTAATCTGTCATCCTTTTGAAATGGAAAAGAGTTTAAGAATATTATCAATAATGTTGTAAAGTTATAGGCTACTTCATGAAACTCAAAACAAAGGACAAAAAATAGACTTATAGTAATTCTAAACTAGGGTCTTGAATATGTTTCTTGGATAATTGTTTCATAACAAAACAAAATATTAACTGCCATATTTGCTGGTAATTCAATTCTTGCCTTTCCACACTGTGTGGAAAGTATACTTTAAAAAAAATGAAAATCTTACTAACATCAAAAATCACTTTTCAATTAAAAGTCTTCACCCAAAAAGAATTTGGAAAAATAAAAATATTTATAGGGTGGAGTGGTGTGTGGAAAACCCTAGAATCAGTCATTTTATACATTCTGTTTTGTGTGAAGCTTCACTTTAAAGTCATGTAATGACATTCTTAAGAAAATCCCTGGGTGATTAAAGACAACATAAACAAAGATGACTTGATTATCTTTAATGTCTCATAGTTTTGACTGTGCTTTTTTATTTCTGAGGTACATTAAAAAAAAAAAACTACAAGTATAGATGAGATAGAAAAAAGAAAGAGACAGGTTTTAAAAGGGGAAGGGATGGATCCAAGGGTAGGACAGTCTGTCACAGCAACAACAACCAAGAAAGGAAAATTTCCATAAAGGAAATAGTCCTACATGAATAAAAGATTAGCTTTATACGAATGGCATGTACACACCAACATCATTTCAAGGATGTTTTGCTTTGTGGAAACCAAATTGCTGATCACAACATGAATGTGGTGCTGAAACTATGTCACACAGTCTTTGAGTCTGGCACATCTATTTCATATAAATACTACGAAAATTCAATTCTCACACCAATTTTCCCTATCTGAAAAACCGCAACATATTTAGCTTTGACTTGTCCACATATATTCTTTATACATTAAATTCTCCTTTTTTATTTTTCATTTGCTTCTGAATATAAAGTAGTACAACTTGACACTAATAGATCCAAACAATACTAGGTTATTTAGCAGTAACCTAGATTATCTGGAACATGTTAATATCAAATTTTATATTATTATCAAAAATTGTTTTGCTTCATCACATTTTAAATATGAAATGTAATTAACATAGCATAAAATTCACCCCTTTAAACAATACTCCAGTTGCTTTTAGTATATTTGTGGGGTTATGCAACCATCACCAGTAATTATTTCAGAATATTTTCATCACCCCAGAAAGAAATCCTATACCTGTTAGCAGTCTCTCCCATATTCCCTCTCCCCTCAGCCAGTGGAAACCACTAATCTACTTTCTGTCTCTATGAATTTGCTTTTTCTGAACATTTCATATAGGTGAGATTATACAATAAATTATCATCAAAGTATGATCACAAAATTTAAAAACATAGAGAATCTGCATACCCTTGAGAATATGACAGTAGAGCACAATTAAATATTTATATAAAATAATACTGGTAGGCAGAGAAATGTGATGGAGGAAGATGTGTACAAAAGATTATTGGACATAATATCTTATAATGATGCCTCTTAAAAATATTTAAGTCTCACCTCTTACTAAATCAAAATCTCCAAGAAGAAAGCCTGAGCATCTGTATTTCTGAAAAGTGTTTCTGGGAATTATGATATTTAGCCAGGTTTTGGAACCATTGCAATAGGCCATATTTTGATTCATTTCTAATGAAGGCTATTTCTAGCCATTGACTGAATGACACATTTGCAGGTATTTAAGCCATTGAATTATTCTGTTTGGAAGAAAAGAGAAAAATATATAAATAAAAGATTCAGTAACAATCACATTCTATGCTAATGTTTTCATAATCTTTTAGCTTCTTTATGCAGTGATTAATTGCTTAATTGTGTTTCTTAGACATCTACAGATGTGCATAATTTAAAAATTTTGAAATGAAAATTAGATTCATATTTATTTAGATTTCTTTGTTCTTACCTTCATTTGTTTTGCATAAACAATGCTACACTTACTCATCCAAATCAATGCAAACAGAGAAATCATGCTCCTGCAAATTATTTCATTTATACTTTTAAATAGAATCATAATCATCAGAAGAAAATATTTACTTGATAGTTCAAGTGTCATGAACATTTTACATATAATTTATTTCTTTACTTAAAAAAGTGATCAATATTGAATTGAAGATATGATAAAAGATCAATACAGTTTCATTTCCAATGAGTGAGTACAATGTACCAATAAGTATACTTTATTCTACGTTCCCTTCACAAATATTTTTCCATCAGTATCTGCTTCAAACTTAGTAACTAAATGCTTCCACTTATTTTAAAGTGTAATTTCTTTTTTAATTCATCCCTTCATATTTAACCTCCCTGATACAAGATTTGGTAAATTGAGTTGCCAGAAGTTTATGAATGGTGCATAATATTTATTGTTAAAATAGAAATGCTGGCATGAAACTACTTGAATGATGTGGTAAAATCAGAAACTTGCCCCATAAAAACAAACTAAAATATGTGTTGCACATGTGATATTTATATGTGGAAGGCAAGGGAGGAAGCAAGAAGGGCAGTGGTTGTATTTAGATGACGCATGAAGATGGGGAGGGAAAATTAAGAGTTTTAAAGCAACTTAACTTTGAGATTGAGTCTTCATCAAAAATATAATTCCAGATGAAGTTCTGTCTCAGAGCTGGCCTTAAATATCCAAATGTATCAAAGAGCATATAACTTCCATAGGTTTCTTAACCACTCCAGCAATTTTCAGGGGGAAAATATACTGCCCAAATCCAATTCTTTGTAAATTTTTTACTCTAATATTAGATGATGTAGTGTACTCCATTCCTAAAACATTTTAAGTGTCTTGATTCTCCTTAATTGATTACTATTTACTCCTATAAAATTCTGATTTTTAACATCCCTACTTCCTGTTATTTCCTGGGCAATCTTTGCAACTGAGGTTAGTAGGCAGAATGCTATGTCAATATATGGAACTAAAAACAGATTGGGTCAATGATATTGCAATTCATTGAGGAAATCCTACGTTTGCATCTGAATTTAAAAATAGATCTTTCTTCACTGACTTACTTTTAGTTTCAGAGTTAGTTTACTGTTTTGGGGTTTTTTTGTTGTTTTTTGGGGTTTTTTTGTTTTTTTGTTTTGTTTTTTTTTTGCGGTACGCGGACCTCTCACCGTTGTGGCCTCTCCCGTTGCGGAGCACAGGCTCCGGACGCGCAGGCTCAGCAGCCATGGCTCACGGGCCCAGCCACTCCGCGGCATGTGAGACCCTCCCGGACCGGGGCATGAACCCGTGTCCCCTGCATCGGCGGACTCTCAACCACTGCACCACTAGGGAAGCCCCTTGGGATTTTTTCAATTAACTTTCTATTAGCTATGCTTCTAATTCCTCAGTTATAGATTTCTTTTTCTCAAGGCAAAGTAGATAATATTTTGTAAAACATTTAAGACCTTATTAAGGGGTCCTTCAGGTTAATCCTTTCATAAGGAGAGGAATAGTTTCCATTGAAATTAATCACCAGTCTTCTAGTTAATCAGTTTTACTATTTCAGGTTTTCATATGCAGAATTTATTCCATCAATTACATATACTCATAATTTTTCCCTTTTTTTTTTTTTTGTTCTCTCATCTGTCTCTTGCTCTGTTGCTTCACTCTGTCTTCCTTTGATCTTACTGATAGTTTGTATTTTTGAACACTGTTAAATAGCTGATTAGCCACTTTTGTTACTTCTAATATCAATACATCCAAAATAAAATTTCTCCAATTTTTCCGAGATTATAATCCACACATGTACCTATAGAATGTACCATATACCTCTGGCTTTTTATTGTCAGGCCAATATTCATATCTTAAAATAAAACCTGAATTGTGGTGTCAAATTGTGCCAACATGATATTTTCACTAGATAAGCCTCAAGCAAGATTGTGTTCTGGAGCTCAATTGCTTGGGTCTCTTAATAACCTTGTTCTTTTTATACCTATATCCAAATTATTAAATGATTTATAACTTATCAGAGTTTATCTTAAACTCTAGTAAATCATGCAATACAGCAATAATGTTTGATTTGAAAACATAAATGTGTGTATTCAAATGACACACATGACCCAGATCTGAGGACTGGATTCTAATCAAATCAGTACAAAAGCAAATTTAATTCTCCAGCCAGAAACATGGTTCTTGTGCTGGATTTCTTTTTTTTTTTTCCCCTTATTCTGATACATGGAAAATTCTACTTTTCTCTCTTCTCCCATAAGGAATTTATTGGCTGTCTGCATAAAGTATGTTGCTCTCCTTCGGACAAGGTGAAAGCATTAGTGCTCTACATAGTGATATTGTCACCACCACCCTTCCTCACTGTTGCCTGTTTACTTTTTGCTCCTAAACTACAGAAATAGAAAGTGATTTAAGTTTTACTTTTCTCCTCTAGAGTCATGATGAATAATCACAAGGATGAGCCAATATGTTTTAAAAATCCAAAGGATAATAACTCTGTTGTATTCATTTTCTCAAAACATATGCCCCCTAGAAAGCATATTTCATTTTTGAAACTTTAAAAAGTATTACCCAGCATGATATTGGATGGATTCATAATTTATAAGTCACAAACTTACAAATTCAGAATAAACCATTAATATTTATAAGATGCTATAGTGCCTCTTACCTAGATTAATATATACCGAAACTGCATTTCTTTCTGAAACTGAAACATAATTCATTTTACAAATGACTGAGAACCAAAAAGATATAATAATTCCACAGTAACAAGGGGAACGATGAATGCCATTTTGGAACCCTGCCTCTAGCTTATTGGCACCAGGAACTGGCCCTACCCACCAGCCTGTCAGCATCATTACTGGAACACGTCAGGCCAAGCAACTAGGTAGGCAGAGACATAGCCCCAACCACCAGCAGGCTTGCTGCCTTCAGACCCCATGAGCTCACACCACCCCAGGACTCAGTCCTGTCCAGCAAAGGGACCAGAACCCAGCCCCATTCACCAGCGGTTCAACAAACAAACTCCAGGACATAAAGGGCCCTGCAGTCAGAGATCCTGGGACCCAGCTCTACCTACCAGTTAGTCAGCAGTAGCCCCAGGATGTTCTGGTCCTCAGCCCTGCATACCGGCAGGCCAAAACCAGCTCTGGGACTCCTGGCCCCTGCAGACAGAGGTACCAGGACATGGCTCTACCCGTCAGCAGGCAGATTCTGGCCCCAGATCTCTGGGGCTCCACAGACTTCTCTGTCAGAACCCAGACCACCCACCAGCAGACCAGCACCAGCCCCAGGAACCCTAAGCCCCAGCCCCACCCACCAGCAGGCCAACACTAGATCCAGGAAACATCCACCCCAGAGCCTAGATCTACCCACCAGTGGGTAAGCACTAGCACTGGGACCTCCTGGGGCTCTGCAGCCAGCTGCCTTATGACACTGTCCTACCCAATAGTAGCCATCAGCCTCCACACAAGACAGGGCCTGGCAACCAAATGGACCAGGGGCCAGCCACACCTAGAAGACTGCCCACAGTAGTCATTCCATTACAACAGAAAGGCCTGTGCAGCACACACAGGGGTCACTCTCAGAGCAAATAGACCGGGTGACTGAGGGAGTGTGCTGCTGGGACACATAAGACATCTCCTACAAAGAGGAATGGCTTCAAGTTTGGGAAACATAAATAAACTACCAAATTCATAGGAGTACAAACAGCTAATTAGCAAAATGAGGCAACAGAGTAATATGTTCCAAACAAAGGAAGAAGATAAAACCCCAGTAGAAGAACTAAGTGAAGTGGAGATAAATAATCTACCAAATAAAAAGTTCAAGGTAATGATCATAAAGATGCTCAAAGAACTTGGGAGAAGAGTGGACGAACACAGTGAGAATTTTAACAAAGGGTTAGAAAATATATATAAAAAAAATGAAACAGAGCTGAAGAATACAATAACTGAATTTAAAAAAAAAGACAATAGAAGGAATCAACAGTAGATGAGATACAGAGGAATGGATCAGCAAGCTGGAAGACAGAGAAATGGAAATCACTTAAGGTGAACAGAAAAAAGAAAAGAAAAAAGAATAAAAAGAAATTGGCAGAGAGCAGAAGCAAGAAGAACTACTGTTCTGCAGCCTGTGGAAGGAAAACCACATTCACATAAAGACTGACAAAATGAAAAGGGAGAGGACTTTGTACCAGATGAAGGAACAAGATAAAACCCAAGAAACACAACTAAATGAAGTGGAGATAGGCAACTTCCAGAAAAAGTATTCAGAATAATGATAGTGAATATGATCCAGGACGTCGGAAAAAGAATGGAGGTAAAGATCGAGAAGATGCAAGAAATGTTTAACAAAGACCTAGAAGAATTAAAGAGCAAACAGATGAACAATACAATAACTGAAATGAAAAATAAACCAGAAGGAATCAATAGCAGAATAACTGAGGCAGAAGAACAGATAAGTGACCTGGAAGAGAGAATGGTGGAATTCACTGCCACAGAACAGAATAAAGAATGAAAAGAAATGAAGACAGCTTAAGAGAGATCTGGGACAACATTAAACGTAACAACATTCACATTATAGGGGTCCCAGAAGGAGAAGAGAGAGAAAGAACCTAAGAAAATATTTGAAGAGATTATAGTTGAAAACTTCCCTAACATGGGAAAGGTAATAGCCACCCAAGTCCAGGAAGCACAGAGAGTCCCAAGCAGGATAAATCCAAGGAGAAACATGCCAAGACATATAGTGATCAAAGTGACAAAAATTAAAGACAAAGAAAAATTATTGAAAACAACAAGAGAAAAAAAAATACAATGGAACTCCCATAAGGTTAACAGCTGACTTCTCAGCAGAAACTCTTCAAGCCAGAAGGAAGTAGCATGATATATTTAAAGTGACAAAAGGGAAGAACCTACAACCAAAATTACTCTACCCAGCAAGGATCTCCTTCAGATTCAATGGAGAAATCAAAAGCTTTACAGACAAGCAAAAGTTAAGAGAATTCACACCAACACACCAGCTTTACAACAAATGCTAAAGGAACTTCCCTAAGTGCAAAACACAAGAGAAGAAAAGGACCTACAAAAACAAACCCATAACAATTAAGAAAATGGTAATAGGAACATAATATAGATAATTACCTTAAACGTGAATAGATTAAATGCTCCAACCAAAAGACACAGGCTCACTGAATGGATACAAAAACAAGACACACATATATGCTCTCTACCACAGATCCACTTCAGACCTAGGGACACATACAGACTGAAAGTGTGGGGATGGAAAAAGATATTCCATACAAATGGAAATCAAAAGAAAGCTGGAGTAGCAATACTCATATAAGAAAAAAATAGACTTTAAAACAAAGAATGTTATGAGAGACAAGGAAGGACATTACATAATGATCAAGGGATCAATCCAAGAAGAAAACATAACAATTATAAATATATATGCACCCAACATAGGAGCACCTCAATACATAAGGCAACTGCTAATAGCTATAAAAGAGGAAATTGACAGTAACACAATAATAGTGGGGGACTTTAACACCTCAGTTACACCAATGGACAGAGACCATCCAGAGAGAAAATTAATAAGGAAGCACAAGCTTTAAATGACACAAATGGATAGATTTAATTAATATTTATAGGACATTCCATCCAAAAACAACAGAATACACTTTCTTCTCAAGTGCTCAAGGAACATTCTCCAGGATAGATCACATCTTGGGTCACAAATCACGCTGTGGTAAATTTAAGAAAATTGAAATCATATCAAGCATCTTTTCCAACCACAATGCTATGAGATTAGAAATCAATTACAGGGGAAAAAAAGCAAAAACCACAAACACATTGAGGCTGAAAAATAAATTACTAAGTAACCAAGAGAGCACTGAAGAAATCAAAGAGGAAATCAAAAAATACCTAGACAAATTACAACGAAAACATGATGATCCAAAACCTATGGGATGCAACAAAAGCAGTTCTAAGAGGGAAGTTTATAGCAATACAAGCCTACCTCAAGAAACAAGAAACAACTCAAATAAACAATCTAACCTTACACCTAAAGGAACTAGACAAAGAAGAAGAAACAAAACCCAAAGTTAGTAGAAGGAAGGAAATCATAAAGATCAGATCAGAAATAAATGAAAGAGAAACAAAGAAAACATTAGCAAAGATCAATAAAACTAAAAGCTGGTTCTTTGAGAAGATAAACAAAATTGATAAAACTTTAGCCAGACTCATTAAGAAAAAGAGGGAGAAGACTCAAATCAATAAAATTAGAAATGAAAAAGGAGAAGTTACAATGGACACTGTAGAAATACAAAGCATCCTAAGACTACTACAAGCAACTCTATGCCAATAAAATGGACAACCTGGAAGAAATGGACAAATTCTTACAAAGGTATAATCTTCCACGACTAAACCAGGAAGAAATAGAAAATATGCATAGACCAATCACAAGTAATGAAATTGAAATTGTGATTAAAAATCTTCCAACAGGGCTTCCCTGGTGGCGCAGTGGTTGAGAGCCTGCCTGCCGATGCAGGGGACACAAGTTCGTGTAGACATTTTTCCAAAGAAGACATACAATTGGCCAAGAAACACATGAAACACTGTTCAGCATCACTAACTATTAGAGAAATGCAAATCAAAACTACAATGAGGTATCACCTCACACCAGTCAGAATGGCTATCATCAGAAAATCTACAAACAACAAATGCTGGAGAGGGTGTGGAGAAAAGGGAAGCCTCTTGCACTGTTGGTGGGAATGTAAATTGATACAGCCACTATGAAGAACAGTATGGAGGTTCCTTAAAAAACTAAAAATAGAATTACTATATGACCCAGCAATCCCACTACTGGGCATATACCCTGAGAAAACCATAATTCAAAAAGACACATGCATCCCAATATTCATTGCAGCACTATTTACAATAGCCAGGACACAGAAGCAACCTAAATGCCCATCGACAGACAAATGGATAAAGAATATGTGGTACATATATACAATGGAATATTACTCAGCCATAAAAAGGAATGAGATTGGGTCATTTGTAGAGACGTGGTTGGATCTAGAGACTGTCATACAGAGTGAAGTAAGTCAGAAAGAGAAAAACAAATATTGTATATTAATGCATATATGTGGAACCTAGAAAAATGGTAAAGATGAACTGGTTTGCAGGGCAGCAATAGAGACACTGATGTAGAGAACAAATGTACGGACACCAAGGGGGGAACGTCACGGTGGGGGTGGTGGTGGGATGAAGTGGGAGATTGGGATTGACATATATACTCTAATATCTATAAAATAGGTAACTAATGAGAACTTGCTGTATAAAATATAAATAAAATTCAAAAAATCAAGAAAAACTATAATAAAAATAAATGATCACCGTGTAAGAGACCTCTGAGGCAATATCAAGCATAATTCATATTATTAGGGCCCAGAAGGAGAAGAGAAAGAGAAATATACTGAAGACACAACAGCTGAAAATGTCCATAACCTGGGAAAGGAAACAGACAGTCAAGTTCAGGAAGCACATAGTCACAAATAGGATCAACCCAAAGAGGATCACACCAATACACATTATAATTAAAATGGTAAATATTAAAGAGAGAATATTAAAAGCAGCACGGTAAAAGCAACAAGTTGCATACAAGGGAATGCCCATAAGGGTATCAGCTGAATTTTCAGCAGAAACGCTACAGGCCAGAAGGTATTGGCACAGTTTACACAAAGGATGAAGGGAAAAACCTACAACCAAGAATATTCTACCCAGCAAGGCTTTCATTCAGACTTGAGGGAGAGATTAAAAGTTATACAGACAAGCAAAATCTAAAGGAGTATAGCACCACCAAACCAACTTTACAGGAAATGTTAAAGGGACTCTTCTAAGTGAAAATGAAAAGGCCACAGCTAAAAACATGAAAATGACAAAAGGAAACATCTCAGTGGTAAAGGCAAATATAAACTAAAGGTAGTAAATCAATCATGTATAAAGTTAGTAGGAAGATTAAATTACAAAAGCAAAAAAATCATCTATTTTCATAATAACTAAAGAGATACACAAAACAATAAGATATAAATATGATGTCCAAAACAGTAAATATGAGGGGTGGAGGAGTAAAATTGCAGGGTTGTAAAAATACATTTTAACTTAAGATATCCACAAATGAAAATAATCACATATATATAGATTGCTATATATAAACCTCAGGATAACCACAAACTGAAAATCTATAATAGATACATACACAAAAAAGGAAAAGGAATCCAAACATAACATTAAGAATAGTCAATAAATCACAAGGGAATAGAAAAAAAGAAGAAGAAAGGAACAAAAAGAACTATATGACCAATCTTAAAACAATAAACAAAATGGCATTGAGTGCATAAATATCAATAATTACTTCAAATGTAAATGAACTAAATGCTCCAATCAAAAGACAGAGTGGTTGAATGGATAAGAACAAAACTGGTATATATGCTTCTTACAAGAGACTCACGTCATATCTAAAGACACACTCAGACTGAAAGTAACGGGATGGAAAAATTTATTCCATGCAAATGGAAATGAAAAGAAAGTCAGAGTAGCAATACTTATATCAGACAAAACAGACTTTAAAGCAAAGATTGCACTAAGAAACAAAGAATGACATTACATAATGATAAAGGGATCAACCTAAGAAGAAGATATAACAATTATAAATATATATGAGACCAACATCTGAGCACCTGCATACATAAAGAAGTATTAACAAACATAAAGAGAAATTGACATTGACATTACCACAAAAATAGTAGGGGACGTTATCATGCCACTTATATCAATAAACAGATCATCCAGACATAATGTCATAAGGAAACAGTGGCCTTAAATGACACATTAAACTAAATTGACTTTATATATATATAGAACATTCCATACAAAAGCAGAAGAATACATATTCTTTTCAAGTGCACATGGAACATTCTCCAGGATAAATCATATACTAGGACACAAAACAAGTCTTAGTAAACTTAAGAAACTTGAAATTATGTCAAGCATCTTTTTCAACCACAATATTATGAGACTAGAAATCAACTACAAGAAAAAGGAATGCAAAAAACACAAACATGTGGAGGCTAACTAATATGCTACTAAATAACCAATGGATCACAAAAGAAATAAAAAAAGAAATAAAAAATTATCTGGGGACAAATGAAAATGAGAACACAAAAATCCAAAATCTATGGAATGCAGCAAAAGCAGTTCTAAGAGGGACGTTTACAGTGATACAAGCTTACCTCAGGAAACAAGAAAAATCTCAAATAAACAACCTGACCTTACACCCAAAGCACCTAGAAAGAACAAACAAAACCCAAAGTTGCTAGAAAGAAAGAAATCATAAAAATTAGAGCAGAAATAAATGAAATAGAGACTACAAAAACAATAGAAAAGATCAGTGAAACTAAGAGGTAGTTCTTTGAAAAGATAAAATTGATAAACCAGGATTTTCAAGAAAAAAATGAGACAAGGCACAAATCAAGTGAAAAAGATGTTACAATTGATATATATCACAGAAATACAAAGGATCATAAGAGGTTACTTCAAACACTATAAACCAATAAAATGGGCAGCCTAGAAGAAATGAACAAATTCCTAGAAATGTTCAATCTCTCAAGAGTAAACCAGGAAAAAATAGAAAATATGAACAGACCAATTACCAGCAATGAAATTTAATCAGTAATTAAAGAAAAAAGCCTCCCAACAAACAAAAGTGTAGAATTAGATGGCTTTACAGGTGAATTCTACCAAACATTTAGGGAAGAATCAACACCTATCCTTCTCAAATTATTCCAAAAAAATTGCAGAGGAAGGAACACTTCTGAACTCACTCTTTGAGGCTAGCATTACCCTGATGCCAAAATCAAACAAAAATATCCCACAGAAAAAGAAAATTACAAGCCACTATCACTGATGAACATAGATGCAAAAATCCCCCACAAAATATTAGCAAACCAAATCCAGCAATACATTAAAAGGATAATTCACCATGATCAACTGGGATTTATCCCAGAGATGCAAGGATTTTTCAATATTTGCAAATCAATCAATGTAATATAGCACATTAACAAAATTGAAGAATTAAAAAGAAAATGCTTATCTCAATAGTTGCAGAAAACTGTACTCAGAAAACTATAAGACACTGATGAAAGAAACTGAAGACAACACAAACAGATGGAAAGATATATTGTGTTCTTGTATTGGAAGAGTTAACATTGTGAAAATGACCATACTACCCAAGGTAATCTACCAATTCAACGCAATTCCCATCAAAATACCAATGGCATTTTTCACAGACCTAGAACAAATAATTTAAAATTTGTATAGAAACACAGAAGACTATGAATAGTGAAAACAATCTTGAGAAAGAACAGATATGGAGACATCACACTCCCTGATTTCAGGCTATACTACAAAGCTACAGTAATCAAAACAGTATGGTACTGGCACAAAAAAAGATGCAAAGATCAATGGAACAGAATAGGAGCCCAGCAATAAGCCCACACTTATATGAGCAAGTAAACTATGAGAAAGGAGGCAAAAATGTACAATAGGGAAAAGACATATTCTTTAATAAATCCTGTTGGTGAAACTGGACAGCTACATGCAAAAGAATCATATTGGACTTCTCTGTCACACCTTGCACAAAAATAAATTAAAAATGGATTGAAGACTTAAATATAATACCTGAAACCATAAAACTTCTAGAAGAAAACATGGGCAGTATGCTCTTTGACATCAGTCTTCATAGTATTTTTTTTTTTGATATGTCCAAAGGGAAACAAAAGCAAGAAGAAACAAATGGAACTATATCAAACTAAAAAAACTTCTGCATAGAAAAGGAAACTATTGACAAACTAAAAGGCCACCTAATGAAAGGGAGAAGATATTTGCGAATGATAAATCTGATAAGGGGTTAATATCCAAAATATACAAAGAAAGCATACATCTCAACATCAAAAAAAAATTTAAAAACCCAAACTACCCAATTAAAAATGGGCAGAGGATCGGAATATACATTTTTCCAAAAAGACATACAGATGACCAACCAATGAAAAGATGCTCAACATCACTAATCATCAGTGAAACGCAAATGAAAACCACAGTTAGGTATCATCTCACACCTGCCACAATGGCTATTATCAAAAATACAACAAATAACAAGTGCTAGTGAGGATGTGGAGAAAAAGGAACTCTTGTGCAATATTGGTGGGAATGTAAATTGCTGTAGCCACTATGGAAAACAGTATGGATATACCTCAAAAAAACTAAAAATAGAACTCCCATATGATCCAGCAATTCGACTCCTGGGTATTTATCAAAGAATACAAAACACTAATTAGGAAAGATATACACATCGCTATGCTCGCTAATAAGAATGGATAGTTGATTGGATGTGACCAGTGAGAGAGACGGCAAAACCAAGGTTTCCCTCAGATTTTTTTCTGTGGATTTAGAATAAACAGTGATGCCATTAGATATGAAACTTATAAGAGAGGGAAATAATAAGCTCAACACTGAGCATACTGAGTTATGTTGAACACAGGTGGAGTTATCCAGAAGGCAGCCGGATATGTGCTTCTGTAGCATGGAAGAGAGATCTAAGCTGTGGATACAGACATGAAGATCATATCCAGATCATATCCACTGATGCCATGTGATTAAATAGTTAACCAAGATGAGGTTTTACCAAGCCCAGTGGAACTTTATCTAATAGTTGAAACCCCCACCACACCAAACATTTTTTCATTTTGAGGCACCAACAATGATGAGTACAGTTAAAAATCTCCAGTTTTAAGAGTCATATTGCAGTAAAATTTTCTGTATATTTCTTCATTATAAATGAAATCTTTTGAATACATCTTATTTGCAGAGGATATATTTTAAGTAACATTTAATACATACACCATAATCTTAAATATTTAAGGCCACTTTCTTTAAAATTTATAAGTATATTTATTTCTTACATTGTCATTAAAATTACTATGTAAATTGTCTCTAAATTAAGAGTTCTCATTCAGCAATTTTTCTCCATTCCTAAAGAGTCCTCTTCAGCTACCTGGTAAATAAAACACAAGATATAAGAATAGTAACTTACTCAAGATTTTTTTAAAGACTTTGTTATTTTTTCTATACCCGTCAGTTGGGTTGGCTTAGCTAATATCACTTACTTGTGATTCTAAGAGGAAACAAATTACTGAATAACTGAGTTTTCAAAAGAAAATTTTCTTTTCAATTTTTGGTGCTTACTTTTTCCATCATTATTACAGACTCATAGGGGAGAAATATAGAGAAATTCAGAACATTAAATAATATAAAAATCTATGTAGATTCATATTGAAAATATTAACAAGGACAAAATATGCCCAGCTGTCTGCCACAAAGAGAGGAATTTGTTTCCTCCATCTAGGTACAACCAACCTGTTTGGCCAGGATTATTTTAAAGTGACCAAAATATTGTCTCTTTAAATTATTCCATCTCTTTGAGTGGCCCCAGGGTAGCTCCATGTGAATCAGCAAAGCTGGCAGAAGAGGCTGAGTAGCAGCATAATAACATGTCAGAAAGTTCTCACTTCCCTCAAAGTCCTCCATTGTTCCTGAATTTCTCTCCCCTCCTTCAGAATGAAACATTTTTAAGGATAAAAATAACCTCTCCTCCAAATGCAGATCCTCATTCTAAGTGAAATATTTGCTAAATTTCTGCAATTAGCCACATTTCCTGAGACTTACAGCACATTGTTTCTTCTGTAGCCAGCATACCATGGATACAAAATGACACAAAAAAATGTGGCCCCATAATTACTCTTCATAACTATGAACAAAATTCATAATTTCTTGAGTATTTGAAGAAAAAATACTTTTTTTCTTCCCTTTTCCCTAGTATATGATGCTCCTCAGTTCAACTGTCCCAGGTAGTCTTGTACATGCTTAGCAACAGCAACCAAAATCTCCCTAGTCACACATAAATTCATCAAATTCTTAATAATTTATTTGTCTGGGTTTTGGCCTGATTTGACATCACTGATTCTGGTACATTCAACACTTATTTGTTTCTCTGTATTTATACCTATACTACCTTTTAAATTGAATTAATTTCAAAATGAACATGCTTGAAATACAGCAAAAACTCCATCACCTACAATATGAAGTGCAAAATCTTTAGTTCCTTATGATTTAGCCCAAACATTTCTTCCCCAGCTTTTTTGTTTAGGTGCACTCTCTCATAAGAATCCATCAGAATACCACTGTGAAATCTTTGAACATTTGCCACGTAGATTCACAGATGCAACATTTTGCACGTGCTCTTTACTCTGAGAAAAAGTTTGTTCATGAGATTGTTCTTTCCTGGGCCTTTTCCTAGAGAATCTTAATTGTCCTTGAAGGCTTAGCACTAAACCTCAGAACTCTAAATGACTTGCAGATCCACACTAATTCCACTAGCACAGCACAGAGTCAAGCTACCCCTTAGTCTCTCTGTGAACCTTCGGCACATACTTACTGACCTGCACCTGTCTTCCTGGGATGCTGAAGCTAATGTGACAAACAAAACAAAGCCCCTGCTCTCATGTGACTCATGTTTTTGTGAAGAGGCAGAAAATAAATGCAAATAAAATGTGGTGACAGGTAGTAATGGTACCATAAAGGAAAATAAAGTATGGATTGGAGAATAAAGAGGCTAAATAAGGGCTAGTTTAGGTAGGATTATCTGATTAGACCTGACTGAGGGTGTGGTGTTTAAACACTCGAATAAGTTGTCCTTGTAGATACCTTCTTCAAAACTTCTCATTATATTGTAATTAAAGTTGAAATTCTTTTATACATTATTCTTGAATTGGGTAGTTTTTCACTTAAACAAAAAAATGGCTTTGAAAGCAGATAATTGAAAAGTCATACATTTACAGCAGAAGCATTTTATTTTATTCTACAACATATCAACGTACTTTCATTTGTCAGTATCATGATATTGGGCCAAAGCCCTTTATTTGAGTATGAATCTGCTAATTAAAGTTTTATATCATCTTTCATACAATTCATATATTGGTCTCATTCAAGTGTAATGAGAAATCAAAGATAAAATGTTCTAAAGAAAGATGTATTTCATGATTTTTTTTCTCAACCTTTGCAGGCTTTTCAGTCATACTCTAAATCAATTATAATTTTAGTGACTTATTTTTATCAATTATTTCCAAAACATTTTCACAGTACTCAAGTAAATAACTATTAATTTTCTTTTATACACATTTATATAATTTATGTTCTTTTATTTAACATAAATTATGAAATTATAAAAAGCACAATTCACAAAGACAAAGTTGCAAAGTACTAGTATTACTTTTTTCATTAAGTTGGTTGTGGGTACATGGGCATATGTTTCATTATTATTATTATTATTTGTTGTATCACTCTATTGTATATACTATTATATGTGGTGGTTTTTTTGTTTGTTTGTTTTTGTTTTTTTGCAGTACGTGGGCCTCTCACTGTTGTGGCTTCTCCCCGTTGCGGATCACAGGCTCTGGACACGCAGGCTCAGCGGCCATGGCCCACGGGCCCAGCCGCTCCGCGGCATGTGGGATCCTCCCGGACCGGGGCATGAACCCGTGTCCCCTGCATCGGCAGGCGGACTCTCAACCACTGCGCCACCAGGGAAGCCCTATATGTGTATTTTTAAAAAAGTAAATTAATAGTACGTTCAATTGGCATAAACATGATTGGGAAAAATAGCCAGTTCTCATGGTAAGTATGTAACAGTATTGGTAGTGAAAGCAGGAAAGCACCCCAAATTACCATAACTTTCAGTGTAACACGGACATCCATCAATTATGTGTTATTGTAGGAATGAGAGCGCCAGTTCACATCTACAATTCAATTAACTATTAGGTGGAATTTCTGTAAGAAAGTTTCTCTTACATTTGTAGGCAGGTGTCTGTCTCATCTACTCATCTGTGATCTCCTTACATTTAGAGCCTGGCTTTATTCAGACCTGTGCAATTCTCAGGGCTTTGAATGGTGTTGGCCCAGTATGCACATAATAAATATTTGTTCAATGAATAAAAGAAGGTTGAATGCAGAAGCATATGCACATTTGTTTTACTTATGCTTTTCTCTATCACTTAAGAAATTGAGTAGTTCACACTCTAATATTTTGTTATTTGCATCTTGCTGCTGCACTTAGTAACTTGGAATTAATTGGGTAATAGTATTTTCAGTCTCCAAGTTATAGTCGCATGATGAGCCACAGGAAAACGGGTTTCAAGCATGCACATGATTTGTTGTTTTCAGGCGTGAAATGAAGTTGTGTTTATAATGTCTGATTAGAAAAAAAGCTCTGTTGCATTCTCAAATTTCTATAGAACTATAGGAATTATTTAAGGAGTTAAAAAAAGTTACAATCACAGTTTACCTAGAAACTGATAAAGAAGTATTTCAAATCCCTTGTTTCCTGAAATTAGAATAAACCTTTAGAATCCTAAGAACATTAATGTGTTTGGACAGGTATTTTATGATAAAATTAAGCACCATGGCTAACAGCACTGAATGCTGTTGACAGGCTATAAAGCCAAATACCTTGTTGTATCAGCATTTGCATTCAGAATTAATTTGGTCCATGTACAGAAACAAACGCCTTATTGAATTCCATAGGACATAATACCCCCTCTATAGGCATAGAGCCATCCCACAATATCAGTTTATTAGTCTTAGAAATTACAGAATTCCAGCTCCAGCTGTTCCTTATGAGGTTCAAAGACCAAACAATTAAACAGGAATACATTTATATTTCTAAATGCTCAAAATAACCAGTCTCTTTGGTGTTATCCATTATGGAGAATTCTATAAATTTAATCCTTAAAGACATATCTTCTGAGTCTGTCTCTAAATGACATCAGAGCATTAAGATGATAAGTAGAAAATTTAACTATCCAAATGTCTGTTAATATCTTGCATCTTGGCATCATATAGATAAAAAAGTTGGGACATTGAAAACTGTCCTTTATTATATATGCTCTGAATCACTTATATGCAGTAACAAAGTAGATTTGAGCAGCCTCCCCACTGAGCAATGTCGCTTTCACATCAAAGCACAATCTTGAATATGAGCATCCCTCTAGAAGCTAGGAAATACCCTTAAACAAATTTAAAGGCTCAGCTGGCCAAATCTGTTAGGTGAATTTTATAAGCATATGTATGTATATATTATACATACATAAATGCATGCATATGTATATTATACATATATACACACACACATGCATACAACACATACATTAGATATATATAAAGTCTAATGTATACATAGATTAGAAGGGAAAGACTTCACCAAAACAGAGGCTTGAATTGGATCTTAAAAGAAGGCATGGGGAAAAATATTAATGCATGGGAATTTTATGAGTGAATAAAGGGATTTTATTTTTGCTAGAGGAGATTGTGTACAAAAGCATGGAAGTGTGAATGTGGTGCCTTTGGGTAACAGCATAGTTTGGTGTGGCTGAGATATAAAATGCAGAGGGATCTTAACTCACAGAACAAATGAAATGGAACATTTCCCCATAATCAATAGGAAGAAATCCTTGATACAGCTATGCAGGTCCATATAATGATGCAATAAAACCTAGTTATTAAGAGCATATCTTTGATACCACACATTAAACTAGTTTTAATGTTCCCTTCATTAGACGTTTTAAGTTTGGAGGACAGTGTGCTTATGTATGTTCCTGGCAGTATCCTTATGTTTTCACATCTATGTTGCAAGACCTAACCTTTATCCCAGGTGCTAGGCCCATGATTTTTAACTCTCCCCAAACTGCTTCTTCTACCATTATTGTACAATTGCCCCCAATCTGATGTTTTCTTTTGATCTTCATACTTCCTTCTCCTGCACATTTAAGCTCAATCAAATATAACTTTTCAATGCCTATAGCAACTCTTCAATTTTTTTCCATGCCTACTTGCAGCTCTCAGTTGGGTCCACATCATTTCTCATTTCAATGACTCTAATAGGTTTCTAACCAGTACCCATGATTTAAGTTTTCTCTTACTCATTTTCATGCATAGTGATGATATTTAGAAAAATCTTAAAATCACAGCTTTAATTATGTTAGTTCTCATTTCAATAGTTTCTCCTCATTGCCCATTACCTAAATAAAACTCATCACACTTTTAAGCCTGGCCTTCAAGTTCTTCCTTAATCTGACCTCAATATATCCATCTAGCCTCATATTCTACTACCTTGTTTATGCAGTCTACGTGATTGGCAAACAGAATTGGTTCAACATTACTCAAAATACTCTGCTCTCCACTCTGTGCCTCTAATCACATTTTTCCTCCACTTAGAATATCTTTGCATTGTCATTGCTTTCTGAAATTCTACCATCTCTCAAGGATCAACTTAAATATCACCTCTAGATGACAAATTTACTAACTCTCCCAACCAAATCAAAATACTTCCTTGTTTATACTTTCACTATTGTCTGAAGTATATTTGTTATGGCATTTAAGATTTTTATTTATTATACATTTTATTTTATAATTATTAATATTTGTTATTTTTATGTTTATTTTATGCTTTTAATTGTTTTTTATTTGTTTACTGGTAACAAGACCTAGCATGTACCTGGACACATAAACATTTAAAAATTGAGGTATGATCTACTCTTCCTTCTGCCACTATATTTATCTTTGTAAAACACAGATTTGAGCCCATGGCTTTGTTGGTTTAAAACTCATACACAAGCATTAAGCATGATTATGTAGCCTAAATCCATGTACCATTTCTTTTGTTAATTAATGCATTAATCTATCAAATATTTGATGAATGAGAAAGGTATTAGGAACTTTAAGAAAAATAAATAGATTTTTTTAAGTAAAGTTTTATTTATTGACTGAACAAGAGATAAATATGTGTCAACATTCAATGTTTTCCATATATTTTATATACCTTATCCTGGAAAACTTATCTATTTGATGAATTTTCCCCAGTCTCCTTTCTACAGTTAATAACCAAAATGATGTTTCTTCATATGGTTCAATAATTCAAAGGAAAACAACACCTCAACTTTACTTAGACTTAAACTTAAAAACTAACAGTACATTACTCTTTTGTATTTCCACCTCCAGCAAAGAGAAAATCAATGTCTCTGACTGAGAAAAAAAAAACAAACACTAAAATTATTTTTTAAATTTAAAAATGTTTTAAATATCAGATTTTAAAATGCAAAAATAAAACTGAATCACTGTGCTGTACACCTGAAACTAAAAGAACATTGTAAATTTACTATACTTCAATAAAAACAAAACAAAGCTAAAATAAAATGTAAAAATATGCTCTAAAATCTGAACTTCATGCTTTCAAATAAAAGCATCTGTTAAGACACATATTTGTTTTACAAAAACATATGTTTAAATTAGGAATTCAACATAGAAATACCTGTCAACACAGGATATAGTGGTATTTTTTAAAGTGGTTATTATTCTCTGACTCATGTAAATCTTAGGTATAAATCCAAGTCTTTCTCATGAAATTCTATATTATTGTATTATTCTCCATCTAAATTAATAATAATAGAATAAATTTACCACATAACAAAAAAAAAACTTTCAATATATAGTCAACAAATTACCCAAAATGTAGATGTTACAGGTGAGAATGGGGAAAAAATTAAAATATGATACCATCCCTGGACAAAAAGAAAGTTTTTCTCAGCCCTCTCCTACTGATTTCCACACCTACCTCTGTTAGACACCTACCATCTTAGAGACCTCTGGCTCCATTAGAGATCTAGACACCATCAGCTTTATTCTAAGTCAGCTGTCAAGTTAGTTAAAAAATTATTTAATAAATAAGCATCTCTATTTATTATTCCTTCTGGAGTACTTATGCTTTAAGAGACTTTGCTTGCTAAACTAACTAAATGTATCAAAAAGGGGATATATAGGGAATGTACTAGAAAAAGATCCATTTTTGGAGCAGCTTTTCCCATGCATCAAAATCAAAATGGTATAGATGTACCTCAGGATGCAACGGCCACACCATCAAAGTATTTCTAATACCAAAGAAGAGTAATTTATAGTTAATGTATTTTAATATGGTAATCACCATGTTCATTTTAACACTTAGATTATTAAAAAAAGAGGTAGATAAGGTATTAGAATAGAAAGGAAAAAAGAATCAAAATTTTATAAAAGAAAGAAATTATGTCTAGTTCAATTTTGAATTAATATCAAACCATAATTCATTCATTAACATCCAACTAATCTACAACTTATTCTGCAGAAAAAACTAAACATTGGTAACCATATCCTATAAACAGTATAATGCAAAGTTTCTGGACTTTATGAAAAAATTAAATAATGCTTTTCATTGTTACTGGTACAAGTGCAGATCACTAGGAATTCTATAAACTTAAAATAGAATGCCTCTTTTTTTTTTTTTTTTTTTTTTTTTTTTTTTACGGTAAACGGGCCTCTCACTGTTGTGGCCTCTCCCGTTGTGGAGCACAGGCTCCAGACGTGCAGGCTCAGCGGCCATGGCTCATGGGCCCAGCTGCTCCGCAGCATGTGGGATCTTCGCGGACCGGGGCATGAACCCGTGTCCCCTGCATCGGCAGGCGGACTCTCAACCACTGCGCCACCAGGGAAGCCCAGAATGCCTTTTTAAAAATGAAATCTATGGCTTTAAAAGAGAATCCTTCAAATAGATTTTTTTTGTTCCCTTTGTTCAGTACTCAGCACACTTAAACAAAAACATTTGACTAAAAATAAGGTGATGTAGGCAGTAATGGCCCATCTATAATGTAAGACCCTATTTCCTGAAATAACTCTTAATTCTGCACAAAATACTTAGACATTAATTTACTGAAATTGAACTAACACTAGTAAATACCTTGGTGCTTCAATTTAAAGATAATAAATTTGCCCCTTTAATAAAAGCAAATATGGTTTTGTTTTATGGTGAAGACTCCACAGACATAATGAGGATAAAGGTAAGAAAATGATTCTGTGGTTGTGGACAGGCAAAGTTAACTGAAAACATAGAAAATCAAGTCCAAATCTTGATAGTGTGAAGGGAGATTACCCAGTGTATGATGTAGGGAACTTAGTCTCCGAGGAAGAGGGAAATGAGTGGATTCCCTGATACTAGAACAGGTTAGCACTATGGGATAGCATTTAATATCAAACGATCCATCACCAATCTCCCACTGTCACCTTACCCAGTGAAAATAACTGAGCTATATGGAGCCTAAGAGATAAAGAAAGAATGAGAAAAGTGGAAATCGGAGAAAGACACAGAGAAAGAGTGAAAAACTACCCTCCATGGGAATGAATAGAATTACCAAGCTACAGAGGCAAGGCCAGATCCGCTCTGCACACCTGACATCAGCAGGTGCTCAATGTAAGCCTGAAGAAATGCCCCCAGGGATGCAAGTGTGAAGGAGAGGGTAATATGCCATACTTCTTTTGCTTTCTCATGGATTGGCCATCCCTCTATTAACTGAGAAAGTAGCTTGTGTGTTAGATGTGTTTCCTGAAAATCAACAATGAAAACATGTAAAATAGTAAAATTACCATCAGGGAGAATTTGGACTGTACCTCCTGGTTGCTTTTCCTGTGGAAAATCTTATGAACAAAGAAATGGGGGACTACTGCATTTCTCACCAAGGTCAAAAATCATATGCTTCCATCTTATCCATGACAGGAACTTAAAATAGCAGATGTATCCACCCAGTTTTTATTAGGACTATGTTGTAACCTTTGAAAACAGGCGTTTTCCTACTTTAAAACTGTCCCAGAGAAAGATGCTTCTAGATCCACAGCAGAAAAGTTCTTTCTCCCAATCTTTCAGAATTCATACCCTGAAAAGCACACAGTGAAGAAGATCTTTCTTCTCTATAAACAAGTCTCTCAAGGAGCTCATCCTTTGCCTTGATTTTTCTTCAGTGCAGACAAGGTTTTCATAGACAACATTCAAATCATCCCCTGAGCCTTCAGTACTCTATGCTAAGAGTTTTCTGAGTATTTTAACATTTTGATTAAATGCTTACATATTTTCCAATCACTTTAATGATTAAACAAAACTCTGTGAAAAAAATTGCAATCACTTAATTTATTACTTATCTATAATAAATTGACTCAAATTTGATTTCTTTGTTTCAAATGTATCCAGGCAATTTGTTTCCACAATTACTAAATTAAAAAAAGTAAACATTTTCTTATCAAAATGTCAATATATATATATATTTTTCAATTATGCTTCAAAAATACATCCAGGAGTACATTTGCAAATAGGATGCTTAGCTACTCATTTTATTAATTTTGCCATTTTGAGTTTGGCAAGCCAGTTTTTCAAAGCACTTGTGTGTGAAAAAAGGGCTTATTTTTGTGCTTTTTTTATATAATAAGTTTCAGCTGATGAGTTATTTCATGCAAATAATTAAATACCAAATTACAATATGTGGTGAGTAGAAAATTACTAATAGAATATGCCTATCAAATCTGAGGAATATTAAAATGTGCATATGGGTTCAGTTCAGTTAACAGAAAAATTGGATTCCAATCATTTACTCTTGATAGCAATTTTGCCCTCTGTTCTTAGGTTCACCTGATATAACATTACAAGACAAGCTATATTTGCAAAATACCACCTGGGATCATGCCTTGCACAATATCCATTATTTTCTCAATAGTTTTATGCATGTTTTGTACATTATTTGAAAAGTCTTCAGGAACACAGTTGACATGTAACCAAGGGATTCTGTTTTTGCAACTTTTCAATAAAAAGTGGCACAGCTAAAAATCAGAATATAAGAAGGTTTCTATGGAGAAATATATCAAAGTAGCTGATTAAAAATGGAAAGACTTTTTACCCTTCATAAATTCTATGAAATTTCTATGAAAGTTGAAATACTAATTAACATAATAATTGTTTAAGGGCAGTTAAAAAACAATATTTTCACATTAATCCTTCTATTTAAATAAAGGCTTTTTCACACTTGCTACTCAGGCTATTATGTACTTTCATTAATTTCATTTCTTGTCAGAAAAAAAGATTGTAGCTTTACTAATGGTAATACAGGGCCTGAAAACATTACCAATGCTATATAAATAGATGTACACTGGGAAGAAAACAATTTTTAGGTATTGTTATTGTATGTTATAATAATGACACCTCACACAAAATGTCATTCATATTTTTTAGCAAATATGATCTTCATTATATTTATTTAGTCTTACTCTATCCTAAACTATAGAAACAATATTCCATGGGTATCTTCAAAAATGCATATTATTTAGTCACAAAGGGAGCTGTATATGAGAGAAGTGAGAGAGTAGACTAATTCTATCAATTTATCATAAAAGAAATCATTACTGTCTTCCATACAATGAATTAATGTTGTCACTTTTGTACACATATAAATTAAGTCACATAATTATATAAGCTAATACTCAGTAGGTACTTTTTAAAAGGTTTTAGCCATATTATCTCTTTTAATATCAAAACAATCCTATGATGTAAGTACTACTATATTTTTTCCATTTCACAGATAAGGAGATTGAGGCCCAGAATTTCAATTTCTTTGAAACTTTTAAAAGGAAAATCTAAAACTACTTGTAAATTTTTCGTATTAATCAAGAATAGCATAGTATCTTATCCTCAGTGGATACTCAATAACTAAACATTGCTATGTCTTCTAAGAATGTTCCACAGGACCCTGGTTTGAGGAATACTAATAAGTATTGCATGAAAATTATTGCAGCATCCAATATATTTGGAAAGTTTTAGTCAAAATTAAAAATGGTTTCTTTTATGTAGGACTCCTGAGAACCCAAAGTATGACAATGTATTAAGAAGAGTATGATTTGCTCTATTTTTCAAAATTGTAAAATTGGAGAAACTTCCTTTTTCAGGCCTTCTCTCTTGAAGAACTAGCATTTGGCAAAACATTTTCAGGACATTGCTTTAAATTTTTATATATTCTAGTGATTACTTATATGTTCTTTGAAAGTGTTAGGTCTTGGTAAACAACGTGTCATTTAAATTTGCAGTCTTTGTTCCTGATTCTTTGCCTTATGAGGGAAGAAAATTGATCATAAACCTACAGATTTCCATAATAAATGAAAAATGGTCACTGCTCATGTCTAATATTTGGTGTGTTTTAGTCAGGCATTTTAGTTGTAAGCCACAGAAACAGATTCAAGTTGATTTCGGCAGAAAAGGAATGTACTGAAAAGATATTAGTAGCTCAGACAATCACTGGATAACTGGAGAACCAGGCTCAGAAACAGCGTAAGATGATGCTTAAGATAGTGCCATAGAACTGCTGCCATGCAACCAGTTCCAGTGCAGGACCATTGCTTAGACTAGCGTTACTGCTGTGCGACAGTGACAGCTGACAATGGGTGCTACAACTGGTACTGCTGTTACTCTTGCCCCAGAAACTCAATAATGTTTTTACAGACTCTACCATCAGGAGGAAATTTCTAGTTTCCTCTTGTTTGTTCCTAGTTTCTGAATCAAACTCTGGGGTAGATCCATTTGATTGGTGGATCCATGGACACGTACCTATAACCTAGCTGAAGGGAGGCTGGAAAAGAAAGTATTTGACAATTTTATATTCCAGCCTCCCATCAAAACTCATAATGTGAGGAATTCCTCGATCCCTAGGAAGGAGTTCAGGTTCTAAGTAGTTAAAATGGATTAGAAATATTCAGCATCTGGAGGCACCAATCTTCTGTGTAAATTGAGCTCTAATGGCTATGGCTTGCTCTCACCTCTAGCCCTCCACTTTCTAATTTGTTGAAGCTATGGAATTCTACAAAGATCTCTTCTCTTTAATTCACATATATAGCATTTGTATGCTTATCAGGCATGCCTAAGTCCTGTAACGGGAGCTTGAAGCTCCTAACATGGTGCTTAAGTTAAAGATATTTTTGTCTAAACATATTATTGTAAACTAAAACTATAATCAAGTGATAAGCCTCTGAAAATTTATCTTCTAGTTTATCTGCTTTGGGAAAACATAATCTATTTTCTACTCTCATCTCCTACCCCAAGGTAGAGATCAATGATTAATTGAAGCTTATGTCCAAACATCCAAAACTGGAGAAGAAACTCAATGGAGTAATTCTTGGCCATAGGAACTAGAGATTCCACATGTGGAATTTACTGTCCCTTTAGTCTGAGCACCATGTCTAATAATTTTGGCAGAATTGTTGAAACTCTCTGACTGAAGAACCCAATCAGAATAACAGTCATAGAACATGTCATACTATAATCCACTATTAAAATCTATTTTGTGATGAGAGTCAATATTTGACAGGGAATATGCATTTTAAAAAGTATTTTGTTCAAAGAATGACTGACTATGGATTGGTGACTGTTAGTCTCTGTTGAGAGAAAACAAAGATGTTAATCATTCCCAAGAATATAGCCAAGATCACATCTAATGACAATCTCTCCATATGTATTCTAGTGCCTTACCATTCTGGGTAGTTTCCAAACAGATGCTACCCAGGGATAAATATTTGGTGGGTATATTGGGTACAGCATTTAGACTTATTAGTCTCCATCAGGTTAAGCAGGAAAACAACAGGTGTGTGTTAATGTGATTTTTCTTACCTATCAAATGTCTCAAGTGTCAGGCACAGTCTTCAAGAAAGTGAGGTGGTACTCCAGGGACAATTATATTTACAACCCATTCATGAGATACCAAAGTATCCAATATGATACTCAATTAACCTATATTACTTTATGCCATAGTTTTCAAAAAGAATTTTTTTCTATAAGATAATACAATCTACCATCCCCTATCTCTATCTTTTTAGACTCTATGGGTCCCAATTATAGAGGACATTATAGTGTGTCATTGCAGCACACACACATACACATACACTCCCTAGATTTTGGTGGCTACCTTCTTTATTGTGAGATTATAACATGAGCTCCCATTATTTTGATTCAGAACCTCTCCCTGCAGGGAACTTCTTTCTACACAAAAGTGAAAGTGGCCCTCAATTTTACATGCTCTTCACCAAAAGTTGCCTGTGCTAGAGACTATATTTCCTATAGTCTGTAGGTGGATCATTACCTTGTGCCTGAACTACAGGAAACAGTCCATTCAGTTAAATCTAGCTTCCTCACCTCATATAGAAATAGAAAGATAGGGATGGGACAGACTGTCCTGTTTATTTAAACCATCTTCCTTTACTCTCCTTGAGGGCAGTACTCAAGAAGTACAGTTATATAGGAAATGTTTTACTGAAGCCATGGGGAAATTTTTTATTAAAGTATAATGGGGAAATTTTTTATTTTTTAACATCTTTACTAGAGTATAATTGCTTTACACTGGTGTGTTAGTTTCTGCTTTATAACAAAGTGAATCAGCTATACATATACATATATCCCCATATCTCTTGCGACTCCCTCCCTCCCACCCTCCCTATCCCACCCCTCTAGGTGGTCACAAAGCACGGAGCTGATCTCCCTGTGCTATGCGGCTGCTCCCCACTAGCTATCGGTTTTACATTTGGTAGTGTATATATGTCCATGCCACTCTCTCACTTTGTCTCAGCTTACCCTTCCCCCTCCTCGTGTCCTCAAGTTCATTCTCTAGTAGGTCTGTGTCTTTACTCCCATCCTGCTCCTAGGTTCTTCATGACCATTTTTTTTTTTTTTAGATTCCATATATATGTGTTAGCATATGGTATATAACAGGGAAAATTTAAAGCTGTTCTTAAAATAAAACTTTTCTTAATCCAAAAACAGTCACTTAGAAAATCAAGCCCTTCACAATTTCCCTTTAAATCTCTTTATTCTCTTCCACACGTTCCCACTACCAATTGGGTTTCTTTTATAGGCTCCTTAGCACCCTGAAAAGCAACACCTTTAGAAAATTTCTCTCTACAATTCTCTAGTCATCTGTTTAGAAATATCTGCAACAGAAAATGGTTTTGCTGCCTGGATTCTTTCCCTTCCTTCTTTAGTTCATTTCCTCAATCTGAGTAGCTTAAATTCTAATTAACACACACAAAGACTTCATCATAAGAACAAGATAAATATTGGGAAGGGACCAGGTGCTGAATGGTATGTTCCTTTAGATAGGATCTCCTCTCTTAGTCTCCTCTCCAGTTTAATTTGAAGACTTGAGCTTTTATTAGCTGATACCCCTTTTGTGTTCAGCATGTTCACAGTATTATAAGGAAATATATAAATTATTAGGAGAGAACAATATAACTTAAAATGAAAAAGATATTTTCTAAAAATCATCTATTCTGAAATGCCCTTTGCCATTCCACAAACAAAGTCACAATGTTATGTAGAGTCAAGTTTAAATTATTTCCTTCTTCCCCCTTAAGGCTGACAGAATGAGAAGGACATTTTATGGGACACCTGTAACTGCTCTTCCCTTTGAAATTAGCCAGAACTGGAGATGTTCTCCCTCTGTCATCTTTCCTGGAAATATCATCAGTTTTGTTTTTTAAAGCAGTAAGTTGAAAATTGCTCATACAGAACCAAAGACCAGTACTGACAACAAATGCCCAATGAGGAAGAAATAATGATTTTTTTGCATCAGTGAAGAAAAATGGTTATGTCTATAGGTAATGATTTTTTTAAACATCTTTATTGGAGGATAATTGCTTTACAATGGTGTGTTAGTATCTGCTGTATAACAAAGTGAATCAGCTATACATATACATTATCCCCATATCTCTTCCCTCTTGCATCTCCCTCCCATCCTCCCTATCCCATCCCTCTAAGTGGTCACAAAGCACTGAGCTGATCTCCCTGTGCTATGCAGCTGCTTCCCACTAGCTATCATTTTACATTTGGTAGTGTATATATGTCAATGCTACTGTCTCACTTCATCCCAGCTTACCCTTTCCCCTCCCCATGTCCTCAAGTACATGCTCTACATCTGCATCTTTATTCCTGTCCTGCCCCTAGGTTCTTCAGAACCTTTTCTTTTTCTTTTTAGATTCCATATATATGTGTTTGCATACAGTATTTGTTTTTCTCTTTCTGACTTATTATCAAAATGTTCCATTAACTTGGTCTCAGGGAAAATTATTGCACACATATTATCTCTGTGTTCAAAGTCATTAAAACATCTAAAAAGATTATTTCTCAAAACAACTTGTTTAATTATTGATAAAGTAATTAACTAAAATAAACAATTTCAAATTTATTCTCTCATGTCTTGTTTACATAAGATTTATTATTGTTTAATTTCCTTGTCATTGCAAAGCTACAACTGAAAAATACGGCTAAAGCATGGGACAAATTTTCAATTTTTTTCCAAATTTAATACAAGGAGAAAATATGGATTTTAAAAACAAATGAAGGGGGGACCTTCAAGATGGCAGAGGAGTAAGACATGGAGATCACCTTCCTCCCCACAAATGCATCAAATATACAGCTACATGTGGAACAACTCCTACAGAACACCTACTGAACACTGGCAGAAGACCTCAGACTTTCCAAAAGGCAAGAAACTCCCCACATACCTGGGTAGGGCAAAAGAAAAAAGAAAAAACAGAGACAAAAGAATAGGGATGGGACTTGCACCAGTGGGAGGGAGCAGTGAAGGAAGAAAAGTTTCCACACACTGGGAAGCCCCTTCACTGGTGAAGACACGGAGTGGGTGGGGGAAAGCTTCAGAGCCACGGAGGAGAGCACAGCAACAGGGGTGCAGGGGGCAAAGCAGAGAGATTCCCGTACAGAGAATCCATGCCGACCAGCACTCACCAGCTTGAGAGGCTTTTCTGCTCACCCACCAGGATGGGTCGGGGCTGGGAGCTGAGGCTCAGGCTTCGGAAGTCAGACTCCAAGGAGAAGACTGGAGTTGGCTGCATGAAGACAGCCTGACAGGGTTAGTGCACCACAGCTAGCCGGAGGGACTCCAGGAAAAAGCCTGGACCTGCCTAAGAGGCAAGAGACCATTGTTTCAGGGTGCACGAGGAGAGGGGATTCCTTCCTCATCTGCCCACAGAAGGCAGAGCACCACTTAAACAAGCTCCAGAGATGGGCGTGAGCCACTGCTATCGGCTCAGACCACAGACATGAGCATAAAACTCTAGCGCTGCTGCTGCAGCCACCAAGACGCATACGTGCAAGCACAGGTCACTATCCACACACCCCAGGAGCCTGGGCAGCCCGCCACTGCCAGGGTCCCGTGATCCAGGGACAACTTCTCTGGGAGAACACATGGCGTGCCTCAGGCTGTTGCAATGTCATGCTGGCCTCTGCTACCGCAGGCTTGCCCCACATTCCGTACCCCTCCCTCCCCCCGGCTTGAGTGAGTCACAGACCCCGAATCAGCTGCTGCTTTAACCCCGTCCTGTCTGGGCAGTAACAGAGGTCTGAGGGTGACCTACACACAGAGATGGGGCCAAATCCAAAGCTGAATCCCAGGAGCTGTGCCAACAAAGAAGAGAAAGGGAAATCTCTCCCAGCAGCCTCAGGAGCAGCGGATTAAATCTCCACAATCAACTTGATGTACCCTGCATCTGTGGAATCCTGCATCTGTGGAATACCTGAATAGAAAATGAATCATCCCAAAACTGAGGTGGTGGACATTGTGAGCAACTGTAGTCTTGGGGTTTTCTGTCTGTGACTGACTTGTTTCTGATCTTTATGTTTATCTTAGTATAGTTTTTAGTGCTTGTTATCATTGGTGCGTTTGTTTACTAGTTTGGTTGTTCTCTTCTTTTTTCTATTATTATTACTTTTTATTTTAATAGTTTTAAAAATGTATTTGTTATAATAATTTTTTAATTTTTTTAAAATTTATTATTATCATTTTCTTTCTTTTTTTCTCTCTTTGTTTCTAGGCCTTGTGGCTGACAGTGTCCTGATGCTCCAGCCTGGTGTCAGGCCTGAGCCTCTGAATACGGAGAGCAAAGTTCAGGACATTGGACCACCGGAGACCTCCCGGCCCAAGTAATATCATCGGTGAGAGCTCTCCCAGAAATCTCCATCTCGACACTAAGACCCAGCTCCACTCAATGGCCAGCAAGATCCAGTGCTGGATGCCCCATGCCAAACAACCAGCAAGCCAGGAACAGAACACCACCCATTAGCAAAGACGCTGCCTAAAAACATACTAAGTTCACAGACACCCAAAAACACACCACAGGATGAAGCCCTGCCCACCAGAAAGCAAGATCCAGCCTCAGCCACCAGTACCTAAGCACCAGTCCAGTTCCACCAGGAAGCCAGTCCAGTTCCACTACATAAGCCACTGAAACAACCTTACCCACTGGGGGCAGACACTAAAAATAACAGGTACTGTGAACCTCAAGTCTGAGAAAAGGAGACCCCCAAACAGTAAGTTAAACAAAATGAGAAGACAGAGAAATACGCAGCAGATGAAGGAACAAGGTAAAAAGCCACCAGACCAAACAAATGAAGAGGAAATAGGCAGCCTATCAGAAAAAGAAGTCAGAGTAATGATAGAAGAGATGATGCAAAATCTTGGAAAAAGAATGGAGAAAATACAAGAACTGTAAAAATACAAGAAATGTAAGCAGGAAACACCAGAGAAGGAAAAGACCTACAACAACAAACCCAAAACAATTAAGAAAATGGTAATAGGAACATACATATCGATAATTACCTTAAATGTAAATGGATTAAAAGTTCCAACCAAAAGACATAGGCTGGCTGAATGGATACAAAAACAAAACCTGTATATATGCTGTCTACAGGAGACCCACTTCAGACCTAGGGACACATACAGACTGAAAGTGAGGGGATGGAAAAGATATTCCATGCAAATGGAAATCAAAAGAAAGCTGGAGTAGCAATTCTCATATCAAACAAAATAGATTTTAAAATAAAAACTATTACAAGAGACAAAGAAGGAAACTACACAGTGTTCAAGGGATGAATCCAAGAAGAAGATATAACAATTGTAAACATTTATATACCCAACATAGGAGCACCTCAATACATAAGGCAAATGCTAACAGCCATAAAAGGGGAAATCAGCAGTAACACAATAATAGTAGGGGACTTTAACACCTCACTATCACCAATGGACAGATCATCCAAAATGAAAATAAATAAGGAAACACAAGCTTTAAATGATACATTAAACAAGATGGGCTTAATTGATGTTTATAGGACATTCCATCCAAAAACAACAGAATACACTTTCTTCTCAAATGCTCATGGAACATTCTCCAGCATAGATCATATCCTGTGTCACAAATTAAGCCTTGGTAAATTTAAAAAAATTGAAATCGTATCAAGTATCTTTTCTGACTACAATGCTCTGAGACGAGATATAAATTACAGGAAAAAAAAAACTGTAAAAAACACAAACACATGGAGGATAAACAATACACTACTTAATAACCAAGAGATCCCTGAAGAAATCAAATAGGAAATAGGAAAATACCTAGAAACAAATGACAATGAAAACACGATGACCCAAAACCTATGGGACGTAGCAAAAGCAGTTCTAACAGGGAAGTTTATAGCAATACAATCCTACCTCAGGAACAAGAAACATCTCAAATAAACAACCTAACCTTACACCTAAAGCCATTAGAGAAAGAAGAACAAAAAAATCCCAAAGGTAGCAGAAAGAAAGACATCGTAAAGATCAGATCAGAAATAAATGATAAAGAAATGAAGAAAATAATAGCAAAGATCGGTAAAACTAAAAGCTGGTTCTTTGAGAAGATAAACAAAATTGATAAACCATTAGCCAGCCTCATCAGGAAAAAAAAGGAGAAGACTCAAATCAACAGAATTAGAAGTGAAAGAGGAGAAGTAACAACTGATACTGCACAAATACAAAGTATCATGAGAGACTACTACCCGCTACTGTATGACGATAAAATGGACAACCTGGAAGAAATGGACAAATTCTTAGAAAAGCACAATCTTACAAGACTGAAGAAATACAACCAGGAAAAAATAGAAAATATAAACAGACCAATCACAAGCACTGAAATTGAGACTGTGATTAAAAATCTTCTGACAAACAAAGCCAGGACCAGATGGCTTCACAGGTAAATTCTATCAAACAAGTAGAGAAGAGCTAAAACCTATGCTTCTCAAACTCTTCCAAAATATAGCAGAGGGAGGAACACACCCAAACTCATTATACAAGGCCACCATCACCCTGAAACCATAACCGGACAAAGATGTCACAAGGAAAGAACACTACAGGCCAATATCACTGATGAATATAGATGCAAATATCCTCAACAAAATACTAGCAAACAGAATCCAACTGCACATTAAAAGGATCATACAACATGACCAAGTTGTGTTTATCCCATGAATGCAAGGATTCTTCAATACACGCAAATCAATCAATGTGATACACCATGTTAACAAATTGAAGGAAAAACACGATATGATAATCTCAAATGAGGCAGAAAAAGCTTTCATCAAAATTCAACACCATTTATGATAAAAACTCTCCAGAAAGTAGGCATAGAGGGAACTTTCCTCAACATAATAAAGGCCATATATGACAAATCGACAGCCAACATCGTTTTCAATGGTGAAAAATAGAAGGCATTTCCTCTAAAATCAGGAGCAAGACAAGGATGCCCACTCTCACCACTATTATTAACATAGTTTTGGAAGTTTTAGCCACGGCAATCAGTGAAGAAAAAGAAATGGAAGCATCCAAATTTGAAAAGAAGTAAAACTGTCACTGTTTGCAGATGACATGATACTATACATAGAGCATCCTTAAGATGCTACCAGAAAGGTACTAGAGCTAATCAATGAATTTGGTATAGTAGCAGGATGCAAAACTGATGCACAGAAATGACTTGCATCCCTATACAGGAATGATGAAAAATCTGAAAGAGAAATTAAGGAAACACTCCCATTTACCATTGCAACAAAAAGAATAAAATACCTAGGAAAAAACCGACCTAAGGAGACAACAGATGTGTATGCAGAAAATTATAAGGCACTGATGAAAGAAATTAAAGATGATACAAACAGATGGAGAGATATACCATGCTCTTGTATTGGAAGAATGGACATTGTGAAAATGACTACACTACCCAAAGCAATCTACAGATTCAGTGCAATCCCTATCAAACTACCAATGTTGTTTTTCACAGAACTAGAACAAAAAATTTCACAATTTGTATGGAAACACAAAAGATGCTGAATAGTCAAAGCAAGCTTGAGAAAGAAAAATGGAACTGGAGGAATCAGGCTCCATGACTTCAGAATATACTACAAATCTACAATAATCAAGACAGTATGGTACTGGCAGAAAAATGAAAATATAGATCAATGGAACAGAATAGAAAGCCCAGAGATAAACCCACACACACATGGTCACCATATCTTGAATAAAGGAGGCAAGAATATACAATGGAGAAAAGACAGCCTCTTCAATAAGTGTGCTGGGAAAACTGGACAGCTACATGTAAGAGAATGAAATTAGAACACTTCCTAACACCATACACAATAAATTCAAAATGGATTAAAGACCTCAATATAAGTCAAAACACTATAAAACTGTTAGATGAAATAATAGGAAAAACACTCTATGACATAAATCACAGCAAGATCATTTTTGACCCACCTCCTAAAGAAAAGGAAACAAAAATAAAGAAATGGGACCTAATGAACCTTAAAACCTTTTGCGCAGCAAAGGAAATCGTAAACAAGACTAAAAGACAACCCTCAGAATGGGAGGATATATTTGCAAATGAAGTAACTGACAAAGGATTAATCTCCAAAATTTACATGAAACTCATGCAGCTCGATATCTAAAAAACAAACAACCCAATCCATAATAGGCAGAAAACCTAAATAGACATTTCTCCAAAGAAGATATACAGATTGCCAACAAACACATGAAAGGATGCTCAACATCACTAATCATTAGAGAAATGTAAATCAAAACTACAATGAGTCACCTCACACCGTTCAGAATGGCTATCATCAAAAATCTAGAAACAATAAATGCTGGAGAGGCTGTGGAGAAAAGGGAACCCTCCTGCACTGTTGGCAGGAATGTAAATTGATTCAGCCACTGTGGAGAACAGTATGGAGTTTCCTTAAAAAACGAAAAATAGAACTACCATATAACTCAGCAATCCCACTTCTGGGCATATACCCTGAGAAAAACATAATTCAAAAAGAATCATGTACCACAATGTTCATTGAAGCACTATTTGCAATAGCCAGGACATGGAAGCAACCTAAGTGTCCATCAATAGGTGAATGGATAAAGAAGATGTGGCACATATATACAATGGAATAATACTCAGCCATAAAATGAAACAAAATTGAGTTATTTGTAGTGAGGTGGATGGACCTAGAGTCTGTCATACAGAGTAAAGTAAGTCGGAAAGAAAAACCTAATACCATATGCTAACACATATATATAGAATCTAAAAAACAAATAATGGTTCTGATGTATCTAAGGGTAGGGCAGGAATAAAGACGCAGACATAGAGAATGGACTTGAGGACATGCGGAGGGGGAAGGTTAATCTGGGATGAAGTGAGAGAGTAGCATTGACATATTTACACTACCAAAAGTAAAATAGATAGCTAGTGGGAAGCAGCTGCATAGCACAGGGAGATCAGCTCCGTGCTTTGTGACCACCTAGAGGGGTGGGATAGGGACTGTGGGAGAGAGACGCGAGAGGGAGTGGATATGGGGACATATGTATACATATAGCTGATTCACTTTGTTATACAGCACAAACTAACTCAACATTGTAAAGCAATTATATTCCAATAAAGAGGTTAAAAAAAATTAAAACAAACACAAGATGTTACAAGTCAATAAATCAATACCTTTAAAATTCAAAGGAGAAAATGTGCATTTTAAGTTTCTTGTCACCAAAAGACACTTATAATTCAAATTAATAGGATTTACAATGTCATTTCATGAACATAGAAATTATGATAAGTAAAAATGTGTTGCAGAGCTAAATCACATTGAAATTTTTATGTGGTTATAAAAGGGCTCTAAAGAGAGTTAGTCTGGGCTCAATCTCAGCTTTGACATTTTCTAACTGCCTGGCTTTGGCATGTTAAACTCTCTGTGCCTCAGTTTTCTCCTGTAAAGTGGAGATAATAAGGCTGTTGTAACGATTATATAAGTTTATACATAGAGGCACTTGAAAAGTACCTGGCAAACAGGAAGAAGTACAAAAGTTTTGTTATTGTTATGTGTTGTTGTTGCTGTTGTTTGCATTTGCAAAACTACACACTATAAGACAATTGAACATAATATTAAATAAACTATTAGAGAGAAATATACATGGCTCATCTTTCTTTAAATTCTCAAAAATGCATCATGTGAAAAAATATATTAATAATGGCAGGTTCTTGATATGACTGGCTTTTGAAAATAACATTATTTTTGTGTAATTACAAAAATAAATGTATGATATCTCAAGCATTTAGACCACAAGTCATTTGTAATCATACAAGAAGATACAACATCATGAACAGCAACTGTGGAAAATATGCTTCATTCAAAGAGGACCTAAGATGGATGGGTCCAAATTTACCACAGTAGTGTGATGCTACATGATGCTAGAATTTAGCATAGTAAAGACAAATCTCAGTGTATACTTAAATGGAAGTTCCAGAGAACACTCACTATGATGCACAATTCCTCAAAAGGAGATGAAAAATAGGGTTTAACATTTGGCAAAAATGCTTAAATGTTTCATTGGGCTACAAGGTTAATTACCAAGAACAATTAATTGTTATAACCCAAATGGAGAGGACTCTTCAGAAAGATTAACTGTGGTATTTTTCTGCTTACTAACCCAAACACTTTTAACATTTTCACTTTCTTATTGTCCCTTATTTATTTTTTTAAATATTTTTAAAATTAATTTTTATTGGAGTAAATGTTCTTTACAATGTTGTGTTAGTTTCTACTGTACAGCAAGGTGAATCAGTTATACATATACATACATCCCCTTTTTTTTTTATTTCCTTCCCATTGAGGTCACCACAGAGCACTGAAGTGTGTTCCCTGAGCTATACAGTAGGTTCTCATTAGTTATCTATTTTATACATAGTGTATATATAGTGTATATAGTGTATATATGTCAAACCCAACCTCCTAATTCATCCCATCCCTCTTGTCCCCACTTGGGTCCATACATTTGTTCTCTATGTCTGTGTCTCTATTTCTGCTTTGCAAATAGGATCATCTATACCATTTTTCTAGATTCTTCATATATGCATTAATATATAATATTTGCTTTTCTCCTTCTGACTTACTTCACTCTGTATGACAGTCTCTAGGTCCATCCACATCTTTGCAATGACCCAATTTAATTCCTTTTTATGGCTGAGTAATATTCTATTGTATATATGTGCCACATCTTCTTTATCCATGCATCTGTCCATGGACATTTAGGTTGCTTCCATGTCCTGGCTATTGTAAGTAGTGCTGCAATGAACATTGGGGTGCATGTGTCTTTTTGAATTATGGTTTTCTCTGGGTATATGCCCAGTAGTGGGATCGCAGGGTCATATGATATTTCTACTTTTAGTTTTTTAAGGAACCTCCATACTGTTCTCCATAGTGGCTGTATCAAAAATAAACTCAAAATGGATTAAAGACCTGAATGTAAGGCCAGACACTATAGGACTCTTAGAGGAAAACATAAGCAGAACACTCTGACATAAATTGCAGCAAGATCTTTTTAGACCCACCTCCTAGAGTAATGAAAGTAAAAACAAAAATAAACAAATCTGACCTAATTAAAATTAAAAGCTTTGCACAGCAAAGGAAACCATAACAAGATGAAAAGACAACCCTCAGAATGCAAGAAAATATTTGCAAACAAAGAAACTGACAAAGGATTAATTTCCAAAATATACAAACAGCTCATGGAGATCACTGTCAAAAAAACAACCCAATCCAAAAATGGGCGGAAAACCTAAATAGACATTTCTCCAAAGAAGACATACTGATGGCCAACAAATACATAAAAAGATGCTCAACATCACTAATTATTAGAGAAATGCAAATCAAAACTACAATGAGGTATCACCTCATACTGTTCAGAATGGCCATCATTAAAAAACCTACAAACAATAAATGCTGGAGAAGGTGCAGAGAAAAGGGATTCCTCTTGCACTGTTGGTGAGAATGTAAATTGATACAGCCACTATGGAGAACAGTATGGAGGTTCCTTAAAAAATCATTCTCCCTTATTTATTAAATATTATCTGCTCTTAAAAGTCAGTCTCAAAGCCTGTTTCTTCAGAAACCATTGACTATTGCTACCCCTTTCCCCAGGGGATGTCATTGCCCTCATTTGAATTCAGACTGCAGCTATTTTCTCTTCATCCATTTAGTCCATTTATTCTGAGCAGCCTTTTACTTTTAGCTAACTTTTCATATGCATGTTTCCTCTGTACATAGATAAAATGTAAGTTCCTTGAGGTCCAAGAAACATTTGAATAGGTTCTATTCCCCTTATTTATTTTGATATCACCTTGAACATTGTAACTTCTTCAATGTGTGTTACTTGATGAAAGAAAGGAAAAGAAAAATGAAGAGATTATCCACTTTTTGTATTAAAAAGCCTGGAGTTGTTCATTTGAAGTTAAAACACAATATTATTGCAAATGACTTAATATTTACTACTAGATAGATGACAGTAATAATGTGATTGATATGAAAACAATGTCTTTTAATTTTCAGAGCTAAATACAACATAAATTAAGAAAAAAATGAGCCAATTTTTATTATAATATTTGTTTTTAGAGAAAAAAACTTTTCTTTTACTTTCAAACTATTGGAAAGAAATTCCAGTTGACTTTCTTTAAGATATTTTTATTGACTTCTTCAACTGATAGATAGATGGCAGCCTGAAAAATTATGCCTGCCTTGTAAGTATTATTCTGCTTTTATGTCATTCAACCATTAAATGTCCCATAGCCAAGTGACAGTCTCAGCAAAACACATCTAGTATTATATCAAAGCTTGTCATTCTCCTTGCCAAGGGCCTGACCATAAAAGGTGTCTGAATCTGAGCAAGCTACTGAAATTGAATCAAAATAGAAAGTGTGTATTGGGAGACTAGGGACAGTAGAGATCAGAGTGACAGGGAGGGCAGGATTTTATAACTGCTGCAAAGGGTAAAGACAAATTTCTTTTAATGAAAATAGTTCTTTCTCTTAATTAGAAATAGAATAATTGTTTAGAGTATTACAACTGTATATAAAATATAATATATATTATTAGTCATTATTCAAATGATTTAGGCTCTCTTAGAGCATTGTGCGACTAATGTATAAAAAGACCATGGGAATTTGGAAAGGCCAACAGTGGACACAAAGTGGGGAATTCTGTATGATAAATATAGTATTCTAATAAATGCAGTTAAGACTTTCCTTTTTTCATTTTTTCCTTCTTCTTTTCAGTCAATGGTATCTGGAAACTGAGGAGGAGTCATTTGGAGAAAAATAAAATTCCATCTATAAATTACACTTATAACACAATAAACTAAAAGCAGTGTAAAAATCAAATATAAAAAATGAAACCATGAAAACTTAGAAGAAAACATGGTAAAATGCCTTTATAAATATGGAGTTGGGACTCAAAATTCTAGTTTCCATAAAAGGAAAGATGAATAATTTTAATTACATTAAAAAAATCCTTGCATTGCAAAAAAATGAGTAAAGTCAAAAGACAAATAATAAAGAAAAAGGTTTGGTAATGTCGGTTATAGAAAAATAGGAATACTATTTCTAATATATAAAATTCCTAGAAATCAAAAAAGAAAATATTACAATTAAAAGTATTGTATGGAATGTACTTAATGAATATAAGGATGTTGATCCTAATTTTTGATAAAAGTAATTCAAATTAAAACTGTACAGAGTTGTCATTTCTTCTCTATCAAGCTGGCAAAAATCCAATGTTAGCACACTTTGTTGCACTGGCTGTAGGGAAAAAAACACTCTCTTCTACAGCTGGAGGGAATGAGAAATGGTACAAATCCACAAAGGGCAATTTAGTAACATATAGCAACATTACAAAAAAACTTACATATTGACTCTGAAAGCTCACTCTAGGAACTTATGAATAAATCAACATATTTGTGAAATGAATGAACAAGGTATTCAATGCAGGGTTGTTTGTAATAGCAAAAAAACTAGAAATAACCCAAATTCCCTCTGCATGTGACTATTTAAATAAATAATGGAAAGTTATGAAAACTAGAATCCCATGGAACTATTACCATAAGAAAATATACGGAAATATCTCCATGATATTTCATTAAGTGAAGAAAGCAGGGAGCAGAACAATATACATTGTACTATGTTTTCTATATAAATTTTAAAAGAAGAACTATGTATTCATATTTACTGGAAATTTTATAAATAATATTAAATAATACACAGAAAGGCTCTTAGAAATGGTTAACTATTGGGACAGAGAGAAAGAACATTTAAGTGGATAGGAGAAAAATAATTTTCATTGATTCAATTTTATGTTTAAAGAATCATGTGAATATATTGCATATTTTTACAATAGCCTCCTGTTAGTGTATAAAATGTAACATATTGTTTCCTTAAATGATACTTGAAATATTTTGGCTCATATAGAAGATGGCTAGCTATAGAATTGCTTATAGTTTTCATTCCATAATCCTCTAACTCATTCGTTGACTAGGCATATATAGAACATAGTGCAGGAGGAAATGCTCACTAAATTAGATCATATTACAGGAAAGGAAAACACAGGGAGTAGTTCTTCATCTCCTGGCAAGACAAAGATTATACCAGTTCTAAGGAGCATCTGTCAGAAGCTATTCTCCTTATGCTCAAATAACCTCACTCAAGAGCATCACAAGTATAATGCCAGGTATTTCCATGTCATTTTATAATTTTTAAAGTACTTCCCTTTCAAACATTTATTTAGCCCTGTGACATAAGCAGGAATAATATGGTTATTTCTACTTTCAAAAAGGGAAACAGTTGCAACAGAACACTGAAACATCTTAGTCCAGGTTATTTATACAAAACATAATAGAATTGGGCCTTGAAGGTAGATTATCTGACTCCAAATTAGCACTATCAGTCATGTCCAATGGCTCTTGACTCCCGGGGAATAATATCCCAATGTGTTTGGCCAGCACAGAGATCCCTCCATAACTAGACTCCTATTTTCCCATTGCTGTCATATGTATCTATTATGTGCCATCCAGATTGTGGTTTTCTGTTTTTCCACCTTGGATTTTTCGATTGCTCTCACTTAGGATTGCCATGGCCTCAGTTTACCCACCATTCCACCTCAAATGCTATCTTCTTAATGACATCTTCCCCAATCATTCACTCTGTAATGTAGGTTTTCCTTCACTTAAAATATGAACAATACCATATTTTATGATCACTTTTTTTGGCATTTCTTGTCCATCCTTCTAGATTACAAACTGTGTATGGATAGGTTCACAGTTTTTTCCATCTTTCTGTTTCCTACAGATCCATAATAAAATTTTGTTGAAGATGAATAAATATTCAGAGACAATAATGAGAGCTTAAAGAAGGATAGATTTGAAGACAGTAGGGTAATATAGAAATGGAAAAAAATTAGCAACATGAAAAAATTGATTGAGTTGGAGGACTGATTCAATGTGGGGAGATAACAAGGAGTAAAAGAAGGCTGATGAAAAGAATATGTTATTGCTATTAACAGAGAGACTATTTGTAAATAAAAGCTGGTTTCAGAGGAACTTGTCAGGTCCAGTTTGAAATGTCTAAGAAATAGATGGAAATAAAAGATATAACCTCAGGACAAAAATAAGTGCTCCAGGTAAAGAGTTTGTTTTAATCTAAATAGAGAGTATTGTGAAAAATAAGGGAATGAATAAGATCAGAGAAGGAGAGAGTGTACAGAGAGGAAAGAACCCACCCTAGGAAAAGCACAGTATCCTCCAACGAGGGTGGGAGGGTAAAACAGGCTCATGAGAGAGACTTATATACTAGCAGAGGTAAAAAGGAAGGAAAGCAGTGCACTCCAGTGCTACATGCTCTAAGAACTGAGAATTTTTTTACAAGGAGGTGAAAGAAGAAGACAACTCTGTCAAATTCCATGGTTCAGGTATAGTTCTATCAGGGTATATGAATGCGTGTATGCAGAATATTTTATATATATATATGTATATACATATGTGTGTATGTTTATATTTGCTAATGGAGGTAAGTATGAATCAGTCATTCTTGTTACTTATCAGCTACTCTAATAAATTTCTTAGTTCTAGAATGTAATAACAAAGCATATTGGAAATTTTTCTATGTCTGTTATTTTTCACCCTAACTTTTACAGTGGAAAGCTAATGCTCATATGCTATTAACTTTGGAACACCATTTGAGACATAATGAGGTTGGATCATTTTGAGAACACCAAGAAAAAAGCTAAGTTTATCACTAATGCATTTAATGGGAAAACTAGATTCCCAATGTTCTCATACACTCATCTTCAGAACTTGAGGTGATTAAACTCTATTAGGAGTACTTTAAAGACAAAAGATGAAACATTCTATTTGAAGCTAAAGGAGTCTACTATATTCAGTGCATTACTATTCCATTAGTGTAATGGGGGCTACATGTTTCAAAGAGTAAGACTACTTTATATTAATAGGTGAGATTTTTTTCCCATTACCTTTTATGTAGGTCCTGTTACAATCCCCTCTCACCACAATCTCTGCCCACAATAATGAATGAGAATAAAAAACTATTCAGACAAGGATAATTGTAATTGAAAATAAATGTCCCTAACAATATTTTATACATTGCTTGAAAGATCTTACATTTTTATGTTTGTTGAATATTCCCTATTCAATGATTACTTAAAAGAAAACAATTCACATATTTTAAAATTCAGCCCTTTCAAAATGGAAAGGAAAGCATGAGATAAGCATGTCTATTCCATGCATATCTAATCTGTAATTGTTCAGATAGAAAAGCACTTTTAGCTTAAAATGAAACACCTTGATCAAAATCTTTAAATGTGACTTTTTTAAGCAGAAATCTGCTCTTTTCTTATTTCCAGTATAATAGTACTCACTTTTTAATAAATCATATAGGATTGAGCAGTACTTTATAGAGAAAGGAGAAAATGACTTAGGGAGTATATGCACAGATTTACTGCTTTGGAAGATATTATTTTTTTAATTGTAAATATGAACAAGTTCACATTTACAATGTATATCTATATTATGCATTGTATTATATATTATAGATATGCATATCTATATTATATCTATGTTATGTATACCTATATTATATATATATATGTATACATATATATAAATAGATAGATCTTATTATTTTCCTTTCTTTTTCTCCTTGCCTCTGCTTTTTTTTTGCATTCTCTGGTTTTCTTTTCAAAATTCTTTGTATATGTAAATGACATGAGCATTCTTTGATTCACAAAATTAGAGACTCTGAGATTAGCTTAGACTGCTTCTCTCAATCAGATCACATCCAATTATCATGTAACATTGATTCATTATTTAAATTTCCCTAAGATTGTACCCATCTTCCCTTTTTTGATTCATCACTTAATGTACCACCCTAATTCACTCCAGTTACATTCCTATGTTTCTTCTTGCACATGTGCCAAATTCATCTTCTAAAGATGTAATTTTCATCATATCACTTCCCAGCTCAGAAATTATGCTTTCCATGTGTGAACAAATAATAGCTCCTGCCATCCATATAATGCACTTTATTGTTTTAAATATAGCAATATATTTTATTTCAGTTTATATTTACTAGCACAAATACATATTATTGGCTTCTTTTTCAAATGAGAAAACCTAATTATAAAGAGGTTAAGTAACTTGACCATGGATAGAAAGAATAGCTAAGGCAAATCTATGACTGAAGTACAGGTCCTGTGACTCCTGCATTTGGTATTCTCACCACATTACTATACTAAGCTCAACATTTAAGCTGTTCATTCATCTTAGCCCTATTTTATCTACTCAAAGACATCTCTGATTATTTTCAGATATCAGCCCATGAACAGCTGTTGACAAGCAATGGAACTAGAAGAGGAATAGATGATAAAACGAACAGAAAAAAAAAATCTCCATTTGTCATCCCTTTTGTCACTGAAAATCTTTACATTCAAAGGAACAATTAGAACCAGGTTTATGAGCTCAAGTTTTTGAAACTGTAACATCTGTATGAGGTTGACTCTCGGTTCAGGGACTATAGCCTGAGACCTGGACCAGAGAAAGTTCCAATACATCATAGCAGCAAATCATCAAAGGTGGGCGATCTAAAAGGGTGGATCCCTAAGGTTATGCTGTGCTTTTATTAATTGATGTCACAGTCAGATACAAAAGATGAGCTGAAGACACAGGGACATATCAATATCAGGAAGAGGCCTAACTCAACAGGTACCAAGTACCCAGCATGGCAGTTTCATCATTCACACACACACACGCACACACACATACACACACACCCAGAAGCACACACATTGGGTCCCCAGACAAACAAGGACACTCCTATTATGCATAAAATTCTAAGGGCCCAGAAGCTAAGGGCAAAGGCCAGACCTTCTCTTTTAGTAAGGCCAAGTTATTACTACAAAAGTACTATTGTATGACTCATGAAGAATATAAAAAAAGAGACAGAGGAAGAAAATGCATGAAAATATTTTTTTTCAGAAAATGGAAATAAATATCAGAAACATCTATGTGTCTACAAAAAAAGATATGAAATATGACAGCACTTAGCAAAAATTAAGCTAGATAAGAGACAAAGCAGAAATATAAAGCTAAAATGATTTTAAATTACAGTTCTTAAACCAAAGATATCATTACAGATTACTTACATGCAATTGAAAGAATTGATACTGTTAAAAATTTCTATATGAAAGAAGTGATGTGAAGGAAAGGCTTGAGGAAATTCAAAATGTGGAAGAAGACAAATAAGAAATGAAATGAGCCAGGTGTCTTCTCCTCTGGTGAGACAGGGCTGGGAGATGCTCTCCTCAGCTCCTTGCCTGGATGCGCAAGTCAGGCTTTAGGGCTGGCACAAATCCTCGTTTGAGGGTCCCACCGAGTTCCCTAGTCAGAGTTCTGCAGCTGGGCAGAGCAGCTGCTTGGGACTACTGATTGGGCACTGCAGAAAGCCTTCTTGTAACCTGAAACGTTATCACTTTGGAACCATCAGCCAGATGGTCCTGACTTGGCCACATGAAGGCTCAGACTGTCCCAGTCTCTGAACTGAAGAGAACCAACACTATTACATATCTCTCAACACCAAGAATACAAAGAAATTCAGTGAAGGGTATCAGGAGGACATCTACAAACCCAAAACTGGCATGTGCAACTTCTGAGGAATGGTGGAAAAAAACAATGTATCTGGGTGACCTTTGCAGACAGCTGAGACAGAGCTACAACAGGGCAGTGGCTGACACCCAATTCATAGCCCATCTTTTCCAGCTGTGTGGCTGACAGGGTCTTGGTGCTCTGGCCGGCTGTCAGGCCTGAGCTTCTGAGGTGGCAGAGCCGAATTCATAACATTGGTCTACTAAGGACCTCTCAGCCCCATGTAATAGAAATCAGTTAGAGCTCTCCCAGAAACATCCATCTCAATGCTAACACCCAGCTCCACTCAACAACCAGCACACTCCAGTGCTGGACACCACAGGGCAAGAAACTAGCAAGAGAGGAACACAACTTCACCCATTAGCAGAGAGCCTGCCTAAAATCATACTAAGTTAACAGACACCCCAAAACACACCACCAGACACGGTCCTGCCCACCAGAAAGACAAGGTCCAGCCTCATCCACCAGAATACAGGCACCAGTCACCTCCACCGGGAAGCCTACACAACCCACTGAACCAACCTTAGCCACTAGGGGCAGACACCAAAAACAACAGGAACTACGAACCAGCAGCCTGTAAAAAGGAGACCCCAAACACAGTAAGTTAAGCAAAACGAGGAGACAAAGAAACACACAATAGATGAAGGAGTAAGGTAAAAACCCATCAAAACAAACAAATGAAGAGGAAATAGGCAGTCTATTTAAAAAAGAATTCAGAGTAATGATAGTAAAGATGATCCAAAATCTTGGAAATAAAATGGAGACAATACAAGAAATGTTTAACAAGGACCTAGAAGAACTAAAGAGCAAACAAGCAATGATGAACAACACAATAAGTGAAATTTAAAATTCTTGGGAAGGAGTGAATAGCAGAATAACTGAGGCAGAAGAATGGATAAGTGACCTGAAATTAAAAATAGTGGAAATAACTACTGCAGAACAGAATAAAAAAAAAGAATGGAAATAATTGAGGACAATCTCAGAGACCTCTGGGACAACAATAAACTCACCAACATTTGAAATATAGGGGTCCCAGAAGAAGAAGAGAAAAAGAATGGGACTGAGAAAATATTTGAAGAGATTAGAGTTGAAAAGCTCCCTAATATGGGGAAAGAAGTATTCAATCAAGTCCAGGAAGCACAGAGAGTCCCATACAGGATAAATCCAAGGTGAAACACACCAAAACACATATTAATCAAACTATCAAATTAAATACAAAGAAAAAATATTAAAAGCAGCAAGGGAAAAACAACAAATAACATACAAGGGAATCCCCATAAGGTTAACAGCTGATCTTTCAGCAGAAACTCTGTAAGCCAGAAAGGTGAGGAAGGACATATTTAAAGTGGTGAAAGGGAAAAACCTACAACCAAGATTACTCTATCCAGCAAGGATCTCATTCAGATTCGACAGAGAAATTAAAAGCTTTACAGACAAGCAAAAGCTAAGAGAATTCAGCACCACCAAGCCATCTTTACAATAAATGCTAAAGAAACTTCTCTAGGCAGGAAACACAAGAAAAGGAAAAGACCTACAACAACAAAGCCAAAACAAATACGAAAATGGAAATAGGAACATACATATCAATAATTACCATAAATGTAAACAGATTAAATGCTCTAAGCAAAAGACATGGACTGGCTGAATGGATACAAAAACAAGACCCATATATAGGCTGTCTACAAGAGACCCACTTCAACCTAAGGACACATACAGACTAAAAGTGAGGGAATGGAAAAAGATATTCCATGCAAAGAACCTAGGGGCAAGAAGGGAATAAAGACACAGAACTACTATAGAATGGACTTGAAGATATGGGGAGGGGGAAGGGTAAGCTGTGAAAAAGTGAGAGAGTGGCATGGACATATATACACTACCAAATGTAAAATAGATAACTAGTGGGAAGCAGTCGCATAGCACAGGGAGATCAGCTCGGTTCTTTGTGACCACCTAGAAGGGTGGGGTAGGGAGGGTGGGAGGGAGACGCAAGAGGGAAGAGATATGGGAACATATGTGTATGTATAACTGATGCACTTTGTTATAAAGCAGAAACTAACACACTGTTGTAAAGCAATTATACTCCAATAAAGATGTTAAAAAAAAAAGGTGGAGTAGCAATTCTCATATCAGACAAAATAGACTTTAAAATAAAGACTATTACAAGAGACAAAGAAGGACACTACATAATGATCAAGGGATCAATCCAAGAAGAAGATATAACAATTGTAAGTATTTATGCACCCAACATAGGAGCACCTTAATACATAAGGCAAATGCTAACAGCCATAAAAGGGGAAATTGACAATAACACAAACATAGTAGGGGAGTTTAACATCCCACTCTCACCAGTGGATGTGTAATCCAAAGTGAAAATAAATAAGGAAAAACAAGCTTTCAATGACACATTAAACAAAATGGAGTTCATTGATATTTATAGGACATTCCATCCAAAAACAACAGAATACACTTTCTTCTCAAGTGCTTATGGAACATTCTCCAGGATAGAGCATATCTTGGGTCACAAATCAAGGCTTGGTAAATTTTTAAAAATTGAAATCATATCAAGTAGTTTTTTCTGACCACAATACTATGAGACTATATATCAATTACAGGAAAAATACTGTAAAACATACAAACACATGGAGGCTAAACAATACACTACTTAATAACGAACTGATCACTGAAGAAATCAAAGAGGAAATCAAAATGCCTACACAAATGACAACGAAAACACGATGACCCAAAACCTATGGGATGCAGCAAAAGCAGTTCTAAGAGGGAAGGTTATAGCACTACAATCCTACATCAAGAATAAGAAACATCTCAAATAAACAACCTAACCTTACACCTAAAGCAATTAGGGAAAGAAGAATAAAAAATACCCGAAGTTAGCAAAAGGAAAGAAATCCTAAAGATCAGATAAGAAATAAATGAAAAAAAAATGAAGGAAACAATAACAAATATCAATAAAACTAAAATCTTGTTCTTTGACAAGATAAACAAAATAGATAAACCATTAGCCAGACTCATGAAGAAAAACAGGTAGATGACTCAAATCAATAGGATTAGAAATGAAAAAGGAGAAGTAACAACTAATACTGCAGAAATACAAAGGTTCATGAGAGATTACCACAAGCAACTATATGCCAATAAAATGGACAACCTGGAAGAAATAGACAAATTCTTAGAAAACAACAACCTTCCGAGATTCAACCACAAAGAAATAAAAATATAAACAGACCAAACACAAGCACTGAAATAGAAATTGTGACGAAAAATCTTACAACAAAAGGAAATGTAGGACCAGGTGGCTTCACAGGCTAATTCTGTCAAACATTTAGAAAAGAGCCAACACCTATCCTTCTCAAATTCTTCCACAATATAGCAGAGGGAGGAACACTCCCAAACTCATTCTATGAGGCCACCATCACCCTGATACCAAAATCAGACAAAGATGTCACAAAGAAAGAAAACTAGAAACCAATATCACTGATGAACATAGATGCAAAAATCTTCAACAAAATACTAGCAAACAGAATCCAACAGCACATTAAAAGGATCATACACCATGATCAAGTGGGGTTTATCCCAGGAATGCAAGGATTCTTCAATGTATGCAAATCAATCAATGTGATGAACCATATTAACAAATTGAAGGAGAAAAACCATATGATCTTCTCAATAGATGCAGAAAAACCTTTGAAAACATTCAACACCCATTTATGATAAACATCCTCCAGAAAGTAGGCACAGAGGTAACTTAGCTCAACATAATCAAGGCCATATATGACAAACCTACAGCCAACATCGTTCCCAATGGTGAAAATCTGAAAACATTTCCACTAAGATCAGGAACAAGAAAACGTTGCCCACTCTCACCACTATTATTCAACATAGTTTTGGAAGTTTTAGCCACAGCAATCAGAGAAGAAAAAGAAATGAAAGGAATCCAAATCAGAAAAGAAGAAGTAAAACTGTCACTGTTTGCAGATGACATGATACTATTCACAGAGAATCCTAAAGATGCTACCAGAAAACTACTAGAGTTAATCAATGAATTTCATAAAGTGGCAGGATACAAATTTAATGCTCAGAAATCTCTTATATTCCTACATACGAATGATGAAAAATCGAAAGAGAAATTAAGGAAACATTCCCATTTACCACTGCAACAAAAAGAATCAATTACCTAGGAATATACCTACTTAAGGAGACAAAAAACCTGTAAGCAGAAAACTATGACACTGATTAAAGAAATTAAAGATGATACAAATAGATGGAGAGATATACCGTGTTCTTGGATTGGAAGAATCAACATTGTGCAAATCAGTATACTACCCAAAGCAATCTCCAGATTCAATGCAATCCCTATCAAACTACCAATGGTGTTTTTCACAGAACTAGAACAAAAAATTTCACAATTTGTATGGAAACGCAAAAGACCCCAAATAGCCAAAGCAATCTCGAGAAAGAAAAATGGAGCTGGAGGAATCAGGCTCCCTGGCTGCAGATTACACTGCAAAGCAACAGTAATCAAGACAGTACGGTACTGGCACAAAAACAGAAAGATAGATCAATGGAACAGGATAAAAAGCCCAGAATTAAACCCACCCACATATGGTCACCTTACCTTTGATAAAGGAGACAAGAATATACAATGGAGAAAAGACAACCTCTTCAATAAGTGGTGCTGGGAAAATTGAACAGCTACATGTAAAAGAATGAAATTAGAACACTTACTAACATGATGCACAAAAATAAATTTAAAATGGATTAAAGACCTAAATGTGAGGCCAGGGACTATAAAACTCCTAGAGGAAAACATAGGCAGAACACTCTATGACATAAATCACAGCAAAATCCTTTTTGACCAACCTCCTAGAGAAAGGGAAATAAAAACAAAAATAAACAATTGGGATCTAATGAAACTTAAAAGTTTTTGCATTATCAAACAACAGAATCCAAATTTGGGCAGAAGACCTACATAGACATTTCTCCAAAGAAGATATACAGATTGCCAACAAACACAAGAAAGGATGCTGAACATCACTAATCATTAGAGAAATGCAAATCAAAACTACACTGAAGTATCACCTCACACTCATTAGAATGGTCATCATTAAAAAATCTACAAACAAGAAATGCTGGAGAGGATGTGGAGAAAATGGAACCCTCTTGCACTGTTGGTGAGAATGTAAATTGATACAGCCACTATGGAGAACAGTATGGAGGTTCCTCAAAAAACTAAAAATAGAATTACCATACAGCCCACAATCCTGCTACTGGGTATATACCCTGAGAAAACTATAATTCAAAAAGAGTCATGCACCACAATGTTCATTGCAGCACTATTTACCATAGCCAGGACATGGAAGCAACCTAAGTGTCCATTGACAGATGAATGGATAAAAAATATGTGGCATGTATATACAATGGAATATTACTCAGCCATAAAAAGAACCTAAATTGAGTTATTTGTAGTGAGGTGGGTGGACCTGGAGTCTGTCGTACAGAATGAAGTAAGTCAGGAAGAGAAAAACAAATAACATATGCTAACACATATATATGGAATCTAAAAAAAAAAAAAAAGACTCTTAAGAACCTAGGGGCAGGACAGGAATAAAGACACAGACATAGAGAATGGACTTGAGGACATAGGGAGGGGGAAGTATAAGCTGGGATGAAGTGAGAGAGTGGCATGGACATATATACACTACCAAATGTAGAATGGATTTTGTTACCAGCCTGTAACAAGATAAGGTATTCACTCCAAAATGTAAAATGTAAATCACTGCACTACTCCTTTTATTAATCCTGTCTTAATAAAAGCTGAACTGAACAGAGTCTTTAATAAATTTACATTTTGTCACATGCTTCTTATTTGTTATATACAAGTAAATATTTCTCTATCTAGTACCACCCTGTGGCCCAATATTGAGTAGCACTGCTGTAGACCAACAATAATCAAATTAGAAACCACACAATAGAAAAATTTTCAATCATAATAGCACAAAAAAATTAGCTATCTAGGAATAAACTTAACGAGAAACATGCAGGATATATAGATATACATTTCAAAAGTTTACTGAAACAAAAAAAATTTAATACATGAGAAAGAAAAAAGCATGTTTCTTAAAAGAAGATTCCCCAGATGGGAAAAAAGCATGTTCCTTAAAAGAAGACTCTCCAGAATGAAGTAACTGAATTATATTTTATTATATTTCACAAGGCCTTTCAATGAACTAAACAAAAAGTTTGAAGCATTGTGCAAAATGCAGAATTCTTAATAGTCAATAAAATATTGAGAAAGAAGAATAATTATGGTGATCTTGTATTGTCAGAAAGCAAAATTATCATCAAATTACAATAATTACAATACCATATACTGGCACAAGAATATACAGTTTGGATCAATGGAACTTAATCAAGAATTCCTAATACATATGTTGCTGAATGAGGTTTGCCTGACATGCAGCAAACCAAACACTGAGATGCCAAGGTTGCAGCAGAGAGAGGGTTTATTCAGGAGTTAGTCAAGTTAATCTCAAATCAGCCTCCTTGAAGGCTAGGGTCTTAGGATATTTATGGGATAAAGCTGAGGTGTGGGGAATGTGGGGAAAGGTGATTGGAAATAAGAAAAAGGGGAGATAATCGTCTTCCTGCACAGACACAACTAATCTACAGGCTTTTCTTGGGACACATGTTTAGAAAATGGTGGCGTTAGTGTGTTCTCAAGGTGGTGTTTTTGGCATTCTCACATCAAAGGTCGCGTCTGCCAGGTTGGAGGGTCGGTGTTTGTAACCAGTCTTAACTGGTTGGATTTTGAACTGGACATAGCTGACTCCAAGTTCGTGAAAAGCAACTTGGGCAAACATCTTATTGTTTAGGCTATGTGACACTTGGAGGATGTGCAAGTTTTTTGAAGCAACAATTAAAGCAAACTTGATCAATGAAGGCAGGTTACAGGTTTAATGGATCTAACTGATGATTACTCTCAGTTTCTCTCTCTCTCTCTCACACACACAGAGTAAATGATATTTGGCATATTATAAGAAATATTTGAGTAGGGAATCATGGATACCTATATAAATGATAATGAGATAGTTGTTTACTGTTTCTTTGTATAACTACAAATATCAAAATGAATTAAATGGATTAGAAGGTAAATATAAAAAATAAAACCAAAAACAATGAGTAGACAAAATAGGGTTTCCTAAAAGATAAGCCTTTGTGATTTAACATAACAACAAAAGATACATTATTATTATAAACAAATTTATTATACACAAGTTAAAAGGCAAATTACAAACAACATTAACCAAAGTATTTTCTACGAAACAGAACTTCCAAAATAACAGGTAATATTAAAGATATTTTTGGTCAAAATTTTTTGGAATTCTTAACCAAAGGATCTCTCTGGACTGTTAATATGCTATTGTTCATTGAGAATGCCCCAAGTTTGTATATTTCTCTCCACCTTCTCCCCACTGCCTCAAAGCATCTCAACCATCAGACAATTAAAACTCCCCTAATCTTTGCCTCTTAAGTGGGCACAGAGTTTCAGTTTGGGAAGATGAAAACGTTTTGAAGATTGACAGTGATGATGGTTGCACAACAATGTGAATATATTAACACAACTGAACTGTACATTTAAGAATGCTAAAAATGTTAAATTTTATTGTTATTCATATTTTATCACAATTTTTAAAAATCCTAAATTCTAAAATTCCAAGAATTTCTTACAGGTAAGAGAGGCTATCTGACACATCTTTAGCCATTACCCCTTAGTGTGAAATCTCCTAGTATACATTCTATCCTGCTTTACCTAAGTTCTCCCTACAAGGAAGGCAGATGTGATGTCTGGAGCATCAGTGGCTACCTAAAAGCCATGAAATAAAAGCAAGAGAAAAAGACCAAGGAAATCAGCCGCAAAATCAGCCCAAAATCAGCCCAGACATCTTAGAGCTATAGCACCAACTTCTTCTAATAACTATTTTGAGAGAATTATAATGTGAGGAGAAATAATACTGTATTTGTTTAAGCAACTAAAGTTAAATGAATTCGTAAATTGTGTGTATATGTAACACACTTTGAAAAAAGCTGATTTAGAAAAATCCCTTTTCCAAGTATCTCCAGGGATATAAACAACACTCCTTGACTTTACAAAATTGAGGATTAAGTACAATTGCACTCCAGTGTTCTTAAAAATAACAAAGATGACACATTTTCCTTGCTTTTTGACCTTAATGTCTTAATGTGCCATTTATGTATTAAAATCATTTTTACCTAAAGCAGGGATTGTCAAACTTTTTCTAATAACAGGCCACATAGTAGATGTGGTAGGCTTTGCAGATCTTACAGTTCTAGCACGAAAACAGCCATAGACAATACATAAGAATTAATTAGACAGTATTCCAAGAAAACTTTAGTTATAAAAACAAGTGGCAGGCCAGTTTTGGCCAAAGGCCCATTGTTTTCCAATCCCTGCCCTAGAGCATAACAGCAATATTCTTCTTCCTGCCTAATTCTTTTTTTTTTAAACATCTTTATTAGAATATAATTGCTTTACAATGTTGTGTTAGTTTCTGCTGTACAACAAAGTGAATCAACTACACATATACATATATCCCCATATCTCCTCCCTCTTGCATCTCCCTCCCACCCTACCTATCCCACTCCTCTAGGTGCTCACAGAGCACCGAGCTGAGCTCCCTGTGCTATGCGGCTGCTTCCCACTAGCTATCTATTTTACATTTGGTAGTGTATATATGTCCATGCCACTCTCTCACTTTGTCCCAGCTTACCCTTCCCCTTCCCCATGTCCTCAAGTCCATTCTCTACATCTGTGTCTTTATTCCTGTTCTGTCCCTAGGTTCTTCAGAACAATGTTTTTTTTTAGATTCCATATATATGTGTTAGCATATGGTATTTATTTTTCTCTTTCTGACTTCACTCTGTATGACAGACTCTACGTCCATCCACCTCACTACAAATAACTCAATTTTGTTTCTTTTTATGGCTGAGTAATATTCCATTGTATATATGTGCCACATCTTCTTTATCCATTCATCTGTCAATGGACACTTAGGTTGTTTCCATGTCCTGGCTATTGTAAATAGTGCTGCAATGAACATTGTGGTACATGTCTTCTTTTGAATTATGTTTCTCTCAGGGTATATGCCCAGTGGTGGGATTTCTGGGTCATATAGTACTTCTATTTTTTGTTTTTTAAGGAACCTCCATACTGTTCTCCATAGTGGCTGTAACCATTTACATTCCCACCAACAGTGCAAGAGGGTTCCCTTTTCTCCACATCCTCTCTAGCATTTCTTGTTTGTAGATTTTTTTAATGATGGCCATTCTGACTGGTGTGAGGTGATACCTCATTGTAGTTTTGATTTGCATTTCTCTAATAATTAGTGATGTTGAGCATCTTTTCATGTGTTTATTGGCAAGCTGTATATTTTCTTTGGAGAAATGTCTATTTAGGTCTTCTGCCCATTTTTGGATTGGGTTGTTTGTCTTTTTGATAGTGAGCTGCATGAGCTGCTTGCATATTTTGGAGCTTAGTCCCTTGTCTGTTCATTCATTTGCAAATATTTTCTCCCATTCTGAGGGTTGTCTTTTCATCTTGTTTATGGTTTCCTCTGCCTTATTCTTTTAGTGTCTCCTACCTCATTAATATCTCAAGCACAGAATATTTGTGTTTGAGATGTTTAATTTGAACCTAGAGGTATCACTCTCACCTATTCCTTGTGTCCTACATTGATTTCTACCCTTTAGCATATTGGTCAGAAGTCGTAAATGCACAAGTCTACTATCACTTCACTATGAGATCTTGGATCCACTTTAATTTATAGAAGTTCAATTTATGTTGTTTGACATGCTGAATGAGTTTTCTGCAAATAGTGTTAAGTATCAAACATTTAATCTTTTAAATGACAATGGAGAGTAATATATGAGCATAAACCTTGTCATATTTGTTTAAATTATGGTCCAGTTGATGTTTAAGTACCATTAATATGACTTGCGATCTTACTTAATTCACTTTAAAAGAGTCAATATTAAGCATTTTATTGAATATATTAGGAAAAATATTTCTTAAAACAAAGGGCAGATGTAGGTATTAATAGTTTCCCTTTGCAGAATTATATTTTCCTCCTCTGTTATTTTATGGGAATTGGCTCTTCTGAAAGGTGTGCTTAGTCAAGGAGTGAATAACTTCCTTCAGAAACCACATAAATCTTATCTACACCTCTTACATCCTTCAGTGCTCTGGGAGCCAATATATTTAAGTTGAGATGCTCAGATCTTTCTGTACTTTGTACTATCTCTGGAATTTTCCCTTCTCATCTCACTTTCTCAACTTCATGTTGAAGACCTCTGACCTCTCTTTGACATTGCCATAATGAAATCTTGCCCAGAAATTTTTCAAAAGAGATTTTACAAACATTGAGAAAAATAGAGGATGGAAAGTACTTTTAATTGATAAAACTGTTGTGTTCACAAAGATTTATAAAATATTAAAAGAAAGTAAAAAAATGTTTTTTTTCTAAAAGTACAGCTCCTTTAAAATACAAACGCAGTCAGCAAGAGAATCCAGTTATGTTTTCTAAACTGGTAAAATCACAAGAGCAAGAAGTACAGTATATTCTAATATGATGATTATAAGAAATAAACTGCAGACCCACAGTGAAACTGGATTCAGGCTTTCTACTGAAATATAATAGATGAGCTATAAACAAGGAGATAACTCATGCTTGACATATAACATTCATCCCTGTTGGAAAATAGCTCTACTTACATATGTAGTACAATCATCTTTTGCTTCTTTTAAATGTTTTTTCTAAAAAAACTTTAAAAGAAATATGAAATAAATACAATGTTGAATACGAATTTGTATCTTCTGCAGCGACCTAATATAAAATAGTGAAAGATAAAGCAAAATAATCAATTAAGTAAATACAGAATCAACAAAGAAATATTGTAGAGCAAATTAAGAAAGCAAATTGGGATAGGAGTGACAGCCAAAAGGCCACTAATATTGAATGGTCAAAAGATTAAGATTAACTTCTTCATTGACTCTTAAGCCAGAAGCACCAGATAATTAACATTAAATAGCATTGACAAGAAAGAAGTACATTAGGTAAAATGACCTTGGTCTAGGTCTTGCAACAAATCCTTTTCTGTGTTGCTTTTAGAGAACCTGACTTAAGGAGAGATTATAAGGGTTTGGGTTGGGCTTCCCTGGTGGCACAGTGGTTGAGAGTCCACCTGGTGATGCAGGGGACACAAGTTCATGCCCCGGTCCCGGAAGATCCCACATGCCACAGAGCGCCTGGGCCCGTGAGCCATGGCCACTGAGCTTGCGAGTCCAGAGCCTGTGCTCTGCAAAGGGAGAGGCCACAGTGGTGAGAGGCCTGCGTACCGCAAAAAGAAAAAAAGTTTGGGTTGATTTCTAGTTAATTTGTACATTTCCTCATATTTGTTATTTTCTTTGCACCTACCTTCCTTGTCCTGATCTGTTTCCCTACGGTAAATGTTAGTTTAAAAAAAAATACTGGAAACAAACAGAAATTGGAGATATGGGAAAAGATTATATCATACTTTGTATTCAACTTTATTTGAGAATGAGGGAAGAAAGGTTGGGAAAATCAGATTCCAGAGAAGGCAGTTCAGAGATTTAACCAGAAAAATTAAAAGTCATGCGACTATATGTGTAGGGCCTGCAAAGGAAAGAGAAGGTGTGTGGACTTAGCCAGGGGTTGCAATTGACATGTCTAAAGATTTACTTGGTTGGAGTTTTACCATGATCCTGTGGAAAGATGAATCAAGGTGAAGCAGTCTGCAATGTGGCAGAAATCAGGCATCTAGTGGTTTATCAGGGGCTCATAATGATAATTATATACATCAGAAAGGAACTAAGGAACACATACATATATTTAACTGAATGTCCTAAAATGCCTATATTGAGTGGGATCACTATTCCAAATTTCTACAATATCACTTTATCCCATATTTGAAATCCCTTCTTATTTTCTCTTTAGTTCAAGATTCATGTTATTTATGTAACTTTATTTCACTAACATTTTTGGAGGCCAGTGAGTATTGGAGGTGGTGTAAGATGGGGTGCAAACAGCTTGGTATGATAAACAACATGATTTTTTTCAGACTCTGAATCTCCTCACATTTCTGAAGAAATCTCTAATGAGCTTGGTTTATTATATAGATATTATTCCTTATTTGTTACAGGCCTACAAAAAGTAGCTTGAGACAAATAAAGAGAAAAACTATCCAGGAGTAGCAAGGTCAATCCATTGCCCTGACACTCTCAGGAGAAATCCAGATCCTGAGTATTCTAATGATACACTGATGGATATACAGTTTCTTCTAAACACATAGTAAGTACATCAGAGGCCAGAATCTTTCAATGCTACTCCTACCTACTCTTTCAACTTATCACCTTAGTTCTATAAATGCCTTGGCAATCAGTAAATAGCCATTGGCCAGTTGGACATGATAGACCATTGTATTATGTAACTCTCAAAACAAATAACTCACGATCGGGTTCTCAATGTATATTTGTTTCATATTTTAAAAAAATTGAAGTATAGTTGATGTGCTATCTTCTATGTTACAGGTGTACAATATAGTGCTTCACAATTTTTAAAGGTTATACTTCATTTACATTTATTATAAACTATTGGCTATATACCCCATGTTGTACAATATATCCTTGTAGTTTATTTTATCCTAACACTTTGTACCTCTTACTCCCCTACTCCTATATTGCCCCTCCCCCCCCACTGGTAACCACTAGTTTGTTCTCTATATCTGTGAGTCTACTTTTTTGTTACATTTACTAGTTTTTTGTTTTTTATAACATTCCACATATGTGACATCATACGGTATTTGTGTTTCCCTGTCTGACTTATTTCACTTAGTGTACTACCCTCCAAGTATATCCATGCTGTTACAAAAGAGAAAATTTTATTCTTTTTTATGGCCTAGTAGTGTTCCATTATCTATAAATACCACATCTTCTTTATCCATTCATCTGTTGATGGACACTTAGATTGCTTCCATATCTTGACAATTGTAAATGCTACTGTGAACATTAGGGTGTATGTACCTTTTTGAATTAGTGTCTTTGCTTCTTTGGTTATATACCCAGGAGTAGAATTGCTGGGTCATATGACAGTTCCATTTTCAGTTTTTTGAGGAACCTCCATACTGTTTTCTACAGTGTCTGCACCAATTTATATTCCCACCAACTGTGTACCAGGGGTCCCTTTTCTCCATATCCTTGCCAACATTTGTTATTTGTGTTCATTTTGATAATAGTCATTCTAACACGTGTGATTTTCATTTGCATTTCCCTGATGATTACCAATGTTGAGCATCTTTTCATGTGCCTGTTAACCATCTGTATTTCCTTTTCTGAAAAATATCTATTCTGGTCTTTTGCCCATTTTTTAACGGGGTCATTGGTTTTTATGATGTTGAGTTGTATAAGGTGCTTATGTGTTGGATATTAACCCCATATCAGTAACATCATTTACAAATATTTTATCCCATTCAATAGGTTGTCTTTTTGTTTTGTCAATGGTTTCCTTTGCTGCACAAAAACTTTTAAGTTTAATTAGGTCCCTTTTTTTTTTCTTTCATTTTCTTTTTTCAGGAGACAGATCTAAAAAAAATATTACTATGATTTATGTCAAAGAGTGTTCTGCCTATGCTTTCTTGTAGGAGTTTGATGGTTTCTGGTTTTACATTTAGGTCTTTCATCCATTTTAACATTATTTTTGTATATGGTATCAGAGAATGTTCTAATTTCATTCTTTTACATGTAGCTTCCCACTTTTATAGCACCACTTATTGAAAAGATGGTCTTTTCTCCATTGTATGTTCTTGCCTCCTTTGTCATAGATTAATTTACCATAAGTGGGTGGGTTTATTTCTGGGCTCTCTATTCTGTTCCATTGATCTTGGTTGTAATGTTTAACTGATAGCATTCATCCTAGGTGCAGCTAACATTGTATTTTCTAAGAAACGCATAATATAATTAACTTTAGATACTTCAAATGAAACTTAGAGATTTTCACACATGATCAAAATCAAATATTCCATATAAAATATTAGCTTTATATGTGGATTATAAAATTTAGGACAAATATCTCTAGCACATGAGGAATCATTTTCCTACATAATTCATGATTACTAACAAGGAAGAAGACATACTACTAAAGAAGAGCTTATTAATCATTAATAATCAGTTTACCCATTAATTTTAAAATATCTTATATATTCAGAAAGTAAAAAATAGTGCAAAATCAGTAAGAAAATATTCAAATATATAGCAGTGTATAAAGTGAGAGATGAAATACTCTCCTACCTCTAAGAAATTAACACTGATTGACATTCAGGTATGTGTACTTCAGGATAAATTTCCAAGTCCATGTATACATTATTTTAAATTATGCTTTAACAATTGCATAACATTTCATTCTATCAAAGAACAGTAATTGTTTAATCTTCTATTGATGGTCTTCTAAATTATTTCCAATATTGTTTATATATATATTCAATAAGCACATTTTCAGGTATAAAACTATACATAAAATATGTAAAATATATTTATAGAGTTTTATATACCTTACATAATCTATCTAAGTATATATTTTATACATGTTATATAATATATGTTTATTCATTATAACTTGCACATGCATGTATATATCTTGCTTCTCTTAAAATGTCTTCTAAGTACATAATAGAAAGCCAAATTGAGTGTCCTGTATAAAAACATATTTAGTTACAGAACTGAATTATCTTCTTTTATCTATGGAAAGAAAAATTATTATTTTTTACAGATAAATGTCATTACACTTAAAGCAAGAAACAAATGATTTCCAAATAGCCTTGCTCAAGGAGAGTAACAACAGATTTTCTGCAAGATCATAATCTTCTAAATATGTTTATTTCACTAAGTACCATGATTCACATCTCTTGGGTAGTGCACTTACTTATAATGAAGAATAAATCAGGTTAAAATTACTATAAATCAGGTTTCTGCAGATGGATTTCTCTAGCTTTAGAAATGCTAATATGAGCACCTGCTTCATTTTATCAAGATGGTTTAAGTTAACCTACAGATGTTATTTTTCCACTGCATACTATTTGGGAAATGATTGTGATTGGGAGACTGTCACTTTGACATTGGAGAAGTGATACCACCTGTTTGCTAGGGGAGTACATAAAGGAATACTTTCCTCTGAAGGAACAGCCACCAAATACATTAAAATGTATCAATGTGAGATTAATATATCACACTTTTTGTTGAACTGAAATAATAAGAGACTAAGAAAGCCATATTTAAGAAAAATATCACATAATTAGAAAAGAAGGATTAAAATAAGTTAAAAATAATAGAGAGCTAAATAGTAAAGATAAATATTTTTATGATCATTTGGAGCTGCTTTTCCATATTTTTCAATATAGGAAAAATTTAACTCTGCCATTTTTCTCAAAGGAAATCAAAATGTATCAAAGAAATGATATGTTAAAAATAATTAAGTTCATGGATATTTTTCATGTTTAGTAGAAGATGAATACTAGAAATTTAGAGATTTTATGCATGATGCCATAAGATCAGCATTAAGGAATCTGTCAGTGTTTCTTCATCTTTGCGTATGTTATTTTAAACAAAGACTTAGTAAAAAAGAATAATTTGTTCTGTGCATGAGAAATAGTCCATGACTAACTGTAAGAACTGCCAATATTCCAAGGTCCTTATGAAGCCAATTTAATGGACTTTGGATAATTCACTATATGAAACATATGTTCTTTCTTTTGTACACTTCTAAATGTATTTGTTCTTTATTTTTTATAACCATTTTTAAAATATCCATATGCATACACAATGTTAATACAATAATAATATTGACCCTTTTGAACATTTAATTTACACTCTGTCTGAAGTATATTCATGCATATGGTATGAGGTTGGGGTTAGACTCATTTATTTTTAATGAGAATATCCAATTGATTCACAACAATTTATCAAAAAGATATCCTTTATCCCTGCCTCACAGTGTTACTTCTATCATAAATTATATGATTCTAAATGTGCAAACCTGGTTCTGAATTTCTTATTCTGTTTCATCTCTTTGCTTATTCTTTCACCAATACCACACTGTCCTAAGTATTGTACATTTATAATTATTTATGAACTTATTATAATAATTAAATTCTAATGTAATGTAAATTCTTCAACTTTATCCATCTTCTTCAACATGCTCTTAGCTATTCTAGATCCTTTGTATCTCCATATAAATTATAGCATCACTTGGTCAATTTGCACTCACAAAAAATACTTGCTAGAAATTTGATTGGTATTACATTGAACTGTAGATCAATTTGTGAAGAACTGACCTCTTTACAATATTTAGTTTACCAATCTATAGCCATAATATATCCCTCCAATTAATCAGGTTTCTATAATTTATCTTAATCTGTTCTGTTGTTTTCTGTGAGAAGACTTTTTTTTTCACAAAATGTTCATATTTCTTTTTTTTCTTTTAAGAGAAGACTTACCCAACTGTATCTTTTAGAATTATTTCTAGGCATTTGATATTTCAAAAACTATTGTTAATAGTGTATTCCTTAAATTTAACTTTTTGTCTATCTATAAAATACTATGATTTTTAAAATATATCTGAACTTATACCAAGCTTGCTAATTTTACTTGTGAATTCTAATATGTTGTTTAGAAACTGATTTGATTTTTATATGCACACAATAATATCTGAAAATAACCATTTTTTTCTTCCTTCCATATGACTCCTATTTGTTTTTCTTGCATTACTTTACTTAATAAAACGTTCTGTACAAGATTAAAAAGAAATATTGATAACAAATATCCTTGCCTCCTCTCAGACTTCATGAGCAAGCTTTTAATATTTTGCTATTAAGTATAATATTTGCTATAAGATTTCTGAATATCCTCTTTATTAAGTTAAGGAAGTTCCCTATTATATCTAATTTGCTAAGAGTGTTCTCATCAATGAGTATTGAATTATATTAAAAGCTTTTTCTGCATCTATTGAGATAAGTATAAGGTTTTTCTTCTTTATTCTGTTAACTTGGTGAATTACACTAATTGGTATTCAAATGCTAAATTAAACATGAATTCCTGGAAAGTGATGTCAGCAAGATGGCAACACAGATAATTTCCAGCTTCAGACAAGAAGACCAACTAGCAACTATCTATAGATAACATCCATTGTGAAAAATCCCAGAACTGGGGGGGGGGGGGGGTGAAGATGAAGATGGAGAAGTACTGCGTTAGAAAGATAAGAAGAGTTGTTTTACTTTGACCACATTGCCACTCCCCCCAGGCCAGCTCAGTGTCTCACTGAGATGCCCACCCCGCCAAAGCCTACTGTTTCTCCAGTGGGAAAAAGAGAGCCCAACTGGACATCCAGCTTTGCCAGCATTGTGGAACACTTCCTGTGAAGCTCACTCCAGTCTCACTACATGGGGATTACTGTGGGAACCTGCGGTACTCAACCAGGGGAAATCAGATAGAGGTGAAGGGAGGTTGGGCTTATGGTAACCAGTGCTCAGATCTTGGCCTACTGAGTTTCACCCTGTAGCAGTACCACTGAGTAGAGATGCCAGCCAGCAACTCTGCCCTTCTACAGAGCCAAGTCAGTGGTCCAGTCTGGCCGGAGAGGGCAGTTGGCAGTCTGCCTGATTTAGATCCCCAACAAGTGGACAATATCAGCCACGAGGAAGACCATTCCATGGCACTACCTATGCAGGAAGCAAGCACAGTCCCACCCAACTTCTCAGTGTAGTCCTCCAGTCCCACTGCTCCAGGAAGCAAGGCCATAGACACCCTGCAGCTGCAGGGCACACCTATGGCCTGCCTGGGCAAGGAGCCAAACCAGCATTTCTAACCAAATGTTGAGACAAGCCTCTGGACCCATATAACCAGGGAGCTTGAACAGTGACCCTGAGCAGACTTGAAGCCCAGTTTGGGGTAGCGCTCAGCCACAGAGCCCAGCCTACAGCCTTACCTAACAGAGGAGGCCAGCACAAGAGCCAACCCAGGTGAACACAGCCTGCAGCCTTGCCCGGTTAGGAGCCCAGCCAATGACCCGGGCCAATTGCAGAGCCTATCCTCTAGCCCCACCCAGCCAGGAAGTTGAACAATGACTCTGCCCAACCATTGAGTGCAATCCAGCCACCAAACTGTGGGCACAGCTGAAGGCCCCATCAAACCAGAGTGTACTGGCTGTGACCTCACCCCAAAGCAGAGCACAGTCAATGGCCTACTTGATTACAAAGACCAGTCTATGTCCCTGCCCAACTTCAGGGCACAGCCTGCCCAACTTCAGGGCACAGAGTCCAGCCTGCAGCACCATCTGGTTGGGAAGCACAGCCTAAGTTCTCACTCCACCAGGAGAGATTATCCAATCACAGAATCCAACCAGTGGCATTGCATTGCCACAAAACACAGACTGCAACCCCACCAACCAGAAGTGATTCAAGAAAATGAAAAGACAACACTTAGAATGGGAGAAAATACTTGCAAACCATTTATCTGATAAGGAGCTAATATCCAAAATACATAAAGAACTCATACAGCTCAATAGAAAAAAAAAAAAAAACCCAAACAATTCAATTTTTAAAAATGGACAAAGACCTGAATAGATAATTTTGCAAAGAAGATATGCAAATGGCCATCAGATATACGAAAAGATGCTCAACATCACCAATCATCAGGGAAATGCAAATCCAAACCACAATGTGATATCATTTCATCCCTGTTAGAGTAGCTATTATCAAAAAGACAAGACATAATGAATATTGGAGAGGATATGGAGAAAAGCAAAACCTTGTACACTGTTGGTGGGAATGTAAATTGGTTCAGTGACTATGGAAAACAGTATGGAGGCTCCTCAAAAAAACTAAAAATAGAATTATCATATGATCCAGCAATCCCACTGTTGGGTATATATCCAAAGGAAATGAAATTACTATCTTGAGTACTTATCCATATCCTCATGTTCACTGTAGTATTATTTACAGTAGCCAAGATATAGCTAGAGATGAATAGATAAAGAAAATATGGTACATACACATACACAAAGGAATGTTATAAACCATAAACAGAAAGAAATCCTGCCATTTGCAATAACACAGATGAAACTTTAGGGTATTATACTAAGGGAAATAAGACAGAGAAAGGCAAATACTGTATGATCTCACTTATATGTGGAATCCAAAAGAAATTGAACACATAGAAATAATGAGTATTGGTGGTTGTCAGAGGCAAAGGACTGGGGAAAATGTGTGAATGTGGTCCATGGGTACAAACATACAGTTATAATATGAATGAGTTCTGGTGATCTAACGTACAGCATGGTGACTATAGTTATCAATACTGCATTGTATAGTTGCTGTACAATACTGTATTGTATTGAAAGTTGCAAAGACAGTAAATCTTAATAGTTCTCATCACACATACACACAGGAAACAGTAACGATGTAAGGTGACACGTGTGTTAACTAACATTATTGTGGTAATCATTCCACGATGTATATCAAATTGTCACATTGTGCCCCTTAAACTAATACAATGTTATATGTTAACGCATTTCAGTAAAGCTGGAAAAAAATACATTTCTGAAAGAAATCTCCTTGTGTATGATGTATTATCCTGTTCCTATTTCACAGAATTTGATTTGATTCTGTTTAGGATTTGATTTTTTTTTCTTTTTTTTTTTGCAGTACGCGGGCCTCTCACTGCTGTGGCCTCTCCCGTTGCGGAGCACAGGCTCCGGACATGCAGGTCCAGCGGCCATGGCTCACGGGCCCAGCCGCTCCACAGCATGTGGGATCTTCGCGGACCGGGGCACGAACCCGTGTCCCCTGCATCGGCAGGCGGACTCTCAACCACTGATACCACCAGGGAAGCCCAGGGTTTGATTTTTAAAACTTTCTGCATGCATATTAATGAGAGAGATCAACCTATAAATGGTCTTTTTTATAATATACTTTGCCCCTTTCATACCTTCTTAAAGATTGTATATTACAAAAACATTTAAAATCCTCACTGCCATGGCTACCATACACACATTCATACATTCATTCATTCAAAAAACTTTTGTTGAGAGTTCATTTACATCAGGCACTGAAATAGCTCCATGTTTAATAACATATTTACATCTCACAGTAATGTTATGAAGTATTTTTAATTTCTCCAGTTTTAAAAAGAAGAAAAATGTTATGTAAAACTGTCTCAAGACTGCACAGCTCATAGGTGGTGAGCCAGCTCTTCAAAGAACATTGTAATTAGCTTAATGCCTGGGACACACTAGGCATAGTATAATGTAAACACAGCTGGCAGGAAGGGAGAGAAGAAAAGTGAAAGAAAAGAAAAAGAAAGTATGGAAAAAATGATTACAAATAATTTAACATTTTTAAAGTAAAAGATGGAAAATATTCAAAAATTATAAGCAAGATTTCACAACTAAACTAAAATATATGTACATAATGACTAAGCTTACCCTAACTGCTGCTTTTTGTTTATGTATCATTCTATAAAATTCATGATCTATTAGCTGTTTATTTACACTAATGCCTTGGTAGTTCATATTTACTCAAATTGAAGAAGTTACTCATTGAGAAAAAATATTACCATGTAGAAAAATTTCAACAAGTTCATCTTTCAGATATCTCCCAGGTGCTTCTGATTTTATATTTCTTGTTTCCAAATCCTTTTCTCATTTCACTAAACAGAAAGTATGTTTATTTTATGGTTGAGGATTTTGCCTTATTTAATACTATTCAGCCCTTGCCTTACTTAAAATAGTTCCCTGTAAATTATATCCCCCAATTAAAGAAAGATTTTGTGAACTTTACTTAAAATTATATTGGAGGTTCTTGTACTGGGTAGTAAATTGTTTCACAAAATTATATGTATGTGAACAATTTATTTTTGATAATTGTCAAAACCACAGGAGTCTAGAATTAAGTCTTTTGAAGACAGAAAGTTGTGTGAAGATTTCCATCAAGATGATAACTACCTAATACTTTGCTTTAGTATATATGCAGTTTGAAAATCAAAATAAGTCTCACATCTTAGAAAAAGAGCAGCAGGGTTAAGCTTTTCTCACACATCCACTATTTCTTACAGCAAATTAACAAATTTATAGGTGTTGGGAAGATGTTCAATGAGCTTGCTCTACATTTTTTCTACTCTTTGATTAATTAAGTACAATTCATTTGGAAGAAAATTAAAAACTGATGTTTGTTTTGCCCTTCAAAAATCATTCAGGAAAAACATATTTACAGCTTGGTGCACTGCACTACCAATTCTAATATGGTCGGTCCCAGACAAACCAGGGTTGGAATCCTGGTCCCAACACTTAACTATCCCTGAGAACCTGAGTAATTTCACCTAACTATTTTTATGGTGAGTTTTCATCCGTAAAAGGGGATTAACACCTCCCTAGGCAAAGTTAGTGTGGACAATAAGATCAAGTGCTCCTGACATTGCCCAGTTCCTAGCAGGTGCCCTTGCACCCTCAGAGGGAGTTAGGCAATATTGTGAATAGCTTAAATTTCAATCTGGCATTATGCTGCCTAAGTTTATAGATCTGTTTCTACATTTCCTGGCTCAGTGAACTTGGGCAAGCAACAAACTCCCTCAGCCTGAGTTTTCTCATTTTTAAAATAAGGGTAATAATACTGCATGCCTTGTGGTAGATGTTGTGATGTTTAAGTGAAATAATATATATAAAGCATTGTTGAATTAAACAAGGAGGCCATTAGAGTGATAGAGTGAGGTGTTTCTAACACCTTATCGTCCAAAATAAGCAAATCCTAAGGCTGTAAATGCCTCAAGGTTAAGGATCAAAATCTAAGGGCAACTAATCACAAAGAACCAACTAATCTTTTCCAAATAATGCAACAACTTAAGCAATAGCCAATCAAATCACTTCTTTACTCCTCCCTCTTGTTTATAGAAGCCCCCACCCACCCCGGTGCTTCTGTCCATGGAATGCTCCTAACAACTTCCCACTTCTGATTTGCCAGTGCCTCATTCAAATGGATTTTTGCTCAGATAAACTCTTAAAATTTTTAACATACCTCAGTTTGTCTTTTAACAACACTGAGCAAAATTCCTGGCACCCTGGACATGTTCAATAAACGTTAGTGGTTACTATTATTCCCTCTCTTTCTCAAGGTTTAAAGGTGAGAAATGAGCAAATTGCTGTTATTTATTCACTCACAGTCTAAAGCAAGAAATAATTTGGAGACGTTAATTCCTTGAAATCATTACATTCTTACCTAGTAATATTAGATTTATTTTATTTATATTTTATAACTCGGTAAAATTAAATGACTTTAAAATATGTTAAAATAGGAAAAAATTCTAGACACATGTATTAAGAGAAAGAAAGATTCCTATTTGTTATCTACTACTGAATGTTTCTTAGGTATCTTATTGCCTTAGGTAATTTGTAAAAGCAATTGAAATAATTTTGAAAGGATTGGCTTGTTCTAATGAAATTGAATGCCCATCAAGAAAAGGTAGAAAGGTAGAGTATTGTTTTTGTAATTGTTCAATTCCTGGAAATTATAGTTGATATAAAATTTTTGTATATAATATATAAAATATAATTTTAAAATAGCATATTATAAGAGATTATATGTATGAGAGTATAAGTACAATACTGGCAATTACATATAGCTAGATATCTACAGGCAAATGATCAGTTTATATTCAAATAGAAAATAAGATTACATGATAAAATGAAATAGAGAGGACCCCCATCTAAATTTGCAATGGTGTAATAAACAAACAAAATAAACAAAGACAAACCATCCTTAAAAATATTTACAAAGATTCATAATAATGCCTTATTTTAGGTATTGCTCTATATGTACATATTGCCAAATGAAATTCAGCAAAATACATATTGCCCAAACCTAATTCCTTAGGAAAACCCAAATCATTTTTTAAAAACATCAGAAAGAGTAAGATGAGCTTAAAATATACCCAGTTGATATTATAGGTTGCTATGATACCTTCACTTACCCTTCTTCTATACAGTATATGCCTATTGGATATTTGCTTGATAAATGAATGATTTTAGCAAACTTGTTCCACGTTAGGTATCATATTTGTACTTTTAAATTGGAAACCAGTATGGTCTACAATATTTTCATATAATTTGCTTTCCTCTGGGCAAAATACACATGAAAATTAAATATTAGTTTCTTCAGTGTGCACTAGCAGCTTCTACTATGAAACTAACACTTTTGCTCTCAAACAAGAACTTTCTTATTCAACATTGAGACCCTTTTATATTTTTGGCTTATAAATATATGGGAGTTCTGTTTTCCATCCTAACAGCCAGACTTTTTGATCTGTTACTTCAAATATTTTCTTTCAAGAATTTTCCCAACAAAATACAAAACATTAGCATGTTACCTATGACTGTTTTTTTTTTAGAGGTAGGATATGTAGGAAAGCCTTATATTTCCCAGTTTTCTAAATTATTAAAAGCATATTCTCCTGCACCCTGAGATTTCCACAACACAAACATACATTTCTGTATTTATTGATGAAAAATATATGTCTTGTGAATAATTAATTTAGGCAGAATAAATCTCCAGTACCTTTGGCAACAGAACAACGTATACATCCATCTTAGCATCTTAGACAAAGTGTCTTCCTTATCTTCTTCAAGTTGTCAAACTTCAAAAGTGGTAGTGGGGGTATGCCAGATGAAGTACAAATGCTATCTGAGTTTATACTACTATTCCTCGATGAAAATTTAGAACATACTTCACACTGAGAGAGAAAATATAACTTCAGTATTGACAATGACTCCTCTTTTACCAACTTATCAGTATAGTAGTTAAGAATCTGGTTTCTAAAGTCATACTGTCTAGTTCAGGTTCTCCTCTTCCTAGAATTTGGCAAGTTGCCTATCCTCCATGTGCCTCAGTTTCCTTGTCCATAAAATGATGATGGTAATAATTACTATCTATATTTATTCAGGATCTTCTATGCACCAGTAAGTGTTGTCATCCCTTGGGATACAGCAGTCAATGAAAGAGATATGGTAAACTGTATTTCTGTTCACTAAAATGTAGTCTCCAATGTGTGATTTCACACATTGTAACTTACTACTCGGGAAAAAAAGAACCTTTCAGATATATAGGTATAGTATGAGCTATGGTATCAATCAGGTTCTTAGGTTTTATCGTATGAGCTCACCATATATTCACAGCGGGTATGGACGTTGACACACGAGCATACTTTACATCAGCCACTATTAATTATTGCTGTCCCTACAACAGTAAAATTATTTAGTTGACTGGCAACACTTCACGGAAGCAATATTAAATGATCGCCAGCCCTGATGTGAGCCTTAGGTTTCACCTTCCTTTTCACATTCGGCAGACTGACAGGTATTGTCCTAGCTAATTCGTCATTAGACATTGTCCTTCAATGATACCTACTATGTAGTCGCACACTTTCACTACGTGCTCTCAATGGGAGCTGTTTTCGCTATTATAGGGGGGCTTGTACACTGATTTCCACTATTCTCAGGATATACACTCAACATGAGCAAAAATTCACTTTGTGATTATATTCGTGGGTGTCAACCTAACCTTCTTCCCACAACATTTCCTAGGCTTATCTGGCATGCCTAGACGATACTCCCATGATCCAGATACCTACACAACATGAAATACCATTTCATCAATAGGTTCATTCATCTGGTGCTGTTGAATTCAGGCATGGCCATCTGACATTCTTTGCCTAAAAAATATAAGTGGCAGTGACATGTGTCTCTTTGGAAACTTTAAACCTCAGTGAGCAATTTATCATACTTGCTTTTCCCAGCCTTTGTGATTATGGAAGCACATTTGGAGATGAAATCTCTAGATTTCTAGATTCCTGAGTGACTATATTGTATAGGACTTTCTGTAAATTCATAGTATATTACAAGAGAAAAAAATAGACTTTACTGTTTTCAGCCATTGAAATTTGGGGTTGTTTGTTACTGCAGCATAATCTAGCTTATTCTGACTGTAAAAACAAAATATCTGTACTTGAGAAGTACTCATTGTAGTGAGAAGAGACAAACAAGAGGAAAATAAAACATAATAAGTAAGGCACCTAATGTGATAAAAGATAATAAACACTATGGAATTAAAAATAGTACAGTAGGTAAGAAGTAAGGATTAATTCAGATTTAAGGGACAAAGAAAGTTGGGAGGATGTAGGTTATAGAACTAATTAGGGAGGTCAACTAATGAATGATCTCTGAGCCCTTAGCAAAGTTTCTGATACATAGTAAGCCTCAAAAAAGTTATTTATTTTTACATTATCTAGATTTAATATAATGGATTTGTTGACTATATAGTACTACTTTTTGATCTTTTTCTTCCGATAACTTTTATTAAAATTTAAGGCAAATCCTTACATGATAGTTCAGAAGCTAGGGTGGATAACATTAAACTCCCAGGTTTCTGAACCTTACTTATTTAGCTTCAGAGCATACAAATCTTATTAATATTTGGTCTTAAGGCATCGATGTTACCATACTTGTGCTATGGGGAGAATTATTTTTAATGCCACTGAGAAAATCCAGGTGCAACATGCTTGTTAATTCACACTACACATTTATCTGCTTGGCAGGAAGAGCCTGTAAGGAAACTTGGCATGTTAATGTTGCTATAATGCACCTTTCTTCACCCTGCTGTCAGTGGCAATACTGCATATGAAAGCAAAAACAGTGAAAGAGAAAGAACACTGCCTAAGTTAAGTTTGCTTTTCCTTGTTATACCCAAGCTTGAATCAGAGGGGTTTTGTAATAAACATGGAATCATCTTCAAAGTAATTTTTTTTTTTTTTTTTTGTGGCACGTGGGCCTCTCACTGTTGTGGCAGAGCACAGGCTCCAGATGCGCAGGCTCAGCGGCCATGGCTCATGGGCCTAGCCGCTCGGTGGCATGCGGGATCTTCCCGGACTGGGGCACTGTGTCCTGCATCAGCAGGCAGACTCTCAACCACTGAGCCACCAGGAAAGCCCCAAAGTAATATTTTAAAGGTAAATGCAGTTTGTGAATTAAAGGAATAATTTCCATTAAGAAAATGACAGAGACAAATAAATCACTTTTAGATATTGAAAATAGAATTTTTAATTAAAAATTAATATTTCAAACTAAAATTCTATTTTCCTCAAGTTTTACCAATCATCTTAGTGAAGTTGTTAAACCACTCTACTTCCCAAAATCAAAATGTAGGAAAGTTTCCTTTTCTATTGAAAATGCTTGAGTCCTTGATTCAGAAATAGAAAATATCTCCAAATTTAAGGATAAAACTTTTAACTTGTATTTCTAGAAACTTATAACATTGGTGTTATTTATTGATAGGTCATAGTTATGAAAGGAATAACAAAAGATACAAATGTATGTTTACTCATTACAAATAAAACACCTCCCCATAATTAATGCCTAAAATACCAAATCAATATTTATACTCTTCCTATGTGGAAATATGTTATTCCTAACCAGTATTCTTTTCACTGTGCGATGGAAAACACCATCTGGGTCCATGGTTTGACTTTCTAAAGGTAAAATAGAACATCAGTTAAAAAAATAAAAAGAAGAAGAAGAAGCATGGCCATTTCAATTTTCCTTACTTCCAAGCAATCTCTTTCCACATAAATTTAATCAATCAAGAAAAGAGAAAATTAATCAAGTAGCTGACCATTTTAGCCAGTCCAGTGATCTTTCTAACCTATTAATAAACTTGACTCTAATAGTAGTTAGCCAAATAGTTAGGATTTTTATAAGTGAAGTATATTTACATAATAGTGCTACAGTTTATCCAGGAATGCTTACTTGAATTTGTACAAGAAATGTCAAAAAGATGTTGAGCTGCTAGTTCATTTCATTCCTTCATTCCTTCCAAATATTTATTATACCTGGAAGACTTACCAGGCACTACTAAAGGAACTAATAAACAAGACAAAAATGGTCTCTGCTTTTGTGGAGCTTTCATTCTACCGATGAGGAGACAAAAAATAAACAAGTGACCGAATAAATGATCAAGTTATTCTAGATAGAAATGAGTGCAATAAATAAAATATACTGATACTAGGATGATGTTGCAGAGAATTAGGTTTGGTGGAGGCAGACTGAAAAGTAAGTTAGGAAAAGTACTTCTCAGAAACCAATGTGATAGGAGGATATTTGAGCTAAAATCTAAATGACAAAAACAACATATCCTTACAAATATTGGTGGGCATAGCATTCCTAGTATAGGAATAACTAATCTAAAGACCCTAGGTAGAATAAATTTGGTTTACTTGAGGAACAGAAAGGGCAGTAAGACTAGAGTAAAGTAGACAGACAGTGATAGGAGATGAGGTCAGAGCCAAAGAAAGACCAGATCGTGAAGACTTAGAGACAATGATAAGCTATGAAGGGAAACCATGGTAAATTTTTGTTCTTTTGTTTGTTTTGTTTCACTTTGTTTTGAATGCAGAGAATGACATAAATATATATATATATAGTTTTTTATACTTATTTTGATTACCATTGAGAGTCAATTAATAAAAAGCCAAAAACAGAAACTAGGAGAATAGTCTGGAATGTACCAAATGAGAGAAAGTGGAGATGGGAAGACATGGAAAGATAGATTCAGGATATGTTTATAGACAGAGCCATAGAATTTGATGGTGATTGAGCTCATGAGCAAAAAGGAAGATACCAAAAATGTTACAGTAGGTTGGGGTTGGGCAACTGCATGGAAGCTGATGCTATTTAAAAGAAATAAAACAGCTAAAAACAACAACAACAACAACAAAACAGCTAAAGTATTAAGTATCTGGTAAGAGTTGAGGACTCTTCTTGACTTTAAAGATTTGGCTCATTAAAAATTTAGTCACTTAGTCATTTAGCCACTTCAAAGATTTCACTAATTTAATCTTCATAACAGTGCTATGAATTGAGTACTATTTGATTCCCATTTATGAATTAGGAAATTGAAACACAGAGAGAGTACTTCATACAAGTACTTAATACAAGTAGCTTGTATTAAGTTATACAGCTAGAATCAACACAAGGAAGGTTACACTATATAGTTGACCCTTGAACAACACAGGGGTTTGAGGCGCCAGCTTACACACAGTGGAAAATCAACATATAACTTTACAGTTGGTTCTCTGTATCCAGGGTTTCACATTCTTGGGTGTAACTAACCAGGGATTGTGTAGTACCTTCTGATAGTTTTTTGTTGGTTGTTTCAAGCTGTTAAATTTGGAGGGTAATTTATTATGTGACAATTGGTAACTAATACATGAGAAGTATTTTTTAACTTAGAAAATAAAAATATAAAGGAAATTGATACCATAGAGGATTATAATTTTTAAATCATAAATCATTTATATTGACAAGAATTAAAATGAGATTAAGCTCTTTTATGATGCCTAAAATACACATGACACTGTGGCATTCTTTTGGGGGTATATCTTTGCATAAATTCATAATTTACTATTAACCTATACACAAGAAAATTAACCAATAAAGAATCCAAAGAGTTTAATTTGGTAAACAAAATTATTACAGTTATTTTTAATTTCCTCTTTTATGGTGGTAGTAGTGTGTTTTTAAAGCAGTTACATATCTCTAGAAAATATGTGTATGGAACTGTAAAATGGGTATATGTGTTAAAGATGTATGTTTTTGGAATTATGAGGTCAGGTGATACACAGCATAAATACTAAGAAGTTACAAATCACACGTACACAGACACACACACATACACACAGACACACACAGATATACCAAAAAAAATAATTATATATATATGTATATATATATATATATATATATATGTATATATAGCTCTGAAGTCATGTTTCCTAAGCTGAATATCCCAAATTCAGATGATTTTGCTAGAGAGCTGAAAATAGACTGTTATATTGAACTGACCTAGAAGATAAAATGAATTTACTTGGATTAATAACATTAAAAGGGAACAGTCTATCCTTTGTACAGTGGTATTTCCTGATCTTCTAAAGGAAAGTTCTTTAGCCCTTTAGCACTAATTTCAATTTCCTATCTTGAAAAGGAGAGACCTGAGGACACATATCTACTCCTCACATGAAATTTAGACACTTTGCAGTTTTCCAAATCCCTGGAAAATAGTATCATATCTCTGATAGAAACTCTAAGTTCCTTTAAAGGGGGATTAAAGAGAGTGAGTCACTTAAGATGGTGGTTTAATTTCTACTTTGTTCTGCATGTTTATATATATTAACTGCATATAAATAAATATTTCAACATAAAATTGTTTACAGTATCTATATATTTTAACTTGTATAAGTATCTCAAATTTAAAATATGGGCATGTAAGTTCAAATTAAATTATTTTTTAAAAAATTTCTCAGAAACGAATTGCCGATATAAAAACTTTCTCTCTAAAACCTAGAAAATACCATTTTCCTCCTTCATTTTTAAGCCAAAGAAAATAAACACACCTTATAATAGAAATTGAAGCAGACACAAATCACTTATGTGATAAACAGAAGACTTGTACCAACCAGAAATCATCATTAGAGGAGCAATCTCTTATTAGTTCCCTCTTTCTGTACTTAAGTAGGTACATTTTTCTTAATAAGAACAGCTTAACTGATATAATAGATTTTTAATGGCTAGGTAGGCTCACCCTTCCTAGGAAAGATTTATTCTGCTGAATCAGATAGGGTTCTTGATAGCAAGTAATAGTATTTGACTCTGGATCTCAGGTCAAAAAAGGAATTTGTTGGATGGATTGTAAGGAAATTATTCGATAAAGCCCATTGGGCCAGGTTTGGAAAACAAGGAGGCATCAAGACAATTCTGAAGGGTGAAGGAGCAGGAAATGAGACTACCATCTTTAGCAGAAGCAGTCTGTTCTGGACACTGCTGCTGCAAGTCATTATTATGGTGGAAACTGAAACAACTGAATTCTGACCATTAACATCCCAGCTCTTGAGTTGGAGAATATGATTGGCAGGACTTAAACGACATGCCAATACTCTTTTCTCCCTAGGGGCAAGGAATGGAGCATCTGACTCTCTCTCTTTTGATACAGGAGAAAACTGTACTAAGACTACACATATTGAGAAGTTCCCTAGTATGTATTAGTATGTATGTGTGTTTGTGTGTGTGTGTGTGTGTGTGTGTGTGTGTGTGTGTGTGTGTGTAATATGAGATCTTATATGGGGCAAACAAAGCAAAAAAAAAAACAAATTATCAAACAAAAACTAGCTCATATTCTCTCACCCCTTTTAATAATAATAGGACTTCATGAAGGATTACTCTACTATATGTTTCTGTTATTAGAAGAATTTCACTACTGGATTGATTTTATTAGGTAAATGGATAAACAGCTATTTAATGTGTTTACCATTCTAAATGTACTTAAATGCTGCACAGGCCCTGATCTTGAGGGGAGAACTGTGATGATTAAATTCTCAGTATTAGGTGGCATCTTTACATACATTGCCTAATCTTTTTTTTCTATGTGTTTATTGAATTAATTTTAATTGCCAAATATCTAAATATTTTGCTAATAATAGGTAGTTTTTTCCTCCCTCTCCTACTTGCTTTCTAATCACACATAGCACTATTCTTTTCATAAGCACTTCTGGACTCTCGTTTGTCCACTGGGTTTACATCTCTTCATTTCTTTACCCCGCCAATATGCTGGCAGTAACATTTTAAATGATTCAAGCACAACAGCTCTCTGCTCTTTGCTACTCCACAGCATGATTTTGATCTATACCCATAAAATAAACAGAATGCATAACAAGCACTGGAAGAGAAAAGTCCTTTAAAGGCACAGAAATGATTTTTGTTGGGAATGGGAAGGAGAATGGGAAAGGGGAAACTACAAAGAAAAAAGCCCTGTAGTCACTCCTCTATTCCCGTTTTCATATTGGGTTTATTATATGTAGTCCCAACTCAAGACAACTATATTTCACAGTAAATTACAGTCTGCCTTAAGACTTGGCACAATAACACCAAGAGATTGCAGAGTTGTTCATTGATCAGTGGACAGCAAATATTTAACTTTAGGGGAAAAAATCAAAACTGAATTAAAGTCTTACCAGCTTTTGCCAGGGCTTCCATCTGAAAAGCTTTATTAGCCTTAAAATGATGGAATTGATGACTGGATTCACAGAGCACATTCAAATAACAGAGACCTTTTCCTCAGAGGCAATATTCTCTAAGAAGTCTGAGAAATTTCCAGCAAATTTGTGATATTTTCACGATGCCTGCTGGAGAGTGTAGTTCTCTACTTGTTAAAGAAAAAAGCCTGCCAAAGCCTCACTAAAGTATCAAATTAAGATTTCAGCCTTGCTTTAGGATTTAAAGGCCAAAAAAAAATTTTTTTTAAACTGTTCATATTCAGTGTAACCTCAATTTTCAAAAGAAGCAAATTATCTCATTCTGAGTTTAGCTACTACTAAAAAAATTTATTTATTTTTTTAACATCTTTATTGGAGTATAATTGCTTTAAAATGATGTCTTAGTTTCTGCTTTATAACAAAGTGAATCAACTCTACATATACATATATCCCCAAATCTCTTCTCTCCTGCGTCTCCCTCCCACCCTCCATATCCTAACCCTCTAGGTGGTCACAAAGCACCGAGCTGATCTCCCTGTGCTATGTGGCTGCTTCCCACTAGCTATCTATTTTACATTTGGTAGTGTATATATGTCCATGCCACTCTCTCACTTCGTCCTAACTTACCCTTCCCCCTCCCCGTGTCCTCAAGTCCATTCTCGACATCTGAATCTTTATTCCTATCCTGCCCTAGGTTCTTCAGAACCTTTTATTTTTTTAGGTTCCATATACATGTGTTAGCATATGATATTTGTTTTTCTCTTTCTGACTTACTTCACTCTGTATGACAGACTCTAGGCCCATCCACCTCACTACAAATAACTCAATTTCATTTCTTTTTATGGCTGAGTGATATTGCATTGTATATATATGCCACATCTTCTTTAGACATTCATCTGTCAATAGACAGGTTGCTTCCATGTCCTGGCTATTGTAAATAGAGCTGCAATAAACATTGTGGTACATGACTCTTTTCGAATAATGGCTTACTCAGGGTATATGCCCAGTAGTGGGAATGCTGGGTCATACGGTATTTCTATTTTCAGTTTTTTAAGGAACCTCCATACTGTTCTCCATAGTGGCTGTATCCATTTACATTCTCACCAACAGTGCAAGAGGGTTCCCTTTTCTCCACATCCTCTCCAGCATTTATTGTTTGTAGATTTTTTTATGATAGCCATTCTGAGTGGTGTGAGGTGATAACTCACTGTAGTTTTGATTTACATTTCTATAATAATTAGTGATGTTGAGCATCCTTTCATGTGTTTGTTGGCAATCTGTGTATCTTCTTTGGAGAAATGTCTATTTAGGACTTCTGCCCATTTTTGGATTGGGCTGTTTGTTTTTTTGTGAGCTTCGTGAGCTGCTTGTAAATTTTGAGATTAATCCTCTGTCAGTTGCTTCATTTGCAAATATTTTCACCCATTCTGGGGGTTGGCTTTTTGTCCTGTTTATGTTTACCTTTGCTGTGAGAAAGCTTTTAAGTTTCATTAGGTGCTATTTATTTTTGTTTTTATTTTTATTTCTCTAGGAGGTGGGTCAAAAGGATCTTGCTGTGATTTATGTCACAGAGTGTTCTGCTTACGTTTTCCTCTAAGAGTTTTATAGTGTCTCACCTTATATTTAGCTCTTTAATCCATTTTGAGCTTATTTTAGTGTATGGTGTTAGGGAGTGTTCTAATTTCATTCTTTTACATGTAGCCATCCAGTTTTCCCAGGACCACTTATTGTAGAGGTTGTCTTTTCTCCATTGTATATTCTTGCCTCCTTTATCAAAAATAAGGTGACCAGGGCTTCCCTGGCGGTGCAGTGGTTGGGAGTCTGCCTGCCGATGCAGGGGACACAGGTTCGTGCCCCAGTCCGGGAAGATCCCAAATACCGTGGAGCGGCTGGGCCCGTGAGCCATGGCTGCTGAGCCTGCGCGTCGGAGCCTGTGCGCTGCAGCGGGAGAGGCCACAACAGTGAGAGGCTCGCGTAGTGAAAAAAAAAAAAAGAAGAAGAAAAAAAAAGGTGACCATGTGTGGGTGGGTTTAACTCTTGGCTTTTTATCCTGTTCCATTGATCTATGTTTATGTTTTTGTGCCAGTACCATACTGTCTTGATTACTGTAGCTTTGTAGTATAGTCTGAAGTCAGGGAGCCTGATTCCTGCAGCTCCGTTTTTCTTTCTCAAGATTGCTTTGACTATTCAGTGTCTTTTGTGTTTCCATACAAATTGTGAAATTTTTTTGTTCTAGTTCTGTGAAAAATATCATTGGTAGTTTGATAGGGATTGCACTGAATCCATAGATTGCTTTGGGTAATATAGTCATTTTCACAATGTTAATTCTTCCAATACAAGAGCATGGTATATTTCTCCATCTGTTTGTATCACATTTAATTTCTTTCATCAGTGTCTTATAGTTTTCTGCATAGAGGTCTTTTGTCTCCTTAAGTAGGTTTATTCCTAGGTATTTCATTCTTTTTGTTGCAATGGTAAATGGAAGTGTTTCTTAATTTCTCTTTCAGATTTCTCATCATTAGTTTATGGGACTGCAAGAGATTTCTGTGCATTAATTTTGTACCCTGCTACTTTACCAAATTCATGGATTAGCTCTAGTAGCTTTCTGGTAGCATCTTAAGGATGCTCTATGTATAGTATCATGTAATTTGCAAACAGTGACAGCTTTGGATTCCTTTTATTTCTTTTTCTTCTCTGATTGCTCTGGCTAAAACTTCCAAAACTATGTTGAATAATAGTGGTGAGAGTGGACAACCTTATCTTGTTCCTGAACTCAGAGGAAATGATATCATTGAAAACGATGTTGGCTGTGGGTTTGTCATATATGGCTTTTATTATGCTGAGGTAAGTTTCCTCTATGCCTACTTTCTGGAGAGTTTTTATAATAAATAAGTGTTGAATTTTGTCAAAAGCTTTTTCTGCATCTATTGACATGATCATATCTTTTGTCTCCTTCAATTTTTGAGTATGGTTTATCACACTGATGATTTGCTTATATTGAAGAATCCTTGCATTCCTGGGATGAACTCCACTTGATCATGGTGTATGATCCTTTTAATGTGCTGTTGGATTCTGTCTGCTAGTATTTTGTTGAGGATTTTGCATCTATGTTCATCAGTGATATTGGCCTGTAGTTGTCTTTCTTTGTGACATCTTTATCTGGTTTTGGTATCAGTGTGATGTTGGCCTCGTAGAGTGAGTTTGAGAGTGTTCTTCCCTCAGCTATATTTTGGAAGAGTTTGAGAAGGATAGGTGTAAGCTCTTCTCTAAATGTTTGAGAGAATTTGCCTGTGAAGCCACCTGTTCCTGGGTTTTTGTTTGTTGGAAGATTTTTAATCTCAGTCTCAATTTCAGTTCTTGTGATTGGTCTGTTTATATTTTCTATTTCTTACTAGTTCAGTCATGGAACGTTGCACTTTTCTAAGAATTTTTCCATTTCTTCCTGGTTGTTCATTTTACTGGCATAGAGTTGCTTGTAGTAATCTCTCATGATCTTTTGTATTTCTGCAGTGTCAGTTGTTACTTCTCCTTTTTCGTTTCTAATTCTATTGATTTGAGTCTTCTCCCTTTTTTTCTTGATGAGTCTGGTTAATGGATTATCAATTTTGTTTATCTTCTCAAAGAACCAGCTTTTAGTTTTATTGATCTTTGCTATCATTTCCTTCACTTCTTAGTCATTTATTTCTATCTCATCTTTATGATTTCTTTTCTTCTGCTATCTTTGGGGTTTTTTTGTTCTTCTTTCTCTAATTGCTTTAGGTGTAAGGTTAGGTTGTTAATTTGAAATGTTTCTTCTTTGTTGAGGTAGGATTGTATTGCTATAAACTTCCCTCTTAGAACCACTTTTGCTGAGTGCCATCGGTTTTGGGTCATTGTGTTTTCATTGTCATTTGTTTCTAGGTATTTTTTTTTATTTCCTCTTTGATTTCTTCCGTGATCTCTTGGTTATTAAGCAGTGTATTGTTTAGCCTCCATGTGCTTGTATTTTTTACAGATGTTTTGCTGTAATTGACATCTAGTCTCATAGAGTTGTAGTCGGAGAAGTTACTTGATGTGATTTCAATTTTCTTAAATTTACCAACGCTTGATTTGTGACCCAAGATATGATCTTTACTTGAGAATGTTCCATGAGCACTTCAGAAGAAATTGTATTCTGTTGTTTTTGGATGGATTGTCCTATAAATATCAATTAAGTCCATCTTGTTTAATGTATCATTTAAAGCTTGTGTTTCTTTGTTTATTTTCATTTTGGATGATATGTCCACTGATGAGAGTGGGAGGTTAAAGGCCTGTACTATGATTGTGTTACTGTCGATTTCCCCTTTTATGGCTGTTAACATTTGCCGTATATATTGAGGTACTCCTTTGTTGGGTGCATAAATATTTACAATTGTTATATCTTCTTCTTGGATTGATCCCTTGATAGTTATGTAATGTCCTTCTTTGTCTCTTGTCATAGTCTTTATGTTAAAGTCTATTTTGTATGATATGAGAATTGTTACTCCAGGTGTTGTTTTTTTTTTTTTTGGTACACGGGCCTCTTGTTGTTGTGGCCTCTCCCGTTGCGGAGCACAGGCTCTGGACGTGCAGGCTCAGCGGTCATGGCTCACGGGCCTAGCTACTCCGTGGCATGTGGGATCCTCCCAGACCGGGGCACGAACCCATGTCCCCTGCATTGGCAGGCGGACTCTCAACCACTGCACCACCAGGGAAGCCCCTCCAGGTTTCTTTTGATTTACATTTGCATGGAATATCTTTTTCCATTCCCTCCCTTTCAGTCTGTATGTTTCCCTAAGTCTGAAGTGGGTCTCTTGTAGACAGCATATACATGGGCCTTGTTTTTGTATCCATTCAGCCAGTCTATGTCTTTAGGTTGGAGCATGTAATCCATTTACAATAAAGGTAATTATCAATATGTATGTTCCTATTACCATTTTCTTAATTGTTATGGGTTTGTTATTGTAGGTTTTTTTCTTCCCTTGTTTTTCCTGCCTAGAGAAGTTCCTTTAGCATTTTTTGTAAAGCTGGGTTGGTGGTGCTGAATTCTCTTAGCTTTTGCTTGTCTGTAAAGGTTTTAATTTCTCCATCGAATCTGAATGAGATCCTTTCTGGGTAGAGCAATCTTGGTTGTAGGTTTCTCCCTTTCATCACTTTAAATATGTCCTGCCACTCCCTTCTGGTTTATAGAGTTTCTGCTGAAAGATTAGCTGTTAACCTTATGGGGATTCCCTTTTATGTTATTTGTTGTTTTTCCCTTGTTGCTTTTAATATTTTTTCTTTGTATTTAATTTTTGATAGTTTGATTAATATGTGTTTTGGTGTGTTTCTCTTTGGATATATCCTGTATGGGACTCTCTGTGCTTCTTGGACGTGATTGATTATTTCCTTTCCCATATTAAGGAAGTTTTCAACTATAATCTATTCAAATATTTTCTCAGTCCATTTTTTTTCTCTTCCTCTTCCAAGACCCCTATAATTCGATTGTTGATGCATTTAATGTTGTCCCAGAGGTTTCTGAGACTGTCCTCAATTCTTTTCATTCTTTTTTTTTTTTACTCTGTCTGTGGTAGTTAGTTCTACTCTTTTATCTGCCAGGTCACTTATCCATTCTTCCCCCTTAGTTATCCTGCTATTGATTCCTTCTAGAGAATTTTTAATTTCATCTATTGTGTTGTTCATCATTTTTGGTTTGCTCTTTAGTTCTTCTAGGTCCTTGTTAAACATTTCTTGTATTTTCTCCATTCTATTTCCAAGTTTTGGCATCATTTTTACTATCATTACTCTGATTTCTTTTTCAGGTAGACTGCCTATTACCTCTTTGTTTGTTTGGTCTAGTGGGTTTTTACCTTGCTCCTTCATCTGCTGTGTATTTTTCTGTGTTCTCATTTTACTTAACTTACTGTGTTTGGGGTTTCCTTTTTGCAGGCTACAAGTTCATTGTTCCCATTGTTTTTGGTGTCTGCCCCCAGTGGCTAAGGTTGCTTCAGTGGGTTGTGTAGGCTTCCTGGTGGAGGGGGCTGGTGCCTGTGTTCTGGTGGATGAGGCTGGATCTTGTCTTTCTGGTGGGCAGGACTGTGTCCAGTGGTGTGTTTTGGGGTGTCTGTGACCTTATTATGATTCCAGGTGGCCTCTCTGCTAATGGGTGGTATTGTATTCCTGTCTTTCTAGTTGTTTGGCATAGGGTGTCCAGCACTCTAGCTTGCTGGTCATTTAGTGGAGCTGTGTCTTAGCATTGAGATGGAGATCTCTGGGAGAACTTTTGCCATTTGATATTAAATGGAGCTGGGAGGTCTCTTGGACTTTCTATATAGACAATCATGTCATCTGTAAATAAGGATAATTTTGTTTCTTTCTTTCCAATCTATATGAATTTTAGTTATTTTTATTGCCTTAAGACACTGGCTAGAATTTCCAGTAGAATCTTGATTAGCAATACTAGGAGCACACATACTTACCTTATTCTTATTCTTAGGCCAAAAGCATTCAGGTTTGCAGCATTACATATAAGGTTATCTGTAAATTTTTGTAGCCACCCTGCAATGGGCGAAAAAGTCTTCTTTCTTCCCAGATTATAGAAAGTTTCTGTCACGAATGAATGTTTAATTTTGTCCAAACTTTCTGCGTAAATTGATATCATGTGGATTTTACTCTTTAGATTGTTAATTGGTAGATTATATTAATTGATTATTGAATATTTACCCAGCTTTGATTTCTGGGGAATAAACAACTCATTTGATTTGGTATATTATTTCTTTTATATATTGCTGGGTTTAGTTGCGTAATATTGCATGGAGGATTTTTACATCTGTGTTCATGAGGAATACTCCTCTTTATTATTCTATTTTTCTAGTTTTGATGTCAGATTTTTGCACATAAAATTAGTTGGGAAAAGCTGTCTCTTCTGTTATCCATAGAATTAATGGTATTTCTTCTATAATGTTTGGTAGAATTCAGCAGTAAAAACAGCTAGGCCTGAAGATTTCTTTGGGGGGAAAATTTTAAAATATAGATTCCATTTATTTAATAGTTGTGTGGCTTTTCAAGTTATCTATATCACCTCGGATGAGTTTTGGTAGTGTGTGACTGTCAAGTAATTAACTCATTTAATCAAAGTTACTGAATGTATCTGCAAAGTGTTGTTTATGGTTATACTATATATAGCTATACTACAAACAACACTTTGCACATAAATCCTTTTGACATCAAGAGGGTCTGTAGTTCTTTTATTTCTAATAACTTGTGTCTTCACTATCCTCTATTACTTTGTCAGACTTGCTAGAGGTTTATCAATGTTACTAGTGTTTTCAAAGAAACAGTATTTGGTTTCATTGATTTTCTTTATTTTTTCTGTTTTCAGCTTCTGATTCCTGCTCTTAATTTTAATTATTATTTTACTTCTGTTTGCATTAGTCTTATTTTGCTCTTCCTTTTCTAGTTTCTTAAGATAGATGCTTAGGTTATTGATATGAGACTTTCTATCACAAGTATTTAATGCTATAAATTTCTATCTAGGCACAATTTTAGCTATGTCTCACTAGTTTTGATATATTATATTCTCATTTTTCTTCATTTTAAAATATATTCTAATTTCTCTAAGACTTCTTCTTTAAGCCATGAATCACTAAGAAGTGCATTGTTAGTCCAAGTTTTGGGTATTTTTCTGTTACCTGTTTTAAAAACAAAATGGCCTCTAGTTGAATTCCATTATAAATCAGGGAATATATTTTACATGATTTTAGTTCTTTTAAAGGTTTATTTTATGAACAAGGATACGGTCTATCTTGGTGAATGTTCTATGTACACTTGAAAAGAATATGTATTCTGCTGTCTGGGGGTGGAGTTTTCTATAAATATTCAGTAGATTCAGTTGATTGATGGTGTTGTTTACTTCTTTTATATACTTTCTGATATTTTGAATACTAGTCTCATATATTCCTGACAGAGCAGCATTGAAGTCTCCAAACATAATTGTATGTTTGTCTATTTCTCCTTTTGGTTATGTCAGTTTTACTTCATGTATTTTGAACATCTGGTGTTAGTTAGAGGGTGGAATATTTTATTCTTTGTGAACTGTTTGTTGTTTATTATGTAATGTCTATCATTATCTCCTAATTTTCTTTGCTCTGTAGTCTACTTTTCTGATATTAATACGGTCATACATTTTTTTTTTGATTACTGTTTGCATGGTGTATCTTTCACTATACTTTTAACCTAACTACGTCATTATATTTGAAGTTAGTTTCTTAGAGACAGCATATAACTGAGTCATTTTTATCCAATCTGGTTATCTCTGTCTTTTAATTGATGTCATTTTATGTAATTGTTGATATATTTACATTTATATTTATAACTTTAATGTATTTTTTCAGTTTGCCCCCACTGTTTTATGGATCTCTATTGTCCCTCCCCTGACTTCTTTATCTTACAGTCTACTGAGTATCAATATTTTACTATTCCAAGTACAATGTAGAAATCTTACCACTACAGATGCCCCCCTCTTATACATACATATTAATATATTAACGTATATTCTATATTTTATATGTACTATATAGTAATATATATTGTATATCCTTCTTATATTTTAGTTCTCTTATATATTATATATACTTATATTGAAAATCAGATGATATTATAATTTTTACTTACAACCTCCAAATATATTTAAAAGAACTCAAAAGATAAGAAGTTTATTATGTTTGCTGAGATAGTTACAATTTCCGTTGTTATTCTTTCCTGATGTCCCAACTTTCCTTCTGATATCAGTTCCCTTTTGTCTTAAGAACTTCCTTTCACAAATCTTTTAGAACATGTCAGCTAAAAACAAATTCTCTTAGTTTTGCTTTACCTGAGAATGTCTTTGTCACCTTCATTCCTAATATTTTCTCTGGATATGGAATTCTGGTTGACAGTTGTTTTCTTTCAGCACTTTTAAATGTGGCAGTTCTTCCCAGTCTCCATGGTTTCTGATAGGAAATCCTCATTCAAGCATTGTCTCCCTACAGGTGATGCATTGGTTTTCTCTTGTTGCTTTCAATTTTCTTTTCTTTAGTTTGAAGTTAAAATTTAAGTTTGATTATGAGGTGCCTGGACATGAATTTCTTTGGATTTATTCTGTTTGGAGTTTGCTAAACTTCTTGAATATGTAGGTTTGTGTCCTTTACCAAACTTGGCATGTTTTCAGGAATTATTCCTTCAAATATTTACTCAGCACTGCGTACTTTCTTTTCTTATGTCTCCCTTTAATGACATAAATGTTTGACTTTTATTGTCTCACATGTTAATTTTGTTAACTTTTTCAATAATTTTTCTCTCTATTGTTCAGATTGGGTAATGCTATTGTTATGGACTGAATGTTTTCGTCAGTGAGAGAGACCCAATAGGTTATACTTACCCTGTCTTATCCAGAATCAAAACCCTCCAGAGCGCATTCTTTATGCCTTCATTATGTTATTCTGCTTTCCCTTCATTAGTTAATCATATTCAAATAACTGATTAAAGTAAAAATTTTAATTTTCCTTTTCCATTATAGGTTTCCACAAATTTATGAGCACCACAAACAATTCATTCATGACAGTGACACATTACACTAATGTAAAATTACAAAACATAAAAAATAAGTTGTTACAAAAAGTATGTATAGATTTTCAATTATATTACTGTTTCTCTTAGCTTATAACATAGACTTTTTTTTTTTCTTTTCATGGCTTAAATAAATGTTTATGTGGTTTCTGAGCAATATGACCTGGCACATTTTGAGTGCACTGTCTGTATGAATAATGTGCTAGGTGTACTACTGTATTGAAAAATCAGAAACTTCATTGACTTTTATTATTTTTTAAGTTTGGCTTTCAATCCAGCACCATATGAAATCCAAGAAAAGTAAAAAGATTCTAAAGCCACCTCCCACAAGCTTCAAACTAAACAGCTAGAATCCTGAGAATATAGAATACATATCAGGTTTTTTTTATTCAGATGGCTTGAATTTAATCTCTTTTGCCACCATGAGGATAATCTGAAGTGGGTTCAACTGTTAAAGTGACCTGCTCTTGTCAAGCTTCCAGCTACTGTCAGTACACTTCTTTTCCTTTGGAAATAGCCAGATACAGTTTAAACAAATGAGAGTGCTTCCCATGATAACTTTATAATACTACATCGTCATCATATTAAAAATGCTTCATAATCACAAATAAAGAAGTAAAATCATGGCAGGTTTTTGGTTGCATTTTTTGTGTGTATTTTGCCAATTCAATAACAACTATAAGAATGCATTTTTCTAGTTGTAGATATTTTGGCTGAAACTGCATGTTTTACTTATTGAAACGTAATACTATAAAAAACTTGGTTTGTAATTAGAGAGTCCTTTATTCTTTTCCAATGTGCATGATCTTTTATGCCATTTCTCCATTATATTCATTTGGCTTAAGGAAATATCTATTCTAAAGCTCTAAATAATTGACACTAAAATCAATTAGTTCATATTTCTGAAACTGGAAAGAATTTTAGAATCATGTAATCACACCTCTTCATTTTAGAGGTGAAATTTCTCAGACTCAGAGATTCAGCTTACATTAAGCAAAAGTCAGGAGCCCAGGTCCCTAAACCTGGTCCTGGTATTCTTTCTACAATAAGGAAGTGATTTTGTTAGTCTCCTGTCCCTGTGAGAAAAATGCACATACATGCAAAAGTTTGCTGAAATTTTAGGTGTTCACTAAACACGCATGGATGCCATGTGAGTCTCTAAATTAGGAAACCCTGTGTAGGGACAATTAACTAGCCATCTGGACAGAGAAAAATGAATCTATATTACATCTTATAGTAAAGTAAATTCCAGGAGGATTAAAATTTTAAATATAAAAATGAGACATTTAATATTCTGGAATAAAACATGGTAGAAAATTCCATTCCTGCAAATGAAGAGTTGACTCTAACAGTGACCCAAAAATCTACCAACCTAAAAGTAAAGAGTAATAAATTTGACTGTTAAAAAAATTCTATAAGAAACATTGAAAGACAAAACTAAAAATCTATTCAATACTGTACATATTAAGTGCTAAGCTAGTATGGTAGTTGGAATGGCTCCCCATTCCAGAGAAGTCCATGCCCTAATCTCCAGAATCTATAAGTATGCTATGTTACATGTCAAAGGGAATTTGCAGATCTAGTGGTGTTATTTTAAGCTGCTAAGCTTGTGGTAGCTTGTTACAGCAGTGATAGAAAACTAATACAGCTATCTAGTATTTAAGAATGAAAATTTAACCTACTGATATAGTTGTAACATATTAAATAATTTTTGTAAATTGCATATAAATGGCCATAACTAGATATTTAAATAAACTGTGCTATGTCCATATTATGGAATACTACTCAGCTATAAAGAAGAATGAGAAAGTTTTTCATACCACTATGAAAATATATCCAAGACATACCATTAAATGAAACATGCAAGTACAATATCACGTGTATAAAGAAGAGAAAAAAATTTTAATATATTTATATTTTTAAATGTATGCATAAAATCCTTTGGGAGAATATAGAAAAAAGCAATAACTATGGTTACCTATTTGTAGTGGGGAGGAGAAGAAAGTGGGTAGCTGAAATTCACAGATAGAAAGGAGATTGTGCTATATATATTTAATAATTTTTAGTCTTACAAATGCATTGCCTTTCTAATATATAGACAGATGACAGGTAATGGTGATGATGAAGATAGATAGCTAGATACATAATATATTTAAATTACATATATCATAATATATTTAAATTTCTCCTGTACTACTCTGGGCTTCCTTTCATATTTGTGACTGCTTAATGGTGTGATTCATCAATAGGGAAAAAATATTGCTTGTATAAAGGAAGAAGTAAAGAAAAGAATGACAGAAAGAAAAAGAAAAGCTTTTTAATTTGTCATTAATACTTTATGCCTCTTATTGGTAAAGAAAATATTTGTTTTTCCCAATTTCACTGGAGCTGTAATATAAATACACCCTGAGAAGATTACATATCTTCTAAACATCTCATATGAAGATGACATGTAACATACACAGGTTCATGACACATTATATACTTTTAAAGGGGAGAGGAGGACAAGAAAAGAAAATAATGACTAAAATAAAGAAGGTCAAGTACTGAAAAGCATAACAAAGACAAACCACTTTCCTACTTTCCTAATAGCTAGTCCCTTCCTTCCCTCACACTTGGCATCTCAAACCTTTGTCTGATCACCACTCTGAAAAGGAAGCCTCTTCCTCATATCAGGGAATTTATTCATAGCATAGTTCATGAAAGTAAGAGCAGACTTTCCCAATATTCATAAAGTAAAACTAAGGCCAAGAAAATGGCAGAAATCCAGGCCTTTCAGTTTTCTACCAGGTTTTTTAGAGGATCTCTCCCTGAGGCAGGTTTGGCTAGCTGCTAAGAGCACAAGCAAAGACATGGGAAGGGCAGTTCTAGGTAAGTCTGGAGCTTTTTCAAATAGCTAGAGTAGCTATTGGAATAAGATTGGAAATAAGATTGGAAAGCAGATATCAAGTAACAATTGGAGGGTCCTGAAAACTAAGTAATGCTAACTAAGCAATCAGGCACCTTTAAAGATTGTTCAGAAAAGAGTGACCCATCAGAGATATGCTTTAGAGATTAATCTGGCAGTGTGTAGAAGGTAGACGGGATAAGGAAGACAAGAGGCCAGAAAATTTGTAGGCAAGAGCATGAGAGAAAATGCTTTTAGATTCTAAATCTATTTTAGCTCTCTAAAAATTAATGAGGCTGCTTGGCAGTTGCATTACTTACTGCTAAATCTGATTAAATCCCAAAAGCATTTTTTAAAGGAGAGATTAAAGGAAGTGAAGTCAGAAGTTAGGATCAAATGCAAGTACCTACAATTTTTCAAAAAATCATTTCTTAAGGGTCATTCAGTTAATTTAAGAAACACTGTGATACATTCGTAGCTAAAACTCTGATATTTCTTATGTGTCATTTCTAAAGTGTAATTGCAGAGCACATTGCTAAAACAGTAATGAAAGAATTTTAGAGCATTCATCAAAGGACATCGAATGTGAAATAAACAGTGTTGGTTGTGAGTCAGGGGATTGCTGTTCGGCACATTAGACAGCAATGCCCTCTGCAGTTAAATGAGTTCTACTATCTGATCCCTGTGAAGCTTGTTATAAACCCGTGTTTGAAACCACTCAAATATTTTGTCATTTCAGGTATGATACCCAGGCAATGATAGCACATCAAAGTCTCCAAAGTGGATCCCTGCAGGAAGAATAACTTATAATGATGGAAAGGAGCATAAAAGTTTAGGACTGAGGGGGATAAACCTGGTTTGATTTGGTGGTGATTGTGTACTAAGTAGACACTGTTCTCTGCAAAAAGATTGGCAATTTTCTTCCTGAGTTCTTGGCACTTCTACTTCATGGAAGAGTAGAAGCAGACAATAAAGAAATCATCAGACAATTAAATAAAATACTTATAAATTGTGATTAAAGCCATAAAGTAAACCAAAAAGGAGTCTAAGACAGGTGGATCTCATCTATGGAGGTGATATTTCAACTGAGACCTGAAGGATAAGAAGGACCTAAGCATGTGAGGAGTGGGAAAAAGTAGATGGGATAGCATGTGCAAAGGTCCTGGGTCAGGGACAGAGAGTCACATGTTCCAAGGATAGAAGGAAGATAGTGTTGCTAGAGATATTGAGCAAATGGGACACTGATGACAAAGCAGAAAAGCTAAGATAGAAAAGCTGAGATAGATCATAAAGGTACTACTTACTTTTAGTACTTAGTAAGGAAACTGAATTTTATTCTAAATGCAGTGAGACATATTTGAAGGGTTTTAATTTAAAAAGTGAAAAAGATCACTTGTTCTGCTCTATGGCAAATAATTTCTAGAGGGACAAGAGAAGAAGGCAGGGATGCGAACCATTTTCAGATATTTAACACTCATTCTAGTTTGATTCATTGTGTTATAATGTTGGAAGAGTGTTAAAGGAAGATAGAGGGTATATTCATTTATGGCAAATCAATTCACAGCCTTAAACTGATAAACACTTGCCCTGAAATTATGCCATTGTCTTCAGCAAAAGAAGATAGTTTAGGGACTATTTAATTACAATCTTAAAATGGGATTAAGATCATAAAGTAATAGGTTAAATTTTGAACAAAAAGAGTTCACAATGGCTTATTAACTCCTTTAAGATAGAAAAGACCACCCTGTGCTAACTGACTTCACTCTACAGATCTAACCTTAAATTACAGTAGAAACAGACATAGATGGTAAATGGTTTCTCTATTATCTTTGTGCGGTCAGGAAGTTTGTCTTAAACTATAAATCCCTCTCATACATTAACATAAGAAATGTTCAAAAATCCCACAAATAACTGGGATTTCCCAACAAACAAGTCCTTTCTCATCTATTTTCCAGAGTAAATGGCAGGTTCATTTCTAGTCTAGAACAAGGGAATGGAACTAAAACTACTGATATTTTTTCCCAGGGGACTGAATGTCAATTCACTCATTTTGAGCTTATTATCCTTTCTCCCTTAAGTGAAAAAAGGAAGAGAGAGAGAGAGAGAGAGAATTTTGCACACCATAACTTATCCAGGATATCTTTTCTGTCCTTTAAAACATTTCATCAGTATTATCCATGCTACAGTTCCACAGAGAGGGAAATTTATTTTCCATAAAAAGTGACACACTAAACGTTCTAGTTTCTGGCTACAGCATTAATGAACAACTTAAGGACTTCTAAAATTGAATTAGCTGCCCCAATACCTTGAAATTATTCAGATTTTTTAGTCCAGGCTTTCAGAGCTTCCAAGTACCTGTATGAAAATGAAATTATGAAGACAATATTAATAGATTGATTAAGAATCTTTCAACTGATGACAGGATCTACTGGTACAAATAACTAAATGAGATTAATACTATATTGATAATATTCCCTATAGTTTGATGCATACTATTATCTATTTTAGTCTCTAACACATCTGCTATGCTTTATTTATTTTTATTTTTAAATGAATATAAATAGCAGAAAGCCAACCTCCATGTAACACTAACACCTTATCGGCAGTGATGAGTCAAAATTTGGTTCCATGAATATTAGCTTCATTTATCAAATGTCAGGGTGTGTCTGTGTGTGTGTGTATGTTAGGTTAACAGTTCCAGAGTCTGAATAATGCTAAAAATTAGAGATATTTGAGACCTAACAAACTTATCAATACTTGTACTGATTTGCCTTCTTCCCAGCAGGGGAAATATAAAAATTATTTAGTCCTAGTTTTGAATTAGGTATTATTAAGACTGGAGAATTATTGGACTTCCCTGGTGATGCAGTGGTTAAGAATCCACCTGCTAATGCAGGGGACACAGGTTCGATTCCTGGTCCAGGAAGATCCCACATGCTGTGGCGCAACTAAGCCTGTGCACCACAACTACTGAGCCTGCGCTCTAGAGACCATGCGCTGCAACTACTGAAGCCCGCGCACCTAGAGCCCGTGCTGCGCAACAAAGAGAGGCCACCGCAGTGAGAAGCCCGCGCACCACAACAAAGAGTAGCCCCCGCTCGCCACAACTAGAGAAAGTCTGCACGCAGCAACGAAGACCCACAGCAGCCAAACACTAAAGTTTAAAATATAATAATAAATTAAAAAGAAAGGTAATATAATTCTATTAAAAAAAAGAGACTGGAAAATTATCTAAGGCTCTTGAGGGCACATCTTTGCTGCAATGAGACGGGTAAACAATGAAAATTCTGTTCAGCATTCCAAATACACACTGCATCAGGAAGGCTGAAGTCAAGCTTTTGAGACTATGCTAGCCTAATTAGCAAAATAATTTCAAAAAAGATTTTCCCTTATGATTTCTGCTGTTAGAAACCAAACACCAAAGAAATTTTTTCATAAAGTGACATTTCCTCATTTTTGTATTTCTCTTCTCTTTCCTACCTAAAGAATTGCATTTTCTTTCTATCTTCATAGCTAAGTCTCTTCAATATAAATAGTTCTACAAATGTCAGTGTTTCAATTGTTTTCTGATAGTTATTACCAAATAATTACCCAAACATGTAAACTGGATTTAGATCCAATTCAAGACTACCAGGGGAAAAAAAAACCCAAATTACATAGAGCCATGAATCAGGAGCCCAGTGCTCAAACAGGAAGCAGGTCATGAGGTTAGGGGATTCAAACAAGTATTTTATTCAGATAATGCATGGTTATAAACATTGGAACTCCAGTGAAGAAACAAAAGTCTGTGTATCTTTACTAGTGTCTATTAATGATTAATATTTAATTAGTACTTTATACATGGAAGTCATAAGATCCAGCACATCACTCACATTGTTTCATTTAATCTTACAAGAACCCACTGAAATTCCTATTTTTAATTTTACCATTTGACAAATGAGAAAACATAGGTTTAGAGAGCTTTAATGACTTGCTCAAGGTCATAGAGCTCACAAGTGTTGGAGCAGGGGTCTGAAATACAAGCTGTCCCATTCTAACTCACTATTCCCTATTTTCTAAAATCATCTACCCAGCACATATTACGGATCTCATAATCTTGTGGGGTGAATGGTGTTATTTTGCTTCCATGATTGAGGATAATTAGGCTAAGAAAAATAAAAGAGGTAACATTTAAAATTGCAAACCAGGTAAGTGCAAGAGCCATATCTAAACTTTCAAGTTTAGCTTGAAGGACATGGAGCTCGTGTCGTTTAGGATTAAAATCGCAGAAGGGACCATACTCGCAACGTTAAAATTGTCTGTTTCAATTTTACTTGATTTTCCATAATTATAGTTTCTTGAGATTTTTTTTAGAATTTTAATATGGAAGATGAAGCAGATCCTGATTTACATGGACTCTTTCCCACATCCACACCTATGTTCCTTTATTGTAAACCAGAAGAAGCCAGAATTATTCCAGGAGAAGGAAAGAGTAACCTATGAGGATAATGATTTATTTTATACATAATGCAACCAGGAAAAGAAGAATCAAAAAACCTGTAGGTATCGCTACAGTTCTACCCTTTAATCAGGAGGCTTCCATCATGTAACACTGTCTAATTCCCTTTGCCCTGATAATGGAGACAGGAACCAAGGCATAGAAGTAGACAGATCACTGGCTATTGAAATACTCAGAGAATAACAAGTTTCTGCATATTGCATCATGAGAGTTTGAAGGTGTGACCTTCCCAAGTATCATCAATTGTTCTGGCATCAAAGAAAATGTAGAACCATTTGTAAGTGTGGTACATTTGTAAATGCAAAGTTTACGCTTTGCTTCTAAACAGTGCTATCTATTGGCCTCAGTTTTAGGCTCACCTTATCCACACAGTATTATGCCTGGCTGTAACATGCACTGTAGATAAAATACTCATGTCTTTTGTAATTTTACTGAAATCAAGAGGTTGCAAACCTGAAGGCTACATCTACAAGTCGTCAAACTTTCACCAAGAAGACTCTCTCCTACAACAATTGATAGGAGGTAGTCAGGTTCAAACTCTGCTGTTACTGGTTTTCTACTGGCTTCAGTATCAGAAGTCCCAATGTCTGCACCCTGGTTTTATGAGTCATGGGGCTTTTCACTCGGCTGGCATGGATGGGGTTGAAACAGTATGGTCCTAGACCCAGCAATTTGGGCAGCTACTTCCTAATTCCGTTAAGTTCTTGATCCTGGCAGAAATAACCACTTACTTATGCTAGGTCAGGACCTAGAGAGGCAATAGAGCACAATGGTTAGGAGCTACAATGCCTGGATTCAAATACAAGATCTGCCATTTACTAGTTGTTGAATAAGTCACTAGGTAAAAATACTAAGTGAGGATTAAACTAGTTAATATATAAGAAAATAAGAAAATGTAGAATGATCTCTGCACCATGGAATATAGTATACGTCTGTTTTTTATTGCAGTGCTCTTCTGGGAATAATTTTATAAGCTCAGCCTAGAGCCGGTACCTCCAGCCCTTTCAACAGTTGCATAAGCATCTGATTCCCTGTATTAAATCTCTTTTTGCTTAAACTGGATAAAGTAGTTTTTATTATCTTCAGCTGAACCTTGACTGATACACTGGCCATTCTATTTCCTCTTGAGAACTAGTTATTGAATTACAAAAATTCAAGAAATTAGAGAATGTAAGGCAGTTTACAAGCTGAAAGGATATTCTGCAGCTTACTTATAAAGGCAGGTACAACATAAATGCAGGATTGGATCCACATCAGAGTACATTATTTCTAACAAAATGTTTGCTAGAAGTTTTGAATATATTTCCAGCCATGCTCTTTCAGGCACAATTCTTTAAATCCAGCTGCCTTCAATAATTCACTCCTCTAATTCTGTTTCTTCTTGTTGCTAAGTTGGCATAGGGCATAATCCATAAAATCTTACTGAAAAATCAGGTGAAATTTTCTGTATTAAGTTTATTTATTCTTAAAAGATTAGAGTTAAGAGGCTCCAAAAATCATTAGTGAACCCCAGACTCATATGCTTTGCTGCATAGTCCACATCTCCATTTGGATTAAAGAAGCAACTTAAACTTAAAAGGAACCTCCTTACTTAGTTTCAACATCTAGGAAATGATGCTGCCATTCATCCAGTTGCTAGGACTGAAAACCCACAAGTAATCCTTAGCTTCTCTATTTCCCTCACATCCCAGATACAGCTCATCTGACTTTTGGCCTAACTCTCAAAATATATCCTGAATCAAATCTTTTATCACCACACCCTCAGTGAAGCAAGCAGTCAGGTTCAGTGTAGGAGACAGATATACTATGGTTTTCAAGAAGAAAGAATTTAACAAGTATAACATGTTCTTCAAAAAATGCCAAAATCTCATTTGGGGACTTTGAAATTTCTGACCCCTTTTACTTTCAGTGCTCTCTTCCCAGGTCCTGCATGGCTGGTTTCCCTCACTTCACTGTGAACGGTTTTCAAATGTCACCTTTTCTGGGAGGCCTTGCCTGAGAGCCCAGCCTAAAAGAGCACCCAAACTCTTGCTCTCAGCACTTTTGAACTCTTTCCCTTGTCTTATTTTTTTTTCAGAACATTTGACTTAGTATTTTATATTTATTAGCTCAATTGTTTATTTTGAATTCCCCTAACTAGAATAGTGCCATGTGGCTAAGAACTCTGTGGCACTCATCACTTAATTTCCAGCACCTAGTAAAAACTCATAAAATATTTGGGAAAAAGCAGAATGTCCATATAATCTGCTCTTTGATAGTCTTAAGTGTTATTGTCTTATTCAAAAATATGAAAGTTTTAGCTTAAAAAAGCATCACAGCAAAGATCAGACCATTGGCCCAGACCATATGTGATATTCTTTATGGTTATTCTGTACATGCTATATAACAGTCAACACTGGGTTCAAGATGAATCAGAAAAGCTCAATACAGAATGTTAAGAGTGAAGCATTTATCATTTCTGAAAAATTTTTTAACACAGACTTATAGCAGTAGAGGATTATTCTAAAAGAAGGGCATCAATCATTACACTGGAGTTAAAGGAAGAAGTTTTGTAGAGAATTGCTCCACTATGTACTCTATGTAAAGACTTGATATCTGTGTGCATTGCCTTATGACTTCAAATTGCAATTAACTTAGCATTCTTTAGGATTACTACAATTATGAAATATTTGCATGGTGCTACCATGTTATGTGAGAATCACCTAGCTAAACACTTAGGCCCTGATATTTTCCTTGACTGTCATTTGACTCCCCAAAATAGCAATATAATCTTGAACATTGGGTCCCATCTTCTTTTTGGAATTCTTTAAACATTTATTTTCTGTTATTATTAACTAGTAAAATACTATTAACTACCAAAGTGAGACTTTAAATTGTATACAAATATATAATTTTGAAGCCTGTTTGTAAATGCTGCATTTCTTAATTCTTTTAATAGGCCAAGAGGTGTTTTTGTTTTCATTTTACAGATGAAGAAACAGGCTGAAAAGATCAGCTGTTTACGCAGACACATAAGAGACAATACCATATTATCTGATAACAGTTTTAATATCCTTTCCACTATAAAAAATCATAGACCTGAGCAGGGACACAAAAGATAGGGTCCCTATCCTGGGAGTAATAACATACCAGTTACAGAAATAAGATACATACAGAATTCAACTGGGTAATAATATAAATGGGAGAGAATTGGCAGCTACCATTTAGGCAGGCTTCCTCTGGCTGACACTGTGTTAGATACTTGACACTAACCTCATTTAATCCTGAAAACAAAGACTAGAGGTAAATGCGGTAATCCCCAATTTACAAGTGAGGAAACTGCCTCAGAGTGCAAATCCACACCCGTGGTTTAGTATTGGAGCCAGGGCTCAAATCCACATCTGCATGTTGCCAAAGCCTACACTCTTAACGTTGTGCTTTACTCCATAATAAAAAGAAACACATACACACCCTTTCCTGGATTTCAGAGAATGAGGAGTATTGTCCTTGGATGGAGAATCCATGGAGTTTTAAACAGTTCCCTGAGCAAAGAGTGGGATTGGGGAACCTGGAAAAACATTCTAAGTAGAGTGAACAGTAAGAACTTGATAATGAGCATGGCACTTCTGGAGGGAGTGAGATGAGTCCACAGTAGGAAATTTTTAAAGTTAAGGAGTAGGAAGAAAAGAAGATAAAGTCAGATTATGGAGGTCTAGTAAAGCTGTACAGAGAAAATTGGACTTTTTTCTATAAAGAATGGGAAACGGCTTCAATGACATCTGTGTTTAAAATTAGTCTAATGAAGGTTTGTGGGTGAAAAGAATAAGGAAAGCCCAGGTGCAGAGACTAATCAGAATATTTACACCACAATGCAAGGGAGATTATATAAAAACCTGGCCAACTGAGGAAACAATAAAATAGGATTAGATACCAAAGCCAGCAGGGTCAAGAAAAAGCTTTGTTTTGTGCTAGTGTGGTTTGGATGGCACACAAGTAAATTAAGAAAAATAAGATTTTATTGAGTTGTTGAGAAAGAACAGAACTTCAAGCCTGACTAATGGAATAGGTCTTTGTAAAGAGAGCAAAGACTTTTTCCTCTTCCCTAATGTTTGGGCCAATGAACCCAATAATGATTCTTTGGGACAAAACCATAAGCAGATCCAAACCAAGTAAATTCCTTGGGCCCTAAATATGTGTATCTTATTTTCATCTCTGCCATTTACTCTCAATTTCGTAAAGCTGGCACTTGTAGCCCCAGTTTCACCATTTGGTAAAATGAGTTTTCAGGATAAATCATCTCAAAGATTCTTCCTGCTATATATGAAATTCAAACAAATAGACAAAAACTGTCTCACTCTCTTGCCATCTTAGTAGCCCAGGACAGCATGATTTATGCAGGTATACTCAGCACCATCAATTTTTTTAATGCACTGTGTTTACCAGCTCAGCTTATATCACCACACCTGGGAAAGGTGAACAGTAAAGAATTAGATAAAAAGAAAGAAAACATGAAACATGATATGTATATGAAAGACTTTGTTGAGAATGAGTTACGTCTAGATACTTTGAGTGTAAGAGAATTTTGCCAGCCTCCTTGATTTTTAAGGTTTGCTGGTATCATTTGAAAAGACAGAGATCTATTTTACAGAGAGTAACTAGGCTTCACCTTTTGTTCCAGTTTACATTGATAAGTAATAGCAATGCTATTTCAAGAGTGAATCTGAGCCTATGTCCCACATAGAGTGAAAGAATAGCATGATTGATTAGTAATGTCTGTCAGGTATATGGATGAGAAATTAATGTCAGTACTCTATATATTCTGATCTCTGACCAATATTTATCCATTCTGATTAAAAATTATTTTTAAACCCTACCTATCTGAATCCAGGGAGTCAATTTTTTTTTTTAATTTCCTAGTGTATTGTTGAGTTTCTGAGTTCTATTATATCTAGATTTTTTCTTCTTCATTTTTATAACCATATTTGCCATCCTGAATAGTAATACTTCCTCAAGTATGGAAAACATTGTTAATAAAAAGGGATTTAATCCTGAAAGCAATTGCAATCTTTAAAGCCAAATAGTGTTTCTGATTATTTGTTAACTTTATTTACATATTCTAAAGTATTTTCCATTAGCATGGAAAACAAATGAATTTTTCATTCAGCATTATTTCTTTACAGTCTTTTAACGTTATTATCTTTAATGTGTTACTCTTTCTAAGATTCATCTACCTATAATAGGTTACAGTAATATAGAGAGTTCTGGTATTAACATAATAAAAATCTAGATATATGAAGTATGTCCAGCAGTAAGGAACGTTCTTAGGTAAAAGTTTAATTTTTAGCATCCCAGGAATCAGCATCTTTAGGCTGAGCACAGAATAGAAAATTTATTGCATAAAACACAATCTTACTGGGTATTCAGTGTGAATAACTTCACTAAGACTTCAGGATTAAGACATTATTTTCAAGCAGGGTCAGAAGGGTAAATTAGGTAACAAAGAAAGTGATTAACTGGAAATAGTCTTCTTAATTTACTTCAATCATAATTATTGGTAATAAAACCAACCAATCAACAATATTAATTTCTTATAATAAATTGGGTTGGAAAAGAAAACTTATTAGGAGGTCAGGAATGTAAAGAGTGACCACTTTTAAGTAATTATTCAACAACTATTTATTCTTTACTAACCATATGCATGGTACTATGGAGAATACAAATATTGATAAAACATACTACCTATCCTCAAGGGACTTAAAGTTGTAGCAAAGGCTATAAAATTTGAAAATGAATGCTGTTTATAACTTTCTACTTAGGTGAATAGTGCCAAAATTTGGTACAGCTATAGGGGTTCTGAGAGCAGTCACAAAATGCTTCATGAAGAAGTTGCTCTCGAAAAAGTCCTGGAAACATGGATAGAATTTAGTTGTGGAAAAATTAGGGAAAAGGACCTCCAGATAGAAATACAATTATTTACAAGGGTGCACAAGCAGGAAAATGTGAGAAAGATCAAGAGGTTAATTTGGCTGGAGCCTATAGTTAATGAGAGAGTATGGCAAAACATAATTCGAGAAAGATGGCTTTAATGCAGATTATGATGGACATTTTATACAAGTAAATTTCATCTTATTTAAGAGGCACTAGGGAGACAGTAAAAGATTTTGAGTAATAGAGTCTCAGTGATCATAATTGTGCTTGAAGGTAATGCCACAGTTAGGAGGCAGAAATACGAGAAATAGAGACTTCTATTGAGAAGCTATTATAAGAGTTTGAAGGAGAGAAAATGAGGGCTTGAGTTAGGAAAATGACATGTGAAAACTGAAGAGAATGTACCTCTCACTATGTGTCACTATCAATAAAAATCATTGTCTATTAGCACCCTTTAGTAGGCAGAACTAGAATATGGCCCCCAAGATTCCTGCCCTCTGGTGTACAAGCTCTGTATAGTCCCCAGGGCTTGAGCATATGATGGGATAGTCACTCCTGTGATTAGATAATAATATGGCACAGCTGACTGTAAAAATGAGAGATTATCTTTGGTGGAGCTGACCTCCGGGTGCTCTTTTAAGGTCTTGAACCCTTGAAAGAGACTGTGCTATTCCTGAAGAAAGATTCAAATATGAGAGATTTGATTCCACAGAGATTCACCATTGTTGGGTCTGAAGATTGAGAGAGCCATGTAGTAATGAATGTGGATGGCTGTAAGACCTATAGCCAGAGGAAATGGCCTACAACTACAGTTCTACAGTCACGAGGAATTGAATTAGACCATCAAGTTGAATGAGCTTGGAAATTGATTTTCACCCAGTCTCTAGAAAGGAGCACAGCCAAAACCTTGATTTCAATCTAAGTAGAGAAGTTAGCCACACCATGCCTGGATTTCTGACACAATAAATAATTGCTTGTTTAAGCCACTAAATGTATAATACATTTTAACGCATTAGAAAACTAGAACATGCTCAAGAATAATGAAAGTGTCTCATAATGTGAGCTAGAAAATGTTTTATATTGAAGGAAGCTACAAAAAATAAATCTCAGGATAAAGGTGGCATAATCTTGACCTAGACAATGTGGAAATCATCACCTCTTTATAATGCACTATAAAATAAGAATTTATCTGTCTGCTTTAATACTTTATCCTCCTTTCCTTACAAACAAAGACAAACAAAAAAAAAACTTTTATTTTTTAACTTCATGTAATTGTTCTTATGGGCATCATTGGGACTTGTAGATTTACAGTCAACCCCAAACAAAATTGTGAAGTATGCTATATTGTCTTTGTATATTCCCCTCATTTTTATTTAAATTATGGTCCCTAGAGTCACTGAGGGCGGTGACTCAACAGGCTTGAGCATCACCATAATACAGCACCTGTGACAGGGTCCTGGGACCTGAATCTCTTCCTCAGTGTTCCCATAGCTGATTTGGCTTGTGCTTTGCTGTTTCCAGTTTCACAGCTCTCTCTGGTTATCATACCTCATCTATGCTAGAACATTAATATGTTAGTCTTCAAAAAAACATACTTGCCATTAGTAAGAGCTTTTGAAAAGAATTATTTTGACTATGGAGATAATTTTTTTTTTAATTTATTTTAATTTATTTATTTTTGGCTGTGTTGGGTCTTCGTTTCTGTGCAAGGGCTTTCTCTAGTTGCAGCGAGCCGGGGCCACTCTTCATCGCGGTGCGTGGGCCTCTCACTGTCATGGCCTCTCTTGTTGGGGAGCACGGGCTCCAGACGCACAGGCTCAGTAGTTGTGGCTCACGGGCCCAGTTGCCCCGCGGCATGTGGGATCTTCCCGGACCAGGGCTCGAACCCGTGTCCCCTGCATTGGCAGGTGGATTCTTAACTACTGTGCCACCAGGGAAGCCCAGAGATAATTTTAATAGTAGACACCAAAATTACTGATTGGACAGTAGGAAAAAAAAACCTGAGAGAAAATGGATTATTTGACATCTTTGTCTCTGAACTTATCCACATTGTCATTGAATGGAATCAATCCTTCATAGCTATCCCATTTTTCAGTAGATATCTTCAGTAATGTACTTCTTCTACAGTATATGAAATAACTAAACAGTAAATAGGACCTATTGATGCCTGATTGGAATTTTTTTTTTTTACCTAATGATGGCATAATTGTTGCATATGATAAAGCAACTGACTCTTTAAGACTATTTAAACATTAAAATATATTACAAATTATAGAATATTACAAATGTAGTATAAAACATAATTTCTATTCCTAGGAGAACAACAATCTAGTTAGGAAACCAGAAAAAAAAGTATAGAAATGCCTATTAAACAACAATGACAATCATTAATATATATAACCAGTAATTGTTGGTCAGGAATACATTCTACTCCTGTATAGTTTTGTGTCTACCAGGTAGTCAGACACAGTGTATTAGTTCACTAGGACTTCCATAACAAAATACTACAACCAAATGGTTTAAACAACAGAAATTTATTGTCTCAAGTTCTGGAGTCTGGAAGTCCAAGATCAATGTGTCTACAAAAGTGGTCTCTTTTTTTTTTTTTTTGCGGTACGCGGGCCTCTCACTGTTGTGGCCTCTCCCGCCGCGGAGCACAGGCTCCGGACGCGCAGGCCCAGCGGCCATGGCCCACGGGCCCAGCCGCTCCGCGGCATGTGGGATCCTCCCGGACCGGGGCACGAGCCTGTGTCCCCTGCATCGGCAGGCGGACCCTCAACCACTGCGCCACCAGGGAAGCCCCAAAAGTGGTCTCTTTTGAAGGCCGTGAGGGAGAATCTGTTCCAAGTCTCTCCTAGCTCTGGTGGTTTGCTAGCAATCTTTGGCCTTTCTTGTATTCTAAGCTATCACCCTGATCTCTGCTTTTGTCTTCATATGGTGTTCTGTTTGTATCATTTTTGTGTTAAAACTGCTATGATAAATTCATGTTAACACACTAAAATATGCTATCAGTTCTATAGAAAGATTTCAGAAGTTTGACATCTAGTAAAGTATTGACTATGAGTGTGGATCATAGGAGAGAGGGTAAAGAAGCTATTTTAAAGAAAACCAGTATTTAAGAAGTGGGTGGAAGAAGATGATTCTGTGAGGAGAATGAGATCTAGAATAACAGGAGGGGAACCAGGTTAGATAGATAATGGCACCAGCGCCAAGGTAGAATTTTGGGTTTTCAAATGTCACAGAGTGCCCTAGTGAGAAACGGATGAAAAATCACCAATTACATGGAGTAAGATGCCTTCACCAAGAATGGCATCAATAGTGAAAATGGTTTGTTAGATTGATCAATATTAAGTAGTAAATAGAGGGTGAAATCTGAGTGTTTTCAGCCGGGACTTTGAGAATTTGGGTTGTGAAGAGGCAATAGACCTGCAGCTCTTGGGGTCAAAATTTGAATAGAGGTACTCATACCTCTATTTGCACATATTCTAAAATGGCTGGAAAGTTTACAAGCTTAATAAAATGGTGCTTCCTCAAGTACTTTCTTTGTGAAACATAATCACAAGCTCACCAACTTTATCTGTGATAACATCAGCTGGACCTAACTCTTACCTAATTGAACATTAACCAATTATTGCCAGCCTGTCCAATCCCCCAGGAAAGGAGAATGTCAACATCTACTTCCATAGCAATCTTTTAAAAATAATTCTAAAATTAATCCATTTCTTAAATATAATTATGATACTTGCCTGCTTAAATTATTTTAAACACATTAGTATTGTATTTTCTGACATACTGTACTATACACACTGCTTACTTCTCTACATGCATCTCCCTCAGTATTTCCCCTTCTGCTCTACCCTCTCATTTTGTTGCTATTACTTATTGTTGTTGCTGTTCTATTTCACTAAGATGAACTAAATGCATGTGTTGTATTCTCTATTTGGTACTTTGTATGCCTGAAATGTTCTTGTCAATCTACTGAAGCTTCCCTCACCTACCCAAACTCTCTTCTGAATAGTTCATTACTAGCTCTTCTTGTCCATTATTATACCTCACACATACATATTATGATGTGTTTATCATATTTCATAGCAAGTATTTTCACATCCATTTTACCCTCTAGACTGTGAGCTCCTTAAAAATGGATTCCACATTTAATGAACCACTTCTACCTAAAATAAGTCTGGAATACAGTCAACAATTGCTTTTGAAATTAAATAATGAATTCATGCACGTGTAGGACTATATATTATTTTAGTAATAAGTTTAGTTAAATTTCCTGGTCCAGTGTTTTTCTAGACAAGCATATTCTTCATACCCAAACTGTAGCTAAAGATTGCTATCATATAAATAGCATTTAGTGCACTGAAAGTTGGAGCCATATTTTTCTATTACTCTAGATTTGATAACAAAATCCCTAAAATAACTTATTTATATTCAGTTAATGTTATCGTATCAAATAAAAGAGATATAACTTTTCAAGACCATCCAAGCCAGAATAGTTTGATAACATTACGAAGGCTATATTTTCAGTGAAATGATCTAGCTCCAGTTGATTAAATATAGGTTGTTACTTTCCAGTTCAAATAAATAAGAAAATTCCTATGAACCTAGAATGTGTTCCCAGTTGTGCTCTTGGAAATTTGATCATAGGACTTAGCAAATCCCTGAATTAGAGCTCTCTCTTTTGCCATAGGCCCTCAATTTCCTAAGAGCTAGAGTGACGGCATGTAATTATTCTGCTTGTGCTGCTCTGACAACAAATGCATGCAATCATCAATTAGGAATTAGCACACGTATGGTTTCAATTATATTGATTTATCACCAGCAACTTTTTAATACAGAATTTAGTTACAGTCTATCATGCCTTGATAATTAAAATGCACTTTGGTTGATTGTTCCTTACTGACTTGTGGTAAAACAAGTAAAGTTATAAAAGCTTCTTGAACTGTCTGCTTATTTATTTCAGCTAATCATGAGTTAGAGTTTCCCTGTACCTAAAGCACTGGAAAATCCAAATAAGTATTATCACTCTCATTACCACCTCCAGCTCTCTATATATCATTCCTCCACTACAGCATAATTATGAGCAATGTTTTCCTAAACTACACCATAGACAGGAAAACATAACTCTTAATTTTTTTTTTTTAAGATAAGAAGCACAGCCTGGGAAAAATCTGGAGACCTTCAAAGTCAGTCATCAGAGGCCCAGTATTCTGTTTTTCGTACCTGCTCCCCTCTCTTTGATAATATACATCCCCCTAAGCACCCAAGTTAGAACATCTACAGAGCCGTTCTGCTTTCTAATCCTTTACCACTAGCAAAAGTGAGAAATGGTTTGAGTTCACTCATTATGTCTGCTGATTTATTAAATATACTTAAGTGTGAACGGGCTTCATTGTATTATCAATCCTAGTTATCTGCATGGTATGCCTAGGCATAAAAGTACAAGATGAACACTTTCTCTCCTTCAAAGGACCAAGTAGGTAGTAATTTTTCCTTGTTGTCCTTGAAATATTATGACCACTTCTATGACTTGTTTGAAGTTTAACCCTAATTTGTTTATTTTAGAGGAGCATTTTGATAGCAAAAGTAATGATTCTGGAAATGACCTAGCTGCAGCTACCATGGTATTATTTCTAGAAATTGTTACGAGGTGGAAAATGCATATACAGTCACCCACATGCATGTCTACTGTTTCTGGACAGTGTTTCCTATAACTAAATCTACTCTAATCACCAACATTTCCATTTAATTGGTGACATCACTCTTTAGAACCCCCAACTTTCCTTCACCAGCCTTCTTGCCCCTAACAAAAACGTTATCTTTGTTCTCCCATAACTTTGTGCAAACTGGGTCCAGTACCCAGACCACAATCAGAATCTCTGGATTGCCACAATCCTGGCTCTGCCCAGCCAGGAAAGCTGGCTATCTAAGCATCAGATCCACAGAGACTCTAGCTCTCCAGACCTGGGATAGCTAAAGATAAGGGAACTAGGCTGAGGCAAGGATAATACCATAAGTTACAAATTATTGAGCAATAACTGTGTGTCAGAGCCTGGGCCATATTCTTTACATCTGTTAGCTATGTAATTCACACACCACCACTTCCAAGTAGGTCTCAGCTTTATCACATTTCAAAGAAACAGGTTCAGGAGCTTACATATAATGTTCAATTTCATCCAACTAGAAAGTAATCAAGAGATTAAACTCAAAGCCATATGTGCCTTACCCCATAGCCATATTTTTAAAATTACCTTTTATTTACTTCTTAGGTGGGGGAAGATTGTGTAGAAGGGAAAACAGATCTCAATCCTGGTGTGTGCCTGCAGAGACAGGAAGAGAAGAGACAATTGTAATAATAAAACTCTAACAGTGGAAGAGTCAGATTCAGACCTTGGTGGTGGGGAGAGTAGCTATGGGGTTAGAATGTATACATATGACCACAGACATACCAGAGACACAGTGGGTTCAGTTCTAGACCACCGCAGTAAAGGGAATATATTCAACTTAAAGGCACCAGCTGCATTAACCCCTAACAAGAGAGTCAGCCTGTCTCTGAATCTTTGAAGCCAGGCATTGACTTCTCCTTTCTAGGTATCAAAGAAGATGACATTTTCTTCCAATAGAAGGCTGTTTTGTCGATATTGAAAATCTGTTGTTTAGTGTAGCCACCTTCATTATCTTAGCTAGATCTTCTGGATAACTTGCTGCAGCTTTTACATCAGCACTTAATGCTTCACCTTGCATTTTGGTGTTATGGAGATGGCTTCTTTCCTTCAGCCTCATGAATCAACTTCTGCTAGCTTCAAAATTTTCTGAAGCTTCTTCATCTCTCTCAGTCTTGACAGAATTGAGGAGAATTAGGGAGTTAGGGCATTGCTCTGAATTAGGCTTTGGTTTAAGGGAATGTTGTGACTGGTTTGATCTTCTATCCAGACCACTAAAACTTTCCCCATATCAAAAATAAGTCTGTCTTGCTTTCTTATAATTTATGTGTCCACTGGAGTTACACTTTTAATTTCCTTCAAGAACTTTTCCTTTGCATCCACAACCTGGTTTGGCACAAGAGACCTAGCTTTCAGCCTATCTCAGCTTTGGACATGCATTCCTAAGCTTAATTATTTCTAACTTTTGATTTAAAATGAGAGAACTGCAATTCTTCCTCTCACTTGAACATTTATAAGACATTGTACACTTATTAATGGACATAATTTCAATATTGTTGTGTCTCAGAGAATAGGGAGGTCTGAGGAGAGGGAAAAAGATGGCAATAGCTGATTGATGCAGCAGTCGGAATACACATGACATTTATTAAGTTTGCTGTCTTATATTGGTGCAGTTCATTGTGCCCCAAAACAATTACAATAGTAATATCAAAGATCACTGATCACAGATCACCATAACAAGTATAATAATACTGAAAAGTGTGAAATACTAAAAGAATTACCAAAATGTGACACAGAGGCACAAAATGAGCAAATGTTGGGAAACTGGTGCTAACAAACTTCTTTGATGCAGGGTTGCCTCAAATCTTCAATTTGTTAAAAAAGAAAAACAAAAAAACCCCACAATATCTGCAAAGCTCAATAAAACTAGGTACACTGGGGCTTCCGGAAAGATGGCGGAAGAGTAAGATGCAGAGATCACCTTCCTACCCACAGATACACCAGAAATACAACTACACGTGGAACAGCTCCTACAGAACACCTACTGAACGCTGGCAGAAGACCTCAAAGGCAAGAAACCCCCCACGTACCTGGGTACAGCAAAAGAAAAAAGAATAAACAGAGACAAAAGAATAGGGACAGGACCGGCACCAGTGGGAGGGAGCTGTGAAGGAGGAAACGTTTCCACACACTAGGAAGCCCCTTCGCAGGCGGCGCAGGGCAAAAGCTTCGGAGCCGCAGAGGAGACCACAGCAACAGGGGTGCGGAGGGCAAAGCGGAGAGATTCCCGCACAGAGGATCAGGGCCGACCGGCACTCACCAGCACGAGAGGCTTGTCTACTCACCCACCAGGGCGGGCGGGGCTGGGAGTTGAGGCTCGAGCTTCGCTCGGAGCGCCGGGAGAGGACTGGGGTTGGCGACGTGAACACAGCCTGCAGGGGGTTAGTACACAACGGCTAGCCGGGAGGGAATCCGGGGAAAAGTCTGGACCTGCCAAAGAGGCAAGAGACTTTTTCTTCCCTCTTTGTTTCCTGGTGCGCGAGGAGAGGGGATTAAGAGCGCTGCTTAAAGGAGCTCCAGAGACGGGCGTGAGCCGCAGCTAAAAGCGCAGACCCCAGAGACGGGCAGGAGACGCTAAGGCTGCTGCTGCCGCCACCGAAAAGCCTGTGTGCGAGCACAGGTCACTCTCCACATCCCCCTTCTGGGGAGCCTGTGCAGCCCACCACTGCCAGGGTCCCGGGTTCCAGGGACAACTTACCCGGGAGAACGCACGGCGCGCCTCAGGCTGGTGCGTCACGCCGGCCTCTGCCGCCTCAGGCCCGCCCCTCACTCCGTGCCCCTCCCTCCTCCTGGCCTGAGTGAGCCAGAGACCCCGAATCAGCGGCTCCTTTAACCCCGTACTGTCTGAGCGAAGAACAGACGCCCTCTGGCAACCTACACACAGAGGCGGGGCCAAACCCAAAGCTGAGCCCCTGGGAGCTGTGAGAACAAAGAAGAGAAAGGGAAATCTCTCCCAGGACCCTCAGAAGCAGCGGATTAAAGCTCCACAATCAACTTGATGTACTCTGCATCTGTGGAATACATGAATAGACAACGAATCATCCCAAATTGAGGAGGTGGACTTTGAGAGCAAGATTTATGATTTTTTCCCCTTTTCCTCTTTTTGTGATTGTGTATGTGTATGCTTCTGTGTAGGATTTTGTCTGTATAGCTTTGCTTCCACCATTTGTCCTAGGGTTCTATCCATCTGTTTTTTTTTTATAATAATTATTTTTTTATTTTAATAAATTTATTATATTTTATCTTACTTTATTTTATTTACTTTATCTTCTTTCTTTCTTTCTTTTTTTCCTTCCTTCCCTCCCTCCTTCCTTCCTTCCTCTCTCCCTCCCTCTGTCCCTCCGTCCCTCCTTTCTTTCTTTCTTTCTTTCTTTCTTTCTAATTCTACTAATTCTTTCTACTTTTGCTCCCTTTTATTCTGAGCCATGTGGATGAACAGCTCTTGGTGCTGCAGTCAGGAGTCAGTGCTGTGCCTCTGAGGTGGGAGAGCCAACTTCAGGACACTGGTCCACAAGAGACCTCCCAGTTCCACATAATATCAAACAGCGAAAATCTCCCAGAGATCTCCATCTCAACACCAGCACCCAGCTTCACTCAATGACCAGCAAGCTTTAGTGCTGGACATCCTATGCCAAACAACTAGCAAGACAGGAACACAACCCCACCCATTAGCAGAGAGCCTGCCTAAAATCATAATAAGTCCACAAACACCCCAAAACACACCACCAGACGTGGACCTGCCCACCAGAAAGACAAGATCCAGCCTCATCCACAAGAATACAGGCACTAGTCCCCTCCATCAGGAAGCCTACACAAACCACTGAACCAACCTTAGCCACTGGGGACAGACACCAAAAGCAACGGGAACTACGAACCTGCAGCCTGCAAAAAGGAGACCCCAAACACAGTAAGATAAGCAAAATGAGAAGACAGAAAAACACACAGCAGATGAAGGAGCAAGATAAAAACCCACCAGACCTAACAAATGAAGAGGAAATAGGCAGTCTACCTGAAAAAGAATTCAGAATAATGATAGTAAAGATGATCCAAAATCTTGGAAATAGAATAGACAAAATGCAAGAAATATTTAACAAGGACCTAGAAGAACTAAGGATGAAACAAACAACGATGAACAATACAATAAATGAAATGAAAAATACTCTAGATGGGATCAATAGCAGAATAACTGAGGCAGAAGAATGGATAAGTGACCTGGAATATAAAGTAGTGGAAATAACTACTGCAGAGCAGAATAAAGAAAAAAGAATGAAAAGAACTGAGGACAGTCTCAGAGAACTCTGGGACAACAATAAATGCACCAACATTCAAATTATAGGGGTTCGAGAAGAAGAAGAGAAAAAGAAAGGGACTGAGAAAATATTTGGAGATTATAGTTGAAAACTTCCCAAATATGGGAAAGGAAATAGTTAATCAAGTCCAGGAAGCACAGAGAGTCCCGTACAGGATAAATCCAAGGAGAAATATGCCAAGACACATATTAATCAAACTATCAAAAATTAAATACAAAGAAAACATATTAAAAGCAACAAGGGAAAAACAACAAATAACACACAAGGGAATCCCAATAAGGTTAACAGCTGATCTTTCAGTAGAAACTCTTCAAGCAAGAAGAGACTGGCAGGACATATTTAAAGTGATCAAGAAGAAAAACCTGCAACCAAGATTACTCTACCCAGCAAGGATCTCATTGAGATTTGATGGAGAAATTAAAACCTTTACATACAAGCAAAAGCTGAGAGAGTTCAGCACCACCAAACCAGCTTTACAACAACTGCTAAAGGAACTTCTCTAGGCAAGAAACACAAGAGAAGGAAAAGACCTACAATAACGAACCCAAAGCAATTAAGAAAATGGGAATAGGAACATACATATCAATAATTACCTTAAATGTAAATGGACTAAATGCTCCCACCAAAAGACACAGATTGGCTGAATGGATACAAAAACAAGACCCATATATTTGCTGTCTACAAGAGACTGACTTCAGACCTAGAGACACATACAGACTGAAGGTAAGGGGATGGAAAAAAGATATTTCATGCAAATGGAACCTAAAAGAAAGTTGGAATAGCAATTCTTATATCAGACAATATGGACTTTAAAATAAAGACTATTAGAAGAGACAAAGAAGGACACTACATAATGATCAAGGGGTCGATCCAAGAAGAAGATATAACAATTGTAAATATTTATGCACCCAACATAGGAGCACCTCAATACATAAGGCAAATACTAACAGCCATAAAGGGGAAATCAACAGTAACACATTCATAGTAGGGGTCTTTAACACCCCACTTTCACCAATGGACAGATAATCCAAAATGAAAATAAATAAGGAAACACAAGCTTTAAATGATACTTTAAACAAGATGGACTTAATTGATATTTATAGGACATTCCATCCAAAAACAACAGAATACACATTTTTCTCAAGTGCTCATGGAACATTCTCCAGGATAGATCATATCTTGGGTCACAAGTCAAGCCTTGGTAAATTTAAGAACATTGAAATTGTTTCAAGTATCTTTTCTGACCACAATGCTATGAGACTAGATATCAATTACAGGAAAAGAGCTCTAAAAAATACAAACATATGGAGACTAAACAATACACTACTTAATAACAAGGTGATCACTAAAGAAATCAAAGAGGAAATCAAAAAGTACCTAGAAACAAATGACAATGGAGACATGACAACCCAAAATCTATGGGATGCAGCAAAAGCAGTTCTAAGAGGGGAAGTTCATACCAATACAATCCTACCTTAAAAAACAGGAAACATCTCAAATAAACAACCTAACCTTGCACCTAAAGCAACTAGAGAAAGAAGAACAAAAAAACCCCGAAGTTAGCAGAAGTAAAGAAATCATAAAAATCAGATCAGAAATAAATGAAAAAGAAATGAAGCAAACGATAGCAAAGACCAATAAAACTAAAAACTGGTTCTTTGTGAAGATAAACAAAATTGATAAACCATTAGCCAGATACATCAAGAAAAAAAGGGAGAAGACTAAAATCAATAGAATTAGAAATGAAAAAGGAGAAGTAACAACTGACACTGCAGAAATAGAAAAGATCATGAGAGATTACTACAAGCAACTCTATGCCAATAAAATGGACAATCTGGAAGAAATGGACAAATTATTAGAAATGCACAACCTGCCAAGACTGAATCAGGAAAAAATAGAAAATATGAACAGACAAATCAGAAGCACTGAAATTGAAACTTTGATTAAAAATTATCCAACAAACAAAAACCCAGGACCAGATGGCTTCACAGGTGAATTCTATCAAACATTTAGAGAAGAACTAACACCTATCCTTCTAAAACTCTTCCAAAATATAGCAGAGGGAGGAACACTCCCAAACTGATTCTACGAGGCCACCATCACCTTGATACCAAAACCAGACAAGGATATCACAAAGAAAGAAAACTACAGGCCAATATCACTGATGAACATAGATGCAAAAATCCTCAACAAAATACTAGCAAACAGAATCCAACAGCACATTGAAAGGATCATACACCATGAGCAAGTGGGGTTTATTTCAGGAACGCAATGATTCTTCAATGTACACAAAACAATCAATGTGATAAACCATATTAACAAATTGAAGGAGAAAAACCATATGATCATCTCAATAGATGCACAGAAAGCTTTTGACAAAATTCAACACCCATTTATGATAAAAACCCTCCAGAAAGTAGGCATAGAGGGAACTTTCCTCAACATAATAAAGGCCATATATGACAAACCCACAGCCAACATCATCCTCAATGGTGAAAAACTTAAAGCATTTCCAGTAAGATCAGGAACAAGACAAGGTTGCCCACTCTCACCACTCTTATTCAACATAGTTTTGGAAGTTTTAGCCACAGCAATCAGAGAAGAAAAGGAAATAAAAGGAATCCAAATTGGAAAAGGAGAAGTAAAGCTGTCACTATTTGCAGATGACATGATACTGTACATAGAGAATCCTAAAGGTGCTACCAGAAAACTACTAGAGCTAATCAATGAATTTGGTAAAGTGGCAGGATACAAATTTAATGCACAGAAATCTCTGGCATTCCTATACACTAATGATGAAAAATCTGAAAGTGAAATCAAGAAAACACTCCCATTTACCATTGCAAAGAAAAGAATAAATTATCTAGGAATAAACCTACCTAAGGAGACAAAAGACCTGTATGCAGAAAATTATAAGACACTGATGAAAGAAATTAAAGGTGATACAAATAGATGGAGAGATATGCCATGTTCTTGGATTGGAAGAATCAACATTGTGAAAATGACTCTACTACCCAAAGCAATCTATGGATTCAATGCAATCCCTATCACACTACCACTGGCATTTTTCACAAAACTAGAACAAAAAATTTCACAATTTGTATGGAAACACAAAAGACCCTGACTAGCCAAAGCAATCTTGAGAACGAAAAACGGAGCTGGAAGAATCAGGCTCCCTGACTTCAGACTATACTACAAAGCTACAGTAATCAAGATAGTATGGTACTGGCACAAAAACAGAAAGATAGATCAATGGAACAGGATAGAAAGCCCAGAGATAAACCCACGCACATATGGTCACCTTATCTTTGATAAAGGAGGCAGGAATGTACAGGAGTAAGGAAAGCCTCTTCAATAAGTGGTGCTGGGAAAACTGGACGGGTACATGTACAAGTATGAGATTAGATTACTCCCTAACACCATACAAAAATATAAGCTAAAAATGGATTAAAGACCTAAATGTAAGGCCAGAAACTATCAAACTCTTAGAGGAAAACATAGGCAGAACACTCTATGACATAAATCACAGCAAGATCCTTTCTGACCCACCTCCCAGAGAAATGGAAATAAAAACAAAAATAAACAAATTGGACCTAATGAAACTTAAAAGCTTTTGCACAGCAAAGGAAACCATAAACACGACCAAAAGACAACCCTCAGAATGGGAGAACATATTTGCAAATGAAGCAACTGACAAGGATTAATCTCCAAAATTTATAAGCAGCTTATGCAGCTCAATAAGAAAAAAAAAAAACCTAATCCAAAAATGGGCAGAAGACCTAAATAGACATTTCTCCAAAGAAGATATACAGACTGCCAACAAACACATTAAAGAATGCTCAACTTTATTAAGCAGTAGAGAAATGCAAATCAAAACTACAATGAGATATCATCTCACACCTGTCAGAATGGCCATCATCAAAAAATCTAGAAACAATAAATGCTGGAGAGGATGTGGAGAAAAGGGAACCCTCTTGCACTGTTCGTGGGAATGTAAATTGTTACAACCACTGTGGAGAACAGTATGGAGGTTCCTTCAAAAACTACAAATAGAACTACCATATGACCCAGCAATCCCACTACTGGGCATATGCCCTGAGAAAACCATAATTCAAAAAGAGTCATGTACCAAAATATTCATTGCAGCTCTATTTATAGTAGCCCAGAGATGGAAACAACCTAAGTGTCCATCATCGGATGAATGGATAAAGAAGATGTGGCACATATATACAATGGAATATTACTCAGCCATAAAAAGAAATGAAATTGAGCTCTTTGTAATGATGTGGATATACCTAGAGTCTGTCATACAGAGTGAAGTAAGTCAGAAAGAGAAAGACAAATACCGTATGCTAACACATATATATGGAATTTAAGGAAAAAAAATGTCATGAAGAACATAGGGGTAAGACAGGAATAAAAACACACACCTACTAGAGAATGGACTTGAGGATATGGGGAGGGGGAAGGGTAAGCTGTGACAGAGCGAGAGAGAGACATGGATATATATACACTACCAAACGTAAGGTAGATAGCTAGTGGGAAGCAGCCGCATAGCACAGGGAGATCAGCTCGGTGCTTTGTGACCGCCTGGAAGAGTGGGATAGGGAGGGTGGGAGGGAGTGAGACATCATAGGGAAGAGATATGGGAACATATGTATATGTATAACTGACTCACTTTGTTATAAAGCAGAAACTAACATGACATTGTAAAGCAATTATACTCCAATAAAGATGTAAAAAAAATTAAAAAAAACTGGGTACAATAAAATAAGGTATTCCTATAATGAGGTTTAAGTTTTACATGGTATCAGATAAAACTGTCAGCACTACCAGTCATGAAAATACTGAAGAAGCTACAAAGTAAAAAGAAGAAGTATAGAATTTTAGCTTAGCTGTGTAAAATTATAATCATCTGTTGTTCATTCAGGCTTAATTACCATGTAGCACAACAGCAATTATGCATATCATTAAATAGATGCTAAATTAATTATGTACATTTTATTTGATGAAAGCAGTAAAACGTGGTTTGCAGTATGTTCAGTCTTTATAGTTTGTGGCTCGTGTAACATAATAATTTACTCAGAGTTAAAAAATATTAGTAGATGTGTTGATTATGAAGCTTTATAATATTGTGTTGGCTGATCAATTTTATGACCTTATATAAACAGTGGAAATGCAGCTGTTAATCTGGTTATATGTAACATACTCTGACAAAATATTTCACAGGAAGAATCTTCCTTAATAGCAGAATTGTTGTCTGGCAATTATCTTTGGTATGTTTTTTTTTAATTTATTTTTGGCTGCATTGGGTCTTTGTTGCTGTTCACAGGCTTTCTCTAGTTGCATCGAGCAGGGTATACTCTTCGTTGCAGTGTGTGAGCTTCTTATTGCAGTGGCTTCTCTTGCTGTGGAGCATGGGATCTAGGCGTGAGGGCTTCAGTGGTTCTGGCACATGGGCTCAGTAGTTGTGGCTCGTGGGCTCTAGAGCACAGGCTCAGTAGTTCTGGTACAAGGGTTTAGTTGCTCTATGGCATGTGGGATCTTCCCAGACCAGGGATCAAACCCATGTCCCCTGCAATGGCAGGCAGATCCTTAACCACTGTGCCAGCAGGGAAGTTTCTGGCAATTATCTCTGAACGTCAGCTTTTAACATGACTAACATTTTCTGATACCACTGAAAATATTGAATTTATTTTATCTAGGTAAAAAGCCTAGAAAAATAAAACTAAGCTAAGTTTAGCTAATACTATCTGAAAGTTGGGTATCATTTTTGCTATATATACTTCTGTATTAAAATTCCTGTTTTGGCAGAAGAAAGAAGACCTACAATCCTGCAGCTTGTGGAACAAAAACCACCTTCACAGAAAGATAGACACGATGAAAAGGCAGAGAGCTATGTACCAGATGAAGGAACAAGATAAACCCCCAGAAAAACAACTAAATGAAGTGGAGATAGGCAACCTTCCAGAAAAACAATTCAGAATAATGATAGTGAAGATGATCCAGGACCTTGGAAAAAGAATGGAGGCAACGATCGAGAAGATGCAAGAAATGTTTAACCATGACCTAGAAGAATTTAAAAACAAATAGAGATTAAACAATACAATAACTGAAATGAAAAACACACTAGAAGGAATCAATAGCAGAATAACCGAGGCAGAAGAACGGGTAAGAGACCTGAAAGACAGAATGGCAGAATTCATTGTTGCAGAACAGAATAAAGAGAAAAGAATGAAAAGAAATGAAGACAGCCTAAAAGACCTCTGGGACAACATTAAACACAACAACATTCACATTATAGGGGTCCCAGAAGAAGAGAGAGAGAAAGGACTCGAGAAAATACTTGAAGAGATTATAGTCGAAAATTTCCCTAACATGGGAATGGAAATAGCAACCCAAGTCCAGGACGTGCAGAAACTCCCATACAGGATAAACCCAAGGAGACACATGCCGAGACACATAGTAATAAAATTGGAAAAACTTAAAGGCAAAGAAAAATTATTGAAGGTAGCAAGAGAAAAATGACAAATAGCATACAAGGGAACTCCCATAAGGTTAATGCTGATTTCTCAGCAGAAACTCTACAAGCCAGAATGGAGTGGCATGACCTATTTAAAGTGATGAAAGGGAAGAATCTGCAACCAAGATTACTCTAGCCAGCAAGGATCTCATTCAGATTCGATGGAGAAATCAAAAGCTTTACAGACAAGCAAAAGTTAAGAGAATTCAGCACCACCAAACCAGCTCTACAACAAATGCTAAAGGAACTTCTCTAAGTAGGAGACACAAGAGAAGAAAAGGACCTACAAAAACAAACCCAAAACAATTAAGAAAATGCTAATAGGAACATACATATCAATAATTACCTTAAACATGAATGGATTAAATGCTCCAACCAAAAGACACAGGCTTGCTGAATGGATACAGAAACAAGACCCATATATATAATGTCTACAAGAGACCCACTTCAGACCTAGGGACACATATAGACTAAAAGTGAAGGGATGAAAAAAGATATTCCATGCAAATGTAAATCAAAAGAAAGCTGGAGTAGCAATACTCATATCACATAAAATAGACTTTAAAATAAAGAATGTTATAAGAGACAAGGAAGGACACTACATAATGATCAAGGGATCCATCCAAGAAGAAGATATAACAATTATAAATATATATGCACCCAACTTAGGAGCACCTCAATACATAAGACAACTGCTAACAGCTATAAAATAGGAAATTGACAGTAACACAATAATAGTGGGGGATTTTGACACATCACTTACACCAATGGACAGATCATCCAAAACGAAAATAAATAAGGAAACAAACTTTAAATGACACAATAGGCCAGATAGATTTAATTGATATTTACAGGACATTCCATCCAAAAACAACAGATTACACTTTCTTCTCAAGTGTGCACGGAACATCCTCCAGGATAGATCATATCTTGGGTCACAAATCAAACCTCAGTAAATTTAAGAAAATTGAAATCATCTTTTCTGACCACAAAGGTATGAGATTAGAAATCAATTACAGGGAAAAAAAACATAAAAACACAAACACATGGAGGCTAAACAATACGTTACTAAATAACCAAGAGATCACTAAAGAAATCATAGAGGAAACCAAAAAATACCTAGAGACAAATGACAATGAAAACACTATGATCCAAAACCTATGGGATGCAGCAAAAGCAGTTCTAAGAGGGAAGTTTATAGCAATACAATCCTACCTCAGGAAACAAGAAACATCTCAAATTAACAAACTAACCCTACAACTAAAGCAATTAGAGAAAGAAGAACAACAACAACAACAAAAACCCGAATTTAACAAAAGGAAAGAAATCATAAACATCATATCAGAAATAAATGAAAAAGAAATGAAGGAAACAATAACAAACATCATTAAAAGTAAAGGCTGGTTCTTTGAGAAGATAAACAAAATTAATAAACCATTAGTGAGACTCATCAAGGAAAATAGGGGAGAAGACTCAAATCAATAAAATTAGAAATGAAAAAGAAGAAGTTGCAACAGACACTGCAGAAATACAAAGCATCCTAAGAGACTACTACAGGCAACTCTATGTCAATAAAATGGACAACCTGGAAGAAATGGACAAATTCTTAGAAAGGTATGACCTTCCAAGGCTGAATCAGGAAGAAATAGAAAATATGAACAGACCAATCACAAGGAATGAAGTTGAAACTGTGATTAAAATTCTCCCAACAAACAAAACTCCAGGACCAGATGGCTTCACAGTGAATTCTATCAAACATTTAAAGAAGAGCTAACACCCATCCTACTCAAACTCTTCCAAAACATTGCAGAGGAAGGAACACTCCCAAACTCATTTTATGAGGCCACCATCACCTTGATACCAAAACCAGACAAAGATACTACAAAAAAAAATTGTAGACCAATATCACTGGTGAATATAGATGAAAAATCCTCAACCAAATACTAGCAAACAGAATCCAACAACGCATTAAAAGGGTCATACACCATGATCAAGTGAGATTTATCCTAGGGATGCAAGAATACTTCAATATATGCAAATCAATCAATGTGATAAACCATATTAACAAATTGAAGGAGAAAAACCGTATGATCATCTCAATAGATGCAGAAAAATCTTTTGACAAAATCAACACCTATTTATGATAAAAACTCTCCAGAAAGTGGGCATAGACAGAACCTATCTCAACATAATAAAGGCCATATATGACAAACCCACAGCAAACATCATTCTCAGTGGTGAAAAACTGAAAGCATTTCCTCTAAGATCAGGAACAAGACAAGGATGTCCACTCTTACCATATTATTCAACATAGTTTTGGAAGTCCTAGCCACAGCAATCAGAGAAGAAAAAGAAATAAAGGAATAAAAATTGGAAAAGAAGAAGTAACACTGTGACTGTTTGCAGATGACATTATACTATACATAGAGAATCCTAAAGATGCCACCAGAATGCTACTAGAGCTAATCAATGAATTTGGTAAAGTTGCAGGATACAAAATTAATGCACAGAAATCTCTTGCATTCCTATACACTAATGATAAAAAATCTGAAAGAGAAATTAAGGAAACACTCCCATTTACCATTGCAACAAAAAAATAAAATACCTAGGAATAAACCTACCTAGGGAGACCAAAGACCTGTATGCAAAACTATGACACTGATGAAAGTAATTAAAGATGATACAAATAGATAGAGAGATATACCATGTTCTTGGATTGGAAGAATCAATATTGTGAAAATGACTAAACTACCCAAAGCAATCTGCAGATTTAATGCAATCCCTATCAAATTACCAATGGCATTTTGTACAGAACTAGAACAAAAATCTTAAAATTTGTACAGAGACACAAAAGACCGTGTTAGCCAAAGTAGTCTTGAGGGAAAAAAACGGAGCTGGAGGAATCAGACGCCCTGTCTTCAGACTATACTACAAAGCTACAGTAATCAAGACAATATGGTAGTGGCACAAAAACAGAAATATAGATCAATGGAATAGGATAGAAGCCCAGAGATAAACCCACACACATATGGTCAACTAATCTATGACAAAGGAGGCAAGGATATACAATGGAGAATAGACAGCCTCTTCAATAAGTGGTGCTGGGAAAACTGGATAGCTACATGTAAAAGAATGAAATTAGAACACTCCCTAACACCATACACAAAAATAAACTCAAAAGGGATTAGAGACCTAAATGTAAGACCAGACACTATGAAACTCTTAGAGGAAAACTTAGGAAGAGCACTCTTTGACATAAATCACAGCAAGATCTGTTTTGATCCACCTCCTAGAGTAATCAAAATAAAAATAAACAAATGGGACCTAATGAAACTTAAAAGATCCTGCACCAGCAAAGTAAACTTCAAACAAGACAAAAAGACAACCCTCAGAATGGGAGAAAATATTTGCAAATGAATCAACGGACAAAGGATTAATCTCCAAAATACATAAATAGCTCATGCAGCTCATTATTAAAAAAACAAACAACCTAATCCAAAAACGGGCAGAAGACCTAAACAGACAATTCTCCGAAGACATACAAATGGCCAGGAAGCACATGAAAGCTGCTCAACATCACTAATTATTAGAGAAATGCAAATCAAAGCTACAATGAGGTATCACCTCACACCAGTTAGAATGGGCATCATCAGAAAATCTACAAACAACAAATGCTGGAGAAGGTGTGGAGAAAAGGGAATCCTCTTGCATTGTTGGTGGGAATGTAAACTGATACAGCCACTATGGAGAACAGTATGGAGGTTCCTTAAAAAAACAAAAATAGAATTACCATATGACCCAGCAATCCCACTACTGGGCATATATTCAGAGAAAACCATAATTCTAAAAGACACATGCACCCCATAGTTCATTGTAGCACTATTTACAATAGCCAGGTCATGGAAACAATCTAAATGCCCATCAACAGACAAATGGATAAAGAAGATGTGGTACATATATATAATGGAATATTACTCAGCCATAAAATAAGAACGAAATTGGGTCTTTTATAGAGACATGGATGAATCCAGAGACTGTCATACAGAGTGAAGTAAGTCAGAAAGGGAAAAACAAATATCATATATCAATGCGTATATGTGGAATCAGAAATATGGTACAGATGAACCTGTTTGCAGGGCAGAAATTGAGACACAGTTGTACAGAACAAACGTATGGACACCAAGGGGGAAAGTGGTTGCGGGGGTGGTGGTGGTGGGAGGAATTGGGAGATTGGGATTGACATGTATACATTAATATGTATAAAATGGATAACTAATAAGAACCTGCTGTACAAAAAAATAAATTCTTGTTCTAATTTTATAATAGAATATTGTAGAACTGACGTATCTGTGATATTATCATCAGTTGAATGAGGTATTGCAATATAATGGTTAAACTCTTGAGCCCTGGGGAGATTTCTGAGCCTAAAGCTTAGTTCTTATCCTTCATACTATGTGACTGCCATATGTGTGAACTTCGGTTTCCTCATCAATAATATGCAGATTAATAATAGTACCAAATAGTGCCTATTGCATGAGGTCTCTGGGAAGACTGCATGAAATAGTCCATTTAATGCACTCAGTCCTTTCGCTGACATATGGTAAGTGATCATTAAATGTGACTAACTATTACTGAGTGCTTTGATTTTTCTAATTTTTCTTATCTTTTTTAGGTCTGTCTGACATTTTACAAATTCCATTAAAGGGAAAACTAAATTACAAACTGATCAATTGACAGGTGCTCTTATAAAACTCCTAAAAATACAGCTGCTTAAAATATTTAAAAAAAAAAAAACACTTTGTTGAATAAAACTGGCCATTGTAAAGCTAGCACAAATTCTACTACCTGCTGCTCAAGCCCCAAATGAATCCTGTGACAGATTCCTGGTGCCACACTAGTGAAAAGCCTTGAGAAAAGCAATGGGGAGGAAGGATGGTTAAGGAACCACCGGAGAACATGCTTTAAAGGAAGGTTAACAGCACATAGGGCATGCTGGTAAAAGACTGTTGAGAGAAGTAATACATGTCATTAATTAATTATTTTGAGCCTCAATTTTATCATCTGTAAATGGAAAGTTTTAACATAAAATGATTAATAAGATCTCTTCTTCGTCTCTAAAGTTCTAAGAGTCTCAGAAAAACTTAAATGTCTATGATCTAAAATAGGGAAAAGAGTTGTTCTAGACTATTCCAGAGAACAAAATCAGAAGTAATTCATGGAAGTTAGAGGGGGGAAATTTTTATTATATTTTAAAGTAGAAATTTCAGATAACTAAAACAGAAAATAGAGCTAGATAATCAAATATTAGGGATCTTTTTTTTTTTTTTTTTTTTTTGCGGTACGCGGGCCTCTCACTGTTGTGACCTCTCCCGTGGTGGAGCACAGGCTCCGGACGCGCAGGCTCAGCGGCCGTGGTTCATGGGCCCAGCCACTCCGTGGCATGTGGGATCTTCCCAGACCGGGGCACGAACCAGTGTCCCCTGCATCGGCAGGCGGACTCTCAACCACTGCACCACAAGGGAAGTCCTAGGGATCTTTAAACACATGAGCAGTGGTTGAAGTAGGAATTGGAAAAGTGAGTTCTATCATCACATCCAGCTTCTACCATATTTATTCATGTTAAAGAAAGAATTGCTAACATTATGTATAAATTTACTTGAAATCAGAGGTTCTCTACCTGAGATCTATGGACCCCAAGTATAGGGCTTCAAAGGATAAACCTTGAAATTATATATAAAAAAAATTGTGCACATGTGCATTTTTCCGGGGAGGAATATCCTTCATTTTCATCAGATTCTCTGATTTAAATAATACTTTCTTTGATGTACAAAAAGCTAGAAGATAAAGCCAGTATATGAAATAAGATATTTCTTTAAAGGGTTTTATTAAAAAACATTTATCTGCAGGCATTTTTTTTACTAAATGCTTTGTGACAGAGCCTATTTTAAATGAATTTGTAGATTAGATTTGAAAAACGACCAAGTGAATGTAGTGATTAAATATCTAACAACTTTTAAAATCATATCTGATAAACCAAGATAGATGAAAATATTTCTGTCACCTGGTTATCTCATCATGTTTGACTTTCTTATCTTGTTTTGGTATGCACTATAAAAAAAGATTTAGATAATTATTCCTGAATCCTTATTTTCAGCTCTAAGTATGATAAGTCTTTTTAGCCTCCTAGTAATAAAAATATAGTTAGAAAAATTCTGATTTTGAACTAATATTGCCAAAAGAAAGCAAAACACCAATATGACAATATTCTTTCTTGCAATGTATGTATGTATGTGTGTGTGCATAATATGAGAAATAGAGATGTGCTACCTATTTGTTAAATTACCTGAGAGCATGTACTTGTCTACCTATTTAAAAGAGCAAGAATAGGCCTGAAGGAATGTTAGGCAAAGAGGCCAACCTTCCTTGATATTCCATTTAATTTGAATATCATTGGCAATGCAAAATAAAGACAGTACTGCCAAAGTCAATATCCCAGATCTTTATGTCTGTGCAGCAGCTTTCTCTGTGCTAATAGTGTTTATGCCATCTGTCTGTTTTCAATTAAAGTCCATTTCTGATTCAATGACCAGATGTTCCACATTGTGGGGCCGTTTTGTTACCCTCTCCCTATGCCTCAAAATTAGTGTGTTTACTTCAGTGTTGATGCTGTTTACTTTTTCTTTTTTCTTTCTTTTTGCATTTCAGATATCATAATCAACTATCTCTTTCATTTTTTGTAGGTCATGAAATAGATTTTCTATTTCCTCCTTTAGATTTTATTGCCTACAAAGTCAGTCTTCTGAATGTGTTCATATATCTAATTTTAGTTAATGAGTTTTCATTCACAATACCTGTTTATCTGATTTTTCATATAATAGCTATATGAATAAAATTTTCAAACTTAAAAATTCTGCATAAGTAATACATTTTAAATGAAAATCACTAAATCTGTAATTCTTCAAGGAAGGTCAAAATACTGTATCAATCACTGTTTTTTCTGTGTTTTGTTACTTTTAAATATTTTCTGAATTCTATCCATAAACCTTGTATATTTCCAATCCTAACTCCTTGAAAAATCAACTTTGATCATCTTTAGGTAATAAAATAAAACCCCAAAATTTTAAAGTTTAGATTACATTATGATCTCATTTTCTCCTCAGATTTTATTGAATTTTCTAATACTGAAGGAAATTTTTCAAAACTATGCTTGATGATGGTTTTTGGGTGTTATTATTCTCAAAGCCTCGGCATGCTGCCATTTCATGAAGGATAGATATATAACAGCTGTAGTTTTTTATCTTCTATTTTGTCATTGGCATCAGAGAACAAGTTGGAACTTCTTTGGAAATGTCCCTGTGCTTGGAATATAATCATGGGCAATTTGAATATCCTTTCTGGCATAAGGGTCAGGTTCTAATCTTATCTCATATCTATAGAGGTCTGGCTCTAGAAAAGGCAATGTTTTGGTAAAGAAGCAAAAATAATAATATTTTAGGATGTAAAACAAGGAAGAGATAATAACAACCTTTAACATATACCCCCATAACATATGCCTGCCTACTACAGTAGTGGCTGCCTTGGTTAAGTTACTTTAGAGCAGAGCTTTTGACTAGAATAAAACCATGGATTTCAATTTCTCATTTAATTTCTCACATCATACACAGAACCATGTATTTGAATTTTTTTAAACCTTGGTATGAAGAAAAAAATGCATATTTTGTTATAGAGTTCATTTAGTTCCCTATTCTAGGCTTTTGTTCTCCCTCAGGGGACTCTCAGCTCCTCTAACACCCATATCCAGTGGTACCAGATTCTCCTCTGGAGTTTCCATATATCCAAATTCTTTCCACTTTAAAGGTCAGGATTAAATGTTAGGTCCTCCAAGGAACCTTATGAGCTGTTTCAGCTGAGGAATTGCCGCCTCTTCTGTACTCTTCATACATTTCTTGTGGCAGTGTACACCTAATATGATGGAATATATTGGTACATAGCTTACCTCTTTTATGTATTTTAAATCCCATGTGGGGGACAAAGTTTATCTCTGTGCTTTCCCATAACATCTATTACAATTTCAAGAATCCTTTGTGAATTGAAATGATGGATTAATTGCTCAATCTGTGCTTAGCTGAGTTTCCTTGTGCTCTGAACTCTCTCCACAGATAATACTCAACTATTTCTGATTGAATCATTCGGGTCTTGCTATGTTACAGAAATTAGTCTAATAAAATAATTCATGACAAAGTGTGAATAGCTATAAATTTTTCCTTTCTTAAATAGGCATTTTCATTTTAACTCAATCTTGATTTCATTAAACCTAAAATATTGAAAGAAAAGGATTTCCAAGTCCAAAAATAGGGTCAATAGGAGAGACTTTGGCATTAAAAGATGACACCCTATCTCATAATGTTGCTTACTTTCCTTCAGGTAAAGCTGCTACTATTTATTTTAAATCAAACTATACTTTAAATACTGTACGACTATTTACACAAAGACTATTAAAGTCTGCTTTAGATGATACCATTAAATTTCATTACAAACATTAATTAATGATTTTCAAACTTTAGCATATATAAAATAACTCACCCTTAGTTTTTTAAATACAGATTTCTATGCCCCATCCCCAGAGACTTAATTTTATAGGTATGAGTTTCAGGAATCTCAGTTTTCACAAAGACCCAGTTGAGTCTGATACTGGTAGTCAGAGGATTATCCAGGGAGAAATGCTGCTTTAGATGACCTAAAGATGATGCCCTTGACATTAAAATTTATTGCCCAAGAACAGTGATTAACACATTTTTATGTTCTTCAGTGACTTTATTTTTTAGTTCATCCCATTCCATAAAATATGAATATAATGTGCTGTAAAATTTTAATGCAGAAAGGATAGAAAAGAGAAGCTGAAATTTTAAGGATGAAAACATGGAGATTTAAAAAGTATGCATTTACCCACATTTTATACAAATTTTATAATTAAGAGTAAAACATAAAAGTTATTAAGAATATACATTGCAATAAAGGCATAAGCATATATTTTAAATTCACTTATTTATATGTCTAGTAAATGATGTTTTTCAAAATGAAAAGGGAAATAATATTGAATCTCATCACTGGGGATTTTTTATTAATTTTTTTGTTCCCTTTATGCGATGTCAAATCATAGATTTGAAGAACTCAGTGAGATAGTTTTCAACAATGCTATGGTGAATCTTAGAGGCATTCTTTTTCAAATTCACAGGGAAAAACTAGCATAGTGCCCTATGACTCACGAAACTTTGAGTGAATGAATGAACAAATGAATTTTTCCAAAAGTCTCATTTCAATTGTATCAACTATTGTTACATTCTCTAATCTTAAGTGCAGAGATTAAAACTCCCACTCTTGCCCATATCTTACTTCAATTTCATGGATCATGGGTAAAAATAAGAAAGATGGGAATATCTTGAAAGTCAAAATTATCTTTCTTTTTATAGTTCTTTCATTTCACATCAATTCATAGAGAAAATTCTTATCAATGCTCCACTATGTGCTAGGCATGTCTTTGGAACTGGAGAGAAAGTGACAGAGAAGATAAATAATATTTTGGTTCTCAAAGAAATTAAATTCTCATTAGAGAAATAGAGAACTAAATAAATTCTAGATAAGGAAGAAGGGAATTGACAGTGAAAGCTATGCAGATAATTAAGAAACATATAGCTGAGATCCAAAGGGAGTCCGGACATTACTCTTGATTTGGCTGGTAAAGGGAGGTAGTGCTGAGATATCAATGTCCAGGTAGTCAACCATGGTGTGACCAAAAGCAGAGCACCTTAGAGAGGATAGCCTGAAAAAATACTCAGAGTTAGATTGTTCTGTTCTGTTAGAAAAATAAAAGGAGTTAGAGTGATTAAGCATAGTGGATGAGGGGAGGAAACATGTGAAACAAGGTCAGGAGATAAGTAGAAGCCAGGTTAAATAGAACTTGTAAAACAGGATAAGAAGTTTGAACTTTGTTCTATGACCAATGGAAGTTACTGAGAATTTGGGTTTAAAGCAAAAGAGTGGCACGACCTAATCTACATTTTAAATAAATTCTGCTAGCTGCTCCTCAAAGAAGCAGTTGATAAGAGGACAACCTGAAAGGCAAATTAGGGGACTACTAAAGAAAGGCAATGATGGCTTTGACTATGGTGGTAATTCCAAGATTAAATGAAATGGACTAATTTAGAATCTATATAAACAAATTTAGCATACACTTTCAATTAAATAAACCACATACTTTTGATAAAGCAGATACGACCTGATATGTATGGTGAGAGAGAGACATATAAATCATGACTTTAGACCAGCACTATTCAATAAAATTTTCTGCCATGATGGAAATGTTCTATATCTGTACTGTCTAATATGGTAGCCACTAGCCATATGTGGCTATTGAGCACTCAAAATGTGACTACTGCAACTGAGAAATGTAATTTTTTGTTTTGCTTAATTTTAATTAATTTGAATTTAAATAACCGCATGCCAGTGGTGGCTACTATACTGGATAGCACAGCTCTAGAAGCTTGGCTGGAACAAATGAGTGAATGGTAGTGCCATTTACAGAAATGAGCAAGAGTAAGGGAAAAGTAGACTTGGAATAAAAATCAAGAGTTCTATTTGGATCATGTTAAGTTTGATATGCCTAGTGGTTATCCATGTGGATATATCAAGTAGCAGGCAGAGTATGTGAATCTGGAGTCCCTGGGAAGATCAGGGATATAGCTATATATTTGAGAATTATCAACACACAGATATCATTTATACCCATGAAACTCAATGGAGTCACCTAGAGAGAGTGTATAAAAAGATTTCAATGACAAAGGGCAGCATTCTAACATGCGATAGTCAAATAAAATAGAATCCAGCATAAAACACTGAGAAAGGAAAGTCAGTCTCATCAGGTACACATTGAAATACAGCCAAACAGGGCCAAGGACCCTGCTCTTCAAGAAGTGTCGTTCTTTCCACACCAGTTTTGGAAAGCACCCTCGCCCTTGTAATGCAAGCAGGACCACAATGGGGCCCAGGGTGAAAAAAAGCCTTAGCTTGATAGGCTTTAAGGTTATGGGGCAATGAATGGATTTTGCTAGGAATTTGGACCTGAAGCTGTTGCTAAAATAAAGTGTAATATTAATTTTTCATAGCTCATTCTCAAACCATGATGCAGAAACATCCATGGTTCCAGAAACAAGAAGCAGCTGGAAGATGATTTAAAACCTTCCCATTTCCCTTTCAGAAATAGCTAACTATAAATTTCTCTTAATAATAATTATGAACATAGAGTATATTTTTCTTAACAAAAACTTTGTATTACTCTTTCAAGAACAGATCCTCTAAAGGTAAACATCAAAAACCTCTGAGTTTGTGTCACACCTTAAAGTTTCAGGAGGGCCAGCTGTACACCAAGATTTGTACCACATATAAAGAAGATAATGCAGGATTTTATCAGATATAAAGAAGTTATAAGGCCTTTTAAAAAATTAAAGAGAAGTAGAAAAAAAATTTTAAGCAACAAAAAATAGCTTTATCTTTCTCACATAGGTTTTTCCTAGAATTTTGTCTGAATTCTTTTTAAAGTAATTCTCTTTGAAGTAAATCCCTAGGTTTAATATGGGATAGTTGTGGGATTCACAATTGTGTGATATTGTTTGAGCTTGATAGAAAAGAGATATTTTTCATTCTGAGGACTTATGTATTTACTTCTATCTTCAGAAAAAATAAAAATAATATCAGTAGCAAAGGAAGATAGACTGAAAACTGCTACCACAGACTGATGAACTACATAAATATCACTCTATTATGATAAACTATCATTTGAACATACACAGAACTTTTTTCCTAGGATCATAATGAGCATTTCATAGTACATTCAGGAGTTGTTGCTCATTTTGATGTCTCTATAAAATAAATAGCAAATTCAGATCACGTTTAGAGGAAAGATACATATTGCTATCCTTTATTTAGCAAACCACCTGTTTTGTTTTCTGTGAGAAGTGGCCAGTCATATCGCTTCCATGCTACATATAGGAAATATATATACAGACATACATATACACACATACATACATATACACATGTACATACATATATTTATAAAATAATAATACTTATAAATATATAGATAAAAATTAAAAGATAGATAAGGTAGATAAATACTTAATTTCAATTTTTAACTATCTAAGCTTACCAGACACTGAAAGTGAAAGTGTGGAGATGTTCTTATGGTCTATACAACAGTGAGCATGAAAAGATTAAATAGTAAAACTTCAAGATGCTACAGCCAGAAGGCATGTTTAATTCTATAATGCAGGACATACCTTTCTATGACTCTGTCTAATAGGATTATTTTATACCTCTGATTCAAATTGGAAGTCATTCTCTACCCACAAAATGAATAAAATGAAAAACACCTGACTAGGACAACAGAACCAATTGATCAAATAATGCACAGACGGATTAAAAGAAGTCAATGTAAGACAGAGGTATAATAGGCTTTTGCCCAGATGCAGAAATGCAAATCAGACTATAATCAAGAGATGGAGAAAAGTGATAGCCCCAAGACAAAGGTAGTGAAGCCATGTGATAATGAACAGGTATTCTTCACAATTTCAGGAAGAAGCAAAATGTCATTAAAATGCTGTTGATTTAGACTTAAATTTAAAATCTAAATTGTAAGTAGTTACAAACAAGGAAGCTTCTTTTACTGTTATAATAATGTCAGCCCAGTGGTCTAACGTAGCAAGAGACACAGAAATGGACACCTAGAACTTGACTACAAAGAGAAAAGACAAACTTTTTATTTGCCCACATCTGATTATGAGTATTTCCACTTCTCTGATGATAAAGAATAGAAATTCTAGAATTAAAACTCAATGAATATTATTTGGAGTTGGTTACTTGTGTAATTAAAAGAATTAAATAATAAAGTTGTGTTATTATAATGTCTGGTTTAATTATAGATAATATTGTGATAATGACTTTGATCACACATCTTTAATTCTTTATGGAAAAAGGCTACAAATAGATACACAGATATATTATAAGTCTTTTTATTGCACAAGAGTTGCCATCATAGTGTGTAAGTAAATCAAAAGAGTTTGTTTCATTACAGGTTGAATTAAAACAATATGAAAAAGAATATATATATATATATACACACACACATATATACATATGTATAACTGAATCACTTTGCTGTACACTTGAAACATTGTAAATCAACTATACTTTAATTTTAAAAAGAAGATCAAAAGGAAATAAAAGGATGAGAAGGCCAAAAAAAGAGTTCACTTCAGTAGCAAATCTTAAAAATATAGGATGTGTATACATAAAGATAATAAATAGATGAAAAACACTGTATATTATATTTTGACTTAAAACATAAACATCCATTCACCAGTTTGATATTGGCCAGAGATAAATTGGAATATTGACAAGTCTTGGTTGATTGCGTAAACCATCTCTAATGCATCATCTCCAATTTCCAGTGTCAATGTCTTTAAAGTAAAAATAGAACTTAGACACATTTTTAAAGCAATATGAGTGTCAGACCTTTCCAATTTTTACTATGTTTCTTCAGTCTTTTAAAATCATCACATAATTTTTAGTCATTTACATATATCAAGTCTTTCCAAAGCCTTCATTTTAGATTTCATTGCAATAGCTTTTTCCTTAGATATTTCATCACTTTATATTATAGTTATTTAAACTTTTGCGGTTGCAGCAAGTCTTCAATCCAAGGTAGAAATAAATATTCCATGGCAAAATAGAGCATATCCTATGAGCAATACATTTTCAGCATGCCAAGGGCATTAGATAGAATATGTTATATGGAAAACTTAATTCATCTGTTAAAATGATTAAAAAGAGGTTTATTAAGAGATCTACTACAGATAATTAATTAATTGATGGATGACTATATAAATGTATACATTAATATAGACAAGAATCTAATGTAAGGAATAGGTAGAAAAGAAAAATGTCACATCTTAAAAAATTGTCAAGAATTTCTAAATTAGAAAACAAGATTGGGATTCAGTTTTTTCAATATTTTTTTAAAGAGCAGGAAAATATAGTTTCTACAGTTGTTTATAACTCATACAATTATATGGGAAAAAATGTAGGAAAAAGAAGAATCAGTTTATTTCTGAAATCCACATGTATTCTCTCACTTCATATTGTTAATTTGCAGTAATAAGAAAAACAAACAAACTATTAGTATTCTTTGTAGTAAAATTGCTACTTAGAATCTGTGATCTTCATGTGGTTGTTCTTTCTTTCTAAGCAAGATACAAAGTATAACATCCATCTGTGGTTGGTTTAACATTTTTGAGGTCAATCGTGGCAATGTTCACTTGTTTTACATAGAGATCAATTTCTCTGAACTGAAGAGAGTCCATAGAACAAGTTCACCCACCTGGTAAGAAACTATTATTAGACAAATCCAGCCCCAGGAATCCGTAAACAGGAAAAAGCCATGGAATATTGGATATCAAGATTAGCTAATAATTTTTTTTTACTCAAACTGCTACTTAGAATACAGACAGGGTATAGATTAAAAGTAGCAGTTAATTAATTAATCCGTTAATCAATAAGCATTACAAACCTGTCCCAAGTTCAGATAAACGCATATCTAGATATTTTCCTTTATTACTTACTTAGGGTAGTGAGAGAAATGGGGTTAATCATTTATATCATTAAAGTGTCTAATTTACAACAGACAAAATTAAAGTCCTTATTCTGGTCCAAATGTGATGGGCTACAGAGTGAAGAAAACATATGCTAAATTGATGATTAATATTTGTTTCAATTTTAGCAGTTTAACTTACTTCACATTGGACGAGCCCAGCATAAAGAAAGCCAAAGTTTGTTTATTTCTAATCCATAAATTTTGCATAGCTCTCACTTTCTTATTCATACATTTACCCCTCCAACCTCTTTATGTAAAAATCCAAGATAGGATGCTACAGGCTGAAGCATGGACAGTGCACCTGCTTCAACAGCACATGTTATCAAAATGAGAACAGTAACAAGAGGTCCCAGTTGGAACCATGACTGGTGCTCAAAGGCTCTGACCAAGGTCTGCCAACACCCCACCACAAATTGTCACATATCTAGATGTGTGTGTCACCTTCCCCATAGACTAGTAAGATTTTAGTCACAAATCTGGGAAGGCACTCTCCCTTTCCCAAAGGATTACTAGGTTTTTGTCCTGAAAGGAAAGAACCCTTAAAAAGCTGGACTTTAGATCAAGAACAAAGGCTTAGCCAAGTCAAAGGCAAAGAAAACCTTTATAAACCTGCCTGCTGTAAGTTAGGGCTGAGCCCATCTTTATCCACCATGAACTCTCAAACTGTGATATCATTTTCATGTCTACCAAAAGGGCTATGGCTCCTGGGCTTGCTTACATCTGCTGCCTACCTTTCAACCTAAGTCTTCCTACTGACTGTGCCTGTAACGCCTTTACACATCTGGGTCCACCTCACTATTTATTGTCTTCATGTTTCCAGTTTTCCTGTGAAGTAGGTATAGCCATTAAAAATAAAGAAGCCCTAAACTATAAGACATTGAGAAATTTAAGTTGTTAAAGAGAGCCAGTCTTTATATTTTACCTTGTAAATTACAATAGTAGATAACATCTACACTGAAGTTCATCCTCAAACGTATCAAAATCTTCATCCTCAACCACATCAAAATTATGCACTGAACTAGTGCAAATTAGAAGATTCAAAAAAGAGGGTAGAAATTTGAGGGTGTTATCAGCATACAGCAGCCAGTATCATGAAATAAACATCCTAACATCCTATAGATGTATATATAAAACATGTGATATACAATATGTGTTTTATTTATATATATAGGTATATATTTTATATATACATTGTGTATATATACATAATCATAGATATGTGTATACATACATACAATCTTACATGTATATACATATATATATATATATATATATATATATACATAATGAGTTGGCATAATTCTCCATTGAAGTACACTTAACAACGAACTTTTAGAAACATGATTATCAAACAAACAAAATTTCTCAAGAAAAAACTTCCAAAAAATGCTTGTCTCCTTTCTCTAAAGGAGACTCCTTTCACTAAAATATATAACTTATTTCTTGGAATGGATACATAGGCCTTAACATATTTTGTTTAAAAGTAATACCTTCAACCAATTAAATGTATTTTCTCCCTGTAAAAAGGAAACAAAATCAGGTCCAATTTGGGAGATTGTCCTGAGGTCCTCCCATAACAATTAAAAATGCAGATTTTTCTATACCCTTACTTGTTTTTATATATTTGATTTGTCAAAGTTGTCAAAGCAGAGTTGAAGTTTTCCACCACAATTGTGTTCAATTTGTTCTATATTTTTCAGTGTCATTGTCTTGTTTGCTATAATAGGCATAGTCTGTGGAGACACTCAGAACTCTCTTCGTACTATTGCTCCATCCCTTGTGATCTGTATAATTAGAGTCCTCAGTTTTTTACTCAGTGAAAAGGCCTTGATAATCAATGTTTTCTGAAAATGAAATGAAATAATGAATTCTCCATAATGCCTGACATATGTTAAACATTTGAATTATAGCTATTGCCATTACATATTTTCATTATACTTTGCATGTAAAGGCTTATGAATTTTATTACTTTCATTTTATGTTTCATTTTATCAATTTAAAATTAACCTTTAGTCACTGATTTGACTGTCTTGATTTTCACTTTGCTTGAAATTAATATTTTTACTCTGGGTCCTTTTGTTTCATTTGCCCTTTATTTTATTACTAATCTTTCTGTGTCATTATGATTGGATATTATTCTTAGTGCAATGAAAAAGAATTGAAAGTTTTTAGCAAGGGAGTGACATGATCTGATTTATCTTTGTTAGAAAATTACTCTGGCTCTTAGTTAGCAAATGGACTATCAGTGATGAAAAATAGGAAGCAGAGAAATGCTTGAAAAGGCGAAAAAAGAAGATACTGACTTGGACCAGGATGGGAGTAATGTTTTGGCTGGGCAGGGGGAGGAGGCCAGTAAAAGAAAGACAAGGTTCTAGGTTCCCTAAACTGAGTAATTGCGAGGCATGTGGGAAAATTTATTAAAATGAGAACAATTCAGGGGGGAATGGGTATAGAGGAATACAGAATTTGGGGGGGGGTGTGTCCTGTTAAATTTGAGAGTTTATTTGATTTCCTAGTCAAAGAGTCATATGAAAAATAACAATTATGAATCAGAGATCTAAATTTGTCAATTGAAATTAGTGAGATCACTAGAGAGATGGTCATGTGATTGTAGAGAAAGGAGGTCATCCTGACTGCACTGCACATTTCAGTATTTGATAATTGAACAAAGGAGGAGACATCAAAGAAGACAGAAAAAGCAGCCAGAAACGTAGAATATTCAGAAGTGTTGTGTTATGGAAGTAAAGAGAAGGAAGACTTTCAAGAAGGAAGGTACTGATAAGTAGACTTAAATAAAGTCTACAAAGTGACCACTAACTTTAGCCTAAGGAAATAGCTATGGTCTTAGTTCCAGTAGATTCAGTAAAATAATAATGAGGAGAACCTAGGGGTAAGGCAGGAATAAAGATGCAGACCTACTAGAGAACAGACTTGAGGTTATGGGGAGGGGGAAGGGTGAGCTGTGACAGGGCGAGAGAGAGTCATGGACATATACACACTAACAAACGTAGTAAGGTAGATAGCTAGTGGGAAGCAGCCACATGGCACAGGGATATTGGCTCGGTGCTTTGTGACAGCCTGGAGGGGTGGGATAGGGAGGGTGGGAGGAAGGGAGATGCAAGAGGGAAGACATATGGGAACATATGTATATGTATAACTGATTCACTTTGTTATAAAGCAGAAACTAACACACCATTGTAAAGCAATTATACCCCAATAAAGATGTTTAAAAAAAAAAAGAATGATAATGAGGGAGACCTATGTACAGATGGTTAAGCAGAGAATGGTGGGTTGATCAGAATGAACTGAAAACTTTAGAAAAGAATGGATAGAAACTGGCTCCAAGGTGTTTCCTCTCTTAGTATCACTTATCCATGCTAGGTTATCTCTTCATTCTCTTTCCTCCATATTTATCAGCATCTTGTCCCTTTAGTTCTTATATTTTACATTCAAGGAAAGTTCATCTTCCCCATTACTAATTAAATTTTGACATTGTTTTTGCTCTTTGTTTAAACCAGGATACAGTTTAACGCTATAATTGAAAATTAAATATCCTAATATTACTTTCTAAATCTTAATAAGATCAATTTTAATATCAACAAATAGTCCTTGAAACTTACCTAGTTATAGTGTCATATGGCCTGGTCTCTCTCCTGTATCATAATGGGCATATCCTTTTTCTAAAATATTTTTCCGGTTCTTATAATAAATCATTTTAGAGATTTATATGTATTTCCTCTGAGTCTTCAGAATAATTTCCTCTTCTTTCAACTATTGTAATTTCCCCAGAGGCCTCATGAGATATCTAGTAAAATCTGATGGTTGACAAAATACACTAGGCAAGGCTAGCTCTTTCCCTACATATTTGTCTATTTGGGGACTAGTTGAAACCCCATCTTAAATCTACAGCCAGTGGATCGATGTATATGAACTTTAATCTAATTTCTAGTGTTTATTAGATTTTTATGTATCAAGACTCTGCTGGTCTGAGATGAACTATTTCCTCATCTAAACCAATAAAGCATCTGAAAACCTGTTGTCAGATGGGCCATGTTTTTCTGCTCTATGTGAAAAAAAATTATTGATATGTACCCTTTTTACTTCTACTTTGCTAAATGTTTTTCCATGGATTTTGTATTAGTGAGTATTCCTCCCAGAGCCTAAAAGTAAATTGACTGTGTTTCATAGAATTTAGTATTAGAGTATATTCTCATCTTGTTATCTTTGTCTATTTTTAGGTATCCCACTAAGAATTTGTGTCATTTTGAATAAGCGTTTGTTAGTCAAAAGGTATTTTAATCAGGATTCCCACAATTCATACTCAAGCTGATCTACAAAGTATTTTTTTAATTTGGGGAATTTTAAAAGATTTGTATAGATTAGTGTGGAGAAAATACTACTATTTTAAAAATGAATTTTAAAGATCTCTTAGAGTAAAAATAAATTCACTAACAGTCTACATGCCAATAAGATAATTTATGTGAATAATTAAAATGAAATAAGAAATAAAAATAATTTATATTTATATCAAGAGATTGAGAGTATTGTGTAATTTGTAAAAATAATTGTCCTTTTTAAGCCTTCCAAAACAGGATTCAATGTACTTCAGAGGAATCCCAATTGACTAATAATTCTTTTTCTTTTTTAAAAATATTTATTTATTTTTTTTAACATTGTGGAAGTGCCTTTAAATTTATTTATTTACTTATTTTTGGCTTCATTGAGTCTTCGTTGCTGCGCACGGGCTTTCTCCAGTTGCGGCGAGCAGGGGTTACTCTTGGTTGCGGTGCGCAGACTTCTCATTGTGGTGGCTTCTCTTCTTGCAGAGCACAGGTTCTAGGAGCACAGGCTTCAGTAGTTGTGGCACGTGGGCTCAGTAGCTGTGGCTCGCGGGCTCTAGAGCGCAGTCTCAGTAGTTGTGGCACATGGGCTTAGTTGTGCCACGGCATGTGGGATCCTCCTGGAGCAGTGCTGGAACCCATGTCCTTTGCATTGGCAGGTGGATTCCTAACCACTGTGTCACCAGGGAAGTCCCCCAATCCACTAATAATTCTTATGCCTTTTCTATATATTATTAATTCAATTTACCCTGGCATAAAGAATAATCCTGGAGTTGTGGCAATCTCATTTTGGAAGTTGAGTTGTTTGTTATTTTCACTCACACTTAAGCAGAAATAGTCTGCTGTTAACTGCATATTATATGACTTTAAAGCACCAAATTGTCATTGTTACTTTCAGTGTCTACGCATTCTTGTCACATGGGACTGTTATCAGTCTTCTGTAATGAGAAGCTTAGTGAAGAGAAACTTTGTTTACCATTGACTGTCACACAGTTTTGCTCAGAAGGAAAGAGTCTGTGAATTTTAAAATTACACATAACTCCCTAAATCACTAACATCTTTTCCTAGTCACTGGGGCAAAGTTTCAGTTTATAAAAACAATTCCAAAGAACATAACTTTGGATCCATGGTGACAAGAGTACTCATAAGCTTAATGGTGTGAATGCATGATGATTTATGCACCAGAGACAAACAAAAAACAAAGGAGAAATCAATAATTGGAGTGGAAAATACAAAATGTGCCAAATGATTATCCTAAGTATTGAGGGAAAGAAGGTTAACCAAAATGCTGTACTTTATACAAATGAAAATGTCCAGTATATTCCTTTCCCAAAGCAGAATAACACGTTAATGACTCTACTCAATATCATTTTTGTTAATGTGACGTCCAGGGAAGCACTCCTTCTGGAGCCATAAACCATGTTCAAGAAAAGATCAAAACTGTTACCCATTGTTTCTCACTGGTAGCTGGAACTGAAGCCCTGGGTCAGAATGGTCAGCATTACTGTAAGTGGCTGCTTAGCCATTTAGAATTAGGGCTGTAGCCTAGCTTCATTGTTTCCTCTCCTGAGGAATAGCAACCATGTGTACATATTTACAGAACATTTTCAGTGTAACACTCCAGGACTTCCAAAAGAAGAAGACCTCTCTCCTTTCTTCTGGAAATTTCTGCATATTTAATTCCTACTTCTTCAGAAATCAACTCTAATCTCTTTCTTTTGTAAAGGTTTTTTCTGCATTGAGAGAAACACATTTCAGAATCTATGTGGAGGTGGAACAAATTAGGATAATAATGGGTGTTAGTAATAGTTAGTTGAGCATGGGGTTCAGGGAATGGAGATGGGAGTGGTGATGTAGAAATCTTCATCCTAATATCCTCGGTGTGGAGACTGAAATCACTTGGGCTGATAACGTGGTTCAGAAAAGATAGAAAGACTGTGGACCTGGGGCTAAGCTGCTGAGGACTGTGGCCAATTGCCCTTGATTTGTGTGCTTCTCAACATGGCCAGATATACCATCATTGCCCACTAGGGACTGTAAGCGAACCACTCTGAAGTGCTCAGGAGTTTGAAATTCCTTAAAATCCCCTTCATGGTGCTCTGTCCGTTAACTTCCTTATCTCATATCTCAGCCTGGGTTCTGAGTGTTTCTTAGTGTACCCTCTTATGATTTTTATTCTATGTCTTGTGGCCATCTGACTATTCAAGACAAGCTAAAATATATGTATTTCTTAATTTGTACTAAGAACTTTAAATATGATAGTATTGATGGGTGTAATTTTCATAACAACTCTCTGATGCAAGATTATCTCCCCCATTTTAGAGGTAAGGCCACTACGTCTTAACACAGTTAAGTAATGTGCCTAGATTAGTAAGAAATGAGCCATGGCTCATAATCAAGTCTATATTACACTAAAGCCTGTTTGACTGTTGTGCATACAACTCCATCTGCTTTATTTGTTCAAGAGGGGATGTCTCTCAGCTGTTTGATATCTTTGCCCAAAAGGAAGAGCGTACCATTCTTACATGGTCAGAGAAACAAAGCAGCTAGAGATGTATGTGTATGTGGGTGTGTATGTGTGTACTTGTGTGTGTGTGTGTGTGTGTGTGTGTTTAAAATTGGAGAAACATCTCAACCAAAATCGATGTTTCCAAAGAGTGATAGAATGTAATGAAAAGTTCATCCCCTTTGCAATATTTTCAATATTAATTTCAACACCTAATTTCAATTTTCAGAGCTTTTCTAAAGTCAATTACTCTTTATATCTTAAAATATATTTCATGTCATTTATGATATGTGTTGTGTAGATGTTGTTTTTTAAAAGGGGCTGTGTACAAAAATCATAGGGCAATGTGGGCTAAAAAGAAGCTGATATGTAGCAGTTTCTGATTTGGGTAAAATGAATATAATGAGAATTTTTGTTTATGAGGAAAAAATTATACTTAGACAAATGTTTGCATTATTTTATTCTAATACACTATTGAGCAGACCATTATTAACATTTGAACCAAACAAGTTTTATGGGTCAAAGAAATTTTTGAAAAGGATTTCAATTACGCCTTAAGGCTGTGGACATTCAAATGTTAGCAAATATCATTTATAAAAATTAATTAGTAATAAAAATAAGAAAATAATAGTAATTTTAATAATATCCTTATTATGTGGCAATAATAGCATAACTAAAGTTGATAACGTTTAGTGGGTAAGTTTTTCTTTAGTGCACCCATCTGCTCCATGGTTTCTCCTTTCTCCCACCTGCAGTATTCTAGCCCTCAAATTTTCTCCTCAGACACCCAGTGTTCTTCAATTCAACTGGTCTATTCATAACACATATCACACTACTACATTTAAAATAGATAACCAACAAGGACATGCTGTATAGCACAGGGAACTCTGCTCAGTATTTTGTACTAACCTAAATGGGAAAACAATTTGAAAAGAGGATTGATACATTTACATGTATAACTGAATCACTTTGCTGTATACCTGAAACTAACACAACACTGTTAATCAACTAAACTCCAGTATAAAATAAAAATAAAAAAAAAACATATCTGAGGAATCAGAGCTACAGATGGAGGAGTAAATAACTTAATAGTCTAAAATTGCCCTCATAGAAAATTTTACTTTGTAATAATTTCTGTATAGTGGAAATCCAGGTAACTATTATTATCATTATTATTTTATTTCCATTCATTTAATGCTTATTATGTGCCTACTAAACATTAAATGTTGCTGCAACTGCAGGTACTGTTATCATCTTCATTTTACAAATAAGGAAGCCAAAGATTTCAGCTGACTCATGCAAGTTCATACAGTTAGTAAGTGGAGAACTCTATATTTTAAAATTATTTCTGTGTGTGTATGTGTGTTTGTGTGTAAAATACGTGTATTTTTTACAGAAGTAGCCATTTAAAAAAAATAAACTATTTTGTCTACATGTAAGGCCACTCAGTTCAAATATATAGAAACTTTCACTGAATTTACAGTTGCATAACTTGCTTTTCTACTCTAATTTTGTATATATTTTCCACATAGCCTCTGGTCTTACCATCCTATTTGGAATTAAAGCAATTTTAATTTTATAAATATGCTATTTGTTTTCCCAAGTATTATAATAATAAGTGCTTATTAGAGAGGTATATCTGCATTTAAAAAGTATTTAGTAACCAATAATAATAAATCAAAACATCAGATACAGAACTTAGAGATTTTTGAGTTTAAGATCATTAGTTTGGTTTGTCTAGATAGGAAGTACATACAAAATCATTACCTTACAGCTTCCTCATCACAATTATATGTGAAGTGAGTAGGTAGGACACTCTATTTCTTTAAAAATAATACCCTGTCAAAATCATAAAGCTTTGCTATCACAACTGACACTAATTGGCATCCTTGTTAGCACTCTCGAAAGAGAGGTCAAAACTGGAGGTTCATAGAAGCTGAATTGCCCCTTCTTCTAAGTGGTTCCTCTGGGTTGAAGAGCAGAGATGTGGAAACCTTAGAAAAAGTTTGGAATGAACTTTTATTATAAGGAAAACAAAAGATGTTGATGTTGATATGTGAGAAATGATGGATATCTTGGTAGAGAGTTATATAGGAAACTTACAAACAGATGTCTAAAATAACTGAAAAGATGAGATAATAGTAATTCAGTTCCACAATGTCTTACTCAAAGCCTTTGAGGCTGGATGTGATTATGTATAGAACTTCAGAGAGGTATGTGGGGGAGAAAAAGTACATATACTTTATGTAACACCACAGGATGGCAAGGGGCAACATTACATTAATATTTTTACAACAAAATTATATGACTATGCATAACAAGTGCAATAAAGGCTATAAATATCCTCATGTTAGTTTAGATCAAAGTATGCCACCAAAAAAGTGAGTTTATGTGAGGTTAAGATTTGCTACCAAATACGTCATTTTTAAAATTTATGTTGTAAAAGATTTTGGAATTTCTGAATTGCAGATATGGTATTGTAGACTTGTACAAGAATTGGAATTATTTTATTAGAAGGAAAGGTACTGAAAATTAATTAAAATGTGGACTTCATTTTTTAATTTACGTTTTCAACAAATATCTATCAAGCACCTACTACATGCCAGTTACTATGATAGGTGAGACAGTGATGAACGAGACAAATGTGGTCTTATACTTGAACAGTGTTTTGTAACCAGCTTTCTTCGTCTCCAGTGAAATCAGAAAAGGAAGCAAACATTTTAACTCATAGAAATTAAGTAAAAATGGAATAACGCTTCTCAGTTCCAGGGTTATTTAGTACAGGAAAAGTTTACCTAAGTAGCTTATGGAATCCACTCTTTTCTGGAAATCTTTCTTAAGCTTCTTATTAACCAAGACAATAATTCAATGTTAATTTTCCAAACTCTGATTCTTATTAATTCTTATAACAGAATAGTTTTCAGAGTACCAGGTCTATATGTTTATATGATTGTAGAAATTAATTATTTTGCACACACACATGCACACACACACACACATACAAATTAAATAGCCACTAGTCAAGAGATTTGATATATATATATAAATCAATAAAAATCCAATTAAATTTTGGCTATCTAAACTGACTAAAAATAAACATGATAAAGATATAAACTAATACATGAAAAAGTCAACATATTAATTCTGATTTCTCTCATTTTCAGTTGAGAATTTTTGACAAACGGGAATAAAGCCCTATTATTGTCATTTGAAACATATTACCAAGGACTTTGTTGTTGTTGTTGTTAGTATTTTGATATCCAGAGACCAGTGACTCGGGAAGCCAGCAATATAAACACCTACACCACTGTTTATTTATATGGAAAAGACATTTTCTATTCTATATCCTTCTATAAATACCATTACCCTCTCACTAAGATTTTTAGAGAATCTGTATGTGCCAAAAAATATTCGCATATGCAATAGTGATTCTAACTTTTCCTAAAGTTTTTTTCTTCCTTAATATTCAGTAATGATCATTTTCTGTAGCCATGCATATACAAATGATTAAACCAAACAGGCCAACTGAGTAGCTGTTTTTCACACATATACACTTTTGCAAATATATACCTACATTTGATAGACAAATAAACATTGGATTTTATTTGTTGAGATTTGATGACCAAAGCTGTAAGGCTACCATCATGCAGCCCCTTGCTAGGGTATACTGGAATGCCATGAGGCATCTTTCCAAAAGATGTCTCTAATGATGCTAGGATATGAGTGACTCTTGAAGAAAAATAATGATTGTTACCTCTAGAGCAAAATAAAACATCTTTGGAATGGGTCAGGTCCAAGGTCATTCCATAAAAAAGATTTTCCCATATAAATGGAAATTAAGACATTCCTTAGACTATATTGCACCAGCATGGGAGAAATTTGAGGTTGTTTACACTTCCACTGAGGCACATATTCTAGACCACCAGGGAAAATTAAACAACTCTAAGATTCTTCTAAGTCATTAATCTAAGCCTTCTCATAGGTAGGAGAGCGATACAATCAGCAGGACAAAATGTTTGATGTTTTTTTTACTCTCAGTCACAAAGACAGGAAAGGAGAGGAAAGCAATGCTCATTCAAGAATATTAAGCAAACCCTTTGATCAGTGCACAATGAAAGTAAATGTGATTAAAGCAAGTGGTCGATATATTAAGCATAGCTCCACTGGCTGCTAGACTTTGGTCTTGTTTCTCAGAAAGAGCCACCTCGTAGGTGCACTCCCTCCCTATTGGGTTGCCTTGGATTGCATATAATCCTGGCCTTGCTGGACATGAACTAGATAGTTTCCTGATAATCAGTATTGATACTAAACATGGAAGATAAAACTTAATCCTAGAGACTGAATGTTGAGCAGATGTTGATGATTAAAAAAATCTAAGAGTTCATAAGGAAATGATGAAAGAGAACCTCCCCAGACAAATAACAAAGATTGCAAGACCAAGCTGATTAATCCTAAATTCCCTAAAAATGTTTTCTCCAACTGACTTGTATGGGTGGGTACAGGGTTGTAAAAGAGTCATATTGAAAGACTGTGCAATGTTGTACTGGGGAAAGGTGTTTCTTGTGAGACTCTCAAAAATATCCATTAAAATCGGCTTGAGGTGATGGACTGTCTCTCTTTATCTCTTATTCTGCACAAAGGTAAAAATAGTCAAGTGACTTCTGCCTGATTAGTCTTTGTCTTATTTCAAGTTATCCCTGTAGTTGTTACCTCAAAGGCCCACAAAAAAATTAGATGGATCTTGGATGATAAATAGATTTACCTTCTGTGAAATCTAGTCTAATCACCTAAAAAAAGGGGGCATTAATAAACCCTCCCATCATATAGTTGTTGTGACAAATAAGTGAGCTAATGCAATGTAGAAAGTTTGGTACAGTGCCCAGGGAAATCTCAATACATTTGAGTTATCATCATTATTTTAAGAATTGTGAGGTATGCTGCTTTGCGCACATGTACTGTATTCCTCCTTTAAGTTCCACTTTCTTAACTGATGCTTATGCATTGATAAGAGTACTATACTGTGTTAAAAATACCCCTAGACCGAAGGTAAGTAAAATTCTATTGTGGTTCCTGCCTTACCAGGGACTGACTTTTTATATGATCCAGTACAAGTGCCTTCAAAACTACAGAATAGTTTCCTTGTCTGTGATATGCGGAATCTGGTTCAACAGCTCTAAGTTGCCTTCTTAACCTCTGGAATTATTTAATTCTTATGATCAAAATATACTATATTGTTTATGCAATAATAACCTAAACTGAGTAAATATAGTCATCCTTCTGGCTTTCTAGATGAGATCTGAACAAATATAATTTTCATGGTCTCCACATCTATCTACAATTTTTTAAATGCTTAGCTATCATGTCTTTACACGAATGTCAAAGTTGCTAGCAACCGCACCCACACCACTATCCTCTCTTAGAAGATTAAATGTATACCTTTAATACTATAGAAATTGAATACCGCCTCACTTTGGATATATGAATTGCATAGTTAGCCGGTTCTACTTTTTTATTATTCAAGCACCTCCCTTAGACTAGTATGTTGTTTTATTACCTATCTGGCCAGAACAGTTAGAGAATATCTGCAATTTTTGACTTCAATAAACCTTAAATGATCTGAATATATACTGTTGGTTGTCTGAAAGCCATCCTTCTTTTCTTTTTTGCTAAAAAAATCCTGGTTTTGTTTAGGTATTACTGACCACATATTTTAGAAAAGACTTAAGTTCCCAGGGGCTACATCTTGATTAGTTACACCATACCCCTTTGGAATGATTGGTTCAGAAAAAGTCATATGACCAAATTTTGGGGAATGAAACATAAGATAAAGTCTGCAAGGTGGCTTCTAGGGAAGCTTTCTTTGCTCTTAATAAAAGAGAAAAGGGAAGAAATGTAGTTTTACTCCCTCCGGCCATTATTTTCTCTGTATGGTATCTGGAATTGCAGGAAGTGTTTTGTGTCCAAGATGTGAGCCAGACTAAGAGGCTGCAGAAAAAGATGCAAAATGGAAAAAAAAAAAATCTGCAGCGGAAAGATGCAAAAATCTGGATGCTTCAGGACTTGGCTGAGTACTAAATTTATCAACACTGGAATTTAACCAACTCTAGACTAGTTGTTGTGTGAGATTATAAATGACTTTATTTACATCTGAAAGCATCCTGCCTAGTACATAATATATCAGTCAAAAAATCTAGCTACTATAACAAACATCCAAGATCTCAGTGTCTTAACCCAGTAGGAATTCATTCCATGATCACTGCAGTCAGATTTGGGTTAGCAGAAGTCTGTGCTCCGTGTAATCATCCACAACCCAGGCTTCTTCCAGTATGGTTCCACCTCTCTTATATGCAGCCAAGTAATGGGGAAAGAGAGAGGTAATGCGGAAAAGTTCCAATACCTGAACTTTGTCATGTAACCCAGTCTAATCAGTTGGGAAATGCAGTTAAGTTATGTGCCCAGGAGTAAGAAGAAATTGGTTTGGCAAACACATAGTGTTGTCTCTAATTTTCCTTTAGCAGTTCTAATATGGTAACAAGTTTTTAAACAACATATCAGTGTTGGCTTAATCACATGGGGCAGCAAGTGCAACAATCACCTGCTTTACCACCTATCCCACTGAAAAAAAGCTTTACCATAACAGTGTCATGTTTTGAAAATAAATTTGCTGTTTACATATAAAGTTCATAAAGAATCCTTCTTCCTCCTCCAATAAAATCGGATATATTCTCTCTACACACGGGATGATGCAAAATGGATGGGATTAATTATATGGCATCTTCCCAAAGATCGTTTATTTTTGAATGGAAAGAAGTCTGTTCAGTCAGACTGAGTATTTAACAAAGTGAATAATAAAAAAGGGTGACTTCAGATATTTAGTTTAGGATGCAAAAGTGAATGCTATGTTTATTAAGTGAATCCTAGCCAATAGAATCTACTTTCTCTGGATGGTTTGTGAAAACCCAAAAAATATCTCTAATATCACTTTTGATTTGTTTCTCCTTTAATGTTCCTTTGTTATACTACCAACATCAAAGAGCAAAAGAAATTGTTGGATAAATTGTCTATGGTCTCTCATATACATCTTTAGGTGTGTATGTGTGTATGTGTTTGTGTATTCTCAGTGGCCTTATTTTACATACTCTATTTCAGAAATAAAGTTTTTCATGCAATAGAGAAATGCACAGATCAATCACAAAACTATCTTATCATTGTCAGTAGCCAATATCTAATGTTTATAGGAAAAACAAAAACTCAGGAAAAAAGATAACACTGAGCCACTCGTGGGAGATTTTTCATGTCTGGTGGGTGACAGAGAAAGTGAAGCAAGACCAATCCCATTACCACTAGTTATGCTTCAGCCACCTCAATTTCATTCATTTTGTTTTTATTTCTGATGTGCAGAAGCCGTTTGATAAATTCCCTTCTGGGGACAGACCAGTCTTGGAAGGATGTACATTAAAAAGTTATGAAGAGTACATAATTTATTAAACCCAACTCATTATTGGAAACCGTTAGCATACAATTCATTTAATAGGAATCATTGGTGGAGAAAATGACTGTTGTTTTGATCTGATCGCATAAGCTATGGCGTAATTTTCCTTGTCTGTGGTGATTTACCTAATCTTGAATAACATGAATACTGACTTAAACTCTGCTTGCTACTGGAAAACAGACACATATATTCTGTTATTTATTAATGGCTTTGGCTTTACATTTTTATTATGTTCTGTTACAAATAGACTCTCCAAGTTTTCATCAAAATGATTGAATAATTGAATAGAGTAGCTATACCCCTCAGTGCACAATGGGACGGGAAAAGGAAACGGTTTTACTGACAAATACCAAGTCCTCAGGCCCGTCATCTATTAACAACTTTCACTCAGGGAAACAACCGATCAATCAAAAAAGATCGCCTGTCTGCCTACTATGTACAAAGAGTAAGCCTTAACATTGTGAAGAGAAAACGTAAAATGTCAAGGGACTAAGGAGGCAAGAAATATACATAAAAATAGCTAGCTAGAAATATAAAGCAGTATGTCATCAAATCCTAGACGATACAGAAAAATACTAGAAGAGGTTAGGGGAGGTGAGAACTCAGTAATCCTGGAGGCCAGGGATAATCTTTACCTTATAGCTTCATCTCTGACCCTACTGAATCTTTCTTCATGTAATTTTGAACATTATTTTGTGAGCCAAAAGTTATAGAACTAAGTCTTTTAATGCCAGGATAATTTCAAGTGATATATCAAAATGTATTTAGCCACTCTCTTATTAGCAAGCATTTATTTTATTTGCAGCTTTTCCCACTAAAAAGATACTGTAATAATCAATCCTGTTAAGATTTTTGTTCTTACTTCTATAGGATACATTCCCAAAAGTGGAATTGCTGGGTCAAAAAGTATATGTATTTTTTTATTCTTATTATGTTGTCATATAGCTTTCTAAGTAGGCATTCAAGCTCGCCTCTTCCACTGCAAGATCAGTAAGTACCATTTTGCCAACATCACTGCCAGAGGTCTTGCTATCACTCTTTTAGTTTTGCCAGTCTGATGAGTGGGAAGTAATCTCGCATTTTGACTTTTGTTCTCATTTGCCAAAACTCTCAGTGGGTTTGGTACCCTTTCAAATACATTGAATGGCCATTTGGATTTGCTCTTTCATGAAATTCTTATTTTTGTCCTTTGCCTATTTTCCTATTGTGTTGTCTTTCTTCTAATAAATAAAAAATCTAAAATTTTACTTGCAGATTTTTAACGTTTAATCAAGTTATCTGTAAGCAGATCAAAAATTACCTATTCAATAGTGTTGCTGAGCATCAGCTGTTTACAGTGTCCAGTGCTAGAGACCCACCTTGGGGGATATAACATGCTCAGATATGGTAATAGAGCCAAGACAGGTATTGAAACATGTATACTACCAAGCAGTCTGTAATAAACACAATAAAATAAAATATATCACACAATTATAATTGGAGTTAAGAAGGAGAATCTATTTCAGGTTAATATGGTCAAGAGAAATTTCTCAGGAAAAGAATATGAGTCTGATTTTAATAGATTGGAATGATTTTGATGAGTTAGTTATATCAGGAGAGAGCAATTTATATAGGAAGAATAATATATACGTATTTTAAAACAAGTAATTAAAATGCCAGAAGAGTTGACCTAAGAACCATGACCATTTTAATTTTGGGTCAAATTTCTTATTGTAAAAATATAATGTGGGGCTTCCCTGGTGGCGCAGTGGTTGAGAGTCCGCCTGCCGATGCATGGGACACGGGTTCGTGCCCCGGTCCAGGAAGACCCCACATGCCGTGGAGCGGCTGGGCCCGTGAGCCATGGCCGCTGAGTCTGCGCGTCCGGAGCCTGTGCTCCGCAACGGGAGAGGCCACAACAGTGAGAGGCCCGCGTACCGCAAAAAAAAAAGAGAGGTTTAAAGTAGAATTCCACATCCTGGTGAAACTTGCAGTGCTGCAGCCTCTAAAGAATCCAAAAATTCTTGCCAAGAAAACAAGTCAGCTTTGAACACCGGTATTCCCATAAAATTCCAATACTAGGTCACGTTACATGCAACTTGTTAAGACTTTTTCTTCATGTTAGCTCTCCTTGCTCAGCCTCCATAGTCTCAAGCTCCAGTTCTGGAAAGGATCAGAAACTGGGTCAGTAAGCAAGGAGGAAGACTGCAAGGCCCAGGAAATATGAAAGATGCTGATAATATTACTTCACCCGCTGTGGACTTTGAGCCTGAAGACGGATCAAACTGGGGGAAAGGAGAAGCTTTAACTTTAAAGCATTTATAAACATTTTAGTTCCTAAAACAAGATCCTGTGATTAAAATTGCCAGAGAATTGTTTTAACTATCATAGAGTGACCAGAAAAGTCATGAGACCTGCACTAGTGGAAAAGAACTACTCCTACAGAGCAAGTTAAAATGAGCAATGGATAGAAAAAGTAGTTTCTTTGTTTTTTTTTTTTCCTGGAAACCAACCTTTCTTTTTCTTTCCTTTCAATGTAATGATTATTGAATTTCACTATCTGTCAAGCACTCTTCTTACCTAAGAAGATGAAAAGAAATATATTGGTAAACCTAATCATCAAAACAATGCTATGAGATGAACACTATTATCATCAACCCTATTTTATAGATAAGAATATTTAGGTACAAAGAGTCAAGACAATTTGTCAAAGGTCACTCAGCTAGTGAGTGGCAGAGCTGGGATAGACTGTTCCCTATAAGAATGAGTAAAAATAGAAGCAACATAGGCCATGGAGAAATTCTGAATTTCAAAGAATGCAGTCTTCACTTCTGTAAAGATTATTAAGTGCTTTTCTTTAAAATAGACTAAAGAGCAAAAAACATTTTAAAATATCTCCTTTATGTTCACATAGAGGCACTGAACTTATGAATCTAGAATAAATTACCAGTAAAATGGAAAATTAAGGTAAGGAATGATTGAGCACACTTTATTTATTTCTAAATTATGGTTTCTGAATTTTATATATAATTAAGTGGAAAGCATATTAGATGTTACAGAAAATCAAATTAATGATTGGAAGAAAATATGAGAAATTATTCTAAAACATAAAGAGAAGGAATAAAAGAATTAAAATGAGAAGAAAGAATGAGCCATATGGAAAACAGATTGCCAAAGTTTAATCAAAGTATATAAGAATAGATGGAACAGAAACAATAGTCAAATAAATAATGGGAAACTTTCTTCACCTAATAAAACCTTATTTTGAAATCTGAGAGTAAGTGCTATATTTCAGGAAATCAATAAAAAGAAAACAGCATCAAAACATATCTAGTGGAATTGTCACAGTTAAAAGGTAAAAAAGAATCCTACAGCCATCTACGGAAAAAATAATAATAACGTACAAAGAAATAAGATACAATTGGCCCAGATTTCCCTGCAACACTAAAGGCCAGGAGACTGTGAGGCAATATTTATCAAATTTTGAGGAAGTTATTCAAGAATTCTGTTTCGAGGAAAACTGTCAATGTGTGAAGGCAGCAGAAAGATAGTGGATGTGCAAGAGTGCAGAAAACATTTCCAAGATATATTTCCTGACCATATGAATCAAAGACACTCTGAAGGACAGGAATAAAAATCCAGGAATGCAAATTTCATGCCTAGAAAGGAGTGGCAGCAAGCACTGACAATCAGTTAACCATACTGAGATACTTTCTAATACAATAAGAGCTCTCTTAATTGAACTGAACTAATTTAAAAGGACCTCCAATCCCGTGTAAACCATACTGATTCTCAGTGTTTGTATTAGTCTTCTAGGGCTGCCATAACAAAACACCACAGACCATGTGGCTTAAATCCCAGAAGTTTATTTTCTTATTTAATTTGTTGCATAAGTGTGTGTAGTCAGCAAAGTAGATGTTAAGAGAAATGAGGGCATGGGCATGGTTGAGGTGGTAGGGAAAAGTGTAGTTTACAGAGCTAAACAAGACTGCAATCTAGCCGGGATATACAGAGTTTAGTAACTCAGGCTGACAGGGAGGGTTTTGTTTGTTTGTTTATTGTTTTTTTCAGGTAGTCATTTTTGAGCAACAATGCCATGATTTCTTCTGCAATTCAACTAAATTACCATGTGTGTCTAGTTCTGACCAAGTAAACCTTACTTTCTATTATAACCAGATATCTCACAGAGCTCAAGAATAATGAGAAAATAAATCTCAGATCAAACCAAAAGGAAAGAAACATACCATTCAACAAACTTAATCAATTTGATTTTTAGCTTAGCTTCATAACACACTTGAGATGAATGTGTATTTTCTGTAACAGTATACATTTCCAGGAAGAGAGCATGCCCAGAAAATAAAGATTTGGGGTTTTCAGTGGGAAAGTCATCCTCAGGATGTCAGCAAAATCACTCCTTAACAGTCCAGGCCCTAAACACTTTCCTGGGATTGCAGGGGGAAGAGGTGGGGTACAATTCAGGATGGTTCTAGGGTCACAGAGTTAAAATTTCTTTGCTTGAAGTAATAAATTTTTCAGTGTGGTAGTTTTAGTTTGAGTATTATGCATTCAGGAGATAATCTTAGAAGATTAAGTCATTAGAAGGAGAAAATGTAAGAAAAAGTAACATCATTTGGCATCATTTGGGAAGAGAATAGTGTGTATTTTATGATTTCATAAAATGTAAAGTTGGTTTGTACAAATATTTTATTAATAATAATAGGAAATGGGGATGTTTCAGATGTTTTGAAGTTTATACATATTGAATATACTGATATCAGCTTAATATAAATTTATTTACAGTGTGTAGTAAGTGAATTTCTGGAAACATTTTTGAAAAAATAGATTTCCCAATATATTTTTATATTTCCAGAGAAATTCTTCACTTCAGGCTATATCTACCACAAATGAAAGACATATGCAGTGTTGCATTTTGAATTTTTGTGCGATGAATTACAAACAAAAGGGTCTTTATCATCAATTACTTTCTAATTTATTTATCATTTTCTCAGAAATCTAAATTGGAGCATTCAAATATGCTCTGAAAATATAAATTAACTTCAAAAGATTAATGGAAACTCTTTGCATTCTTTCTACTTAAATATCAAAAACTTGAATAAATTCAATCACTTTCCGTTTTGTTCACAAACGTGACTAATGTATGCTAGTAAAAGATGATACTCAAGCAAAAGAATAATTTCAGAGTAATTAAGTAGTTTCCTACATTTAAGTTTATTAAAATGCTTCTTCTAAAATGGTTTATGTCCTTTATTTACACACATCTTTTCTTCCACATGTAAAAAGAATATTTCAATGTAGTTATACAGCTTAATAATCCACATAAATTAGTACTATTAGATTATTAAGAAGATACCATTCATATAACAACATTTATGACAAATGAATGTTTTTCATTTTTTGATTCTAAGTATATTGAAGCTAGCTTACTTTCTATATGTATATATTCTTTTTTCCCAATGCAAGTATGATATACATTTTGATATTTAGTTTTCCACTGTGGTTTATATGTTTACTCAAACATTTTTAAAAATTCTATTTGTTTAGGGTGCAAAGAAACACTATTATGTACTGCAACCTCAACCATTAAGGCTAAAGCATTTCAAAAGCGGCTAAGGGGAAAAATATGAATGTGATATTCCCAGACAACAGCAAAGCACTAAATGAATTTCAGAGCTGTAGCAAAACTTTTCTTTTAAAATAGGAGAAAGATATTTATATCAAACTTCATCATCATAATCAAATATAGAATTATTATACTGAATATTGACTTTATACATCATAAAAGACCTTGCTATTGCTGAAATGTATTGTTGAAAGTAGAGTGACAGGTGTGACAAAATCTATTGCTCATGTGCCTTCAACTACATTGTTTCATCACAATCTGAAAGAAAAATGTATCACATGAGATAAAGAATAAAAAGAACAACTCCAAGGGTTATTATCTTGTCACTTCCTATATATCCAGACTTACTCTATAGCCATTCTTTTAAGTGAATGAAGAACTATAATACATCATAGGCTATAGTATGTTTTTTCCTCTCTTTCAATTTACCCTCCATTCTTAAATAATCATATCCAAGTCCATTGCCTCAAATCAATTCTAAATTGAAGAGGCTCTAAATTAGTTCTATCTCAGAATTCTTCTCTGAGGTCTATATCCACTATGGACAATGTCTATTCAATATCTCTATTTGGATGTCTGGAGCTGCTCAATTTCAACACATTCAAAACTGAACCAAAGTTCATCAGTCCCCAAGAACTTCCAGTTTTACCTCCTAAATATCATTTTCATGTTCATTTATCTTCATCTCCATTGTGAACACCCCTATCCAATCTACTATTATCTGTCATCAAACTTTACTATCACCAACAGCCTTCCCACAGGTCTCCTAGAATCCATTCTTGGCCCTCTCTGCATCATTCTTAACAGCCAGAAGCAGTAATTTATTTATTTATTTATTTATTTATTTATTTATTTATTTTGTTTTGCGGTACGCAGGCCTCTCACTGTTGTGGCCTCTCCCGTTGCGGAGCACAGGCTCCGGATGCGCAGGCTCAGCGGCCATGGCTCACGGTCCCAGCCGCTCCGCGGCACGTGGGATCTTCCTGGACCGGGGCACGAACCCGTGTCCCCTGCATCGGCAGGCAGACTCAACCACTGCACCACCAGGGAAGCCCCAGAAGCAGTATTTTTAAGACAAAGAAAAAAAGGAGCTTGGGACAAAGGGAATGGTCAAATAGATCTTGCACTACTTTCAAATAAGATAAGCGACCAGAGAAAAATGAACAGAGAAGCTGACAAAATGTAGAACACGGTGAGGTTGACAAGATTAAGTAGAGTAGTAGAGGTGGAAGCCAGTATGGAATGAGATGGAGCAAATAATAGATAAGGAAGTAGAGATACTATATGAAGACAATGAATTTAAAGAGTTTATGGACTGAAGCAGAGAAACAGGGCACTAGTAACCCTGAAATATTGAATCAAGGGAGACTTTTTTTAGGGGGCAGAGTAATATAAAATATTTGTATGCTGGTGGATCCATCATGCCCCAATAGGACAGAACCAGGACAGATTAAAAAAAAGTCAGGTTTCTGGGTTTTGAGAGGGAAATTATTTTACATAAAATTTGTGGTTCACAGAACACTTCTTCATCCAAAACTTTGGCCCTATAGACGTGACCGTGGTCAAAAAGGGGCAATTTAGCAGCTAGAATAATGGATTCCCACTCCCTTCCCTCTCGTCTCACTCCAGGGCTGATGAATGTAAGGTGCCAAACTATTTGAAATGGCTCTTCACTAAGAACTCTAACTGAAAGGCATTAGAAAATGATTATCATAGAACTCCACCAGATTATGAGCTACTGCCACTTGCTCCTTCCTCTGAATGCTAGTAATACTCAACTGTATTGATCCTTACTAACTATATAAATAACAAAATGAAGGACAATTCGCATCAGCCTAATGGAGTGCCTAGTGGCCACATTTTCTCAGATTTCTGGCTGTAGGAGTTATACTCCTAATATCCACACACTTTCTGACATGAAATTATACCAAAATGTGAAAGTAAAAGCAGTGGAGCCCTAGAGCCAGCCCCAAACAGTAGATGAAGGCATGAAATAATGAAAACAGTACAAAGTTTCTTTCCTTGTAAACTTGCAACTTCCATATGTTTTTATTTAAAAGCCCAGGCACTCATATTAAGCTGAGTTCAAAACCCATATAGACCCCACCACTTACCTGTAGGGTAACTTTGAACAATCAGTGTTCTGGAAAGGTCAGATTTCCTTGCGTGAACAATAGTACCAATTTTTTTTTCAAGTTCACATTGACATATTTATTAACATCAGCTGACTTTAATTATTATTATTTTTTAAAACAGCAGCACAAAACTGTTCCAAGTAAGCAGTCTCACATTCTGATGACTTTCTGAGATACTGTTCCACCACACCACATATGAATTCCTATTAATAACACATGAAGAAATTTTCTTCAAGAGAAAAAAAAGGAAAATGAAAGAAAGGATAAAAGGTAGGGAAAGAAGAAAGAAACAAGATGTAGAGTTAAAACTCACTGGATTAGATAGGTGAGGTTTGCTAGAAGGATATACTGTTGAAGCAGAGTGGCACATCCAGGCTTATAGTATTAGTGGTTTATTTTAACCAGTTACTACTAATATATAGGCCCTGTAGCAGTTACCACTGACTGACTTCTCACATGCCCAAAATGAGCCAGGAGAAGCCAGTGCTGATACTGTCACAAAGAGGTTCAATAGTTGGCCTATCAGACAACTAATATTATTTTTAGCAGAATAACTCCTTCAGAAAGGCCTGGCTGAAAACCTTTTCATTTCTATTGTCTAACCTATATGCATTTCAGGTTTCTTAAAAGTCATCTTAAAAAAAAAAAAAAAAGAATGTATATCAGTTTCTTATTTAATGTGTTAATGTGGTTGTAAAAGGCATTTAACAAAAAACATTTGCCAAACCTTGTTCTAGATTTATTTAGAAAGAAAAAGCTAACACTCTATCTGTAAACCAATGAACCTAATGTTTCTGTTTCATTTATTATTGTATTATCTAAATATAAGTATGCCTATAATAAGAAGTCAACTAAAGTTACTCTTTTATTATGTAATATTATGAATACAAGAAATTGGATGAACTGGTGAAATACTATGTATCCATTTGTGTTAATAATATGAATGCTTGTAAATCTTTGACTGACAAATGTAAAAGTAAAACATTTTTGTCTCCCAAACTTGCTATTTTAAGGATAATGATATTAAAATGAATCTCTCAAAACTAAGTGTAGATTTTTATTGTCAGTCTTTGAAGGTTGGTGTCTTCCTTCACATTTTACTGCATTGGCAGTAGAAAGTTGAGTATTTTATCAGATTCTGGAGAAAAGGTAGCATTCTAAACAGGAATAACGGTTGACATACTTTTTTTAAAAATAATGAGCAGCTTATTTCCATTAAGACAAGAAAATTACTATTGCAGACAATCATAACTTGTAACTCTAATTTCAAGCATTCTGAAATGTCTGTTTAGGAAAATTACCTTTAGAATATTTAAGGACTGCTTTGAGATATACAAATTACAGATTGACAAAATTTCTTCTAGGAAGCTAATAAATTATAGATAAATACAGCTTGATCAACAGTTCAAAATAAGTTGCTCCATTAACTTTAAAGAAGGTAAGTATATTTTATTCCATTACCTATACTTAGTGTTTGTTTTAAAACAGCTCAGACATATGTCTGGCAGAACTTAACTCAGTGCCTCAATCTAGAAATAACTGTCAAATTTAATGAATGAATGATTCAATGAATCGATTGACTAAACAGGTAAGTATGTAGTAGAGAACATTTTTAGAGTCAAAAATAGGTGCTTCATTAAAGGACTTTTTGCATTTAAGATGTTAATCTTCGTTGTATCAAAATTTCCTGACTCGTGTCATCCCTTGCATCTCTGCCATTGCCTGGGCTTGGTGTTCTTCCCCTAAGTGCCCACAGCATGCTATGACCACTTTATCATTTATTGAACTTTGTTATAATTATCTTTAGTGTCCTCTACTAGTCCGTAACCTACCTTAGAGCTAAGGTCTGTATTCCTAGTAACCAAGTAATATATCTAGTATCTATCATTGTGCCACATAATATGCATTAAAATAATTTGAATGAATTAATAAGCAAGCTCATCTGGAATGGAGTGAGTGACTTGGTATAGAGAAACTGGGAGGGCCAGGGAAGGCTGCCCTCAGGATATAGTAGTACATCCTAAAGATGAGGAGTCTTTCACCAAGCAGAAGGGAAAAGGCACATAGCTTAGGCAAGAAGAATATTGAAACATATGAAAATTGCAACCTGAAAATTTTTGGTAAGCCAATAATTCAGTGTATCTAAAGACCAAATGCACTAGGAACTTAGGAAGATCTTGCAGTCTTTGGTGTTGGTGCCCTGGCCAGATTCCCTCAGCTTTTCTGGTGCTCCACTGTTATGGGTTAAATTGTGCCTCCCAAAAAGATATGTTGAAGTCAGAACACCTGTGAATATGACCTTATTTGGAAATAAGGTCTTTGCAGATATAATCAAGTTAAGATGAGGATATTAGGATGGGTCTAATATGAAGGACATTTGGGCATAAGACACACAGAATGCCATGTAACAACTGAGACACAAGCCCACTGCCTGATCCCAAAATCAATGGCAGCACCTCATTCTGTTTCAGTTATATATTGACGCATTAAAAACCACCTCAAACTTAGTGGTGTAAATGACCATTTCATTATGCTGATAGAAGTTAGATATACTCTGGAATAAAGTTTCACTGATGAAATCCATGCAGATTCTGATCTTTAAGAACCATATCCATGTGCACCCCCAAGGTGATAGGGTGCCACTATCAGAGACAGACTACTGGACTGGGAAGACCAGTGGTTTCACAAGCTTGAAAGTTTTTTGGCTGTAGCTTGTATGTCTGCATCTATATCTCTTTTATCCTTAGAAAATAGAATTTAATGATCAACAAGAAAAACTGAAATCTGCATTGCTAGCAGGTAGAACATGTTCCTAATACAACAATTCTGCTTTTTTACTATGGTTAATTTTCTGCTTAATCTCTTTAAATTATTTTATAGTTCAAACTTACACACAGTTGTAATTAAAATCCAATAAAAAATCCATCATTCTTTATGATTTCTGGTCCCATTTATGCATATATAGGCAAGAATATTCACAGACATAGCAAACTGGGCATTTTTTAAATGTGCTGGTAAAGAGAAAGAGAAAGCTAAGGAATATTAGCCACTTTCCTTTTTTCATTTACATTTTTTATTAGTTCTGACATATTCTTTGTACTACACAATATAAGTATGTGAATTCAATTGGTTGAAAGTATTGACAATCATTAGGAAAACTAAGAATCGAGATAATTAAATGTTGAACATCTTCCAAAACATTCTCTTCTACCCTCTGGTTGCATAAGACTAAGCTCAAAAGAAGTTCAGCAATTACCTCTCAGTTCTCACTGTGCTGCCTAAAACGAGCGCTCATTTAATAATATAATGGGATTAACTTTTTAAGGTTATATAATTTGGGAGATTTTTCTTCAGTCCCTTCATATTTTAATTACTTAATCCATTTCTTCCTTTAAAAAAAAAGCTACCGCATACTTAAGGAAATAGATGTTTGTTTTAAATAAACAAAATATTAGGCTGAATAAGATTAATAAAATTTCATACTCTATTCTTTTTTGTGTCAGTACTGAAGCACTTGTTAGCCCATCTTATTTTTTTATTTTATTTTATTTTTTTGTGGTACACGGGCCTCTCACTGTTGTGGACTCTCCCGTTGCGGAGCACAGGCTCTGGACACGCAGGCTCAGCAGCCATGGCTCAGGGGCCCAGCCGCTCCACGGCATGTGGGATCTTCCCGGACCGGGGCACGAACCCGTATCCCCTGCATCAGCAGGCGGACTCTCAACCACTGCGCCACCAGGGAAGCCCCAGCCCATCTTATTTTTAAAACCACATTACAGTTTTTTACCAATAAAATTTGAAAAGGAGCAAACAAGTTTAATCAACATTATCCTTTTTTTCGTATCAACTGAAAATTGATGAACTTAGAAACTGTAGCTTTGGTCTCTTATAGGCCACTTGTTATTCAAAGAAAATCTATGCACTGTTAAATTTTAGATAACACTGGAAACTGTCTATGTACTTCCATCTTAAAATTAGCTAGTTATTAATAGACATCTAAAATATTGTATCCTATTGAAGAAAAGTTAACTGTTGCTTATTGGTTCTCCTTAAGAGAACCAATAAGAGAGAACTTAAGAGAACTTCTGCTTTCAAAATAAATTTTTAGATTTAATTTTTGTTGTTTTTTAAAATTTTTTATTAAAAATTCATAATATGCTTATTCCTACAGGCACCAAAGTGAAGTGAAATGGAGTATTAAGGCTTGTGCTAAAATCTATTTGTTTTTTCAGTTATTTGCATATTTCAAAAGGAAAAGATTTGACCTAAATCCTATATTCCACTTTGGTTACTTTTTTACTTTTAATATTATTCCATTATTCCCTTAAAATCATTTTGTACACTATAACCAAAATGTAATATACTACATATTCTTAAAAATATGAGGTAGCATTTTCTGGGGAAAATGATTATAAATTTTCTATATTTGTTTTCTCCAGCATATCCAAATTTTCCTTACATTACTTACAATCTTAACTGGCTTATTAATAAAATCACATACCCTTAGACTATCATATCTAACATTAGGTACTGCATTCACAAATAGAATCATTAGTACAAAAACAAGCTAAAATTATAAAGTTTCAACATGGATGCCTTACATTTCTCTTTAAAGTTATATTTGCACAGTAATATGTTTGAAAGAGATAAAAATGATTTAATATTGCCAGAAACAATAATTTTATTAAAACTTAATTAAAATATATCATGTTTTCTTATATTTTCAAGTTGAACATACCTTTCTAACCAACATAGAAAAATTGAAACTGTTGCATTGTTTAAAGATTATTATTGAAGATGTTAACTTCAAATACCTAAATAAAAAACATTATAATCTAAAATATGACATGTAGGACTTCCCTGGTGGTGCAGTGGTTAAGAATCCGCCTGCCAATGCAGGGGACACGGGTTCGAGCCCTGGTCCGGGAAGATCCCACATGCCGCGGAGCAACTAAACCCGTGCGCCACAACTACTGAGCCTGTGCTCTAGAGCCCACATGCCACAACTACTGAAGCCCGTGTGCCTATAGCCTGTGCGCCGCAACAAGAGAAGCCACAGCAATGAGAAGCCCAAGCACCGCAACAAAGAGTAGCCCCCACTTGCTGCAACTAGAGAAAGCCCAAAGGCAGCAACGAAGACCCAACGCAGCCAAAAATAAATAAATAAACAAATTAATTTTAAAAATAAAATAAAATATGACATGTAAATTATATAGTTGAACTCATGCCAAGGAAAGAAACTATCTAAAAACTACTATAACTTTATAATACTTACATGGTACAGAAACCACCTGAATATTTTAAATTTTGTCCACAACATTCTCTCCTGATTAAACAAAAACGTGCACAAAGAATTTTCCTCCTCCTCATGTTGTGTGAAATTATCTGTAGAAGCATTATTCCTTGTACTTATGCTTCAATTCCTGTTAACTTGGAAAGTCTTCAGAGAACATTCGTGCTCCAATATAATATCAATGGTCTACATGTTAAAAATTTATTAATTTTAGATCTCATTAAAGTCTTTTTTTTTTTTTTCTCAAAAAGAGGGTGTGTTTTCTGGAATCGTGGAGAGGAACATGCAGAAAAGAAGAGCTCACAGAGTGGTAGGAGTGGAGTAGCGTTCAGAAGCTGGAAGACTAACAGCAACATTTTTCTACCTACGAATTGTGTTTAGTGTATGTACTGTTTTCATAAACAACCAGGTGTGACCTTGAAATCAGAAGCTAGAAAATCAGTGTAAAGCTTCTAACTTAGAGCAACACTGGAGGAATACTTTCCTATCTTCCTTCTACTTGAACTAAGACAGAAATAACCAGCTATTATCTGCACTAAGATACCCACTTAAAATGGTCATCATTGTAACACTGGGTAACTGTGTGCACAGGAGAGGAAAAGAAGACTCAGTCTTGGGTCTAGATCCTCCTATTTCTACTTATTTATAACATTCTATGATTGTTTTTTCCTCTATCAATCTGGACGTTCTCTCCACCCTACCCCATTAAGTGGTAAGTCCCTTGAAAAGAGAAAAAGGAGTCAAGGACAGTTCTCAGATTCTGGGTTTGGATGACCAGGAAAAGGGAATGACACCCATAAAAAGGAAAATTGGGAAGAAGAGTAGCTTTGTGGTATAGGTTGGAGGTACACTAATGGAACACATTCACTTCTACAAAGACTGAGTCTATGGTGCCATTAGGACTTCATGGGAGAGCTTATCATTAAAACTCTTCAATGATGGCAGCATTGACAGAAGTCAGGTTAAGTACAAGAGATGGAGGGCGTTGCTTTTACAAAGAAGATGGCCAATTTGGCACCTAAGAGGGAAAGGTATGAGAATGTTTATCTTATTTTTTTATCCTATTATTTTTATCAAATCACCCTGTCAGACTTCTTTGGTCTTTATGACTCAGACTTTCGAATCTATCATTTTATTTTTCTGATATATTTAAACTTGGCATCCTTAATCTTTAACACCTCTTTCTAGAATTATTTTTGTGGAATTACAACTTATTTAAAGCTGTAAAGTTATTTCGATTCTGTAACTGTGTATTTTCCACCAAATTTTCATTTTTGCTTTCTCTCTCTTTCTCTTATACAAAGAAAGCAAAAAATCTTGTTCTAAACAAAATTATGCAATTTCTGCAAATATTTTTTTTTCATCTTGCATGTTGCTCTAATCCCTTGCTGCTTCTAGATGTCAACCCCTCCCCCCTTTCCCTGGTAATCTTGCCTTCTAGAAAGGCCTTAGAGTGTGAATTTAAATAAAACTCTTAATTCTCTTAATATGTATCTAAGCCTTTGTGTCAAATATTAGAAACAAAGATTTTACTTTCCTCTTGAAAATGATAGGAAAAGTATTGGATTTTTAAAAATTATTTATTTATTTATTTATGGCTGTGTTGGGTCTTCGTTTCTGTGCCAGGGCTTCCTCTAGTTGTGGCAAGTGGGGGCCACTCTTTTATTTTTTTTACGGTACGCGGGCCTCTCGCCGCTGTGTCCTCTCCCGTCGCGGAGCAGGACACTCAAAATAGACGTTTTACTGCATGTAACATGTGCCTCAATAAAGTGGATTTTAAAAACTAAATCATAATCTACACTCAGAACATAGTATTTTCATTTAAATTCAAACTACTACACTATTCATTAATTGTTTTCAGCATTCATTCATTGAGTGTCTTTATGGAGGATACTTAGGATGATACCTAAGTGATCAGAAAAACAACAAAAAAAACCCCCACTCTCTTCCCTCAAAGAGCTTACATTACAGTAGTTTATCAGTTTTTTAAAAATATTTCAGACCTACATATTCCAGTGGCCAAACTGTTGAGAAAAGACAGAAAGATAATTAAAAAGTGGCAAGTGGAGGGGGATTCCCCAAAGGGTGTTGTCACTGGCCCATTGCTAATAGAACACTCTGAAGCAGCAAATATCTCAATTGACCCTTTGTATGGTCAGGCCACTCAATATGGCTGTTCTCTTGCTCTCTGTACATCCCCTACTCGACCAGTCCTTGCTTCACTCACATGACTATCCAATCCTCTTAATCGTAGGGCTTAATCAGTAAACTCCCTACATGCTTGTCCCCTGCCCCAGCTGCTGGTTTCCCTAGTAACTGATGAGCCTATCTGAAGTCAATTCCTCCTTATAAATGGTAGCCTGCTTCTCCCCCAGTATTGAGAGTAGTGAGATTGCTGTTGTGTCCTTCCTGCCATCTGCCACCTGCCTTCTATGGTCTGCCGTGGGGTGTCACTCCAGGACATTTTGCTGCAAACTCAGTAAGCTCCCCTATCCACTAAACTGTTGATGTTTCTGTCTCTATCTCTGGGTGCTTACTTTGGTTTGGAAGTTGGGTAGTTACAAGGCTTGCAGGCCTGAGGGGTGCAGCCGAACACCCTTCTAACAACCCTGCAAAGTATGTAAGATTACTGTCCCCATTTGAAAGATGAGGAAAGGTCGTACAACTTGCCCAAAGCTAAACAGTTAATGTAGATCTTGGATTTGAACCCATGTCATTCTGATTCCAGGTACAGTATATTGCCTGGAGTGTGCAACTCTGGGGAAATGTGCAGGAACAGGAAATTACAGAAGAATTATGAGGATTTGCAGCCACTGTAGCAAAGCGCCAAGATAACATACAACCACTGAATATTGAATTCTTGCAGAAGTATTCCATAAGATTCCAGCAAGGCACTAGAAGGTCTCTGTAGAGGAGATGCTATGTGTTCAACCAAACCATTTCCAATTTCCTCTCAGACACACAGAAATCTGTGTAGCATGTGATTGGTTTGGATAATAGAATATAGGCACAAATAGTGCATGCCACCTACTAACCTGACCCTTGTGTGTGCCTCTACCTTCTTAGCATGGTGGCAGGCAGGGTCGATCCAGAGGATTGAGTGGAGGCCCAAGAAGATGACAGCACTAGAATTACCAAGTGGAAGATTGCATGCTGAACATCTGATTCAGATTGTGACATAAGTGAGAAATAAATCTTTATTGTGTTAGGCCATTAAAATTTGGGGATCATTTGTTACATTAGCTAGTTTTAATTACCTTACCTAGCCCAGGCTCCAGAAAGCAAAGAGAAAAATCAATAAAGTAAGTAACACTACAACAACTTTCTATGTGAGGAGAATTTATAATTTATTAGCTTATTTACATGCTAAACATTTGAGGTATAGAACAAAGACACATACTATATAACAAGATAAAATAAAATTGGGTAGAAAAGTGAAGCAAAGCTAAATAAAGAAGAGAAGATGGAGCTAGGAGTAAAGTATACAAAATACATTCACAGTCTCCACATTTGGCTCTAAGCTTTCTAGGAATCAGTATAAGGAAGAAATCGCAATAAAGTTTGTTATTCACAGCACTCATAAGGCAAAAGCAAATCAGCTACTCAGGAGAAGCATGTTTATTTTAGACCAGAGAGAAATTTCTCCTATGGGTCCTCATAAAAATGACACCATGAAATATACTGAAACACATCCTCAAAGGAAAAAAAAAAATCCGCATAGTAAACCCAGCAAGAGTTTCATAAGTCTGTTGCTTATAATATCCCTTAGTACAAAGTGGTAAGGAGATGCTGAACACAATTCAGGGACAATGATACAGTTTTAAATGTTGTTAGTGAGGGTATAGCTTAATTGAAGGATGTGAAGAGAACTGGAAATTAAACCTAACCCACTTTGTATAATTTTATAATTCGTTGAAATGTTTAAAAGAACTGTTTGGTGAATTCACTAATAATTTACTCAAAGTGCATAAATGTTATTCTCAAGAAAACCCATTTTTCTTAATTATAAGCCCAAACCGAAAGGCCAAATACAAAAGCTGTTATAGCATAAACAAACATCTTTCTGGACTGTAAAGAGGAACATTGTCTAGAGGAACAAAGTGCCTTTGATCAGATTCCTGCAATCTCACCTGAATCTGGAAGAAATATAGCAGCACTTTATATGCACTGATCAACAAAAAAGGGCCTAGTTATAAACCAAGACTTCCAGATAGTCCTTATTTGCACAATTCTTGACAAAACAACGTAAGTAATGCAAGAAAGTTGGTTTACTTTCAAATATCTCCTATGTTTCTCTTACTTCTAACAAAAGGATTTCTTTTTAGAATGATGCATTAAATTCATTTTCAGATTCCCCTTCCTCATTTACATTATGTTTCCTTAAAATAAATGAATGGAACTATTTGATTATTTAGTATTCCAGTTATAGACACAAGCAGGAAATGCCATAGTGAATTTAAAGAAAACTAGTCAAAGCAATACCAGTATCATTGCAAGCTAAGTCAAGAAGGAGATGGAACATAAATATAAATACAATCATTGATTTTCAAATTGAGAAATGTTATTTTCTGTGTTCACCTTGTAAAAATGTACCTACCTATATTTGGCAATTCTCAATGACAAATAACTAAACTATAAATTAATCTTTAAAAAGTGAATCATCCTTAAAGCTTCATTGAGATTAAGCAATAAAGTTGGAATAAAAAACATGAAAGGCTTTTAAGGAAAAAATGGTGTTCAAAAGTAATAAAGCAAGATGAAGAGTAAAATATACAGCTTGATCACATAAACATTTTTTTTTCTTTTTTGCAGAAATTTTTCTTCCAGTTGGTCATCACTACATCATTTGTAAGGCTGGCAGCATATTTTCCAACCCTAACTGCCTCAGTGGAATCACATTTTCTCCTTTCGTAAAACCAGTTTTTTTTTCCCTCTACAAATGTAAAATTTCAAAAAAAGTTAGCACAGCATTCCGACTTTAATGCTACAGTAGCAGGAAATTCTAAAAACTTGAGACCAAAAGAAACTTGAAAACTTGAGTGTTTCAATGTAGGACAGAAACATATAATTTCTTCAGCAAACAATTTAAGTAAACTCTAACCTAGTTCCTAAAAATCTAATATAGTAGCTGTTGAGAGACATGACAAATATTGTACTTTAATTTTTAGATATATTGTTCTATATAATGTAATTTCAGCTTCCAAAGATTCATGTGGGTCTAAAAAGCAGATTGCTTACTCTATGATATACATCCTATTCACTATTAAAATAATTGGATTTTATTTTTAAAGTACAACTTGGGAGTAAACCTCGTGTCCCTAAAGATCTTTTCTGTTTTGTTCCAATCCATGAAATGTCTCATTTCTCTTAAAATTCATTTTATAGCAAAAGAGTGTCATACTGAATCAAAAGGTTCTCAAGGGTGATTTGCATTTTCCTTGCCAGCCATTTTGACTGAATTTAGATTGTTAGCCTATATATATATAAGAAACTGTGCATGATACATGTTCCAGGTTTCCACTCCTTTATCACAAACTACCCTAAAATTTAGCAGCTTAAAACAACTTATTATTTTCTCTTATAGTTTTGGAGGCTGGTGGGTTCAGCTGAGCAGTTCTTATTCCAGTTATTTACTATTGCATAACAAACTACCCCAAACTTAATGGCTTGAAAGAACAACCATTTAATTATGTCTCACAAATCTGTAGATCAGCATTTTGGGCAGGGCTAAACTGGGCTACTCTTCTCTACACAGCATTGACCGGGGGCCCTCAGTGATATTCAGCTGGTACCTGGACTGGACTGGAGAATCCAAGATAGCTTCACTCACATACCTGACACCTGAGCCCGACCCCCCACTGTTTTTCGGTGCATTCTTGAGTACTCTTCAGGAGGCCTCTCCAGCAGAGTAGTCAAACTTCTTACATGAAGCTCAGGGTTGCAGGGGCAAATGTTCCAAAAGACAGGAAAGGAAGCTGCCAATATCATAAGGCCTGGGCAGGATACTGGCACAGCGTTACTTATGGCAAATTCTCTTGGTCAAAATAGCCACACAGAGTCCATCCAGATTCAGGGAGAAAAGGCATAGACCCTATCTCTTGATGAAAAGAATTTGCCACTGTCTTTAATTGGTCACAGAGCCCATGAGGAGGCAGATAATTTCAAAGCCATATGCTAGAATCTCTCCTGGAGTTCCCTTTGGAGGTAGCTGAAAGCCAGATACACAGACGAGCATCAATTAATGTGAATTAGAAGTAACGATAAACCAAATATACAGGAGATATTACTTACATTAGACTGAAAAAGAGAATTCAGAAAACATTAACTATTAACTGTGAAAACATCTCCCAATTATAGTTAAATCATAATCCTTTAATACATAAAGACATTGATGGGGACTTTTTAAAAAACTGAATATCATAATCCTCTATCAATTAGGAGGAGAACACCAATTATGCATTACATGCATCTCTACTCAATTAGAAGTTACTTGTAGAAATAGAACTTCTTCACTTTTGTTCATGTTTTTTGTCGAGGTGAAACATGGCTTTTCTCTTTCAAAAGCTAAAGAAAGATTAAAGCATACACTTTATAACCAGTTTTCAAAGCAAGACTTAAATCCTACTTGACTTTATTCACTACTGCTGTATAAATGAGTTATCTGACGCAATGTACACTCTGCCACAGATGAAAACTTAGGTTAGCAGGGCCTTTCACAATCTAACCTAATACTTTCCCAGTCTCATTTATGACCATTTTCTTCCAATACCCACTAGTCAAAGACTATCAGGAATACATCTGTAAATGAAGAAGCTGGGTTTATTACTCATTGCAGTAAGGGTGACCGAATACCCAGAGAAACCCTGCGGATCTCAGTAAGATGTTAGGACTTAACAGGCTTTGGGCTTCTTTCCAGTGACTTTTGCTCTCTTACTAAATTCTACGTAGGAGGGAGGAAGACTAGCCTACGGTTAAGGTTGTAATTGATAAAGAAGCAGAAGTCATCGTATTGACTGGGTATGGTGATGTTTGGTCATTTTTGTGACTTGAACAATGTTCATGTTTTGTCTATTTTCATATATAATAGAGTGATCTTATTTCCTTGAGCCATCACTGACATGAGAAACTTTGACGTGCATGTCCTCTTAAATTGTTTAGGTTCAGCAGGAGAACATCCATTCCTGGTCCAGGCTGGCTCCGAATCAGAGGCTGCTTTCTCTTCCACACTCCCAACATGCCATACTCATACTGGCCCTGAGTTTTCTCTTCCCTCTCTTCCTATTTCTGTTCTACTTAGTTCTCTATATCTCCAGGAATCCTTCCCTTCGCACTTCAACTCAGTTTTCTCTCTGAAACCCTTTGTACTGCATATTATTTGGTTACTCGTGTTTACGCTTCGTTTCCTTCCGGTGAGATAAGAGCATATACATCTCTCGCAGCGCTGGCAAAGTAGCACTGCAAATCACACACTTAGCATATAGTCACAAAAAAAAGAAAAGGGAGAGGCTTATTTTCCTTTTCCATAAACTAGAACACACATGGTGAAACTGCTTCGTTAACTTCAGTAAAATCGTTCTAGAAACAGGCCCCAAGAACCCGGACTAGAACTCGACAAGAACTCACGTCTGGAAGAAACACTGCTGGTAAGAATATTCTGATCCTACCGGAACCTGGGCGAGACTACATTTCCCACAATCTTTCAGGGCCGACAAGGCGCCACGATTTTCTGAACTACAATTCCCACAATCCTCTGGGGCCGCCGCTTTGTCGCATGTTCCGAGAGCTCTGCCCCATTTCCCATCTTCCCTTTCGGTCCTTACCCACAAGGGACAAGGTCGTGAGGAAAGGAGTGCTGGGTGTGTTGCTGCCATTTTTTCCGCCTTCAGTTTCTGCGCCTTTCGCAGGGCTTCCAACAGCGCTATGTTGGGACAGAGCATCCGGAGGTTCACAACCTCTGTGGTCCGTAGGAGCCACTATGAGGAGGGTCCGGGGAAGGTTAGTATGGAAGGGGCCTGGCTCAGGGGGCACTGGGCTGCGACTGGCTGAACTCCAAGGCCGCCTATGGGCCGTGGAGAGAGAGATGGGAAGCCGGGGTTTTGATCTGGGACGTCGACTAGCATTCCAGTTCCTCCAGGGACCAGGGAGAAAGTTCAGGACGCTGGCTGCGCGCCGTAGTCGGGAAAAGGAATGAGTAGGTAAAGCCAGAGGCTTTACCTCACATTAGTGCTCCCCCATTTCCCCCTCGCGCCCCACCCCGCCCTTCAAAATATGGAGGGCCCTGAAGCGCCTGGCTGCAGGTATTGCGGCTTAAAGCCCAGCTAGAGGTCACCGAACTGGAAGTGAAAGTCATTGGAACGTTGAGGATATGAGGGCCTGTGGTGTGGGGCTAGTCTCCAACTAGTTGACGAAATTAGTATTAACCGCCCTTGATTGAAGTTGGTTTTAGCCTCAAGTATAAATAGTTTAAATTGGGTAGTTAGCAGTAACACCCTCCGAGGGTTACCTGAAGCCTAGTATTAATGGGCCGAGAAAGGGTGTAGAGGGGTAGAGTTGATGAATATTTTTTTTACCTTCTAGTGTTTTGTGTGATGCAGGTCATAGGATTTGAAAGGTAGTGTTTAAAAAAGTGTTATGGTATATGGCATATATATATAACCTGATTATGGAAAAAATAGCGTTTCCTGTATGCTTATTTTTGATTTATAAAATCAGGTGATTTGAAGTTCAGTTTCTTTTCTCTTTTTTTCCCAACAGAATATACCATTTTCAGTGGAAAACAAGTGGCGGTTACTAGCTATGATGACTCTGTACTTTGGGTCTGGATTTGCTGCACCTTTCTATATAGTAAGACACCAACTGCTTAAAAAATAATCCATGAGACAGGTAAATAATTAGTGCATTTCTAATCTTCACAGAGGTTTCCCCTTTTTTCCTTTCTTTCCTTACCATGCCCCCCAAAATCACAAATACACTATTGTGTGTTGTTGTAATTCTTGAAGTTAAGTGTGGGTGTGGCATTGAGAGAGACAGGTTAAACCTATAAACAAATGTATCTTTGTGTGAAAGCCAGTGTTTATTGAGTGCTGCGCTTTGTCAGGCACACTTTACATCATTAAGCTCAGGTTGGCTACCAGGCAAGACTGAGGTGGATGATGTTAACCTGATCTGAGACCAAAAAAAAAAAAATGTTAAGTTGCCCAGTGTTCCATAGCTAGTGATGGTGGACCAGAATTTTTACCCAGGCAGTCTCGTTCCAGAGCTCAGGTACTTGACCAGGTAAAGCTCTAGTAAACTGATTAACGCTAACCTGTCTTGAGGGCAGTATATATTAGTGTATACCTGAAGGAATCTTGTGTGCAGCAAGATGAGCAGATTCCCTGAGTGAGAAGAAAGGATTTATTTAGTTAAATTATAATCAGAATTTTCAGCAAAAGTAACACTAAAGGAATCTCTGTGGGATGATTGGAATAAATCCCAAAATATACTTTGGAAAAGAAAGACTTTAATTGTCTTAGTTTAGAAGGGAAATGATTTATCCAAGCCATTACTTGGGAAGACTCTGGTGCATATGATGAAGAAAATCAGTATGAATAAAGTCATGATACTGTAAACGCTTTCTGATGTACCAGTCATAAATCGAAGGACAGACAATATATTAATGAAACTACATATTTCTGTTAAATGAATGGGTTCTTTAATATCGTTAATTTTTTATTCACAGATACGAAGAGGAGCATTTTAAGATGTGCAGTCTCTTTGAAAAAAGGATCAAACTCTTGAACTCAGCATCCTAGATGTGTTTGTAAATAAACTTACAGCATAAACCCTTAATGCCTCTTCTCTGAAATATGGAACATGATAATTGAGCATGTGCTTGTTTTTTTTTTTTTTTTTTTACATGCTCCAATTTGTCTCATCCACCAACCTAATACTGTTTGAATTAAGAGTCTCTTCCATAGCTTTTAACAGTGGAGACTTTGCTTTCTCCAACCAAACTATTCATAAGGGCCACTCACAGGTATGCTGGAAAGGGGGCAGGACTCTGTAGACATGGACAGTACAAATTTACTGGTCCATCCAGAAGATGAGGTTGCTTGGCTGTTGAACTTGTCATTACGTGACATATTGAGATGGAAGAGAACATACATAGATTCACACTGTTATCTTGGACGAATAGACTGTGTTAGATTAGGATTGTTTTTTTTTTTTTTTACCTGCATTGGGTCTTTGTTGCGGCACTCTGGTTTTCTCCAGTTGCGGTGAGTGGGACCTACTCTTTGTTGCAGCATGCGGGCTTTTCATTGTGGTGGCTTCTCTTGCTGCAGAGCGTGGGCTCAGTAGTTGTGGCTCACAGGCCCTATAGCACAGGCTCAGTAGTTGTGGCACACGGGCTTAGTTGCTCCATGGCATGTGGGATCTTCCCAGACCAGGGCTCGAACCCGTGTCCCGTTCATTGGCAAGCAACTTCTTAACTACTGCACCACCAGGGGAGTCCCTGTGCTTACTTTTTATTTGGGTAATATTGCATTATTAGTTTCTTAATTAAATATGTATGTCATTTAGCTTTTTCTTGGTTTCAAATTATGAATTTTAATTTTTGATTCCTGGGTCAGGAATCTGTCGGTAATTCATTATAAAAGAAATGCAAACTTTGTCCTGTATTTTTTGTTTTTAATTTAAAGGCAGCAGAAAAAAGATAACTTTTGGTCTTTTTTTACTTTGAGGGAGTAAATTCATTTTTCTCCATGAGTGATAATTAGTTGATCATTAGGAAAACCAGTAGTGTTAGCAGGTTTAAGTTCAAGAGCTTCCTTTTTTTCCTCTAGACCTGTACCCTAAAACTGAAATTTTTGCCATGATAAATGTGCTACTGACCAATGTTAGTCTTGTTTAGACTGAATGAAAGAACTATTTGAGGGACTTCCCTAGTGGCGCAGTGGTTAAGAATCCGCCTGCCAATGCAGGGGACATGGGTTAGAGCCCTGGTCCAGGAAGATCCCACATGGCGCCGAGCAACTAAGCCATTGTGCCAGAGCTACTGAAACCCACATGCCTAGAGCCCGTGCTCCGCAACAAGAGAATCCACCACAACGAGAAGCCCACGCACTGCAACAAAGAGTAGCCCCTGCTCGCCGCAACTAGAGAAAGCCTGCGAGCGGCAACAAAGACCCAATGCAGCCATAAATAAATTAATAATTTAAAAACAAAAAACTGAAATGGAATGTAATAGCATGTGAGACAATATAGGAGATATGCCCATTCTACTCTGGAGCTTGACTAGTAGAAATGGGTTGCAAGATGGCTCTGATTAGCTGTATCAGTGAATCAAAATTATGAAATGAAATGCTGCTTACCACTTAAAATACAATGACTTAGTTCCAAGGGCTTTATATTAGGGCAGGGGGAAAGTAATTAGCTACTGAATATTTTAATCCCAGTTTGGTCACTAGAATACCTATCTTTAGGCTCTTTAGTAACTGCCTGGCAATTACTTAAATATGGATGCAATTTAGTCTAAATGACTTTGTCCAACTATTCTATGTATTTGTGTGTTGTTTTTTGATTATCCATTGATGAGTCATGTTCTGTGCTTGGAGAGTTTTTTGATACAACATTAATGATTTCTACCTTTTGGAACAGTAGAAGCAAGAGTAAGAGTTCAGGGTTCATATAATGATTTTGAATTCTTCGTTCAAATCTTTGCTAAATTACAAATTTAGCCTTCAGGGTTTTCTTGGAGGAAATGGGAATAGAGCCTTCCTATTTTGAAATTCATTGAGCTATATAAAAACATTTTAAGTCCTGGCAAGTCCTAAATGAAGAATTTTTTTTCCCCGGATTTAAAATATATCAAGAGTCGAAAGTAACAGTATTTTACAGCAGGGTCTAGGTAGAAAATGTCATTTATTAAATTTCTCTCTGAATTGAGTTAAAGTATTTGAGTGGTGTACAGGAATGAGAGAAAAACCTCCCTTTCCCGGGATAGGAATGCGGTTTACCCCATCCCCATAAAAGGCCTTCAACAGGCTGGCTCTTAGTGTGTAAGAATATTGAGTGATAGAGACTAGACAACTTTTTAGTTTTCGTATTGGGGTTCTCCAGAGAAACAACCAACAGCATGTGTCTATAGAGAGATTTATTTTAAGGAATTGGTTCTTGCAATTGTAGGGGGTCTGTCAGATCAACAGTCTATGGGGTAAACTGAAGGTTATAGACCCAGGGAGGAGTTGATATTCCAGTCAGAAGCCATCTGCTAACGGAATTTCCTCTTCCGGAGAAGTCTGTCTTTTTCTGTTAATGCCTTCAACTAATTGGATGTGGCTCACCCACGTTATGGAGAGTAGGTTTTACTGAAACGGTTTAAGTAGTAATCTCGGGAATTCCCTAACAGTCCAGTGGTGAGGACTTCGCAGTTTCACTGCCATGGCCCAGGTTCAACTCCTAGTTGGGGAACTAAGATCCTGCAAGCCGTGCAGTGTGGCCAAAAAAAAAAATGGCAATCTCATCCCAAAAAATATTTTAACAGAAATATCCAGAGTAATATTTGGCCAAATATCTGGACACCATGGCCCAGTCAACTTGATAATGTAAAATTAACCATCACAATTTCATATAAACATGTGACTCCAGTTTAATTTTTTTTCACAATTTCATATAAACATGTGACTCCAGTTTAATTTTTTTTTCACAATTTCATATAAGCATGTGACTCCAGTTTAATTTTTTTTAAGTGTTGGCTTGAGTTTTTAAAACCATCACAGAATATTGATTTTTTTTCAATTTTATGTATATATTTCTCCCCTGCACTGGTTTTTAAAAGTTCAGGCCAACACCTAAAACCACAAGATTCCCATAAAAATCCAGATTCTCTTATAAAAGGTTACACTGGGTGGACCCACTTCATGAAACTACACTAGGCCAAGTGTACCTTATGCAGAGGCTTCCCTGACTCCAGAATACCTGATTAGGGATTTTGGTTGGGGGCTGAAACCCAGGAATCATTTCAAGGAAACCAGAATTATCGTAATTAAGCTTTGGCCACCCTAATGGGAAAAATCAAAACGTCCTACATTTCGCCAGAGAAGCAGTACAAAAGGGGTTAAGAATATGGACTCAGGACTAAGATTTGACTGGATTCAAAGCCAGCCTTGACCGTGTTTCAGCTCAACTAGAGACTATCTCTGCCTCAGTTTCCTTGTGTATCAGAGTAACTATCTTAGGATATTGTGAAGATTAAAACAGAGTGCTTAACTCAAAAACAAGTGAGGTAGAGGAACTAAAACGGACATTGTATAAATTGTTCAAGTTAATCCCAAGGCCATTTGGCAGTTATAGATTGGTATTTTCAATTACTAAGTCTAGCTACAGTTCTAACTAGTCCAGCAAATAACTTCAACCTTAACCATGTCCAAAAATGCCTGGAATCATGGTAGTAAATGCAAGCTGATTATGTAATAAGCAGTCACCATCAGTAAAATTAAAACTCTTTAACATGACAATCATTTCTCTATGGTTTCAGCCTCACCCTGGCCACAGCTCCAGTTTTGTGAACTGCCTCCACATATTAACTTAGCTCAGGTGCCACCTTTTTCTGTAGTTTTCCCTTGCCAATTCCTCCCAAACATAATACACTTAAGTCTCCAACACCCTGTAAACAGCTTTATAGTTAACCTTGGCAAGTACTGTAATCACTGATTTCCCTTCCTATGTCCCATACCAACTTGTAATTTTTCTGAGACCAGGGCAGCTTTTACTTATTCATTTATACTACATGTATAATTTAAGTGATCAGTGAACATTTATTGAATGAATTACTGAATTGAAACCAAGAATAGCAAAATTACCTAAAAGCAAACCCCAGACTTTCTGGTCTGTACACCAAAATGGTGTATGTGTCAGTGTTTTCTGAAGAAAAATGAATTTTTCCCAGGTAACTTTATTAGTTGAGTTCTCCAACCAAATAATAACAGTTGCAGACTCAATGAGATTAAGATTTTCTGCCAAAGTGTAATTTAACTATGTCACTGACCACACTGTTTAGTCCATCTGATGTTCTTTGTAGATAACCTTCCTTGAAAGAAAATGTATATTGATTTACATTCCGACAGTAGCTGTTGGTCCTGTTTGAGACCAACATTTTGAGAAGCACTGGCTTAAAGGGTTAGGGAATATGTTTTACATAACAAAAGATAGAGCTCAAAGAATTTAAGGGCATTCTATCCAAACTCAGCCTATTGTCTGTAAACTATTTCTTTGTCATGAGATGGCTGCTACAGTTCCAGGCATCCCATACAGACTTGACAATATCCAGCAAGAAAAGAATCTGTTCAAGTTATTTTTAAGAATGAAGAAAGATTTCCTAGAAGCCCACTAGCAAACTCCTTCTCCGTTCATTGGACACAAGGGATATAATATACCCATTTCTAAATACAACACTAGCAAGGGAAATGACAGTCACTGCAGTGATTACATTTGAGCAATTAATATTTTCTTCCAAGTCTTAACGTGAAAAAAGTGGAAACTGGAACAAACCAGCATTCTAATAGAACGGGAGAAGAAAGTGGTTATGGGGTGTGTAAAAGACAATGCCTGCTGCAACTATAAAGTATACTGAAAAGATCGACCCCAATGTCAAAATGTAATAAGCCTTTATTTTAGTGTAGCCAGTAAAGGCCATAGCGTAGGTCTTTAGAGTATAATTTAAGATTAAGCTGATTTTAGAAAAGAGGAGAAATAGTGTTAATTCTTTTTTTCTGTCTCAATAGAAAATAATTTCTCTATAGTAAATAATGAAAGCTTTTACATGATTTATACTCTGTCACGTCAAACAATTAAAAAAGTTTCATCCATTACGAAATGATACCTTGTTCTCACAGCTGTTAAAATTTTGTAGACCAGAAGGAACATAGCCATTTTCTTTGTATTACGTTAATACAGTGAAGATTTTTTTAGTATATAATTATAATTTACAGTTAATTTTGGAGAGACTTCTTGAACTCATATTTGAATATGGGTACAAGTTATCTGGGTCTTTCTCTAACCTGGTATAGTAGTCATTAGGGCCTTTCAAGAATATGCCAGTTCTATTTCTGTATGCATGGCAGGATTGAACACTGTCTCCTTTGCTTTGACAAATGAAAATATGAGAAGAATGATGTGTTGACACTTCACGGAAGCTTTAGAAGACTGTACAGTTCACCAAGTTCCCTTACTCCTGCTGCGGGGGTATAGCCTTCATTAGCCTGGGTTCCTGAGGTACTAGTAGTACAGCCCTTTGTCAAATGTATAGAATGAGCAAGAAACTTTCTCATTGTTTTCAGCCTCTGGGGTTTGAGGGTTGTGACTGCGGCAAAGCTTGGCCTACGCTCACTGAAATACTTGGGTATCCCATAAGACCTTGAAAAGGATTACTTCTCTATATCTCTGAATCTTTAATTGTAGAAATCTTTGTCAACTCGATCTTCTAAGGACTCTTCAAAATTTTAAATGAATTGTATCTACAATTACAAAGATGGGTACCATACCACACAAAAGCATGACTTGGTAGTAAGGAAAGATCTCTTTTCAGCACTTCCCATGTGTGTACGAAGGGCCAGATTGATGGAGGTAAATAGCTTTCTACTTTCAAAGTGGTTTTTTAGAGCTGCAGTTTTTAGTAGCTACCTATTGTGCATTTACACCTTGTCTCTCATTTTGATGGATCCCACTTACCCGATGGGCAGCTTTGTAAAAATTAGAAAAATGTGGGCATGCCAGAGCACACTCGCTCCCTTGTCCAGTCACCTTCCTTGTGTATTGTACATTGGAAAACAGTACAACTCAATGTAGCATTCCTGTAGAAAGTCATCTCAAATTTAGGTTTTTCAGCTAAAATTCACCATCCCCTCACAATTTTCAGAGATCTAACAAAAGGCAGATACTACAATAATTGATATTGAATAATTATTCAAAATTTTAATGGGCTCTATATTCTTTAGAATAAGCTTTGTCTTTTTTCTTTGCTGTATTCCAAAACTTACTACAATGCCAGGTAAATATTAGGCTTTCAACAGTTATATTTAGATAGATGGAGGTAGGATGACTATCAATTGGGTTTAATAGCATTTCCTAGTATATGAGAAGCCAGTCTAGGAAATTCTCTTTTGATGCCTAGTAACAGGAGATGATCAGTTAAATATCTATATATTGATAAATTTATCGGACTTACACCTTTAATTTGTTCGAATTAATAATATCAACAAATATTGAATAATATCTTCATCTTTATGTTCTGAGAACTTTGCTCAGTGCAGTTGTATCTATAAACTATGTAGTGTGAAATCTCTTCATGCTCACTACCAAAAGCAATCACACTTTCCTCAGACGGAGTACATAAGTTGAACCATATGAAACTACCAATACTACAGATGGAAATTTTTGATGGTTCAATGGTCACAGTTTCCCATCTCAGCTACTGAACCATGCATAGAGGTCCTTTTCTTCATATATGTACCTATTTGGGAAGCTGTGGATTTTCCCACCATCAGAAATTGATTAAATAGCTTGTATACACTCTGTGTAGCAGAATTGAAACTGTTTAACATGGGTATCAATATTACCAATTAAAGAAAAAGATAATTTAAAATTCTGAAATGCTGCCTTTTCCCTAATAGTCAAAGCTTTGGGGGACACTGCTGTCAATTACAGTACCAACAATAATTTTTGATGCACATAATAGGATGAGTTGACAGCAAGATTCTGGCTCACAGTGTTTACCAGTATGGAAATTAATATGAATTACCTGGGGAAAAAAATTGTTGGAATTTTAGAAAGGAAATTCTAGATATCTCCAAGTTATCACAGAAAAAAAGGGAACTTCCTGCTGTAGACAATGTTTGTGTCCCCCTCAAAATTCGTATGTTGAAACCTGATCCCCAAAGTGACAGTATTTGCAGGTAGGGCATTTGGGATGTGATTAGATCATGATATTGGAGTCCTCATGAATGGAATTGGTGCTCTTAAAAAAGAGACCCCTGTAAAAAATTAATAAAATCCAAAATTAAATAGAGTCGAGAGACCAGAAGGAGGAGCTCGCCCACCCTATGATAATAGCTGAGCCCAACTGGAAGAAGACCTTTCTCTTCCTTCCTTCCTCCTGGCAAGTGCTCTTTGTTTACTATAGCCCTCCCAACATCCTTTTCCTCTCTATAAAAGCACTCTTCTTTCCTTGCCTTGTGGAGACTTGCACGTGGCTCACCATGGTTGTAGACCTTGAATTGCAATTCTTTGCTGATCCTGAATAAACCCATATTTGCTGGAGAAATATCTGGCAGTCTATTTGTTTCAGGTCAGCACCCCTAAGAGTTCCCTAACCACCTTCTGTCATTTGAGAACACAGCAAGAAGACATACCTATACGCCAGGAAGCAGGCCCTCACCAGACACCAGATCTGCCAGCACTTTGATCTTGGACTTCCCAGCCTCCAAAACTGTGAGAAATTTTTTGTTGCTTGTAAGCCACACAATCTGTGATATTCTGTTACAGCAACTCAAACTAAGACATGTCCTAAGTCTAAATTTCCCCACATGCCCTCCAGATAAATTTACTGATCAGTAGAAAATGCAAATTCACCCATAACCTATGCCTTTAATGTAACTGTGATACTGTGATTTATAATTTCTATTTATAAATATATATATGGTCACTCAAAGGACCAAAATATATTTGTCATGTATCTTTGGTCTTTATCCACAGTTCCTGGCTCACATCTCCCAAAACCTTTGCAATTTCCTGAGCCATAAGAGCAATGGGAGCATTTTTGTTATAAAATTTGCTCTCTTGTCCTCAGTACCTGAAAATACCTCCAAGCCATGGAGGTCAAATGGGTGTCTTGTTATTCATAACCGCCCCTTTCCACAACAACTGGGTTTATGTTAATGAATGTGACTTGAAAAACACCTAAGGATGATGACTAGTTGCCAGGGCCAACCAACCTTGAATAGGAGGTTGGAACTTTCAGTCCTACTCCCTGATTTCTGGGGAGGGGAGAGGGAGCTAGAGGGTGAGTCAATCACCAATGGTTGATGAGTTAATGAATCATGCCTGTGTAATGAATCCTCCATAAAAACCCCAAAAGGGGCACAGTTCAGAGAGCTTCCAGGGTGAGGAACCAGAACACTTGCACGTGCCCCAATGCTGGGCTCCAAGATCCAGGAGGACCTCCTTTGTTCTGGACAAAGCCCTAGGTACCTCTTCATCTGGCTGTTGATTGGTATCATTTAATATCCTTTGTAATAAATCTTTAATCTAGCGGTAAATGGGTTCCCTGAATTCTGTGAGCTGCTCTAGCAAATTAATCAAACCCAAGCAGGGGTTTGTGGGAACCACTGATTTACAGCCAGTTGGTCAGAAGCACAGGTAACAGCCTGAGGTTGCAATTGGCACCTGAAGGGGAAGATGGTCTAATGGGACTGAGCCCTTTACCTGTGGAATCTAATGCTATCTCTGGGTAGATAATGTTAGAATTGAGTTGAATTCTCAGACACACTGCTGGTGTTCGAGAAGTGTTTGTGTGGGGAAGCCTACACACACACACACACACACACACACACACACACACACACACACACACACACACACACTGGAATTGGGTTCAGGAACGCAAAATACTAAGAGATAGATTTTAAGTTACCTGTAAGTAGAAAAATAAGCATTTAGACTAGCAAAATCACATATAGAGCCCATACCCAAGGGGAGACTTATGCAGAGATATGGGTAGGGTCAACAGGGTATGAATGAGGGTGGAGGTAGGGCGACAGGGGATGTTGGGATACAGGTAAAATCACTCTCAAAAACCAATTGCACTCAGAGTGGGAAAATACTGAGAATCAGGTTGAGATCTTGCAGATTGGAGCACTGGCTACTGTGACAATGAAAGGAAGGGACTTGAAAATGAGCAGAACCCAAGGCAGGAGTTTCAGAATGGCACCACTTCTAGTAAGTCAAAGTGTCAAGGAGATGCACCCTTGGAGGCTGGCTGGTAAACGAAGAAAAGGAAGCATGAGGGCGAAATTGTTTCCTGTAAAAATGGAGTACAAACTCAGAACACCATGCCCTCTCCCAACAAAGTGCAAATTAAAAAAAAAAAAAAAACCAGTAAGGGCTTTCCTAGTGGCGCAGTGGTTGAGAGTCCACCTGCCGATGCAGGGAACACGGGTTCGTGCCCCGGTCTGGGAAGATCCCACGTGCCGCAGAGCGGCTAGGCCCATGAGCCATGGCCGCTGAGCCTGCGCGTCTGGAGCCTGTGCTCTGAAACGGGAGAGGCCACAACAGTGAGAGGCCCACGTACCGCAAAACAAAAAAAACCCCAAAAAAACCCCTAATATTTCACCACATGAAAGAAGAGAATGCCTTTGAACAAAAAACCTAGTTAGCCTCCTTAAACTCTCACTCTGGTTACATATAATTGTATCACTAGTACAGGAAAATCCTACTTCAAAGTGAATAGCCTATGCCAGATAGAATTCATACAAAGTTACTATAAGAAGAAATCAGAAATTTAGATTCATAGCATTTCATTTAAGCTAATGAAAAGTCTGCTGCCAATAAACCATCCTCGAAGCAGAAGCAGTCTTAACACAATCTAATCTGAATTAAATATTCTTAAACATTTGCAAATAGTGAAGGGAAAAAAGTCACCTTGAATTTAAAATTCAAAAACTTAGAAGTTCTGGCTTGGAGGTATGAAACAATAACTGACCAAACAGGAAAAAAATAAGAAAAAAGACACAATGATCTTTGAAATTATAAGGTGTCTAAGGAAGGATAGATTTCCCTGAAATTTAGTAAAGAAACTGAAGGAAAGGCATAAAACAGCTAAGAAATAAACACAAAACAAAGACATAAAAAGGTAAAATTTACATATAGTGAAATGGGCACAATCTTAATAGCTATTTGGGGAGTTTAGATAAATACATACACCTACATAATGCAAATCTTAACTGTAGAAAGCTCTCTCATACCCCTTCCCAGTCAATCCCTGTTCCTATCTCCCAGAAGCAACAACTCTTTTTACTATTTACCAGATTAGCCTCTTCTAGAACTTCACAGGGTGTATAATTTCTATGTATGAAAGTTTCAGAGCATAAAGATGCTATAGATGTATCTATTAAGTGCTGTTATTTTAGGGAACATGAATATATTACTATCAGTTCTAGCAGTTTCAAAGCATTTTCCAGAGAAAATCTGACCTAAGAAGTTACAGGTGAGGGACTTTCCTGGTGGCACAGTTGTTAAGAATCTGCCTGCCAACACAGGGGACACGGGTTCGCTTCCTGGTCCTGGAAGATCCCACGTGCTGCGGAGCAACTAAGCCCATGTGCCACAACTACAGAGCCTGTGCTCTAGAGCCCGCGAGCCACAACTACTGAGCCCACGTGCCACCACTACTGAAGCCCACCCACCTAGAGCCTGTGCTCCACAACAAGAGAAGCCACTGCAATGAGAACCCTGCGCACCACAACAGAAGAGGAACGCCTGCTCATCACAACTAGAGAAAGCCTGCACACAGCAAAGAAGACCTAACAGCCAAAAATTAAATAAATAAATAAATGAATAAATAAATAAATAAGAATTTACAGATGACATAATACAATTGAAGAACTATGGAATATGGAGTCAGAGCCATGAAGATACTGCTCTCCTACTCTCAGTACATCCCCTACTCAATCTGTGCCTGCTTCAACTTCACCCTCCTCACAAGACTGAACTTCCTACATATTTGCTCCCTGCTCCAGCTGCCGATTGTCCTTATCAAAGGGGTGGTGAGGGGCGTGCTTCTCTGCTGGTTTCCCTGGTAACTAATGAGCCAACCTGATGTCATTCCTGCTATATCTAGCAGTCTCCCATTCCCCCCAGGAGCAAAGATGGCCACTATGTCCTGCCTGCTATCTGCCTCACACAGTGGGGTGTCACTCCAGGACCTTGCTTCGGACGTGTAAGCTCCCCCACCAATTAAGCCACTGATGTCTCCGTCGCTGACTCTGGGCTCTTTCTTTCATCTTAAAGCTCAGCAAGTGCAGGCGTTGTAGGCCTGCGGGGTGCAGCCCAACAGAATATGTATATGAAGTAAAAGAATGAGTAGCATCAGGTGAGGTGAATCAGGAAAATTTTTCCTCGGAAGTAGCTTAAGTAGCATGTAAAGGCAAGAAAGAATTGACAAAGAAAGATTAAAAGAATGATGTATCCTTAAAAGGCATCGGCTGCATCTTTACATTTTTGTGTTCCTAGTACCTAACGTAGTCTTTGGTGAACCGTAAGTACTCAATTGTTTGCGGAAGTGAATCAAACTGAAGAGCATTCCAAGTATACAGAAGAGTGTGAACGTAATTAAGGATTTCAGGAAGTATGAAGAGGGCTTTGGCTTAATTGAGTACTGCAGAATGAGAGTAGATAATATGTGTGGCGAAGAGGAAAGGTCTTGGTGGGGTGGGGGGGTTACAGGTGTGGCTGATTTGGTAACTTAAGATATAGGACTGATGGTGGGTCTCAGCTCTTTACAGTTCTAAGCGTGTGTGTTACAAGAGTAATATTAATTTGCGACTACCTGCCTGATGGCCTAGTAAAAGAGAAACTGGGAAAGAAGAATAACCAGGAAGAAGTAATCTTAGAATGGGAATATGAGGGTTCAATTAGGGTTAGAACATGAAAAGTAGGGGGGTAGAGTATTCAATATGAGATACTTTATAATAAAATACAGGAAAATAATGCTTCCTGTTGTTCCTAATTGTCTTGTTTCCATAATGAACTTATATCTGTGTGCTTTATGAAATTCTTTAGCAATTCTATTATACTGTGTACATGTGCAAAATGCAAAAACTGAGTCTTTACATTGTAAATTGGAAAAGAAATGAGAATAGAAAATTCTTCAAAAGGCCAGCCAATGTGAAAAGTATTTTGACTCCTCTATCTCTGTAGTTAATTAATCCTGGTCTTAAAATCTTAAGGTCTCAACATTGTAAGACCTGTGGTAAAGTCTTTTGATGTCTTGAATCAAAAGACATCACTATCAGTTTCTCTGGCATTATAAAATAACTTTATAGTACAGTTAATCAAGTGACAGTAAGAGGCAGTACTCTACAGAGAGCTCATTTTAATATTTACTAAGATGAATATTGATCTCTAAAGTTGAAGGCAGCTCCATTTGCATATGAACATAGGATGTCAGTATTCCATCAAAGCAGAACTCTAGTACCCTGCCCAAGGAGTTGCTTGACAAAGACATATATTCATTCACTCAATATCTACTTAAGTCCTATGTTTTAAGGTATAACTAGTGGTCTTTAAGAAAAGCACTGAGAAGTAAGATGATATTTCCCACCTTTCAGGAAAGATAGATGCTTACACATATGAATACAAATTAGGATACGATAAGTACTGGAAACAGGCTCAAAAAGGGCTGGGAAGGATAGGGGAGATGGGAACACAGTGTATCTGAGACAGTTTTGTGGAGTTTGGTTGGGCCTTGAAGGATGGGCAGAATTTGAGGTCATAGAGATGTGGAGAAGAGGATGGGTCATACAGATATAGAGCATGTAATATTTACATATATTATAGATAAACACACATACACATATTTATGTATAGAGAGATATACATATACAAATTACACAGATATGTTTATTTATAGGAAATTCTTTAAGCATTCCTCTTCAATGCTCAAGGTAAACATTTCGTTTATTTTACAAGAGGTTTAAAGCAATGCAGAAAGATATTACTTAGGTATAAAGATTAAATCTGAAAATCTGGAATACTAAGCCACTAAGCTCTGGTTGTTATGACAACGTCTTTTGTATAGTTTGTAAGCAGTGATGATAGACTCCAAAAATATCACACTCTTAGAAGGAGTCTTTATTAAGACAAAACTTTGGACCTCTGCGCCCTGGAGTCAAATAATCCTCAATTTGTAAATGTGAAAAACTTCCCAAGCGACAAACTAAAAAACATGTTAAGAGAGTTACAAAAGGCTGAAATTCAGCTGTTAAAATGTAACCTATGAGAAATGAAAATGGTTGTTAATAAAGAATGGAAGAAAGAGTTGGCAGATTTAGAAACAATTTTTGGCCACATTTTATTTTTTTTAATATTTATTGAAAGCTTGTGTTTTTGTTTTTTAAGAAAGGAAGTCATTTAATTAATTAATTAATTTATTTATGGCTGCGTTGGGTCTTCGTTGCTGCGTGGACTTTCTCTAGTTGTGTTGAGCGGAAGCTACTCTTCCTTGCGGTGCACGGAAGGCTGCTCATTGCAGTAGCTTCTCTTGTTGAGGAGCACGGGCTGTAGGCGCACGGGCTTCAGTAATCGTCGCTTGCGGACTCAGTAGTTGCTCCGCGGCATGTGGGATCTTCCCGGACCAGGGCTCGAACCCCTGTCCCCTGCGTTGGCAGGAGGATTCTTAACCACTGAGCCACCAGGGCAGCCCCGCCATATTTGTTTTAATTTAATGTCATAATGGTCATAGAAATATATATCTTCCAGTTACTCTCAAGGATAATTTAGGCAGATACTTTAGTCTTTTTAACCTTTTAATTTCTGTGCATATGTGTGCAAATACACATATATATCTCACAATTATTTCTAAAGAGTGAATAAGAAAATTGATGGGTCTTTGATCTTATGAGTACATTGAGAATCTCCTAGAGAAGGGAGACTATTGTCTGAAACTTAATGAAAGATTGTAATTACACCTAGGATGTGGTAGAGACAGAGTAGTGGGTCATTTCAGGCTGTGTTTCATGAGGGATCTATACCAACATGATGACTGCACGGGTCCAGAAACTAGACATTACGTTTAATCATTCAATTTTGTCATTTTACTTGTGTAGGGTAACCAAAATCACAGAAGACTGAGTTATAAAATGAGAATGACAATTTATTGGTGCAGATGTAATATTCTGCACACACCCTTTCGGGAGGAAAATTTACTGGAGAGATTAAGTTATTATAAAAGTGTGCTTTGCTTGTTAGAGAAAATAAACTTTAAAAACAGAATAATTTTGCTATCAAATTATAAGGTACAGTATACCTGGTTTTAATATTCAAAATCAACTGATGTTTATTGAGAAATAAGTACTGAATTTTGGGATCTTCACACATTATCTGTTGTATGCTTTACCACAGGGCAAGGAGGAATTAATATTTCTTTCTTTTTTTTTTTTTTTTTTTTTTGCGGTACGCGGGCCTCTCACTGTTGTGACCCCTCCCGTTGCGGAGCACAGGCTCCGGACGCGCAGGCTCAGCGGCCATGGCTCACGGGCCTAGCCGCTCCGCAGCATGTGGGATCTTCCCGGACCGGGGCACGAACCCGAGTTCCCTGCATCGGCAGGCGGACTCTCAACCACTGCGCCACCAAGGAAGCCCCCCCCCTTTTTTTTTTTACTACATATCATGTGGTAAACTAAGCTGTTAATGTTAACTGAGATGCAAACATTATTTAGATCTCAGTATATTTTTTCACCTCTTTATGCTATTGCTGATCCTCGTTCACTCACTTGATCTTAAAACTGGCCATTGTTTCTGATTATGTGTGTGTGTATGTGTGTGTGTGCGTGTACTTAGTGTTTCCACAGAGCCTTAATCTCTTCAGGATGTTCTCTTAACAGTAGGCTGAGCAAAGGATTTACTAAAATGCATCTAATAAGGCTATGAATGTCGGTGGCCCAGGGTTTTAGTTCTCAAAGAAAGCAAGCATATTTATGAAGCTAAAAATATAATTCATTGTAATCTTTTATGTACATAGTGACTTTATGTTTATTTCTTTTATAATTGAGAATCTGGGGAGAACTGATGACATTTTATAAATAGGAAAGTTTAGAAATATCTAGGCAAGAATATAGTAGCAGTATTAAACAGCTGAACTTAATCTTCAAAATAACATTATAGCATAGGTACTTATTCATTCATTCATTCATTCATTCATTTAACAAATATTTATTGAGGACCTACTAGATTCAATGTACTGCTCCAGGAGCTTGATATACATCAGTGAACAAAACAGAGTAAAATCCCTGCCTCTGTTAAGTTTACATATTAAAGGGGTAAAGAGAGATAATAAATATGAAGGCTAATAAGCAAATTACATAGTATCTTAGAAGTTGGAGGGCCACGGAAAAAAATAGAACTGGGGCGAAGGGATTGTGGGTAGGGTAGGGAGAGGTAAGTTGTAATTTTAAATAGAGTGGTCAATGTAGGCCTTATTGAGAAGTTAATATTTAAGCAAAAACTTGAGATATCTGGAATAAGAATATTCCTAAGGCAGGAGTTTGTCTTTTGGGTTCAAGGAATAACAAAGATGTCAGAGGGACCAGAGCATAGCAGCGAGAGAGCCTAGTTAAAGGGAGGTCACTGTGGGCTAGGGCAGGTAGAGCCTCCTAAGCCTTTATAAGGACCATGGTCTTTACTCTGAATGAGAAGGTTTAGAGGAGAGGAGTGACACCATTTGACTTTAATTTTCAAAGGTTCACTGTGGCTGCAGCATTGAGAACAGACAGAAGGGGGCAAGATTGGAAGCAGGAGGCAAAGGAGAAGCACATTGCATTGTTCAGACGAAGGATAATGATGGGCACTTGGGGAAATATATTTTGAAGGTAGAGCCAACAGGATTTCTTGACAAGGATTTCCTAGCAAATTACCTCTTAAGGGGTGAGAGAAAGAAAGAAGGTGCTTTTTACATATTAAGAAACTGTGGCTCAGAGAGTACCCAAGTGTGTCCAAGGACATGTACCTATTAAATGACATATGGACATTTAAATTCATGTCTCACTCCTGCCACAGCAGCTCTTAGTCACTACATAGGGTAGGGAAGGAGGTGGAGGGATGCTGAAGAATCACTCATTCCCTCACCTCCAATTTCTTTTGTAAATAACTTCTCTTTTTATGCTTCTACACTCAATGACTGTCACTTATTTCTGTTTTTGTCTTCTAAATTAAAGTTTGACTTCTATTCAGTATTCAGTGCATCAGTTAGCGTTTGAATCTTATCAAGGCTAAGATAAATACTCTTATTTTGAGCTAAACCTATCCTGATAACATAATTATGAGAAAAATAAGTTAAGCCATTGAAAGAGGCTCTGTCAAAAGGCTTACAAGGAAAATAGTTTCTTATTTACTTTCAATTTTTGATATGGAAATTAGTATGTGCTTATCATCCATAAGCATATTGTTTATATGTCAATTAAATTCACAATACATACAAATACTTTAATTATACACTATGAAGAGCTGGAAAATTATAACTATGCATGCTTCAGTTCCCGAAGGTCAAACTAAATTACAGCTGAGGAAAAAACAAACATCATGTGAAATGCTGTAATGATATGCACAATTGATATAAGAAATACAGTCACTATTTATTTACCTCAGTTTTTTGAGGATATGGATTTTATGGGAGAAAAACATTATTTTTATTATTTTCATTGGCATTCTACTCTCAAAGCAGAATATTAGGGCTTTAAAGACAGACCCCTGTAGCTCTGTGTTGATGAGCCAAATTCAAGAAGGAAAGACTCAAGTCAAGGATATGCTCATGGAGCTTTATGTTGTGTTCTGCTAGGTTTTCTATGTACAAAAAGAGGAATCTTTTGCACCAAAGATTTACATTCAATGAAACCCTGATTCCTCAAAAGGACCTCACCCTCATATCTCCCTTGAAATCTGGATTAGAATTTACATTTAGAAAGATTTTATAGCTGATATTTATATCTCTGTTTAATTTCACTTAATGATGTAATAATATAACCTCAGTTTGAGAGCTTTACTTTAGCCTTTAAAGGAAAAAAAATTGAACTTTCTCTTGGTCCTTTAGATACCAAGTCCAATCTAGAGTCAGTTTGAATGACAACTGCTGGAGGTCATCACTAGAGAAAAGTATAATGAAGGTGACAGCAGAAGCCTAGCCTGGGGAGATGTTTGTCCCCTGAAGGCACATTCTAGGCCAGGTCCATGTAGTTAAGTTACTTTAAGTTGTCATACTAAGATTGTGTCAGACTTCAAGGAGTCAGAGTCTCCAGCCTCTTCTAGAGATTGTGGCTTTTTCACAATTTATCCAAGGAAGTTCCTTTTCTTCACTAGAGACTTACTACTGCTTTGAGCCTCCCTCACATTTGAACATGTCAGACACTTGTTAGAAATATTTGAATTGATATATAGACACATTTGGATAAAAAGGCCTCCAAAATCATTGTAATGCTTTTGGATGAATACAATACCAAACCCTTGGCCTGACATGCTTAGCCCTCAAAAAGGTATATGCAGGCTACATTTTCAGTCTCATGTTTTCTATTTTCTTTTAAGGATTGTAAGGTTGGATCTTAACAAACGGCACCGCGAAACAGAGGAAAGCTTCAAGTGAGCTTTATTAGGGAGCGCTCCCAGGTGAGGTTCACTGGTCCGAGAGAAAGGGGCCAGAGAAGTCGCACCTGGGCGAGGGTTGGGCAAGATTTTATAGGGGAAGAAGGGAAAGGGGTGTAGTGAATCTGGGAGGATGCAGGGTATTCCTTATTTGGTGGTCTTTTCGGGTATCCTGGGGGACCTTTGGTCCCGCCCCTCGAAAGGCAGGAAGGCTGGGCTGGGTTCAAAGTCCCCAGGTCAGTTCCTGGAACTGGGTGGTCCAGAATGTCTCCAGGGCAGTTTCTGGAACTGGGTGGTCCGGAGAATTTCGGTCTGATGCAACCTGTGAATCTGATTGTGTTCCCCTGCCTCGGGGCCAGTTGGCTTTACAAGGATACTTTTCTTTAGCCAGATTAGTCTGACCCTTAACACTTTTATTATTCAGGTGAGGCCAGACCGTCATAAATGTGGGGAAGTAAAATTTCCATGGATTTCTCAATGCTCCTGCTCTACCCTCTTAGGCCACAGAAATTTATATGCTATAAAGTTAGAGAATGTTTGTTTTCACTCCTCTTATAATGTAAAAAGCATATTCTCATACCATGAAAATTAGTTCTGTTGTCACTTGCCTACAATTAATTTCTTTGATTTGAAAGGATAGAGCTCTTATCTTTCAAAAAGACCAACAGGTTAGAGCCTGGACTATGTCCCTAGGTTAAGTCCCAAGGTACTTGGAAGACTGGAGGGTTATCTCAGTAGGGATTTACATGTCAAAAAAGGATAAAGATCCAGAAGTTGAAGACCTCTCTAGGTAGATGGGTTTAATGGATAAAGAAGATGAGGCACATATATCCAATGGAATATTACTCAGCCATAAAAAGAAATGAAATTGAGTTATTTGTAGTGAGGTGGATGGACCTAGAGTCTGTCATACAGAGTGAAGTAAGTCAGAAAGAGAAAAACAATTACCGTATGCTAACACATATATATGGAATCAAAAAAAAAAAAAACAGGTTATGAAAAACCTAGGGGTAAGACGGGAATAAAGTCACAGACCTACTAGAGAATGGACTTGAGGATACGGGGAGGGGGAAGGGTAAGCTGTGACAAAGTGAGAGAGTGGCATGGACATATATACACTACCAAACGTAAAATAGATAGCTAGTGGGAAGCAGCTGCGTAGCACAGGGAGATCAGCTCGGTGCTTTGTGACCACCTAGAGCGGGGGATAGGGAGGGTGGGAGGGAAGGAGATGCAAGATGGAGGAGATATGGGAACATATGTATATGTGTAACTGATTCACTTTGTTATAAAGCAGAAACTAACACACCATTGTAAAGCAATTAAACTCCAATAAAGATGTAAAAAAAAAAAAAGAAAAAAGAAAAGCTGAGATCTGGCTCCTGGAGAGATTTTATTTACAAAAGGGAAGGGGGACAGCTGCTTTCTTCCTTTATATAAGCAGAGAAAAAGCATTTTTCTTCATCTCTCTTATAGGCATTTGTCCACTCACATAGGACAACTGACATGGCTTCCATTGTTCCACTAAGACTAGGGTGAATGGGGCCCAATGCATTTATTATTTACTGTGAGAAATTTACTGAGAAATCTATCTCTGACCCAGAATACCTTGTGCACGCATTCCAGATACAGTGAATAAAAAGGGACATTGAAAATGTAACAATATGAAATAAAGTAACCCTCAAATCAAATAGTTTAACAAAACAAAAAATTCCTTTCTCAGGATGATTATTCATTAGGCTGGGTGGGAGAGGTCCGCTTCTTGTTCAGTGACCCAGGATGACAAAGCTTCTGCCCTCTCATGGCACCATCACCACAATAAAGTTCTAGGGCTTGCTGTGGCAGGGAACAAGAATGCAAGGGAAGTGGTTTGGAAGACACAAGCTGCTAGGCTTCTACCGAAAGAGTTATAGCACTTCTGCTCAAACATCATTGGCTAGAACTAGTTACATGGCCCTGTTTAACTACAAGGAAGCTGGGAAATGTTGGGGAGGATGTGAAAATTAATGCATTGTAAATATCTACACTGTATCTTGGCTTCTGTTCTGATTGTTCCACAGGCTTTTGGCAAAGAGGAAAATAGAGTATTAATCTAAGCAAAGGCTAATCCAAGAGCTTTAATTCTTCCCTTGATGAAACTCTCCAACTTCTCTACCATCAACACCGTAACATATGACAAACTTTTCATTTCCTGTCAAGTCCTGCTCACCCTTTTGGAATACTGACAGTTGCCAAAGTTCTTGCTGAAGGACTGCCATTGACTCCTAATGCAAGAAAAATGTTAGGGAGCATGAATTTCAAGGATGGATTAATTTTTGTTCCTACCATATTTCTCTATTATATTGCTGCCCATTTTTTTTGTCAACTGATCAATACATAGCTTTGTTTTATGTGTGTTTCTGTTTAAAGATTATTTTATTTAATATGTATTATTGGTTCATTAATACTGAGCTCAAGACCAACAGCACTATAAATCATGCTAAACAAAGCTCACCTAACACATGTATTTTTTCCTGTGAGGTTCAGCACAGCCTTCCTGTGCTCAGGAACAGACAGTACTTGAGGGCTGTGTTAAGCAAAATCATCAACAAAAAGCACAAAAATGCCAGATACGTGGCACTAAATAGATCTCCCCAAAGGACACTTTTTTACAGCGTGATATTTGAAACAAGGCAGAGTGTTACCTTGTTCCTTAGCTGGGAATGTGCCCATCCTGCAATTTAAAAGTTTTGACACTTTGTACATGTCTATAAATGATGTGAAAATGCCAGGAGTATTGATTTTCAGGTTCCAAATACATTTTTAAGAGTAGGCAAAATTTAAAGTACAGAATCCAGAAATATTGAGAATTGGCTCTGTTTACAAAGACACTGAAAATGAAATAAACACCACATTGCTGGGTATAGGCAACCATACTTTGCCCTTTCTCTGGAGTTATTGAGAAAGAGATAAGAGAAAACTTGTTTTCTCTTTAGAACTCCTTTTTTGGATTATTTCAGAAGAGTTTCTAAATCACAAAGAAAGTGAGTCTTCCTACTTATTTTACCTTCCTTTGACTTCAAACTGTGATATTCAGTTTTCCTTTTTATTAGAGTCATATAACACTTAGTTCTTAATGAATTCATACTCTAAAACTTAAATCTGCTAATCATGTTGAAGATCTGTCTCACACACAAGCTATTAAAAAACAATTCTGAGTGTGTACATATGCAATGTGTTCACTGAGGGCAAGAATTATGTCTTTGTGTCTACCACTTCATTCTCACCACCTTATATATCACTTACTACAGATCAGCTGTTGAACAAAAATATGAGAAAACACAAGAACTCAATGTGTAAATGAGATGGAGAGAGGGCAGAGAGCAGAAGCAAGAAGAACTAAAATCTTGCAGCCTGTGGAACAAAAAACATATTCACAGAAAGATAGACAAGATGAAAAGGCAGAGGGCTATGTGTCAGATGAAGGAACAAGATAAAACACCAGAAAAACAACTAAATGAAGTGGAGATAGGCAACCTTCCAGAAAAAGAATTCAGAATAATGATAGTGAAGATGATCCAGGACCTTGGAAAAAGAATGGAGACAAAGATGGAGAAGATGCAAGAAATGTTTAACAAAGACCTAGAAGAATTAAAGAACAAAAAAAGAGAGCTGAACAATACAATAACTGAAATAAAAAATACACTAGAAGGAATAGCAGAATAACTGAGGCAGGAGAACAGATAAGTGACCTGGAAGACAGAATGGTGGAATTCACTGCTGCAGAACAGAATAAAGAAAAAAGAATGAAAAGAAATGAAGACAGCCTAAGAGACCTCTGGGACAACATTAAATGCAACAACATTCACATTATAAGGGTCTCAGAAGGAGAAGAGAGAGAGAAAGGATCCGAGAATATACTTGAAGAGATTATAGTTGAAAATTTCCCTAACATGGGAAAGGAAATAGCAACCCAAGTCCAGGAAGCACAGAGAATCCCAGGCAGGATAAACCCAAGAAACACACCAAGACACATAGTAATCAAACTGACAAAAATTAAAGACAAAGAAAAATTATTGAAAGCAGCAAAGGAAAAATGACAAATAATATACAAGGGAACTCCCATAAGGTTAACAGCTGATTTCTCAGCAGAAACTCTACAAGCCAGAAGGGAGTGTCATGATATACTTAAAGTGATGGAAGGGAAAAACCTACAACCAAGATTACTCTAGCCAGCAAGGATCTCATTCAGATTAGATGGAGAAATCAAAAGCTTTACAGACAAGTAAAAGCTAAGAGAATTCAGCACCACCAAACCAGCTCTACAACAAATGCTAAAGGAACTTCTCTAAGTGAGAAACACAAGAGAAGAAAAGGACCTACAAAAACAAACCCAAAACCATTAAGAAAATGCTAATAGGAACATACATATCAATAATTACCTTAAACATGAATGGATTAAATGCTCCAACCAAAAGACACAGGCTTGCTGAATGGATACAAAAACAAGACTGACATATGTGCTGCCTATAAGAGACCCACTTCAGACCTATGGACCCATACAGACTGAAAGTGAGGGGATGGAAAAAGATATTCCATGCAAATGGAAATCAAAAGAAAGCTGGAGTAGCAATACTCATATCAGACAAAATAACTTTAAAATAAAGACTGTTACAAGAGACAAGGAAGGACACTACATAATGAACAAGGGATCAATCCAAGAAGAAGATATAACAATTATAAATATATATGCAGCCAACATAGGAGCACCTTAATACATAAGGCAACTGCTAACAGCTCTAAAAGAGGAAATCGACAGTAACACAATAATAGTGGGGGACTTTAACACCTTACTTACACCAATGGACAGATCATCCAAACATAAAATTAATAAGGAGAGACAAGTTTTAAATGATACAATAGACCAGATAGATTTAACTGATATTTATAGGTCTTTCCATCCAAAAACAACAGATTACACTTTCTTCTCAAGTGCACATGGAACATTCTCCAGGATAGATCACGTTTTCAGTCACAAAACAAGCCTCAGTAAATTTAAGAAAATTGAAATCATATCAAGCATCTTTTCTGACCACACCGCTATGAGATTAGAAATCAATTACAGGGAAAAAAACGTAGAAAGCACAAACACATGGAGGCTAAACAATACGTTACTAAATAACCAATAGATCACTTAAGAAATCAAAGATGAAATCAAAAAATACCTAGAGACAAATGACAATGAAAACACAATGATCAAAAACCTATGAGATGCAGTAAAAGCAGTTCTAAGAGGGAAGTTTATAGCTATACAAGCCTACCTCAAGACACAAGAAAAATCTCAAATAAACAATCGTTCCTTACACCTACAGGAACTAGAGAAAGAAGAAGGGTAGCAGAAGGAAATAAATCATAAAGATCAGAGCAGAAAAAAATAAAACATGAAAAAATGAAACAAAGAAAACCATTGCAAAGATCAATAAAACTAAAGCTGGTTCTTTGAGAACATAAACAAAATCGATAAACCATTAGCCAGACTCATCAAGAAAAGGAGGGAGAGGACTCAAATCAATAAAATTAGAAATGAAAAAGAAGTTAAAATAGACACTGCTGAAATACAAAGCAGCATAAGACATTACTACAAGCAACTCTATGTCAATAAAATGGACAACCTGGAAGAAATGGACAAATTCTTAGAAAGGTATAACCTTCTAAGACTGAACCAGGAAGAAATAGAAAATATTAACAGACCTATCACAAGTAATGAAATTGAAACAGTGATTAAAAATCTTCCAACAAACAAAAGTCCAGGACCAGATGGCTTCACAGGTGAATTTGATCAAACAATTAGAGAAGAGCTAACACCCATCCTTCTCAAACTCCTCCAAAAAATTGTAGAAGGAACAGTCCCAAACTCATTCTATGAGGCCACCGTCACCCTGATACCAAAACCAGACAAAGATACTACAAAAAAAGAAAATTACAAATATCACTGATGAATATAGTTGCAAAAATCCTCAACCAAGTACTAGTAAACAGAATCCAACAACACATTAAAAGGATCATGCACCATAATCAAGTGGGATTTATCCCAGGAAGGCATGAATTCTTCACTATTTGCAAATCAATCGATGTGATACACCATATTAACAAACTGAAGAATAAAAACCATATGATCATCTCAATAGACACAGAAAAAGCTTTTGACAAGATTCAACACCAATTTATGATCAAAATTCTCCAGAAAGTGGGCATAGAGGGAACCTACCTCAACATAATAAAGGCCATATATGACAAACCTACAACAAACGTCATTCTCTTTGGTGAAAAACTGAAAGCATTTCCTCTAAGATCAGGAACAAGACAAGGATGTCCACTCTCACCACTATTATTCAACACAGTTTTGGAAGTCCTAGTCACGGCAATCAGAGAAGAAAAAGAAATAAATGGAATACAAATTGGAAAAGAAGTATATCTGTCACTGTTTGCAGATGACATGATACTATTTAGAGAATCCTAAAGATGTCACCAGAGAACTACTAGAGCTAATCAATGAATTTGGTAAAGTAGCAGGATACAAAGTTAATGCACAGAAATCTCTTAAAATCCTATACACTAAAGATGAAAAATCTGAAAGAGAAATTAAGGAAACACTCTTATTTACCACTGCAACAAAAAGAATAAAATACCTAGGAATAAACCTACCTAGGGAGACAAAAGACCTGTATGCAGAAAACCATAAGACACTGCTGAAAAAATTAAAGATGATACCAACAGATAGAGAGATATACCATGTTCTTGTATTAGAAAAATCAATATTGTGAAAATGACCATACTACCCAAAACAATCTACAGATTCAATTCTATCCCTATCAAATTACAAATGGCATTTTTACAGAACTAGAAAAAAAAAATCTTAAAATTTGTATGGAGACACAAAAGACCCCGAGTAGCCAAAGCAGTCTTGAGAAAAAAAATGGAGCTGGAGGAATCAGACTGCCTTACTTCAGACTATATTACAAAGCTACAATAATCAAAACAATATGGTACTGACACAAAAACAGACATATAGATCAATGGAAAAGGATAGAAAGCCCAGAGATAAACCCATGCACCTATGTTCAACTAATCAATGACAAAGGAGGCAAGGATATACAATGGAGAATAGACAGCCTCTTCAATAAGTGATGCTGGGAAAACTGGACAGCTACATGTAAAAGAATGAAATTAGAACACTCCCTAACACCATACATAAAAGTAAACTCAAAATGGATTAGAGACCTAAATGTAAGACTGGACTCTGTAAAACTCTTAGAGGAAGACATAGGAAGAACACTGTTTGACATAAATCACAGCAAGATCTTTTTTTGATCCACCTCCTAGAGTAATGGAAATAAAAACAAAAATAAACAAATGGGACCTAATGAAACTTAAAACCTTTTGCACAGCAAAGGAAACCAGACAACCCTCAGAATCGGAGAAAATATTTGCATGAAAAGACAACCTTCAGAATGGGAGAAAATATTTGCAAATGAATCAACAGACAAAGAATTAATCTCCAAAATATATAAACAGCTCATGCAGCTCAATATTAAAAAAACAAACAACCCAATCCAAAAATGAGCAGAAGATCTAAATAGACATTTCTCCAAAGAAGACATACAGATGGTCAATAAGCACATGAAAAGCTGCTCAACATCACTAATTATTAGAGAAATGCGAATCAGAACTACAATTAGGTATCACCTCACACCAGTTAGAATGGGAATCATCAGAAAATCTACAAACAACAAATGCTGGAGAGGGTGTGGAGAAAAGGGAACCCTCTTGCACTGTTGGTGGGAGAGCAGTGCAAGATATGCTGAACTGGTACAGCCACTAGAGAACAGTATGGAAGTTCCTTAAAAAACTAAAAATAGAACTACCATACACCCCAGCAATCCCACTACTGTGCATATACCCTGAGAAAACCGTAATTCAAAAAGTGTCATGTACCACAATGATCATTGCAGCCTTATTCACAATACCCAGGTCCTTGAAGCAACCTAAGTGTCCATCGACAGGTAAATGGATAAAGAAGAGGTGGTATATATATACACAATGGAATATTACTCAGCCATAAAAAAGAACGAAATTGGGTCATTTGTAGAGACATGGATGGACCTAGAGACTGTCATACCGAGTGAAGTAAGTCAGAAAGAGAAAAACAAATATCGCATGTTAACGCATATATGTGGAACCTAGAAAAATGGTACAGATAATTCGGTTTGCAGGGCAGAAATTGAGACACAGATGTAGAGAACAAATGTATGGACACCAAGGGGGAAAGCCATGGGGGTGTGGGGTTGATGGTGTGATGAATTGGGCGATTGGGATTGACATGTATACACTAATGTGTATAAAACGGATGACTAATAAGAACCTGCTGTATAAAAAAATAAATAAAATAAAATTCAAAAATTGAAAAAAAAGTAAATAAAATAAAATAAAGAACAACCCAAAACCCTGCAAAGGGAGCACATAAAAAATAATAATAAATAAAATAAATGAGATGCAAACAATTAAATATGGAAAGCTGTCACATGAGGCCTTTTTTCATCAAAGAGAAGAAAATCCTCCAAGGTGGTGGTAGTTTCTTGCCATTTTTAAACTATTCTTATTGCTGTCCTCAACATCGTTGTATAGGAAAAAGTCTGAGTGTGGGCCTCAGCTAGACTTTTTTTGGTGTGGCAAATCATATTATCTGAACTTCTACACTATAATCCATGCCACATTCTTACAATATAATATTGACCCTCCTCCATCAAAGAGTGCCATCTACGTTCCTTTCCCCTTGAACCTGAGCAGAAATTTTTAAACTGACTCCATCAATAAATCTGGTAGAAGGCAAGGTCATAAAAGGTGATAAGATTCTGTCTGGATCTCTCTTTCTTGGGACACACAACTTGGGAGTTCTGGGACAATACGTAAGAAGCCTGCCACCCTGAAGCTGCCATGCTGTAGAGATCATGTGGATAGACTACAGAGAGCTGGAGAAAGATGCCCAAGGCCCCAGCTGTTTTAGTGCCCAGATGTCTGAGTCTTCCCAGATCAAATACATGACATGTGAGTAAAGAAAGCTGAGACAGAACTGCACAGCTGAGCTTCTTCTGAAATCCTGACCCATGAAAATCATGAGATAAATGATTATTGTTTTTTGTTTTTTTTTTTTTTTTGCGGTACGCGGGCCTCTCACTGCTGTGGCCCCTCCCGCTGCGGAGCACAGGCTCCGGGTGCGCAGGCTCAGCGGCCATGGCTACGGGCCCAGCCGCTCCGCGGCATGTGGGATCTTCCCGGACCGGGGCACGAACCCGTGTCCCCTGCATTGGCAGGCGGACTCTCAACCACTGTGCCACCAGGGAAGCCCCGATTATTGTTATTTTGAGCCACTAAATTTGGGGGTAATTTTGTACACACAGTCATTGTGATTGAAACTGCTTGGAAGGGCAAAAGGAACAACTGCCAAACCTCTAAGAGCTGGGGCACCTATAGATTTTACTGATTGAAAGTTGCAATGCATTACCATTATTGATTCTCTGAAAATCCAGACTTTTGCACTCACTTTTCAAGTGGTGTCTTTTAGGCATTATCTTAAAATTTCAGTACCGTGTGTGTGTGTGAGTGTGTATGTGTGTGTGTGTGTGTATGTGTGGTGTGTGTGGTGTGTGTGTGTGTTTCTAAACCTGGGACAAATTTCAAATATGTATCTTTCTAAGAGTATAAATTTTAGGGTACAGAAGGGCATGATATCCACAAGTTATAATGAAATGTTTTATGCCTTGATTGAAATTAGGGTTGTCTCTTTACTTTCTCAAGTATTTCAAAGAAGTCCATTTTTGCTTCTTTGCAATGGAATGGACTTTGATGGAAAAATTACCTTTTGATTAAAAAAAATAGTTCAAATTAATAGTTCTTTCTATTTTGCATCAAACGGATATGTTTTGTGTTCTATGCAAGTCTTCTCAGCCCACATACTCCATCAACACTTTTTTTTTTTTTAAGTTGTTTCTCATGTGTTATTATTTGAGAGTGGGTTGGTAGACATTCAATTTAATACAGTTTCTTAACTCCAAAAATAATTTCTTTTCAAACTAAAAGAACATACTGCTTGTGCTGCTTTTAAGTTTGTTATATCAAGATATGCCTCTTAAATCCATATTTCAAAAGTTTATATATTAACATCTTTATTAGAGTATAATTGCTTTACAATGGTGTGTTAGTTTCTGATTTATAACAAAGTGAATCAGCTATACATATACATATGTTCCCATATCTCGTCCCTCTTGCGTCTCCCTCCCACCCTCCCTATCGCACCCCTCTAGGTGGCCACAAAGCACTGAGCTGATCTCCCTGTGCTATGTAGCTGCTTCCCACTAGCTATCTATTACAAATTTGGTAGTGTATATATGTCCATGCACTCTCTCACTTCGTCTCAGCTTCCCCTTCCCCTCCCCATGTCCTCAAGTCCATTCTCTAAGTCTGTATCTTTATTCCTGTCTTGCCCCTAGGTTTTACAGAACCATTTGTTTTTCTTTTTTAGATTCCATATACATGTGTTAGCATACGATATTTGTTTTTCTCTTTCTGACTTACTTCACTCTGTATTATCTCCAGCTAATTCTTTCACTAATTTCTTTCTGACCCTGAAAGGAAAAACAAGCAAACAAACATGAAGACTAAGGGACAAAAGATTGAGAGTTTAATGGAACAATCTTTGCCACCAAGCAAGGAATTCAGTTCAGCACTGAGTCTGGGCTCCAAGTTGCAGAGGAAGAGTCATAGCTAAGTCTTTTAAAGGTAAACTATCTCTGCCTCATTTTAGGAAAACAATGTCTCCAAGAGCTGCAGACTAGATGCCAATAACTGAATGTGTCAATTAGGTAAATGCTGGGTTGATGGGAAGGTGGCTTCTGCTTCAAAGGTGTAGCACCCACCTAAGGACTGTGGTGTCCAGCTGCCTCTGCTGCATGTGTGAGGTGACCATTTCAGGATTATGATTCTAGTCAGAGCTGCACCACTGACAGCAAGTGAGGTGCCAGGTAATGGTTGATCAGCTGTCTTAGATGTTGGTTACTGTGGTGTAGAAGATCAATACGTGGTCCAACATATTTTCCTGTTAGTGTTCACATGAGGGCCATCCTTGGACCTAATTTTAGCAACTATTGGTAAAGGCTTTTGTCATTACCACACATCTCTCTCTGCTGGCTGATCTGTCTGTCCTAGAGAGTTAAATCCTGTTGGTAAGCCAATAATTAAATATGTTAGTCATCACTTGGGTAAAAGGTTGGAAATAGCTAAAGCTGGATCTGATACTTTGGCAGTTAAAGTAGAGCTGCATCAAAGGAGAATTTAACTAAAAAAATAAAAACAAAAACTTTGGCCTGACTGCCAGGCTCACTCTGATCAATCTTGTCTTTTCTTTTTTCAGGAAAATAAAATAATTTAGTTCTTAGCTTCTGAATTTCCAGAACCTAGCTTCTGGATATTTAAGAGTAATTTAAGGAATTCTTCGAAGAGATGTTATTATCCTAAGAGTAATTTTCCTGTTACCTGCTAGAGGCAACTGACAGTTTTCAGTTCTACCATGCTATTTTGAGAGTACTTTCCTTGGTATGAATTCTCAAAAACTTTTCTATTCCTCCTTTCAAGGAAATGCTTTCATATTAATTAATGTTCAATGGTAATATTAATTGGGTTTCCCTTTAGGGAATTACAAGAAAAGCTTAGACATTTTTATACCTAGAGAATTGCAGAAGGGCCTGTAAGAATAAATACAGAAAAAATAATTCAAAAAGTAGATCAATTAGAAACTGGGAAAGTAAGAGTTATCAAAAAAAGATTAGAAAATGTAACAAAAAAGGTCAAGAGGGGAAGAGAGCTAAGAATTGGTGGTCTCTAAATAGGACCAACAATATTTCCTTACATTTCATCACTTTCTTTCCACTTAGATCTGAAGGGATTCTGCATTCTGATCGGGATTAAAACCAGAGTTAAATCTGGAGAACAAAGCAGACTCAGAGAAGTAGTTTAGGTGGCTAAGGAAAGGAAATGAAGGACCAGTGGTATATAGAATTATGTGGCAGATTTCTAAATATTAGAACTTATTATTCCAAAATGAGAAACATTTGGTAAAATCAGAGTACAGTGTGTATAAATTAGAGCTAAGCATCTTTTTTAATGTGAACTGCTTGATTCTATTCTTTGCCTATTTTAAGTTGGGATGCGCATTATTATTTATTGATTGATTTATAAGGACTTTTGTCTATTAAGGAATAAGTCTGTTGTCTCTCATACCATTTATGTAAAGCAGACTAAAATACTTATCTTAGAATCCTAATGAGAAGGAGGAAATAAGGGTGAAATACTAGATTCTATTATAAAAGAGAAAGAACTTATTGTTAACAATAGAAGCTTACGTTTCCAGTTTCTACCATGTTCTGTTTTCTTCAGTTAGGAATAAAATTTCAACCAACCTTTCCCCTGTAAATCTGTTATCTTTGGAATTAAAACAATTAATTAAATGGATTTAAAATTAAAGAAAACTTTGCTCTTAATTGGAAATCAATTTACTTTGGATAGATCAGAAACTAAATGGTAATGGGACACAATCAAAGTAAATTTAGATGATAAAACTTGTGCCTTCCCTTTCAATCTGATAAAGAACAACATTAGGTGAAGATATGCCTGGAAAATACTGCATGGTTATAAAGCACAACAACGAAGCCTTAAATTAAGCTACAACTAAAACCATGTATTTTCAGAGGCACACTTCTTAGCTTCTCTCCCCATCTGTATCACTTCATTAAATCAGCACAAAGAACTTAAAAATACCATGGCAAGTAATTTAATAAGAATAACCCAATGTACCTAATCCAGTTTTTCTGCAGCTAGATAATAAAAAGGTGAATGTGAGAGCGTTCAAGATTTTATCCAGTCTCATGATTTTTTTTTTTTTTTTTTTGTGGTACACGGGCCTCTCACTGTTGTGGCCTCTCCCGTGCGGAGCACAGGCTCCGGACACGCAGGCTCAGCGGCCATGGCTCACGGGCCCAGCCGCTCCGCGGCATGTGGGATCTTCCCGGGCCGGGGCACGAACCCATGTCCCCTGCATCGGCAGGCGGACTCTCAACCACTGCGCCACCAGGGAAGCCCCAGTCTCATGATTTTAAGCACCATCTATAAGCTGAGGTCTCCCAAATCTCCATTTCAACCTTGACATCTCCACTGAAATCGAGCCACATATACAACTGAATTGTTGCAAATTAGAGCCAAGCCTATATATTAAGCTATCTCTGCAGATAAAACCATGCATTTGATCAGATCAATAACTAGGCAACTTTACTTCTCCTTTTTCCTCACACCCACCTCCAATCCATTGGCAAGTCTTGTTTTTGCTCTCTCCTGAACATATATTTAGGTCTGATTATTTCTCACCATGGTCTCACTGCTGAAGAACTTGTCTGTAACGTCATCCTCACACTTTTGCTTTCTTGCTTCCACTCTTGTTTCTCTGCAGTCTATTCCCCATGTAGCACCACAGGTGGTTGTCTTAAAGCTTAAATCAGAGCATATTATTTTCCAGAATCAAACTCTTCAATGGCTTCCTTTTATCAACAGTCTTAAACTCAAACCCAAACTCTTTACCATCGACTCACCTCCCCACTGTCATTTCCTATCACTACCATAGCCCACACAGTGACTTTTCTCCTGCTTTGGGGCTTTTGCATTTTATGTTCTCTCTGCCTAGCACACTCCCACATTATCATATGCCTAGTTTCAGCTTAACCGTCACCTCCTCACTCCTAGTCACCTTTTTGGCTTTATTATCTACATTTATCATTATCTGAAATTATATTACTAATTTACAATTTCATTGTCTGTTTCTCCCTAAGAGAAAGAAATCTGCAAGGGTCCATAATGATCATGTGGTTCAACTTCCTTTTATTGTGTAAGGAGAAACTGAGGCCCACAGAAGCTAGATGTTTTGCCAATATAAATCTGACTAGTTAGAGTGGAATCCAGAAAGAAAAAGGAATTCTCCTAAGACAACAATAGAGCAAAATTCTTCCTGCTCTATTCCCCTATGTAACATTCCTCAACATTTGTTTAATCCAATTATTCCTCCTTTATCAAGATATCCAGTGGAGGAGAGAGAGTTCCACCTTCTCACCACAGACCTGCGGTTTTACCTACCACAGCTCTATAACAAAGGTATATCATTCTTAAGCACTTGATAGAGTATTTATATAACTATCCATTTCTAGAGCCATTAAGAGAACTAAGATGCTTTATCCAATAACTTTTGTTTATATGGTGACACCAGACAACTATAGAGCTTTGTTTTGTTTTATTTTGTCTTGTTTTTTAATTTTCAGTGTTTCCTCCTACTCCAATTCCACCTCATGGAGTAGGGAATGGTGGGAAGCTCTCAGTTAGAGCTTGCTATAGTTTTAATTACTTGGTAAGTTATTGTAACTTGAATTCAAAGATATTGTGATATGTGGTGTCTCCTTAACTTTATTATTCAAAAACACTTTTAGTGTGAACTTCTACTTTTGAAAATCAAAAATGTATAAAGTACTTATTTGCTTTATGAAACACAGGAGACAGAACACTGATCAGTCTTTGCTGAAGAAGGGTCTGGCAGTGCCCTTGGTCTATCATTATGAACATGAGTCCTCACGTGCAGCAGGACAACGTAAGACAAAGAAATAGTAAGCCGAGAAGTGTCAGACATGTGGCCTTGTGTATATTTCCTTTCTGAAAATTATTTACAGGAGTTCAGTTGCTAAAATTAGCTTGTTTTGTTATGACATTGGTGTTTCTCCTTAGAGAGGTGAAAAACAAATCTGGATATTGGAGGACTTTGATCAGCTGATTTCAAAATAGTGAGTCCTTTGTTATTACTGGAGGAATTTTGGGAACAAATATTGTAGTTCATATAAATTATTCATTTAGCAAGAATGCATTAGTCAAGGCATGATCAGCATTGTATTAGCTTGTGTGTGATGTGCATAAAGGAAGCAAAAAGCGTGGTTCCTGTCTAAGTTTCATGGTCAGCCTTGCCATGCATTTTGACTCTCATGCCTTTATCTAGGCCAGTAACGTCTGGGTAACACCAGGCTGATGTCAGCTCAGTAGCCGTATTAACATGATTATTCCATTAAACATGGAAAGAATGTAGCTAATTTTTCAGAATTACCACAAAGACCTGTTAAATTTAATTGAACATATACTTATGAAGCTTTACAGTGTACAAAATACTGTGCCATGTTTTGTGAATGAGGAATAAAAAATATTGAATATACTAAAAAACTTGGCTTCTTTCCTGAAGTGGAGATCCAATAAGTATACAAATAGTCATAATATATATTCACATGTGATCATCGTTCTATAAGAAGTATTGACAAATATTTTAGATATTCATAAAAGAGAGGCTGCAATATGATGAAGGCATGAGTAAAACAGTCTCTTGAAAAGCTGTGGCATTTGTGCAATGTCTTGAAGGATGGGGGTGTTTTTATGGACAAGGATGGGAAAAGGGCTGTGGAAAGGGGACATTCAAGATGGAGAGAAACATAATCAAAAAGGTGGAGGCAGGAAGCCCTTGATTTTATTTGGGAATCACTTTGCCTGGAGATTAGGGCATATGTTATGGAAGATTCAGTCAAAGGTCATAAATGCCAAACAAAATAGTTTATATTGAATCCTCTGTAATGGGGACCTGCTGAGTTTTGTGAGCAGAAATGTGATGTACTTACAGTTGTGCATTAGGAAGATTGCTCTGCAGCAGGAGACAAAATTAGAGTAGAAAAAGACTGAGGAACAATTAAGAGGTTATTATAATAGTTGAAGTGATAGGTAATGAGAGAAGAGACCATGGGAATGGAACAGAAGAGACCAATTCAAGAGACTGAAGAAGTCAAACCAATAGAATTTAGTGATGAATTACAGGTGGATAGCAAAACAGATCAAGGAGATAAGGGCAATAACAAAGGTTTTAAGCTTGAGACACTGAGAAAATTGTACATTGGCAGAAATAATAAATTCTTTAGGATATAATAAAACTGTTTAGATATTCTATTTGGAACTTGGCTTCAGACATGTTTGAGGTATTGTGCAACTGTAAATGCAGACCCAGACACAGGAAAAGCTCAGATCTGGTGAAATAGTGTGTGTATGTGTATGTGTGCGTGTGCGTGTGTGATAAAAATTTAGGTAACACTGTTGACATTGTAAGAGTCAAAGAACTCACTAAAGGAGAAACAATGAACATTAACCCTTGCATGTAAGAGATGAAAAGAAGAGGGGGCATTTAAGAAGAGAGGGGGCATTTTCAGAGTAGTCGGAGGAGCATCAGCAGACCAGCATCTCTAAATCAAGAACATTCTTCTTTGTTTAAAAAATATATGTGACATTACAAGATTTTTTTAGATTGTGCTTTAGATTTTCTTTAATTTCAGAAATGATTTTTAAATATATGTATCCCCATACTAGTAATAATATAATTAATTAAAATAATAAGATAATAACTACAGGTCAGAAATCTTAAAACAGTCCTTTTCTATAGAGAAAAATTGAATACATATTGTATCATCAACCTCAGTAAACTAATGAATTGTGCAGTCATCCGTTCAACAAGTAGTTTTTAAGCATGGAGAACACAATTTGAAATTGTTTCTGAGTGGAGAAATAGGACTAGAGGCTATTAATTAAAGAAATAAAAATTATGCCCCTAATTCTTTGGCACACAGATGTTTGTGGTTTATTAGCAAGAGAAGTAAGTAAATAATTAAAAGCCATTAAAATTTACACATGATGGTGCACATACATTCTTAATGTGAGTTCTTAACTCGCAATGGTGAACTATTGCTACAAATAACCAGACTGGATTTTCCTCCTCATTCTTTTTCTTTGATGTAATCACTGTTAACTACTCATTTCTTGAAATTATCTCACTCATTAATTCAATATTGACTCAGTAAATATTTACCAAGAGCCTCTGATGTGCCACGCATGTCTAGATCTTGACAATCCAACACTGAACAAAATAGACAAAAAAAACCCTATCTTCCTGTGATATTCTAGTAGGTGTTTCCATTAATGAAATTTAATCAAAATTTTAACAAATTTTTGTTTAAATGTCTATTGCTTTATATCATTATATTCTCATACAATATGCTAATGTTACACATTTATATACTTGTGTCCCAGATGGTTGCTCTTTTTGACAGTATATTTATGTTCCAGGGAACTGAATCAATTGGTTGTTGTTGCTGTTTTCCAGCAAAGGACAACAGAAAATCTGCTTGTCTCTTCCTTGTTTCCTACTTCAAAATCTTTGCCATTACTTTGAATAACAGGGTGTTTTTTGTTTTCTGACAAGGTAAAAATATCATAAAAGTATTTGGGAAAATAAGTGTTATATATATTGATAATATTAACAGAGATGTATAGAAGAAATCTAACAAATAAGTAAGGAATAATAGAATTAGAAAATCTTCATTTTGTAAGACCTAATATAATAACTGATCTAGATAGCAATCATCAGTGGCTGCTAAAACCATTAGGTAAATGGTAGAAGGCAATTTTATAATGGATGAAGCTGAACCTCTTGATCAATCTAAGTATCACTAAAAGTAGGAAAATCAGATATCATGTGTTTCCTAATGTGAAACAATAAGAAGCATATAGAACCACTTATGTGTTTTGCAAATTAAATAAAATGAAATGAAACCTGAATCCCTGAATCTAATTAGGATTATAGATACAACAACTATACATAGAAAATAGGTCCAGACAAATATACTAAAATTGATCCACAACAATATCATTCAGTCAAATGTATAATGGGAGAAATTCTATAGGACAAATGACCTGGTTTAAAAGAAATGACCTTGTGAGGAGGGTAAAGAGTGACAGTGGAAAGAGGGAAAGTGTTATGGAGTAAAAGAAATTTAAGACAGAAATCATTCCATTGTGCTGTGTGAGATATGTTTGGATTCAGATTCAAGTAAATAAACTATAAAAAGATATGTTTGAGACAACTGGGAAGGTCTGAACATAAACTGGATATTGGCTGATATAAAATAATTATTGCTAATTTTTTTAGGTATGATTATGTACTGTGATTAAATTTTTTAAAATTCTTCTCTGTTAAAGAGACATATTATGGAAGAAATGATATGATACCTAGAATTTTATTTAAAATACCCTAGCAGTAAAATGAAAGAAAAATAACCAGGTAAGAAATAGGTGAAATATTTTCAAAACTTCAGTAATTGTGAGACACAGGCTTCATTTTTATACTTTATTTTTAAAACTTTTCATTATAAAAAGAGAGTTGTACATATATTTTATAATAAAAATGTTATTTTAATTTTTATAATTGTTTTCTCATATTAATGTTATGTAGCCCTCAGTGGCATGATACTTGGGTACAGAAACATCATGTCAAATAGGAATTCAGAAAGCATGTGCTTTTCATTCTCAAGACAGGCATCTAAAGAGAAAGGAGACAAAAAGACATCAGAATGCTAAAGGATATGATAAGCTGGATTTGAAAGAAGCTGGAGAGATGGAATATCCTAAGCCATGTCCATATTAAATGATACGCAAAGATTTCATTTACTACTAGAGCTAATCAATGAATTTGGTAAAGTAGCAGGATACAAAATTAATGCACAGAAATCTCTTACATTCCTATACACTACTGATGGAAAGTCTGAAAGAGTAATTAAGGAAACACTCCCATTTACCACTGCAACAAAAAGCATCAAATACCTGGGAATAAACCTACCTAAGTAGACAAAAGACCTGTATGCAGAAAACTATAAGACACTGATGAAGGAAATTAAAGATGATACAAACAGATGGAGAGATATACCACGTTCTTGGATTGGAAGAATCAACATTGTGCAATGACTATACTACCCAAAGCAATCTACAAATTCAATGCAATCCCTATCAAACTACCAATGGCATTTTCCACAGAATTAGAACAAAAAATTAACAATTTGTATGGAAACACAAAAGACCCTGAATAGCCAAAGCAATCGTGAGAAAGAAAAGCAGAGCTGGAGGAATCAGGCTCTGTGACTTCAGACTATACCACAAAGCTACAGTAATCAAGACAGTATGGTAATGACACAAAAACAGAAATAGAGATCAATGGAAGAGGATAGAAAGCCCAGAGATAAACCCACACACATATGGTCACCTTACTTTTGATAAAGGAGGCAAGAACATACAATGGAGAAAATACAGTCTCTTCAATAAGTGGTGCTGGGAAAACTGAGCAGCTACATGTAAAAGAATGAAATTAGAACACTCACTAACACCATACACAAAAATAAACTCAAAATGTATTGAAGACCTAAATGTAAGGCCAGACACTATAAAACTCTTAGAGGAAACATAGGCAGAACACTCTATGACATAAATCACAGCAAGATCCTTTTTGACCCACCTCCTAGAGGAATGGAAATAAAAACAAAAATAAACAAATGAGACCAAATGAAACTTAACAGCTTTTGCATAGCAAAGGAAACCAGAAACAAGACCAAAAGACAACCCTCAGAATGGGAGAAAATATTTGCAAATCAAGCAACTGACAAAGGTTTAATCTCCAAAATTTACAAGCAGCTCATGCAGCTCAATATCAAAAAAACAAACAACCCAATCCAAAAATGGGCAGAAGACCTAACTAGACATTTCTTCAAAGAAGACATACAGATTGCCAAGAAACACATGAAAGAATGCTCAACATCACTAATCATTAGAGAAATGCCAGTCAAAACTACAACAAAGTATCACCTAACACCATTCAGAATGGCCATCATCAAAAAATCTACAAACAGTAAATGCTGGAGAGGGTGTGGAGGAAAGGGAACCCTCTTGCACTGTTGGTGGGAATGTAAATTGATACAGCCACTATGGAGAACAGTATGGAGGTTCCTTAAAAAACTAAAAATAGAACTACAGTATGACCCAGCAATCCCACTACTGTGCATATACCATGTGAAAACCATACTTCAAAAAATGTCATGTACCACAATGTTCATTGCAGCTCTATTCACAATAGGTAAGACATGGAAGCAACCTAAGTGTCCATTGACAGATGAGTGTATAAAGAAGATGTGGTACATATATACAATGGAATATTACTCAGCCATAAAAAGAAATGAAATGAAAGAGATCAGCAGATAGAGACTTTGATCCAGGAAGAAGAGGAAAAAAGTTGAATCTTATTGTTTCAAAACTAGCAGCATTACTGTTTTCAAATCAACAATACTTATAAATTGCAGTAACTCACAAATGACATCTAAATGTATGCATGCCGCTCCAGTATGTTTTAAAACTCAGTCAGTTTCAATTTCAGCACAAAACTATAAGGCTTACTGCATTATAGACATGGTCTTTAAGGTTTCACATCCTAAAAAATCATAGATACAAAAACCTTACACTTCTTCCTCAAAAGAACAGCCAACCTATTTCTCATACTGAGTAACCTGGGCATAGAAAATTGTTAGACTATTGGTCTGGAGTATTTCTGGGACTGGTGCTGTGCTACCACTACTACTTACCCAGGCATAATTGGCACTGCTAGTTTCTTTAGTTATTGTTGTAGCTGCTAGGGGTTTTTTAATAGGTTATTTAGTTATTTGTAGTGAGGTGTATGGACCTAGAGTCTCTCATACAGAGTGAAGTAAGTCAGAAAGAGAAAAACAAATACCATATGCTATCACATGTATATGGAATCTAAAAAAGAAAAAGAAAATGGTTCTGAAAAACCTAGGGGCAAGACAGGAATAAAGATACAGGCTTAGAGAATGGACTTGAGGACACAGGTAGGGGGAAGGATAAGCTGGGATGAAGTGAGAGAGTGGCATGGACTTATATATACTACCAAATGTAAAATTGATAGCTAGTGGGAAGAAGGTGCATAGCACAGGGAGATCAGCTCAGTGCTTTGTAACTGCTTAGAGGGATGGCATAGTGAGGGTGGGAGGGAGACGCAAGAGGGAGGAGATATGGGGATATATGTATATGTATAGCCTATTCACTTTGTTATAAAGCAGAGACTAACACACCATTGTAAAGCAATTATACTTCAATAAAGATGTTAAAAAACTTATATGAGAACAAGAGTGATAATATGATTTATCATATTAAGGTACTGGGTAATAAGAATTCTTCTATAAATTAACATCCATTGTTGACATTATTTGTGCATTTGTGGAAGTGCCAACACAGTCTGACATCTGTCCTGTCAGACAAAAAAGACACAACTCATTTGATACAGTTAGTGTTCCCTCATTCCTGGAAAGGTCACTTGCTCTTTAACTTGCTCTGCATAATTAGCAAACAGCAGATAATACTAGAAATTAACGCCTACTGTTCAGATTGTACTGGCAAGGAAGACACTGTCTCATCTCTAAATAAGTTGTTTCAGAATGTGAAAGCCCCAAATGTTTACCACTACTCTGCAACAAATAATATTATCAGTACTCCATACATATACACATAAATCAAGAATTTTACAACGTAACATTTTAATGCTATTTTTCTCTGTTTCCAGAATGTGTTCACTTTCACTTGAAAATATTTCACAACTGTAAATAATCCCCATGAATTTCTTTTTGTAAACCTTTTTTTATTCCCTTCAGGAACAGGATGCTATGTGAATCTGATAGCTGAAATTTGGATCTTGCAACAGCAGATAAAACACTTTTTGTCTAATTTCTAATAAATTGGATTATCTTTATATCATGCAAAAAAAGTATCCTTCTCAGAATAAAAGTGAAGAAAATTATATTCTTCCTTCTATCCAACCTGCCAACTTAAGTTTTTCCTCCAGCAAACAAAACTCTGATGGTAGCTCTACAGACAGAAATGAGATATGAAACCGCATATTCATCAAATCTTGATCATCTTCTCTGTGCAAGCCTTTAGGCTAAACAATCTCAAAGAAAAAAATATCAGACCCAAATCCTGCCCTTAGTTCATAATTTAGCTAAAGAGCCCAGGTAAACATATTAAGTAACTTCGATGCAAGATAGAACGTGATTTTTTACAAAGCCGTAGTGTTATCAAAAAATAAGTTATCACATTGATCAATGAAACAGAATATTTAGTCCAGAAGTAGAACCACACATATATGGTCAATTGACTTTCAATCAAGTTGCAAAGACATTTCAATGAAGAAAGTTCAATCTTTCCAACAAAAGGAAACTTGACTTGTGCACAAAATTAACTCAAAATGTATCATGGACCACAATGTAAAATAAAACTCCTAGAAGAAAACAAAGGATAAAATATTTATGGCCTTGGGTTCAGCAAAGATTTCTTAGATATGATACCAAAAGCACAGTCCATTAAAAGAAATGAATAAATTGAACTTCATGGAAATTGAAAAACTTCTGTTCTTTGAAAGAAACTGTTGACAAAAGGAAGATACAAACCACAGACTTGGAAAAATATTTGTAAAACCTGTATCTAATAAAGGACATGTATCCAAGATATTTAAGGTACTCTCAAAACTCCATAACAAGAAAATAAACCACTTAATAAAAGTATATGTATACACAAAGGTTTAAACAAACACTAGACCAAAGAAGATATATGGATGATAAATAGGCACATGAAAATATATTCAGCATCATTGGTCATTAAGGAAATGCAAATTAAAACCACAGTGAGGTACAAATACACAACTATCAGAAAGAGATACAGCAATTGGACCTCTCAAAGGTCCAATGCACTGCTAGTAAGAATGCACAACAGTTTGGAAAAATACTCTGGCCATTTTTTGTAAAGTTAAAATGTACAGTTATCATGCAACTCATAAATTCCACTCCTAGATATTTACTCAAGAGAAATAAAAATCTTATACTTACACAAAAACCTGTATCCCGTATGCAAATGTTTATAGTAGCTATATGCATAATACCTAAAAAGTGGAAACAATCCAAATGCCCTGCAACTGGTGAACGTATTAAGGAAGTGTACACTCACAAAATGAAATAATATTCAGCAAGCAAAAGTAATAAATAAGTGATTTACAATATAATATGAATGAATATCAAATGTATTAAGTGTATGAAGCCAGACTCAGGAGACTATATGTTGTATGATTCCACTTATATGACAATCGCAATAGGCAAAACTATAGGGGTGGGAAACTGATGAGCCAGAGTTAGGGGCTGGGGAGGAGGCACTTCCTACAAAGGGGTCTAAGGGAATTTCTGAAAGATGAAACTTCTATTTCTTGTTTGTAGTGGCTGTATGACTCTATGCAATTGTCAAAAGTCATAGAACTAACACTAAAAAGGGTGCTGTGAGTTCAGAGGAAGGAGAACATCTCAGCTGATCAAGAAAAATTAGGCAATGAAAGTAATGGCAACTCATGGTTGGAAAAGCCCTAAGGGAGAAAACTGCAGAATATGCACAGCAATCAATGTGAAACATAGTTGTAAGGAACTAACTGGGGAATACTGGCTAGGGAAAAACTTGAAAGCTTTGAGTTAGCCTGTCTATGAGTTCATCGTAAATATTGGAGAATTTTAGGATGGAAATGACATATATTTGTATTCAAGAAGAGGAAATAATTTATAGTTTCTCAAAATGTGCATGAGAGATTGTATTTCTGATTTAGTAAATAGGAGTAATGGCTCAGAAATATGCATTTTTAACAGAAAGCCCAACACAAACCCCAGGTATTTCTGATGCAGTTTATTCATGAAACTTGGAAGAAAATTACTGGGACATTCTGTCAGCCAGTAAACTGTTTTCATCCATTGTTTGACAAAAGTCCTAACAGCTCTCTCTACTCTACGTGTCCTTACAAGTGAGAGGTCCAGAATGTCACCTGCAGCTTCATCCCTTGAATGTTACTGGCCCTATGAGTAGATGGAGCCACTGGGCATTTGCATGTTGTGAGTTACAAATACACAGATTACACCTACTTTTTTTAATTAATTAATTTTATTTATTTAATTTTGGTTAAGTTGGATCTTCGTTGCTGTGCACGGGCTTTCTCTAATTGTGGCAGCGCAGGAGCTACTCTTTGTTGCGGTGTGTGAGCTTCTCATTATAGTGGCTTCTCTTGTTGCAGAGCACAGGCTCTAGGCAGGTGGGCTTCAGTAGTTGTGGCTCACGGGCTTAGCTGCTCTGCGGCATGTGGGATCTTCCCAGACCAGAGCTCGACTCCATGTCCCCTGCATTGGCAGGCAGATTCTTAATCACTGCACCACCAGGGAAGCCCTACATCTACTTTTTGAGGTGTCAGACGTTGAATAAAGAATGCTGAATCAGAAGTCACCAGACCTCTGTCGATATCTTAATACTTACTGTGTGGCTCTGAGGCAGCTACTAAACTTCTCAAGTTATCAACGGTGTGCATGTAAATTAAAATGCCTACCCTCTTTGCCTCAGGGTGACTTAGAAGTTCATAAGAAATCTTGTTTGTGAAAAGCTCCTTGAAATAATCTACCAAGTGCTATACAAATGTGAGACATTTTAATCCCTTTGGGTTAAATCATTAAATCTCCAGACAATTCTATTTAGATGCAAATATGTTGTATATAAAGGTATAACATTAGCACATATATTAGAATTTCAGCTGTGCATTAAGGTACATGGTATTTTCACAAACATCTGACACTGAAGAAATGGGTAGTAAGACCATTATATATATTTTTTTCTTTTGAGCTACATGGGCCTCTCACTGTTGTGGCCTCTCCCGTTGTGGACCACAGGCTCCGGACACGCAGGCTCAGCTGCCATGGCTCATGGGCCCAGCCGCTCCGCAGCATGTGGGATCTTCCCAGACCGGGGCACGAACCCGTGTCCCCTGCATAGGCAGGCAGACTCTCAACCACTGCGCCACCAGGGAAGCCCAAGGCCATTACATTTTGATGGGAGAGAGGAAGAAACTGTAGAGGAGGGCAAACTTTACCTCTCCTCTCTTAGGGTCTCCAGCTGGGCCAGAGAATGAAGTTGACATAAGACAGATTAACAGGAGAAAAACAGAGAGATTTTATTTAACATACGTTTTATATAATGTGGAAGTCCGCATGAGGAAATGAAGGTCTAAAGAAGGGGCAAAACCTAAAGGATTTTATACTAGTTGAACAAACACAAGCAATTGAGGAAAAGTAACTAAATTATTGGGGGAGGCTAAAGGAATTTAAGAGTTATTTTAACAAACTGTTGTTTTTGTACAGAGTTCTCTTCAGCCTTGAGCCTCCTCTGCTATTAAGACTGTTTCTTTCCTTCAGGTATCGGAAGGACATCTTTCACATGGAAGTTTTATCTCCTGCTTTTAGGAGGAAAAGGGAGGTCAGAGCACTCTTCTTATTTAGCTCAAAATAATTTTTATGCCAAAGTGGCATATTTGGGGATGGCATACACTGGTACCCTTCAGAAGCATAAAGAAAGGAAGAGAACGAGAGTTGGGAGAAATTCAGTGCGTGGATCTGAAGATCAGGTCTAGGAAAGTTACACTGTTTGAGGTCCAGAAATAGACATGAAAGGGTCTGAAAGCCAACAGGCTTACTTTAAGCTATTCACGAGACCAGGTCCTGATGCTCAGAAAGAAAATCTGTCAAAAGACATAACTTTTTCTTTTCCTAGAGGCAAACAATGAAGGGAATAGTAGATATAGCTGAGCAACATGTTGTAACCTCTTTGTTTGTATATGTGTGTGTGTGTTTGTGTGTGTGTATGTATGTATGTATATATATAAACATATGTACATATGTTTGGCCCAAGGATGCTCTGTGGATGTACTATACTGTGTGGAACACAAAGCAGTATCCCTATTGTTTTGAAGGGACCATTTTATGTATGAATGCCCTACTGCTCTACCTTGTCCAGGGTTTTAAATTTAAATGTCCAATATATTGAGGGGAGAATTGGGACCTGCTGTTATTCAGTTTCCATTTTAGACCCTCCCAATATTAGACCCTCCCAATAAAGTGAACTGGGCTATGGCATCACCAGAAAGAACCTGTAGGGACCAGCTTTCACAGATACTCAAATGTACTAAGCCTCCAGAAAACAGGGAAATGACAAAAATCAAACCAGGCCCTGTAGCTTATTTGCACATATTCAGTTTCATCCTCTCCTTTTTGTGCAACTCAAGTTGAAGGCTTTTATGTGACATTAGTATCAATAAAATCAGAGTCCTGGAGACCCCACATATAAACTGAGAGGGCAATGCCACAGCCTAAGGAAGAAGGCTCCTCTGATGAAGATGCGTTTGAATCACTTAGATGGCTTGGTAGTTGCTTGGGTTAAAGGCAGACAAGTGTGTTGACCCTTGGGGTTTACATGTGCTTCTAAATTACAAAGACACAGTTTCACCTTTGGAATTAGCCTTGAAAACTGCTGCAGGCTCTCAAATCTCCCGTGCAGAATAACTTGCCCTAACAGAGCCAACTTCAGCTGGGGTGCATTAGAACTTCCCCTGGGCATTCCCCCTGCTGTCTAAAAAGGCTGCTAAACAAACAAGAGCTGTGAAAGGAATACAAGAAAATCATAGAAAAAAAGAATGTTTCAAGAACAAGTACCTATCTGGACTCTTATTCAATCACTTTTTCTCAAAGGAAAAATGAGTTCCAAATGTAGAATTAATTTTGCACAAAGCCTCTGTACTTGTCTTCATATTCATATCTGACATTTGGCAGTAGGACACAAATTCAGCTCCTTAGAATTCATTTTTTTACTTTTAAATATTTATTAATTAATGAAAGGTTTCTGAAAAACAGAGCATTCCCATGACAGCAAATGCAAAATGTGCAAAAGGATATAGAAAGGGAAAAGAGTCTTCTCTTTCATCTTTGCCCCCAACCACCTATTCCTTTTCTAGAAGCTACCACTGTCACCAGTTTCAGAGGTAGTCTCCATATATTAATATAAATGTGTATGTGTGTGTGTGTATTTCCTTTCTTCTTTACCCAAATAGTTGTATATTATAGCAAGGAAGCAAGATGCAAAAGAGTATCTCTATCTGTCTATTTATCTATCTCTATATGATAACCATGTTTGTCTTCCTTGTGAGTTAGATATAAATTTCCTTTGTTATTTTTAATAGTGACATCGTGTTTCTTTGTGTGGATACAGCATAATTTATTTAACTCACCCCTGCCTGTAGCCACTTAAATTATGAACCTCATAACACCGAATATTTGTGACAGTATCATTTCACACAAGTGCAAGAATACACTAGATAAATGCCTATAAGTGAAATTTCTAGGAAAAAGAACATGTGCTTTCAACGTTGTTATATGTTACAGAATTTCTCTACCTAAAGATTTGTATCAACTCACAAATAACATCTAAGATTTCCTATTTCCTTATGTTATTGAACTTTTTGATCTTTGACAATTAGATAAGTAAATATTAGAATTTAAATGTAGCTTGAATTTGCCTTCCTCCCAAAATAAGTGAGATTAAACACCTTTTTATATACTTAAAAACCCTTTTATTTCTATTCTGTGAACTGTTATTGTTTCTGTTTTTCTGCTGGGTTTTTGGTTTTGTTGATTTGTAGGAATTCCTTGCATATTAACTGTTAAATGTGTTATACGTATTTTTTCCCAAGATTTTGTCTTTTGTTCTTTTGTTTTTTTAATTGTGGTTGTTGCTGTCTTTTGATGTTGTTGTCTTTTGCCAAATAGATTTCTTCTTAAATTTTATTTTATTGCCATATTAAATTTTTATGAGTTGTAGTTTTTGTGTTGTGTTTGAAAGTACTTCCCAATGCCAAATTTATTTTTTAAATTATCTCATGTTATCCTTACTGCTTTTATGGTTTTATGTTCTTTACTTATAAGCTTCATCTGGAATTTATTATTTTTTGTAAGAAATTTGGGAGGTATCTACAAAAACTTTTACCGTAGAGGTATATCCTGTGGTCAACAACAAATATTAACACTATTTGTTGAATAATCTATTTTTCCATGATATGAAAAGCCTCTTCCATCATGATCATATTCTTATATATTTGGCTTTATTGTTAGACTAAAATAATCTATTCCATTAATTCATCTGTTTTTTTTGTCCAGTAGCATTCTGTTTCAAGTATTTTAACTTTATAATAAGCATTAGTATTTGGTACATCAAATTCCCTCTTTTTTCTCTCCTCTCTTTCTCTTTCTCTTCTCTCTCTCATGTGTACTCATACCTTTTCCAAAATATCCTTTTTAATCTTGCATGTTTTGTTTTCCAAATGAACTTTAGAACCAGTTTCTCATATACAAAACATTCTATTGGCATTTTACTGGTACAATATTAAATTCTAGATAATAATTCATTTTCTCTGGATTTTCAACAACTCAAAGAATAGTCTGGAGTATTAAGATATGTACCTACCACAACACACATGACAAAGATTCACACAGACATTTGTAGAATTCTCTCTAGATTTCTCTGTTCCTTAATTTCCTGATTGGACACGGAGTTCATGTGTCCTTGTAATGTTCTGGAGAAATGTAGAGAGGAGTGCATTTTCTCTATGAGGTGTAGAGAGAAACACATGTCCTTTGAGAGGCTCCATGGCACTTCCAATATAAAAACCACTGGGAGAACCAGAACTAATGAGCCATCTTTAGAAAAGGCTCAGCAGTATTCCTGCATACAGAAGCCAGACCATTTGTATGTATTGAGATGTGTCCGTTCAGATTCTTTGCCCATATTCAATCAGGTTAATTGTTTTCTTGCTACTGAGTTGTTTGAGTTTCTTATATATTTTAGATATTAAACCCTTACTAGATAAATGGTTTGCAAGTATTTTCTCCTATCTCATAGGTTATTTCTTAACTCTGTTGATTGCTTCCTTTGCTGTGCAGAAGATTTTTACTTTGATGTAATCTCATTTCTTCATTTTTGCTTTTATTTCCTGTGTTTTTGGGGTTATTCCAAAAATTCATTGCCCAGATAAAGGTCAAGAAATTTTTACCTTGAGTTTCCTTCTAGCAGTTTTAAAGTTGCAGGTCTTGCATTTAAATCTTCATCCATTTTGAGTTGATTTTTGTATATGGTGTGAGATACATGCGTCCAATTTCATTTTTCTGCATGTGGATATCCAATTTTCCCAACACCATTTGTTAAAGAGACTATCCTTTCCTCACTGTAAGTTCTTGACATCTTTTTCAAAGATCAATTGACCATAAACATTTGGATTTATTTCTAGGTTCTCTCTTCTGTTCCATGGATTTATGTGTCTGTTTTTACACAAGTACCATACTGTTTTCATTACTATAGCTTTGTAGTATACTTTGAAATCAAGTAGTATGATGCCTCCAGCTTTGTTCTTTTTGCTCAACTTTGGTTTGGCTATCCAGAGTCTTCTGTGGTTCCATATGATAGGATTTTTTTTTCTATTTCTGTGAAAAATGTCATTGGAATTCTAATAGGGATTCAATGATTGCTTTGGGTAGTATGAACATTTTAACTATATTAATTCTACTAATCCATGAACACAGGATTTCTTTCCATTTATTTGTGTCTTTTTCAATTTCTTTCATCAATGTTTTATAGTTTTCAGTGTACAGATCTTTCACTTCCTTGATTAAATTTATTCCTAAGTATTTTATCTTTTTCTTGAAGCTATTGTAAATGGAATTGTTTGCTTAATTTCTTTTTCAGATAGTTCATTGTTAGTGTATGGAAATACTACTGATTTTTGTAGAAGTGGCAAGAGTGGGCATCCTTTTCTTGTCTTGAAAAGCTTTCAGTGCTCCATCATTGAATATCATGTTAGCTGTGAGTTTGTCATATATGGCCTTTCTTATGTCCAGGTACGTTCCCTCTATACCCACATTGTTGAAAGTGTTTATCATGAAAGGATGTTGAATTCTGTCAAATGTTTTTTTTGTACTTATTAAGATGATCATATCATTTTTTTATCCCTAATTTTGTTAATGTGGTGTATCATATTGATTGATTTGTGAATGTTAAGTCACCATGTCATCCCAGGGACAAACATCAGTTGATTATGGTATATGATCCTCTTAATGTATTGTTGAACTCAGTTTGCTAATATTTTGTTGGGGATTTCATCAGGAATATTGGTCTGTAGTTTTCTTATACTATCTTTGTCTCACTTTGGTATCAGGGTAATGCTGGCCTTTTGAAGTGTTTCTTCCTCTTCAATTTTTTGGAAGTTTGAGAAGGATTAGTGTTAATTTTTCTTTAAATATTTGGTAGAATTCACCCATGGAGACATCAGATCCTGGGCTTTTCTTTGTTGGGAGTCTTTTTATCATTGATTCAATCTTCTTATTATATTTCTTCATGTTTCAGACATATAACTGGTATATGAAATAAAAAAGCTCAACATTATTAATCAACAGGGAAATGCAAATCAAAACCACAATGAGATCACATCACACCTGTTAGAAAAGTTATTATTAAAAAGATAAAAGATAACAATTATTGACAAGAATATGAAGAAAATGGAACACTTGTACACCATTGGTGGGAATATAAAATGGTGAAGTTTCTATGGAAAGCTGTATGGAGAGTCCTCAAAAAAAAAAAAAAAAAAAAAAAGATAGAACTACCATATTTTCCAGCAATCCCACTTCTGGGTATATATACAAAAGGAAATGAAATCAGAGTGTCTCAAAGAGGTAACCATACTCTCATGCTCATTGCATCATTATTTACATTACCCAAGATAAGGAATCAACCTTAAGTGTTCATTGGAGATAATGAAAATGTGATATAGATGAACATTTCAGCTTTAAAAAGAAGGAGATCCTATTATTTGCAACAACACAGATGAACCTGCAGGACATTATGCTAAGTGAAATAAGCCAGACACAACAAGACAAAAACTACATGATCTCACTTATATGTAGAATCTAAAAAAGTCAAACACCTAGAAGCAGAGAGTAAAATGGTAGTTATGAAGAGCTGATAGGGATGTGGTAGGGTGGGGGGCAGGGTTGGGAAGATGTTGGTCAGAGGGCACAAGGTTTCAGTTACACAGGATGAATAATTTCTGGAGCTCTAATACACAGCACGGTAACTACAGTTAATTTTGTGTTATATACTTAAAATTTTCTGAGAGAGTAAGTATTTAATGTTCTCACTAAACACAAAAAAAATAACTATGTGAGGTGATTAATCTATTAACTAACTCAATTACGGTAATCATTTCACAATGTATATGTATATCAAAGCATTACATTGTATACCATAAATACATAAAATTTTATTTGTCAATTATACTTCAATAAAGCTGGGGTAAATTTTTTTACAAATGCAAAAAAAATAAATATGCAATTTATTTGGAAAAAAATCCAAGGAAGATTTTAAATGATGCTTTAAATTATTTTTTCCAAGGTTATGAGTTATTTTAAAGTTTTCTGTACTTTCTTAAAGTTCTATAATGCACGTATATTAGCCTTATAATTACTACACTGCATAAAATATTACCTACATCAAAATAATTCCCTGTTATTGTTGATTTCTTTGAATATACTCACATCAATTAAAAAGCATTAAGGGAAAAAAAAATCCCAGAAGAAAAAAGAAAAAAAGAAGACAGGCCAGAGCAGGGATGAGGCTAAGGAAGGAGATGGAGAAGGTGGGAAATGTAAGAGTGGGCCTGAAAGGGCAGGAAGGTATTGGACCCATATCTCAAATTCCCAAAGAGCTTCAAGTTTATATTTTTTATGTTATCTCCATATTTTATGTTATCTCCATATCTCCATATTTTTTATGTTATACAGACATTGTATATTTAAAATATTATTTTGATAAATGAAAATATTTAAAATATGCCACAATTTTTAATGCAATTTTGATATTTCTCTGCCTCTGCCTCCTCTTTCTTTTTCTTCTCTTTTTCCTCCTTTTTCTAAATAACAGGAGCCTCAAAACATGGAAGTGCCCAGAGCCTGTTTTGAACTTTAACAGACTCCATCTGTATTTGTAGTGTAATACACTAAGCACTTGAGTGATTTTTCCACATCAGGTATTTGGCAAAAGAAAAATAAAATCAGAGCTATGAAGAAATCTCCCATTTTTCTTAAGGTCCTTTCCTAAAGCCCTGGGAAAAAACTATATTACAGAGTGGGACTATAGGTGGAGAAAATTAAATAAGTAGCAACTAACAAAAAGGAACCACACACAGTAATGGATGGTGTGGAGTTGCAATTGAGTGGGAGAAATGGCTGATTTTGTATATTTTTCTTAAATTCAAAAAAAGGAAGGCCAAAGTATAAACAAGGACGTTTTGATATGCCACTACACATCTCACCCTTTTAAAAGATAATTTGCACTTATTTAATACGATTTGTCTTTGTTTTTCATCATAGATGATGAAAAGAAAAGCTGGGTCTGAAATTGCTAGAAGAAAATGCTAGCAGCTCTAGTGGTAAAAAGGCCTAAATTTCAGAATAAAATCAAAGTTCACACTGTATTATAGCATTTTAGCAGGACAACATGGATTTCCTCATCTCTTATAGCTCAGGGTTCTATAACTGCTCTTTTTAAAATAGTTTCTTTGGCTTTAGTTTAGAATTAACAAGTCTCCAACTGTCCATACCTCCTTCTGTGTGATCGAATATGTCAGGAAGCAAAGTTGTTTATTTTTAAATTTTTAAAATGCCTATTAAATTTTTTTTCTATAATTGATATACTCAAAAGAAAAAGCTCTTTGGTTTGATAGCAAATCACTTTGATTTGCCCTCTCTTACTTAGATAATTCTGGATTTATAAGAGTAATAAGAAATTGCTCGTAGGCCTTATCAAGAGGAAGTACTGCATGATTCTTAAAACTGACAATTTTTACCCCATTTTCTCTGCATATGGGGAAGCAAAGAGCTTATCAACAGCCCATCTCTGAAAACTGGAGTAAACTGCTTAACAAGATTTTTGTGTACTAACCCTTAGCTTTAATTTATTTTCTTCCCTGCTTTTTTTTTTTTAATTTATTAATTTTTATTGGAGTATAGTTGCTTTACAATGTTGTGTTAGTTTCTACTATACAGGAAAGTGAATCAGCTAAACGTATATATATATCCCTTCTTTTTTGGATTTCCTTCCCTTTTGGGTCACCACAGACCACTGAGTAGAGTTCCCTGTGCTATACAGTGGGTTCTCATTAGTTATCTATTTTATACATAGTATCAATAGTGTGTATATGTCAATCGCAATCTACCAATTCATCCCACCCTCACCTTTCCCCCTTGGTATCCATACATTTGTGCTCTATGTCTGTATCTCTATTTCTGCTTTGCAAATAAGATCATCTATAACATTTTTCTGGATTCCATATACATGCATTAACATACAGTATTTGTTTTTCTCTTTCTGATTTACTTCACTCTGTATGACAAACTCTAGGTCTATCCACATCTCCACAAATAACTCAATTTCGTTCCTTTTTATGGCTGAGTAATATTCCACTGTATATATGTGTCACATCTTCTTTATCCATTCATCTGTCGATGGATATTTAGGTTGCTTCCATGTCCTGGCTATTGTACATAGTGCTGCAATGAACATTGTGGTACATGTCTCTTTTTGAATTATGGTTTTCTCTGGGTTTATGTCCAGTAGTGGGATTGCTGGGTCATATGATGGTTCTAATTTTAGTTTTTTAAGGAACCTCCATAATGTTCTCCATAGTGGCTGTATCAATTTACATTCCTACTAACAGTGCAAGAAGGGTTCCTTTTCTCCACATCCCTTTCAGCATTTATTGTTTGTAGATTTTTTGGTGATGGCCATTCTGACTGGTGTGAGGTGATACCTCATTGTAGTTTTGATCTGTATTTCTTTAACGATTAGTGATGTTGAGCATCTTTTCATGTGCTTCTTGGCCATCTGTATGTCTTCTTTGGAGAAATGTCTACTGAGGTCTTCTGCCCATTTTTTGATTTTTTTTTTTTTTTGGATATTCAAGTTTATGAGCTGTTTGTATATTCTGGAGATTATTCCTTTGTCAGTTGCTTCATTTGCAAGTGTTTTCTCCCATTGTGAGGGTTTTTTCATCTTGTTTATGGTTTCCTTTGCTGTGCAAAAGCTTTTAAATTTCATTAGCTCCCATTTGTTGATTTTTGTTTTTATTTCCATTACTCTAGGAGGTGGGTCAAAAAGATCTTGCTGAGATTTATGTCAAAGAGTGTTCTGCCTATGTTTTCCTCTAAGAAATTCATAGTGTCTGGCCTTACATTTAGGTCTTTAATCCATTTTGAGTTTATTTTTGTGTATGGTGTTAGGGAGTGTTTTAACTTCTTTCTTTTACATGTAGCTGTTCAGTTTTCCCAGCACCACTTAGTGAAGAGGCCGCCTTTTCTCCATTGTATATTCTTGCCTCCTTTATCAAAGATAAGATGACCATATGTATGTGGGTTTATCTCTGGACTTTCTCTTCTATTCCATTGATCTATATTTCTGTTTTTGTGCCAGTAACATACTGTCTTGATTACTGTAGCTTTGTAGTATAGTCTGAAGTCCAGGAGCCTGATTTCTCCAGCTCCATTTTTCTTTCTCAAGATTGTTTTGGCTATTCGGGGTCTTTTGTGTTTCCATACAAATTGTAAAATTTTTTGTTCTAGTTCTGTGAAAAATGCCATTGGTAATTTGATAGGGATTGCATTGAATCTGTAGATTGCTTTGGGTAATCTAGTCATTTCCACAATATTGATTCTTCCAATCCAAGTACATGGTATATCTCTCCATCTGTTTCTGTCATCTTTGATTTCTTTCATCAATACATTATAGTTTCTGTGTACAGGTCTTTTGCCTCCTTAGGTAGGTTTATTCCTAGATATTTTATTCTTTTTGTTGCAATGGTGAATGGGATTGTCTCCTTATTTTCTCTTTCTGATCTTTCGTTGTTAGTGTATAGGAGTGAAAGAGATTTCTGTGCATTAATTTTGTATCCTGCAACCTTACCAAATTCATTGATTAGCTCTTGTACTTTTCTGGTGGCATCTTAAGGATTTTCTATGTACAGTATCATGTCATCTGCAAAGACTGACAGTTTTACTACTTCTTTTGCAATTTGGATTCCTTTCATTTCCTTTTCTTCTCTGATTGCCATGGCTAGGACTTCCAAAACTATGTTGAATAATAGTGGTGAGAGTGGACACTCTTGTCTTTTTCCTGATCTTAGAGGAAATGCTTTCAGTTTTTCACCATTGATAATAACGTTTGCTGTGGGTTTGTCATATATGGCCTTAATTATATTTAGGCAGGTTCCTTCTATGCCCATTTACTGGAGAGTTTTTTTTCATAAATGGGTGTTGAATTTTGTCAAAAGCTTTTTCTCCATCTATTGAGATGATCATATGGTTTTTATTCTTCAATTTGTTAATATGGTGTATCACATTGATTGATTTGCATATATTGAAGAATCCCTGCATGCCTGGGATAAATCCCAGTTGGTCGTGGTGTATGATCCTTTTAATGTGTTGTTAGATTCAGTTTGCTAGTATTTTGTTGAGGATTTTTGTATTTATGTTCATCAGTGATGTTGGCCTGTAATTTTCTTTTTTTGTAATATCTTTTTCTAGTTTTGGTATCAGGGTGATGGTGGCCTTGTAGAATGAGTTTGAGAGTGTTCCTCCCTCTACAATTTTTTGGAAGAGTTTGAGAAGAATAGGTGTTATCTCTTCTCTAAATGTTTGATAGACTTCGCCTGTGAAGCCTTCTGGTCCTGGACTTTTGTTTGTTGGAAGAATTTTAATCACAGTTTCAATTTCATTACTTGTGATTGGTCTGTTCATATTTTCTATTTTTTCCTGGTTCACTCTTGGAAGGTTGTACCTTTCTAAGAATTCATCATTTCTTCCAGGTTGTCCATTTTATTGGCATATAGTTGCTTGTAGTAGTCATTTAGGATGCTTTGTATTTCTGCAGTGTCTGTTGTAACTTCTCCTTTTTCATTTCTAATTTTATTGATTTGAGCCCTCTCCCTTTTTTCTTGATGAGTCTGGCTAAATGTTTATCAACTTTTGTTTATCTTCTCAAAGAAACAGCTTTTAGTTTTATTGATGTTTGCTGTTGTTTTCTTCATTTCTATTTCATTAATTTCTGCTCTGATCCTTATGATTTCTTTCCTTCTACTAACTTTGGGTTTTGTTTGTTCTTTCTCTAGTTGCTTTAGGTGTAAGTTAGGTTGTTTATTTGAGATTTTTCTTGTTTCTTGAGGTAGGATTGTATTGTTATAAACTTCTGTCTTAGAACTGCTTTTGCTGCATCCCATAGGTTTTGGGATGTCATTTTTTTGTTTCATTTTGTTTGTTTGTGGGTTTTTTGCTTGCTTGTTTGTTTGTTTTCATTTTTGGCTGCATTGAGTCTTCATTGCTGGTGTGTGAGCTTTCTCTAGTTGTGGTGAGTGGGGGCTATTCTTCGTTGTGGTGTATGGTCTTCTCATTGTAGTGGCTTCTCTTGTTGCAGAGCACTGGCTCTAGTTGTGCGAGCTTCATAGTTGCAAGGTGTGGGCTCAGTAGTCGTGGCTCGCAGGCTCTAGAGCACAGGCTCAGTAGTTGTGGTGTACGGGCTTAGTAGCTTCACGACATGTGGCATACTCCTGGACCAGGGATTGAACCTGCATCCCCTGCATTGGCAGGAGGATTCTTAACCACTGCAACACCAGGGAAGTCCTGGTTCATCATGTTTTTGTTGTCATTTGTTTCTTGGTATTTTTTGATTTTCTCTTTGATTTCTTCAGTGATCTCTTGGTAATTTAGTAGCTTATTGTTTAGCCTCCATGTGTTTGTGTTTTTTACAGTTTTCTTTTTTCCTGTAATTGATTTCTAATCTCATAGCATTGGGGCTGGAAAAGATGCTTGATATGACTTCAACTTTCTTAAATTTACTGAGGCTTGATTTGTGACCCAAGGTTTGATCTATACTAGAGAATGTTTCGTATGAACTCGACAAGAAAGCATATTCTGCTGCTTTTGGATGGAATGTCCTATATCAATTAAGTCTATCTGGTCTAATGTGTCATTAAGGTTTATGTTTCCTTATTAATTTTCTGTCTGTATGATCTATCCATTGGTGTAAGTGGAATGTTGAAGTCCCCCATTCCCTGTTTTCTTCTTATTCTAATTTCCTCATTTATTTTTTTATGTTGTGGATATCTTGTTGAAACAAATTCTTTAAAAGATTAATATTGAAATGTATTGTGATGAACATTTTCTGATTGTTTAAAAACAAGGGTATATTACAGTATTTACTTATAAACCATATGTTAATACCTGACTGGAACCTTGAGAGGGTAGGGAAAATCCAAAAATAATTTTTTATACAATAAATATATATTTATCCAAAAATTTCAACCATAAAGTTTCTAATTTATCCTTCTAGAATTCATCTATGCATTTCAAAATAAAGGTATGCATACAAACATTTTTATAACATAAATGGAATCATTCCATACCTATTGAGCTGAAAATTGTTTTTTTGCATTTACAAGCATCTTTCAAATTTAATATCTATACTCTTACATCACTTCTAAGACAGTTATTTAATCTTTTGTTGTATGTATACTATAGTGTATTTAAGATATTCTCATTCATAGATTATAAGGTTTTATTTTTCAAATAAGCAGTAGCGAGTTTCCATGTACAAAACTTGCTCTTCCAATTCTACATTTAAAATTCTATATTGAAATTTAGTTTATAGTGAGATTCTGTATTAATAGTATGAAATAAAATAAAAGAAGGCTTTAACCTAGAAAAAGTGAATGGTAAACTTAAAGGAGAAAAAAAACTCAGTTTTTTTCTCTTTTAGTCTGTATATTTAATATCAACAATGATCTCAAACTAGAAAAAGGTAAAATAAAGAAAATAACATTTTAAAAAGGAGTGAAATAAAACTTTCTTCACTATTTATTGGTTCTGATTTTACTTAATGAGTCAGTGACATTCTTAGGAAGTGTCAGAAAGTGGATATGAAGTGCAGGGTTGAAAGCTGTGGTCAGGATTTGGGTTTTACAGATTCTTGACCCTTATTCTTCAGACTATTAAGACTGAAATTGCTCGTCACCCTTTAGCTTGACAATAAATTGAGGTCAATCTTGATTTCAAGTTTCTCTATAGAGTTAATAAGTATAATAAATTTGAAAAACAGAATGTAATCCTTCCAATAATAATTTAGTTAAGCCTTCCTAAGTGATTGGCAGGAAGTTATATTACTAAACAGTTGTCTAAAGTTAATTCCTAAGAACTTCAGGGGTGCCTGCTCAAACCAAAAAAGATGACTTAAAGCCCTAAGGATTCCATTGGTATTGTGCTGGTGTCCTTCAACTGGGATCCTTAGCAAGGGCTCACAGGCATGTGAATCAATTGTCTGACCCCCAATATAGTCTTTCCTAAAACTGATCTACCTAGAATGAACTTCTCAGGTGCAGTTACTCACCAAATCCTTCCCTATCTCTCCTTTCTCAATCACCCAGTTTGTACTTTACTAAAGAAAGATGTTTACCTCTCATTCACCCTAAATGCTACTATAGTGCCCTGCCCCAAATTGTGAAAAAAAAAAAAATCCTGAAATGGAAAAAAGAACCTCCAAAAGGAAATACAAGTTTTTGATACTTTATGCTGGCCAAGTGATTGCCAATTGTTTGAATAAAACTGAAGGTGGCCTAGAAGAATTTTCAACTTATAGGTTATTAGAAATCATTTCTGATGAGAGTTCACTATGTGATAAATACATACATACACAATGGTTTATTTTTGATTGCATTAAAACTATTAAAACAAACAAACAAAAAAACAGGAATAGAATTGGATAGTAATACTCATCAAAGAGAACAATGTAAAATTTCTGACTGTTAAAAGTTTGCATGTGTTATGAACCCGCATCTGTAAAATGAAGGAGCAGAATTAGATGTAAGATTCCATGTTCTGCATCCTAAAAACACAGTGCTTATTTCCCCCAATCCATAGAGCAGAGACAATTTGACTACCTCATCCTTCAAATAACCAGTTGAGTAACTGTTCTGAACATGGAAATATGGCCAATTAGACATGATTTGACAGTTATAATAGAAACTGTCATTTATTGAAAGCCTACTCTGTCAGGTACTGTATTTGATTCTACTTATATTTTCATTTAATCACCAAATTAAAGATATTACCTTGAAATATTATTAAAGATGAATGTTGTATTCCTAACTTGTATTTTGCTCCCACTCTATTTCTTCCTCTTAACAAGGATTCAGCCAGGCTTTTGTTATCTTGCTTCAGGGATATTGATGTTGCAAGGTTTAAAGCAGATGTTGTTCAACCACAACCTCCTCTCTCCACCACTTGTTTCTGAAAACAGAAATCCATTTAAAGGATTAAGCCAGTTCATTCTAGAGTGGGATAGAACAGAGATCCCATGTGGTGGGAGGTATGGAGGAAGTAAACAGCATTGGACAGCGCTATAACACTAAAATATTCCTTAAGACTCTGGTAGAAGGTGTATGTCCATGATGGTGGAAATTATGCTCCTGTGTAGTAACCAAAGGAGGGAACAGGGCTTCCGAAGGGGTGGCTGCAAGGTGCAATCATGGAGGCTGCATAATCGGCCAGAGCTTTTGGCCTCACAATGATCCCACACTACCTCCAAATGAACTGTGCCCAACCTAAGCACGGAAACAGCAAGAAAAGCCCATTTTCTAATGGATTGCATAGGATTGGATAATTTATTTCTTAGCTGTGACCGTGATATAATGAAGAGTAGAGAATCTTTCCTTATTTTCAAGGCAGGATGAAAGCAGTTTGGATACTTGTGAAACTTTTTTAAAGGGCTGATTTTTTTAATTAATTAATTAATTAATTAATTAATTAATTTACTGCACCTTGTGGCTTGCGGGATCTTAATTCTCTGACCAGGGATTGAACCCATGCCCCCTGCAGTGGAAACGCAGAGTCCTAACCACTGGACCACAAGGGAATTCCTGATACTTGTGAAATCTTAAGGAGATAAATGCTGTTCTTTTGCCAACCCCACCAAAACCAGAATTTGTGCTAAATTACTCACCAGCTTTGGCACTGGTGGCTAAGCATTAGATTTGAATTGATTTAGAAAAGCAAAGTGCTATTACATTTTCTTGTTTAAAAAAAAAAGCAACATAATTATTATAACAGATTGCAATTATTGTATTGTAATTATATTGTATTGTATTGTAATTGATTGTATTGTATTGATTGTATTGTAATTATATTATAACCCATATAACAGATGGCTATTATAATTTCCATTTTACAGAAAAGATAACTGTGGTAGCCACTGGTGCTTTGAACTAGATATTTCTGGTCCTCCTGGATACAAGGTAAGTTCACATTACTTTTCTCACTCTTTGAAGGTAGGCGTAGCCTTGAGGCTTGTTAGAACAATGGAATGTACTGGAGGCGTGCATCCCCTACAGGTGGTAGCTGTTAAGAGTGGGTTTGCCAATTCCACACAGGTTTCTCTCTTTCTCTCTGCCTCTACAATAGGCAGTGCTTCAGACGGTGGCTTGAGTTCTGGAGTGAGGATGCCACGGAGCAGCAGCCACAGCCCTCCACCAGGACATGACGTGTGAGCAAAGAGTAAGTCAGTTTTTTGTTTCTTGTTGTTGTTTTTTTTGGCGGTACGCGGGCCTCTCACTGTTGTGGCCTCTCCCGTTGTGGAGCACAGGCTCCGGACGCGCAGGCTCAGCGGCCATGGCTCACGGGCCTAGCCGCTCCGCGGCATGTGGGATCTTCCCGGTCCGGGGCACGGACCCGTGTCCCCTGCATCGGCAGGCGGACTCTTGGGCCACTAGGGAAGCCCAAGAGTAAGTCATTTTGATTTAAGACTGAGAGGTTGGGGTCGTCTCTACAGCATAACCTGGCCTGGCCTGCCTTGGACACTAATAGGGCTCAGAGGGTTAAGCAGCTTGCTTACGTGTACTTCTCAGTGAATCCATGCTGATTTCAAACACAACCTTCCTTTCTAAATAGTCAGCTAAAATTCAATAAATATTTATTAAGTACCTACTAATGACACAGTCTGTGAAGGACCCTGAGGATTCGGGGTTGAACAATACCTACAGTTCTCCGCATTCAAGGGAGCTACTCACAGACTGCTTAACCACTGTTCAAAAATTTAACCAGAAGCTTACCTTGAGTTTTTAATTTTTAGAATCCGTTTCTTCTGACTCGCACCCACACACCCACTTTAAGAAACAGGGATAGCATTTGCCAATGTCTAGACTTCTGGGTGCTCCTTTTTTCTCTGTGATTTCTTTGTGTTTAGCAACAATAGTTCCTTGATCACATCTGCAAGTTATTTACATATCCTGGGATACAATTTATCTAGACCTGAAGGCTTGAATTAATTTAAAGCTGTAAAGCACTCCCTTATCTCTGCGCCTATGTTGCACTTCAGTTCCCTCCTAATGATGTTTGTTCTAGATTTGCCAGCCTAAAAATTATTTTCCTTGATAGAGAAAAAGAAGCAAAACAGAATACAAATCTACTCTGCTTTGTTCCTTGACATTATATGTTTTGTCATAAATTGCAAACTTTTCCCCAGGGGTGTGGATTGTTTTGAGCAAGTGCGTCTTTCTGCAACATAGCTAAGAAAGGTTACTTATCAGGGATCCAGACCAGTTAATAACCAGTGAAGCTGAAACTAAAAATTTATACACAGGTGTTCAAACAAATTGCCAAGGTGAGCTTGCTGAGATTAATCAGTATTTGGGAAAACTCAGTGGAGAAGGCCCTGGGATGTTTGGTACTATGGAACATTCCAGTAGAACGCAGTTTTATCTGGAACAGCCTAAGGTAGCACTTCCGTATATTAACCAGCACAGAGTTACAGGTTTAGTTAACATCTATGAAGCACCTCCTCTGTATTCGGCGTGGTGTCTGTATTGTTGCTGTTACCCTAGCATGGCGACGGTGGTCTAAATTAAATGTTCCCAATATTTGTGCTAGAATTCAGTGCTCCCTCTCATGGGAAGATTGTGGGCTCACTTTGGGCCAGGAAAAGCTTCAGCCCTCAGAGTTGACTGATTAATTGCCTCATCAGATTCTTGGACAATGTTCTCATTGTTGGATTTTTATTCCATTTGAATCCCTTTCCTATTCTACTTAATCTATCCAAAAGCCCTTGTTATTTTGCCCTGAGAACTTTCAAATGTTCCAGGTCTCTGTAGACTTCCTTCAGATTCTCTCAGTCTTTGATATTCTTGTGTCTTGTCAGCCTTAAATGTCTGAGCTCAGGGCACTGCCTGTTCATTCATGAAGATTTTGTCTTTGATTTTTGATTAATACATTTGGTCAGGGCTCACATTAAGTTCATAATACCTTAGAACCTCTGACTTTTTTCTGACCAAATGTACAAACTGTCTCAGAACTCTGGAAATGTTCTTTAATAAGAGTATAGTGTTTGGCTTTTCCGAGTCTCGCTCCTTGGCTTTTATAAACACTAGGATGACATGGTTACTATCTCCCATGGTTGCTGTTACCTCTATTTTCATAGCCCCTTCTTCCTAGATGATAAGAAGTATGTCCAGAGTAACATTTCTTTTCCTTGGTTTTTTACCTTCAAAGTCACCTGTTTTCAATCTTCAGTGTGTATCACAGTGTGGTCTGCAGGCACCTGAATTGAAATCACATGCAGTGCATATTTAAAATGCAGATTTCTGAGTGTTCCTTCCCAGCTACATCATCAGCAGGGCACACTGTAAAATGAAAGTGTGAAGCCCCTTGCTCAAAAGTCATTGAGAATTTCAAGGTGATGATAGCAGAGCATTAAACCAAGCATGGGGCCCTTCTATTCTAGTCCATGAAGCCAGCCTCAGAGATTCTGATTTAGAGATTTTGATTTGGGGCTAGAAACCTGGATTTTTAGCAAGCTCACTGGGTTTACAGATAAATGCTGTTCTGTAGACTCCTGTTTGAAAACTCTGTTCTACAGTATTCTAGGTTGCATGCTTTCAGAAGGTAAACATTTTACTAATAGATTTTGCTTTGTTGCCTGTTTTCCAAGATATTTTAGGAAATCATTATCCACATACTGAGTTGTTTATAATACTATTCCACAGGGATATCATATCTAGTCCTCTACCATTTTAATCAAACAAATGCTTCTTTTCAGGTGGTTCAATCTTCATATTCTTAGCTATATACTTTTTTTTGCATGATGTAGATTATTAATGTAGAAACATGGTTATAGATATAAAAATCTGTATTCAAATACTCAAAATAGCATATACTTCTGGACTTTTGAAAAAAGCAAAAGCAAAACAATATGTAACAGGGAAAATTCTTTACTTATTTATTTTTAATTAATTAATGTTTGGCTGCGTTGGGTCTTTGTTGCTGCACGTGAGCTTTCTCTAGTTGTGGCGAGCGGGGGCTACTCTTTGTTGCAGTGCACGGGCTTCTCATTGTGGTGTCTTCTCTTGTTGTGGAGCACAGGCTCTAGGCACGTGGGCTTCAGTAGTTGTGGCATGCAGACTCAGTAGTTGTGGCTCATGGGCTCTAGAGCACAGACTCAGTAGTTGTGGCACACAGGCTTAGTTGCTCTGTGGCATGTGAGATCTTCCCGGACCAGGGCTTGAATCCGTGTCCTCTGCATTGGAAGGTGGATTCTTAACCACTGCGCCACCAGGGAAAATTGTTTTAGTAGAACAAATATTCAACTGCTAAACTGGCTTCTACTGGATATAGAAATCCTAGAATTTCTTTCCTCTACATGAGCATAAAATATTTGTATACTTTTAAAGAATAAAAATTTTAAATTTAAAAAATATGTTCTAGATACATGAAGGTACCTTGGCCCAGCATGCAATATATATACTAATATGGTCACCTATGAAATCATACTTGCCAGTCGATGTTAATAGTTTAAATTTCCTTAATTCGTAGATACTGTGTGTTGGTATGTAAACATTTAAGTTTACCCATTTTTCACTAACTTCTTCATTACTTGTAGGTACTTTCTCTACTATTGTTATATGATATAAAATCCTGTCTTCATTTTCATTTCACCTATGCGTTTCAACATTTCCACTGAGATTTCAGTTCAAACCCAATCCACAGTCATATGTATTCATTGAGCACATGCCATATTCCATGCTAAACACAGAGGTTATAAATACAAAAACTACTGGGACCTAATCTCTTCTTTAATGAGTTCAGAAGGACATTCAAATTATCAGATGGAAATTTATAGTAGTATATGCTGAACCCCCAATTCATGTTAAAGTCAAGATGCTATTAGAGCTCCACAAAAGGATGCCTACCAAACCCAGTTAAACTGGGGAAAATAATTTAGGAAAGGCTCACTGAATTAGATGTAAACTGAGATGAGGCTACAAGGATGAGGAATTAACAAGGAAAAAGACTGTTCTTAGCATAGGCAAGTGCCCAGAGACAAAATAAAACCACATCACACTGTGGAGACCATAGAAGTTTAGTTTAGGTGGCCGAAACCCATGCGTGTGTGTTTTTGTTTGTTTTACAGTGGGCTGGGTATAGAAGACTGAGGGGTAGATTGAAAGATGCTGTAAATTTGGGACTAGGGTAAAGAAAGTTCTGTATATTTACCTAAGTAATTAGCTTTGTCCTAAAGGAACGGGAATGTTGGTAAAGAATTCTAACTAAGTGATGGGATCAGATTTTTGTACATGGTCAACAAGCCTCATGAATTACCCAGTCTTCTCACTTCTAAAGAATATTTTACCCTTTGCCTGTAGCTCACCAAAATGGTGAGCACTTTCCAGGTTTCTTTAGAAGGTGTCATTCAGTGCATCCAATTTGGCTATAACTAGGAAAAATTGCTTGAGATTGATCCCGTCTTGTTTGCTGTCATCAGCCCTGGATCTAAATTCCTTCACACACCTTCCCATCTGCCACATCATGTTTTCATATGGCTGCTCAATTTTTCACTACTTAACACATCTACTCTTATCTGGGGGAGAAAAAAATTAAGCCAAATCTTACGTAAGATGATGCTGTTTTTAAGTAGAAATAATACAAATGTAAGCAGCAGAGTTGGTTGCGGTTTGTCATGCAGTTTTGACATTTGATCCTTTTGTCTAAATATAGAGAAAAGCGTCTCCTAAAACCTCATTATTTCATATAAGATTTAGGAGAAAAGGTATTGGGAGGTCAAGTCATTGGCTCATATCTACTTGCTTTATAGCATTATAAAAATCAATGTAATGCCAGCAACCACTAACTAGGTGATATAACCTATTCAAAGTTAAGGAAGAGATATCTGAACTCTGGGAATCTCACTGCTTATGAAGATGTTATTGTTAATTTTCAGTAATGTGTATTCTCAATAATTACTATTATTATGTCATTATATTTCCGTGAAATCTATACTGTTATGAATCTAAAATATCGTAGAGACAATGTTGCTATCTGAATGTCAGTCTCTGCAAGCATTGGGGTTCATATCAGAAGTTATTTTTAAAAGTTTAAATTTTTCTTGCAGTTCTAATATTTTGAGATAATTACTAGTATTTCCTGGACCTGCTTCATAAATCTAACTTTGTATTATTTTAAAATTTACTTTTCACATAAAATAATAGGCTCACTATTTCCCAGGGGCATGAATTTTTCTTTGTAAACGTAAAAATGAGGTCACCAATAAAACATTCTTTAAATCGTGTTTCCTTCATTACTTCCACATTTAAGATGATATCGTGGAAGGAACAATTACTGCTTTGTTCATTTTGATTCGTTTGGCCCCGCCCGTCCTCACCTTGCTATTGAAGAACAAACTGTTCTACATGGGTCATTTATGACGTGATATAATAGGACACTTTTTTGTACTTCCAGCCTGCAGCATAATATACCAGCTCAAAGCCACCTAATAGGAAAGAATTTTTTGTTTTTTTCTGTTTTTCCTGTCTATCTGATGGGTAACTTTAAGCAAAGATGTATTTAATCATCATTATAAGGACTTAAAGATTCAAAGGACAAATGATGGCTATTGTCAAAATAAGAACCTTTGTTAAGCCATCTTCTCCTACCCCCTAATTTCCTGTGAGTCCTGCTACTTAAATAGAATCTTACTCTCGCTCACTGTGTCACAGGGCAGACTACTCACCAACAGGTCGGACAACTACATTTTATTTCAATAGAAATGTGTGAATGTGACCACTTTCCCACCAGAGGAGCTGATGTCTTAGGGCACAGTTTTAAGTCACCATGGAATTTTACAAAGGCAACGTCAGTTGCTTCATTGACAGGGAAGGAGATAGCATCATATAAAAATACAAATTCCGACCTAATATCCTCCAAGAAAAGTAAAATGGCACGTTAGCATATTCAGAGGCTCACTTTGCACCATGGTTCGCTATCAGCATGGTTGAGGCCAGAAAATATTTTTCTCTTAATATAAAGCTTGACTTGATGTTAAGTGGACAAGGATACATCATTAGTAGCACAACTTTATAGTCCTCACGAAGCTAGTTTTCACATGAGTACCTCAGTCTTGATCCTTAGCTAAGAGTTGATTTTAGTCCCGTAATGGATGGCTGGTTAGCATTCTTTTTATTCATATGTGAACCACTATAACTAGATGGAAAGACTGTAGGAGTAGAAACCAGGACATGAAGCCACACATGCCTTGGGAATTAGTTGTTTCTGGCCCAGCTTGGGACTGAGGACTGCTTATGGAAAGCAGATGTCAGTGTCTACTGTCTTTCAGAGGATTGCTGAGAAGGGTAGTCTACAGACTCACCCAGAACTTTGAGTCCGTATGAAAGTCTGGACTGGTTTGGTTCATGTTGGTTTTAGATTTCTGCATCAGATCTGACATAATTCAAAGAGTCAAATTTTTATGTATATGTATACTGTATATAAATTAGAGATGGCATTAATACAGTATGTATTCTTATACCAATTCACAGGAACTAACTACAGCTCTTTTAACTTATAGTGCTTAATTTTGTGCTTTTTTTCTTTATGTACACAGTCAAGGTCATAAATAACCAAGACATATATTTTGACTAAGGACTACTATGTTTCCACTCTTTCCTACTAGGCACATTGGTAGAAAATCTTTTTCAGCATTAATAATTCAAAACTTAGTTTCAAACAGTCAGCCCACTGTGGTCAGATTTTAGTAAATACAAATTCTCTTTTTCCTTTCTTCCAAAGACCTACCAGTATGAACTTAATTTAAAATTCATTGGTCCCTTTTTCCTGATCATCCTCTCTCCTAGGTTTTCATAATTGCTCTAAACTTTAAAGTTGTTGCACACAGGAGAGAGATACAGGACAAATGAAAGCAAAGAATTCTGTGAAAAGATAAAGATATGCTCTCATTACTCATGAACTTTATAATTTTGTTGAGGGAGTGATTGCATGAAAATACCCACCTGAATACATGTACTGCAGTCATAATAATCTGCAAAAATTCAACACTCTTGTAGCCAGAGCAAAGTGCTCTTCTGCCTGCGTTATTGGGTTCCTATGTATTTGTAGATGCTATGAATCCAAAGGCTCACAGATGGTCATTATAACCTGACATGCTCTGCTGTAGAAGAGCTTCTTAAATTCATTAACCTCATTTAAAAAGACACAAACCGCTAAATCAAGAGAATTCCTTCTGATCATTTTAGAAATCGATAACAACCTCATAACAGTAATATGTCTTTTGGGTATCAGACAGAAACAGTATATTCTCTGGAAAGGAGTAGTTATAGGGAATTTATTACTTATGGTACTGAATGGGGGAAAACTAAAAATCTGCTTATTATAATTACTGTAGCAGCATTAGAGATGGCTGAACAACCAGAGCGGTGGAAAGAGCAGTCTTGACAACAGATACTGTGTACAGAAGGAAAACTACTTTTGTAAAGGAGTCTCATAGTTAGAGTTGTAAAACCCAAAGGAAGCAGTAAACTGAAGAACTAATTCCATTAATGCGTAGCTTGGAAAGGCCTCTAACCATACATGAATGCGAACAGTAGCATCATTTTTGGAGCAGCTCTTTGAAACACATGTGCATTCTCCTAGAGGAGTCTTCATTTTTTGCATCATAAAAAAAAAAAAATGTCCCCAAGCCCAAAGCAGCATATATCCCTAGTTTAGAATTGAGTCTGGGATTGATACTTTTACCATTGTCTTTTAAATCAACATGGTTGATGACTGAGTACATAGAAGTAATCCTAGGAAGTCTTGTTGCCTTGATCTTTGCTAATATTCAATCAATTTGATTTCTCTTACTATGTTAAGTAGAGTAACAGAAGAACATTGAGTTGATTTAAAGAACCCCAGGGGAAGAATAAGATCATCATGACAAACTGTTTTTTAGAAAAAGGTGCTGGAAAGAGAGGGCATGTCTCAGATTTGGGGCCCCTTAGATGGTACACAGATATTTTATATGACTGTGATGATTGTGTCATTTTATAAATACTTGAATAAAAATATCTCAGATGTTATGCAAACATCTAGATTGATAGTTGTAGGAAGCCCTTAATTTTAATGTAAATTCTTTTGCAATAAAATACAATTTATTTTTTCACTTCAGACTCAACTCTGAACTATGCCAATTCTTAAACTGTTTAAGAAATAAATTAAAGTGAAATTAGTATAAATATATTTTTAACATTTAGTAATTAAACAAAAACAAGTAATAAAAATGAACAAATGTTGGGCAGAAAGGTAGATCAGGCATATGAAGAGGGAGAGAAAGGGAGAAAGAAAATCAAGGATTATCAAAATGCCCTACTAAACGGAGGGAGGCGGAAGGAAAGTGAATTGCTGGCTACCTGCAGAAAACTTGTTTGCTTGTTTTGATTTCAACAAACACAACAGGGATCCAGTTACTTGTCCCAGTCCCCTACCCCGCCCTCTCATGTCTTTGTCTTTTCCTTGTCCTTCATGAAGGCTTCTTCCCTCCATGCTTCTTTCCTTCATCCCCTTCTTTGCTTTTTCTTCATTCCTCTCTGATGGGTAGAGGACATTTCATTACATGTGTACGGGGAAAGTTTGGCATCTTTAGTCTGGCTCAGTAGACACCTGCCTTTGTACATGCCTTGTCGTTAACGACACAGTGGAGCAGATGGGGCTGACCGATAGACAGCATTCATTCTAGGAGCAATGGTAGCGAAAGGATGGAGCAGGCTTTTCTACAAACCTGGGTTCTAGTCTAGACTCTGACTCTCTGTCTTTAGTTCTTGGCTGTGGACAGTTGAGTCTTCATTCCTGGTCTCCGAAGTGATTGCATTGGATTAGGAAGTAAGCTCTTCCTGTGGTAATTTATTCCAACCTTCTCATTTTAGGAGTAGGGAAATCACACTATGGACATAGTTGTGTACAGTCAGACATCTCTTTTATTTTTTAGTAGTGATAGTTTATGCATATATTATTGCATCTATATAGAATTGATTATGTAGACTTTTATATGTGTATAACATAAAGCTATTGAGTATACTGCCCCCCCCCAAAAAAAGCCAAAATGAAACACAAAAAAATTAACCTTCCTAAACTCGGTCTTTCAAATAATATTTCATCTATGCTATGCTACTAACTCAAATCCTCCAGAGGCTTTTTAGGCTGGAGAACAAAATGAATATTTCAGTAGTAGAAGTGGGAGACTAGGGATTTTTGCTGCACATCGAGTTGAAGAATCAAAACTTTCTGGGACAGGTCAACTAGGGTGGTATGGCTACCCATACAATGAGCTCATAAAATATATACTTCCATAATGTTTTTGTTTTTATGCTTTTGTATTTGCTTTTGGCAGGGTAACCAAAAACCCCACCTGTGCAGATGTTAATCATTCCATCTTATTGGATACTATGTTACGTGAATGAAGTTATATGCATGCACACTCTTACATTCATTTATTCACAGTTATTTTCAAATAATAAACTGTTTGATATATTATCAAATAACATTTAGACATAAACTGGTGTCTACTTTTGTAGCAAAGTTTAAGATTTTACTGCAAGAATTTCCCTACTAAGGGCTAGAAGTAACCTGAAATAGAAGAAGAGCTCTTGGAAGGAGAGGAACTACCAAGCCTAATTTATCTACACTACAGATTATCCACATTAACCTAATTGAAAGGGGAAGTCATTTTTGGTGTATGAAAACAAAGTCCACCTTGTGAGGGACTTTCCATGGACTGCATTTGACAGAAAAACAAATGACTTTCTGAATTTCAGCCAGACCTGGTAGAGGGTACTTTGGTTTGGACAAAGACGAACTTGATATTATAATTTATAATGCAGTTCACACTGTTTGAAACTTTTGCCCTTTAGTAGCTGTGCAGGGGGTGTGTGTGTGTGTGTAATGGTACTAACAGCTGGCAAATAAAAATAATTTGTTTCTTAAATAATGTTACAATATTCCCATGTTTGTTTCCAAAGTACTGCCCTACTGAATTTTCTTGGTAAATATTGCCCTCTTCAGTTCATTCTGAGGGTGTGCATGGTAAACGGAGATGTTAGTCTTTCCCTGGGCTGTGTTAAACTTGGCATTAGGAAGACTCCCAGATGATGCAGCCAAACATGCTCTAGGCTGCTATGGCCTCATTGGACCATCTAGTTCTTTCCCAGGCATTATTTCCACATGAGTAAAGACATTGCTGTGTTTCAGGAAACCAGGAACCAAAACCAATATCTACATCAAGGAAATCATTGATAGTTATATTACCATTAGTGACAATGAATGATTTTGAAATGTGTGTACATTTTCCCTAAAGCTATTTTAAAGAAATCATATGGGCCCATTTGAGTTAATTTTACATGTATTTATATATATATATATATAAATACAAGTGAATATATATGAGAAATATATTAAAATGTATAAATTTTCCTCCCTAAGGCCGTGTAAGGTAGAGGCTGATATTGTGAGAATCCTGTTGCTTTAAGGGCAGAGAGAGAAATAAAGGCTGGAGAGCATTAAATTCAGCCAACCCTTCATTATTGGTTTAATATCTTTAGTAACATTCAATTATTTCCAAGTATTCTGTGTATCAAGAAAGCCAGAATATTTCAGAAAAGACTCCTTGCTTGTAGGAGGGCTTAGGAGAACTGAGAAAATTTTGAAAAAACAACATTTTATTTAAAAAAAACTATGAATCATTGTTAACAACCACAAAAATATAATTGTAGACACTTTGAAGTACTCATTATAGGTCTAGGAAACTATTTAGTGATTTCATAAAACATTCCAGACTTATACCAACCTTGAAAATAGTTTCCAGAAGGCAAAAGGCTCACAAACACAGCTTGTCACTAGGCAACACTGAATTGCTTAAGTATTAATTCCATCATTTATTCTGCTTGTCTCTTCTACAGTATTCATTTTTCAGCAGACTAATAAAACTTAAACCTAACTCTACATTTAATTCTAGAATTTTTCCAACAAGTACAGATTTTGAAAGAAATTAAGCTAACACTATAGACAGGATTTTTATATGATAGAAGATAAAAAATATAGTTTTAATATTTCACAAAAGCTGAAAGTAGAAAGGTAGAAACATGTTAAATTACTTTGGCCTCTAATGCCAATTTTGATAACTTGATTATCTTTGACCATGGAGCTAAAGATTAATATTTTATCCAGTATTGCTGAATTTCTGTTATGTACCAATGGCAGTGTTTGTGAGGCTTTATAAATAATTAAAAACTAGAAAAAATATTTGTATCTACACTTTCATTTGTGATATCCCATGAAACAAATATGACTTAAATTTAATATCAATGGCAATTAATTACTTGAAAAATCTAGCAGAGCAGGCTTCACACTTTATTTTGGAAGTTTTCTTTTTTCCCTCATGTTGATGTGTGTATGTGTGTGTGCATACATATGTTTTTTCTATCAAAACTAAAATATCCTAACTCTAAATGTTTGGAGAATATAGGGGAATAGTGGCAGGCTAAGAAAGAGTATCTGATTGTCTTTTGCTATTCCAAATTTTGTTCTATGCATGGCTTTTTGTTTCATGATACTTTATAAAAACCATATCATCTCATCTTTCTTGAACAGTTATTCATAGTCACCCAAGACACTCTTGTCCCTAAATGTGTTCTCTACTCAGAAGCTGAAGTGATCATTTTCAGTAAATGCTAAATCTCTACTGATGTCTATAAGACCCTGCATGATCTTGGCCCACCTCACTGTCCATTTTAATCCTCAAATACCTTTTCCTCTTTCAGGATATTTGAACTCCTTATGCAGCAAACCCCACATTCTGCACGTTCTGGTTTAATGCCTTCTCAGCCCATTCACTTAAATTGGATCATCCAAGTTATTCTCTTTCACTATACTGTTTCTTCCCTTCAAAGCACTTATCATCTTATAAAATATGTTCATTTATGTATATGTGTACATGTATGTCATCTGTGTGTCCCTAGATTAGTTGAATGAATAGTTATGTACCTAGTCAAGTTTTAAAGAACGTTGATTGATGTACTGAGCCAAACGTAGATCCCACTATAAACATGGAATGTCAGTAATTTATTCATTGATTTTGTTATCTAATAAATATTTATTGGCTATTATGTGTGAAGAACCATCCTAGATTTAGAGAGTACATCAATTAAAAACAAACCTGTTCTCATTGAGTTTATATTCTGGGCACATATGGGGGTATGCGTGTAGGGCGGAGGGTAAATAGGCAAATTATGGGTAAATTTAAAGGTCAAAATGGCTACAGAACTGAAAGAGGAAAGAAAGATGAGAAGCATGTGGTAGGGGGGAGCAATTTGAAATAAAATGACCAGGCGACTCCTCAAATGGGAGGAAAATCATTCCAAGCATTAAGTCAAAGAAAGCAAAACAATCATAAGAAGTGCAAATACCACAAGGTTGGGCACGTGCCAAGGAAGAACTGGGGGAGTAGAAGGAGAAGCCAGAGGCATACAAGGTCTTTTAGGCCATTTAAAGGACTTCGGATTTTACTCTGCATGAAAATAAAGCCTTTGTAGTTTTTAAAATTTTAAGCCGAGAAGCGAAATATGTTTTAACAGGATCCTCTGGCTGTCTTGTTAGGAGTAGTCAGTAGGGGATCAAGAGTGGAATCTGGGAGACCACTTAAGGAATAATACATGTGGGAAATGGTGGTGACTGGGACTAGAATGGTCACAGTGGAAGAGGTAAAAAGTAGTCAGATTCTGGGTATGTTATAAATGTTGAATGTTTTATCGCCAAAGTTTATCCCTGGTAAATGATGCAGCAGAGAAGGTAGCGTTAGCAATGAAAAGGGCAATTGATTATAATAGCATGTAGGAATTTTTACTTACAGATCTCCCCTTAGGGAGTTTTCTGTATTTGGAAGAAGATCCTTAAAAAGCTTAACTGAGGGAGAAAGGCCAGCGCTGGGGCCTGAATTTGGGAGGGGGGGGGGGAAATTTTGTGCCTAAGAAAATGGAAGAATGTGTGAGTTATTCTGAAGAAGCAAAGTACTGAGAGAAAATGCAAGGACAGGGGTTTGGAGACTGAACTAATGGAAGGCAGTGGGCTCCATGATGTGGCCATTTCCTCAATGGTCAAAATTTTCAGCAAAGCTACTAAAATCATGAAATCCTTAATGTGAGTAAGCATATGTGGAAATAGTCCTTATTGGAATGGATGGGTTGAGGAATCAGGCACAGAGATAGAAACAGGAAGGTAGTCATGCAAACTCAACAAAAGGAAGAGCTTTTCTCCTTTCATAAGACCATGAAATTGGGCACTAAAGACAAGCCGTCTAGATCTTGGAGAGTTAGGCTGCAATTGGTTGCTGCAGTGTCCTAACAAGTTTTAAATCTAAAACTTCTGATTTGGGGAGCTGACTCAGGCATAGGAACAAACCAGTTGAGATGAGTAAGGAAGGTATCGAGTTATGAGTGAGATCAAGTTTGTCTACTGTCATTTAAAACAAAATAAAGCATCCTGAAATGAAAGGGCCACCAGAACTAGAACACCCAACAGCAAATGCAATGGCCATGTTGGTAACAATTACCATATTTCAAAAAAGCCAAATGTGTCAAGTAATTATTTGACAAAATAATGGTGTCAAAAAACTATGTTATAAAACTGTGTGGAGATTAGGGGAAAACTTCTTTGGAATATTTACCCCTAAGACTCAGACTCCAAAGATAATTAATGATTATCTTAACAAAATTTAAAAATCTTTTAAAATGAACAATACCAGAGTGTGATTATCACTATTTTTAATGATCATAATAATTGCTAGCAATTTGTAGACTATGAACATATTTCTGTACTGTGACTACATAATTTGTGGTTTCCATCCTTAAGAAAAAGAATAAGTCATGTAACAACCCTTAAAGATGACATAAACACACAGATACTGGACTCAATGGACTGACTGACAGCCTGAATCAACTCCTGTCTCATACCTATATGCCTCAGATGTCATATTGCCCTTATATATCAACACTTTCCTTTTTTCTGTTTCATATCAGACTTTTGTTGATATTAAACTTTATTCGTATTAAAATGGGCATAGGAACAAAGGACCTCAATATGGAATCTATAATGTGGTATTCTCCAAGTTCTACCTTCCAATCAAAAAGGCTTTCTAGAAATGTACTTGCAAAAATAATTTCCCAGACTGAAGCAAGGAAACAGATTGAGTGGTGGTAATTCTGAGTTTTTCATCATAAAACTGGCATTAGATTACATATACACACAAATACACATGTACAAATATGTTCATACACATTCAGATATATATCTTAATATAGCTACATATGTATACATATATGGACATGTATCTGTATACACATGTACATATATACATAATACAAGTCATGTATACATATATACATATATATACCTTATACGTGTTTACATATATGTATATATTTGTATATACACGTCAATGCTAGTGGCTGTGTTTTAACCTTGAGCCTCAAGAGATCAACTGCAGCACCAAAATGAAGATTCCAGATGACTACTCAACTAACGATCCTCCCCAGGACATTACTGACGAACGGACCTATTCTACAACCCAAGTGCTGGAGCACCTTAGGAGAAGGCAAAGCCTTTGACATTAGGTACACTTGGATGCAAATACCACCTCTGTCATGCATTAGCTAAGTAAATTTGAATGAGTAACCTGACCCTTTTGAACTTAAGTTTCTTTACTACATATTGAAGATCATAATATCTACTTTATTGCATTTTCCAGAGCACTATACTAACATGAAGTAATTTATGTATAGAGAATGGCACATAATAATGCTTCTGGATATTAATGCTGGGAATGAAAGAATGTCGTGGGAGATCATGGAGTCTGGTGGTTGAAAGCATGGGCTTCAGAGCCAGACAGACCTGGATTTGAACCCCAGTTCGGCAACTTTCTGGCTTCATGAACTTAGGCAATTTAACTACCTGGTTTAAACATCAGGTTTTTTTTTAATTTATAAGATAGAGATACTATTACTTTATAATATTTTTATTATATAAATAATTATATTCATAAATAAACCCCTGGTTGGCATAAAGTAAGCATTCTATAAATGGTAATTACTGTAACTTTAATTTTTTCCCCACCAGTGACCAGGCTGCCACATTAGTAAAAGAATAACTATTTGATTGAAGGATATGTTGGAAAATTAAACTTATTTTTAACAGGCTGGAACACTAGACATAGCTAAAAAGATGAAATTAAATGGGGATGAATGTAGAGTCCTTCACTTAGTTTTACAAAAAAATGTTTAAAAATAAAAAGAGCGAGGATGAACCTTGCAAACATTATGCTAAGGGAGCTAGTCACAAAAGACTACATATTGTAGGATCGCATTTGTATGAAATTTTCAGAATAGGCAAGTTAGTGCAGTCAGTAAGTAGATTAGTGAATGTTTAGGGCTTATTGGGAGGACAGGTAGAAGAAATGGGAATTGACTGCTAATGGGTACACAGGTTCTTTCAGGGAGTACAAAAATGCTCTAAAATTACATGGTTGTCATGGTAGTGATGGTTGCATAACCATGTGACTTTGCTAAAAAAAAAAATTGAATTGGACATTTAAGAGGTAAATTGGTATGTGAATTATATCTCAATAAAGTTGTTTAAGAAGAGATTTAGATAAAGACGGTCCATCTTAAAAATTAAAAGATATTTAATTTTACAGCATATCCAACAAGAAGTGTTTGAGCCCTAAATTTAGTGTTGTTTAAAGATGTAATGGGTTTCACAAGACATAATGAGCTTCCTGTCATAGGAAGCATTCAACCATAGGCTAACTGCTTAACAGAGTATCAACTGGGGATTTGAGCATGGGATGACTGTTTAGTTTAGATGATCTTCCAGGTTACATTCAATCCCAAGATTCTGATTCAGCAATTCTTTGATCAGTGTTGCAAGACTGCCAGAGAAACTAATGGAATCCAACTTGTGTCAGTAAAAGCAGAGTGTTAGGTCAAAGGAGGTGAAAGTCCCATTGTAATATTTCTGTTCAGACTTCACTGAGTGGGAAGAGCAGGGTGGATCAGGAATTCAGGTTTTGTAGAGCCCAAAGCTTATACGATTTTGGGGCCTCTTTAAAAATTAAAAAATACAAAACTAAGAATAAAAGCTAATGGTTAATTAGAATGAAAAAGATCACAAATGATAAAGTTGATAAATGCCACAAAATTCATAATATTTTCATTAATTGACATACTTCTTAACAATGTGGCTGCAGAGCCTTAGATCACATCTTTACAAAATGGCAGTTTTGTGATTTCTTTTTTTTTTTTTTGCGGTACGCGGGCCTCTCACTGTTGTTGCCTCTCCCGTTGCGGAGCTCAGGACGCGCAGGCCCAACGGCCATGGCTCACGGGCCCAGCCGCCCCGTGGCATGTGGGATCCTCCCGGACTGGGGCACGAACCCGTGTCCCCTGCATCGGCAGGCGGACTCTCAACTACTGCGCCACCAGGGAAGCCCTGTGATTTCTTTTTGTAGTGGAAAGAGAGAATTCAATCTTCTTGGTATGGTTGGTTGAAATGTGTTCTTATTAGATCACTTAGAAACATTATTTTCAGCTTCACAATTCACTGTCAACTTCAGGAAAACTGTTCTCTAGTTTCTTTTCATGTATAAGCTGTTAAGATTTCAGATCACTTCACATTTTCTTATGCACTAATTTTAAATACCCTTTAAACTTTAATGATCTCACTAACCGGGTTTTCTTCAATTTCCTCAAGTCAAGATGCCAGGAATTTGCACAGCAGATAAAGACTCCTGCAAACCATTCTTACTCCAGAACAGATAGTGAAAGCTTAAAAATCACAGAAGTGACTGCAAACACACAGGTATATCCCACTAAACCACTGAAAGATATACCCAATTACCCAAATCCAGAAATGCCTACAGCCAATCCAAAGCCACCTGGCATTTCCACCTAAAGTCTGAAAAGTCAGAGTATTCTTAATCCATTGAGGTTTAAATATCTTACTTCTGCAAGTTTTGCTACATAAACACATGGCTCAGTTCCCTCTCCAGGCTGTGAAAGAGGACCATGCAAATGGAGTCCTGAAGCTCTTAACTTCATGCTAAATCCACCTCTGTCAGAGGGTCATTTTTAAAGACAAACTGGCTACTAGGATGCTAAAACCATGCAGCATGAGAAACATTTTAGGGAACTAGGGATTTTTAGCCTGGAGCATGAAAGACCTAAAGGGACACGATTACTGCCTTCAAATATTTGAAGGACTGTCATGTAGACATCTGTCCAGGCAGTCACTCTGAGTAGCTCTAGAGGACAAAAGTAAGAACAATGGGAAGAAGTTACAAGGGAGGAGATTTCAACCAACTATATGAAAGAACTTTCTAAATGATTAAAGTTGCTCAAAATGGAGTGAGTTGCCTTATGTTGAAATGAGCTCCCTGTCACTTGAAATGTTCTAAAGAGGCCGAATGATTACCTGTCAAGAAGAGTGCTGTAGATGATCTTTCTTCAATGAATAGAAGTTCAGGCCAAGTTACAGTTCATTTAACTCTTCAATGTACTCAACAGGTTAGATCATCAGGAAAACAAAATAAGCCTTCACTGTATCTATGGTCAGAGTAGTTTATTAAGCAAATTTCGAAAGGGAGTATTACAGAATATTCCATGTATATCAAATCATACCTTTCAGAATTTAAAAGCTAAACGCTGTGGAATTATCCAGTAATACTTGGGTCTATCCTCCAAAACCCCAGTCTATATTTGACATCAGCATATAGCCCCATTAATATTATTCATTTGTTCATAAATATTGATTACCTTCTATGTGGCAAACACCATGTTACACTGTTGGGCACTAGGAAAAAAATGAGTAAAACAGGTCATGGTCTCTTACTTCATGTGGCTTATAGTCAAGTTTCATTTCTATGTATGAAAAGTTTATGTATTCAGAAAAGCATACGCAGTTTATAGAATTTTATTAAGCAATATTGTCAAAAGCATGAGCTCTCAAGTCAGGCAGCCAGAGTTGAAACCCTAGCATGCAATTTGCATGGGCCATTTATTAGCCTCTCTGTATCTCAGTCTCCTTGTCTGTAAAATGAGATAATACATACTTCACAGGATTGCCATGAGTATAGATAATGTCTGAAAAAATGCCTGGTAGAGTATCTGGCACATATAAATGCTCTGTAAATAATAGCTTTTATTATTATAAATATATGGCATTCACAACAGTCTTTTCAGTGTTGTATAGTGTAAGAGATACGTAAAAGCAATATGCTGTAACACAGAAGAGTCTGAAAGAGAAGCTTATACATTCCTCAAGCTGTTGTATTTTTCCTTGAAACTACTGCACAGCTGAAATAATTTATCTGAATAAAAACACGTGGTTAAAAAGAATTCTTAACAATAAACTACGTAAAACCCTTGTCAGGCACTAGATGGAAAGCATATTGTGAGAGAGAATTCTTTGTAATGACCCTGTGTAACAGTTAGCTCAGTGGTTACAGAATATGGTATTGCTGAGGTGAGGTGAAATCTGCCCACTGAAATCTGGGATAATCCTGAAGAAACTGAAATATTGCTTCTTGGTGAACATCACTGAAGCCACTATTTTTTCAGAACCTTTTTCTTTCATTGACTACTGCCATTTAAGAAATCTTTTAAAGAAAGATTTGCCCCTGCATTTTCAGCAGCCACATAGTAACCACCTGCCACAGGCTGACTCATGTTTTGATCAAACAACTAAAGCCATAGGCTTCTGAATGTGGAGGCTCCCATGATTGTGTGCAATTGGCTTGTAACTGCATTCATTGTACCAAAAATGTCAGCTATTTTCATTGATTATATTCAGTTTAAAGGTTCCCACAAGAAAGGGAGACCCAGAGATGACCACACAAAGAATTTATCATAAAAAATGAGAAACCACATTCCTCATCGGGTCAGGGTTTTACATCTCTGACATTCAAACACAGGTAAGCTTTATGGGAAGGCACAATAGTTCTGGCCATTTAAGCCAGCCTTAAATGCCTATATATTCAAACTGTAATGGCAGGTCCAAGTCATTCCCACCCTTGGTCTCAGTTTCTGATTCTGTAACTGCTCAGCCTGAACACTTAACACTTTGGCTGGACTTAAATCCTTCGGCAACTTTTATTTTGTGTCTCAATCATTACAGTCAGCTTTCCCTAAATTGATTCTAGTTTTAGACAAACTTCTTCCAATGGCAAGTAACAGAAACCCACTCAAATTTAGTTACTATAACTGAATTTATGAGCTTATGTAACAGGAGTGCAAGTTTCAGATATAGCTTAATCCAGGGTCTCAAACTATGTTTCCAGGTCTCTCTCTGTCAACTGCCTCTTCCTTCCTGTGGGCTGGTCTTTAATTCCAGCAGCCCCCTTACTGATAGAAATCCCTGCTTTTCCTTCTTCAGTGTTGAGAATTGGAAGTGAGCCTCTTTGGCCATGCTTGTTGTACACGTCACCCCTGAGATTAAGGATGAGGTAGGGTCATAATGTTCAAAAGACCTAGACTGAGTTTGCAAGAAGGACGGTTCTTTTTTTTTTTTTTTTTAAACATCTTTATTCGAGTATAACAGCTTTATGATGTTGTGTTAGTTTCTGCTGCATAACAAAGTGAATCAGCTATACATATACATATATCCCCATATCTCCTCCCTCTTGCGTCTCCCTCTCACCCTCCCTATCCCACCCCTCTAGGTGGTCACAAAGCACCAAGCTGATCTCCCTGTGCTATGCAGCTGCTTCCCACTAGCTATCTATTTTACGTTTGGTAGTATATATATGTCCATGCCACTCTCTGTTTGTCCCAGCTTACCCTTCCCCCTCCCCATGTCCTCAAGTCCATTCTCTACGTCTGTGCCTTTATTCCCATCCTGACCCTAGGTTCTTCAGAACAATGTTGTTTTTGTTTGTTTGTTCTTTAGATGCTATATATATATATGTATATATATATATGTTAGCATACAGTGTTTGTTTTTCTCTTTCTGACTTACTTCACTCTGTATGACAAACTCCAGGTCCATCCACCTCACTCCAAATAACTCAATTTCATTTCTTTTTATGGCTGAGTAATATTGCATTGTATATATGTGCCATGTCTTCTTTATCCATTCATCTGTCAATGGACACTAACATTGCTTCCATGTCTTCACTATTGTAAATAGTGCTGCATTGAACACTGTTGTACATGACTCTTTTTGAATTATGGTTTTCTCAGGGTATATGTCCAGTAGTGGGATGGCTGGGTCATACATTGGTTCTAATTTCTGTTTTCCTCCATACTGTTCTCCATAGTGGCTGTATCAATTTACATTCCCATCAACAATGCAAGAGGGTTCCCTTTTCTCCACACTCTCTCCAGCATTTACTGTTTGTAGATTTTTTGATGATGGCCATTCTGAATGGTGTGAGGTGATACCTCATTGTAGTTTTGATTTGCATTTCTCTAATGATTAGAGATGTTGAGCATTCTTTCATGTGTTTGTTGGCAATCTGTATGTCTTATTGCAGAAATGTCTATTTAGGTCTTCTGCCTATTTTTGGATTGCGTTGTTTGTATTTTGATATTGAGCTGCATGAGCTCTGTGTATATTTTGGAGATAAATCCTTTGTCAGTTGCTTCATTTGCAAATATTTTCTCCCATTCTGAGGGTTGTCCTTTCATCTTGTATATGGTTTCCTTTGCTGTGCAAAAGCCTTTAAGTTTAATTAGGTCCCATTTGTTTATTTCTGCTTTTATTTCCATTTCGCTAGGAGGTGGGTCAAAGAGAATCTTGCTGTGATTTATGTCATAGAGTGTTCTGTCTATGTATTCCTCCAAGAATTTTATAGTATAAGAAGAACTGGCAGAAGACCTCAGACTTCCCAAAAGACAAGAAAATCCCCACGTACCTGGATAGGGCAAAAGATAAAAGAAAAAACAGAGAGAAAAGAATAGGGACAGGACCTGCACATCTGGGAGGCAGCTGTGAAGGAGGAAAAGTTTCCACACACTAGGAAGCCCCTTCACTGGCGGAGACAGCGGGTAGCAGGGTGGGAAGCTTTGGTGCCACAGAGGAGAACACAGTAATGGGGGTGTAGAGGGCAAAGTGGAGAGATTCCTGCACAGAGGATCAGTACCAACCAGCACTGAGAGGCTTGTCTGCTCACCCGGCGGGGCAGGTGGGGGCTGGGAACTGAGCCTTGGGCTTCAGAGGTCAGATCCCAGGGAGAGGACTGGGGCTGGCTGTGTGAACACAGCTTGAAGGGGGCTAGTGTGCCACAGCTAGCCGGGACGGAGTCTGGGAAAAAGACTGGACCTGCCTAACAGGCAAGGGACCATTGTTTCGGGGTGCACAAGGAGAGGGGATTCCTTGTCTGCCCACAGAAGGCAGAGCACTGCCTAAATGAGCTCCAGAGATGGGCGTGAGCCACGGCTATCAGTTCAGACCACAGAGATGGGCATGAAATGCTAATGCTGCTTCAGCCACCAAGAACCCTATGTGCAAGTACGTGTCACTATCCACACCCCCCAGAAGCCTGTGTGGTGCACCACTGCCAGGGTACCGTGATCCAGGGACAAGTTCCCTGGGAGAACACACGGTGCGCCTCAGCCTGTTGCAATGTCATGTTGGCCTCTGCTGCTGCAGGCTCGCCCTGCATTCCAATTATAACTACCTTACTAATCCCTCTCTCAGCCTAAATGAGCAAGAGCCCCCTAATCAGCTGCTGCTTTAATCCTGTCTGGTCAGGGTGGGAACAGATGCCTGAGGGTGAGGGTGACCTACACACAGAGGTGGGGCCAAAACCAGAGCTGAACCCCAGGAGCTGTGCAAACAAACAAGAGAAAGGGAAATTTCTCCATGCAACCTCAGGAGCAGCGGATTAAACCTCCACAATCAACTTGATGTACCTTGAATCTGCAATACCTTAATAGACAATAAATTATCCCAATATTGAGGTGGTAAACTTTGGGAGCAACTGTAGACTTGGGGTTTGCTGTCTGAGACTGTTTTGTTTCTGATTTTTCTATTTATCTTAGTTTTTAGTGCTTGTTATCATGGGTGGATTTGTTAATTGGTTTGTTTCCTCTCTTTTTATTATTTTTTTATTTTAATAATTTATTTTTATTTTTATTCTTTCTTCTTTCTTTCTTGCTCTCTTTTCTTCTGAGCTGTGTGGCTGAGAAGGTCTTGGTGCTCTGGCCTGGTGCCAGGCCTGAGCCCCTCAGGTGGGAGAGCCAAGTTCAGGATATTGGCCCACCAGCGACCTCCCAGCCCCACATAATATCCATAAGCGAGAGCTCTCCCAGAGATCTCCAAGACAACACTAAGACCCAGCTCCACCTAACAGCCAGCAAGCTCCAGTGCTGGACACCCCATGCCAAACAACTAGCAAGACAGGAACAAAACCCCACCCATTAACAGAGAGGCTGCCTAAAATCATAATAAGTCCACAGACACCCCAAAACAGACCACTGGACATGGCCCTACCCACCAGAAAGACAAGATCAAGCCCCACCCACAGGAACACAGGCACCAGTCCCCTCCACCAGGAAGCCTACACAAGCCACTGAACCAATCTCACAGACTGGGGGAAGACACCAAACACAATGGGAACTACGAACCTGCAGCCTGAGAAAAGGAGACCCCAAACACAGTAAGTTAAAATGAGAAGACAGAGAAACACACAGCATATGAAGGAGCAAGGTAAAAACCCACCAGACCAAACAAATGAAGAGGAAATAGTCTACCTCAAAAAGAATGATAGTAAAGATGATCCAAAATCTTGGCAATAAAAGTTTCTTTTATTTTCTCCACTTTAACAAGGACCTAGAAGAACTAAAGAGTAAACAAACAATGATGAACAACATAATAAATAAAATTAAATATCCTCTAGAAGGAATCAATAGCAGAATGACTGAGGCAGAAGAATGGATAAGTGACCTTGAAGATAAAATAGTGGAAATAACTGCTGCAGAGCAGAATAAAGACGAAAGAATGAAAAGAATTGAGGACAGTTTCAGAGACCTCTGGAACAACATTAAACGCACCAACATTCGATTATAGGGGTCCCAGAAGAAGAAGAGACACAAAAAGGGTCTGAAAATATTTGAAGAGATTAGAATTGAAAACTTCCCTAACATGGGAAAGGAAATTGTCAATCAAGTCCAGGAAGCACAGAGAGTCCCATACAGTATAAACACAAGGAGAAACACACCAAGCCACATATTAATCAAACTATCAAAAATTAAATACAAAGAAAAAAATATTAAAAGCAGCAAGGGAAAAGCAACAAATAACATACAAGGGAATCTGCATAAAGTTAACTTCAGCAGAAACTCTTCAAGACAGAAGGGAGTGGCAGGTCATACTTAAAGTGATGGAAGGGAAAAACCTAAAACCAAGATTACTCAGCAAAGCAAGGATTTCATTCAGATTTCATGGAGAAATTAAAACCTTTACAGACAAACAAAAGTTAAGATAATTCAGCACCACCAAACCAGCTTTACAACAAATGCTAAAGAAACTTCTCTAGGTAGGAAACACAAGAGAAGGAAAAGACCTACAATAACAAACTCAAAACAATTAAGAAAATGGTAATAGGAACCTACATATCGATAACTACCTTAAATGTAAATGGATTAAATGCTCCAACCAAAAGACATAGATTGGCTGAATGGATACAAAGAAAGACCTGTATATATGCTTTCCACAGGAGACCCACTTCAGACCTAGGGACACAAACAGACTGAAAGTGATGGGATGGAAAAAGATTTTCCATGCGAGTGGAAATCAAAGAAAGATGGAGTAGTAATTCTCATATCAGACAAAATAGACTTTAAAATAAATACTATGACAAGAGACAAAGAAGGACACTACATAGTGATAAAGGATCAATCCAAGAAGAAGATATAACAATTGTAAATATTTACGAACCCAACATAGGAGCACCTCAATACATAAGGTAAATGCTAACAGCCATAAAAGAGGAAATCGACAGTAACACAGTCATAGTAGGGGACTTTAACACCTCACTTTCACCAATGGACTTTAACACCCTACTTTCACCAATGGACAGATCATCCAAAATGAAAATAAATAAGGAAACACAAGCCTTAAATGATACATTAAATTAGATGGACTTAATTGATATGTATAGGACATTCCATCCAAAAACAACATAGTACACTTCTTCTCAAGTGCTCATGGAACATTCACCAGGATAAATCACATCTTGGGTCACAAATCAAGCCTTGGTAAATTTAAGAAAATTGAAATCATATCAAGCATCTTTTCTGACCACAACACTATGAAACTAGATATCAGTTACAGGAAAAAAATGTGTACAAAATACAAACTTATGAAGGCTAAACATTATGCTACTAAATAATCAAGAGATCATGGAAGAAATCAAGAGGAAATCAAAAAATACCTAGAAACAAATGACAGTGAAAACATGATGTCCCAAAACCTATGGGATGCAGCAAAAGCAGTTGTAAGAGGGAAGTTTATAGCAATACAATCCTACCTCAAGAAATAAGAAAAATCTCAAATAAACAATCTAAACTTACACCTAAAGCAATTAGAGAAAGAAGAACAAGAAAAAACCAAAGTTAGCAAAAGGAAAGAAATCATAAAGGTCAAATTGAGATAAATAAAAAATAAGTGAAGAAAACAATAGCAAAGATCAATAAAATGAAAAGCTGGTTCTTTGAGAAGATAAACAAAATTGATAAACCATTAGCCAGACTCATCAAGAAAAAAGGGAGAAGACTCAAATCAACAGAATTAGAAATGAAAAAGGAGAAGTAACAACTGACACTGCATAAATACACAGGATCATGAGAGAGTAATATAAGCAACTATATGCCAATAAAATGGACAACCTGGAAGAAATTGACAAATTCTTAGAAAAGCACAACGTTTTGAGACTGAATCAGGAATAGAAAATATAAACAGACTAATCACAAGCACTGGAATTGAAACTGTGATTAAAAATCTTCCAACAAACAAAAGCCCATGACCAGATGGCTTCACAGGCAAATTCTACCAAACATTTAGGGAAGAGCTAAGACCTATCCTTCTAAAACTCTTCCAAACTGTAGCAGAGGGAGGAACACTCCCAAACTCATTCTATGAGGCCACCATCACCCTGACACCAAAACCAGACAAAGATGTCACAGAGAAAGAAAGCTACAGGCCAATAACACTGATGAACATAGATGTAAAAATCCTCAACAGAATACTAGCAGACAGAATCTAACAGTACCTCAAAAGGATCATACACCATGATCAAGTGGGGTTTATCACAGCAATGTAAGCATTCTTCAGTATACCTAAATAAATCAGTGTGATACACCATATTAAAAAATTGAAGGAAGAAAAGCATACAATCATCTCAATAGGTGCAGAAAAATCTTTGGACAAAATTCAACACCAATTTATGATAAAACTCTCCAGAAAGTACGCATTGAGGGAACCTACCTCAACATAATAAAGGCCATATATGAGAAACCCACAACCAATATTGTTGTCAATAGTGAAAAACTGAAACCATTTCCTCTAAGATCAGGAACAAGACAAGGTTAGGCACTCTCACCACTATTGTTCAACACCGTCTTGGAAGTTTTAGGCACAGCAATTACAGATGAAAAGGAAATAAAAGGAATCCAAATGGGAGAAGAAGTAAAACTGTCACTGTTTGCAGATGACATGACACTATATATAGAGAGTCCTAAAGATGCTACTGGAAAACTACTGGAGTTAGTCAATGAATTTGGTATAGTAGCAGGATACAAAATTAATGCACAGAAATCTCTTGCATTCCTATATATTAGTGAAGAAAAATCTGAAAGAGAAATTAAGGAAACACTCCCATTTACCACTGCAACAAAAAGAATAAAATACCTAGGAATAAACCTACCTAAGTAGACAAAAGACCTGTATGCAGAAAACTGTAAGACACTGATGAAAGAAATTAAAGATGATACAAACAGATGGAGAGATATACCATGTTCTTGTATTGGAAGAATCAACATTGTGAACGTGGCTATATTACCAAAGCAATCTGCATATTCAATACAATCCTTATCAAACTACCAATGGTATTTTTCACAGAACTAGAACAAAAAATTTCACAATATGTATGGAAACATGAAAGACCCTGAGTAGCCAAAACAATCTTGAGAAAGAAAAACGGAGCTGGAGTAATCAGGCTCCCTGACTTCAGACTATACTACAAAGTTACTCTAATCAAGACAGTATGGTACTGGCACAAAATCAGAAATATAGATCAAGGGAACAGAGTAGGAAGCCCAGAGATAAACCCATGCCCATATGGTCACCTTTTATAAAAAGGCAAGAATATACAATGGAGCAAAGACAGCCTCTTCATTAATGGTGCTAGGAAAACTGGACAGCCCCACATAAAAGAATGGAATTAGAACACTCCCTAACACCATACACAAAAATAAACTCAAAATGGACTAGAGACCTAAATTTAATGCCAGACACTATAAAACTCTTAGAGGAAAACTTAGGCAGAACATCCTATGACAAAATCACAGCAAGATCCTTTTTGACCCACCTACTAGAGAAATGGAAATTAAAACAAAAATAAACAAATGGGACCTAATGAAACTTAAAAATTTTGCACAACCAAGGAAACCACAAACAAAAGGACAACCCTCAGAATGGGAGAAAATATTTGCAAATGAAGCAACTGACAAAGGATTAATCTACAGAATATACAAGCAGCTCATGCAACTCAATATCAAAAAAACAAACCACCCAATCCAAAAATGGACAGAAGACCTAAATAGACATTTCTCCAAAAGATATACAGATTGCCAGCAAACACATGAAAGAGTGCTCAACATCACTAATCATTAGAGAAATGCAAATCAAAACTACAATGAGATATCTCACACCGGTCAGAATGGCCATCATCAAAAAATCTACAAACAGTAAATGCTGGAGAGGGTGTGTAGAAAAGGGAACCCTCTTGCACTGTTGGTGGGAATGTAAATTGATACAGCCACTATGGAGAACAGTATGGAGGTTCCTTAAAAAACTAAATATAGAACTGTCATACGACCCAGCAATCCCACTCCTGGGCATATACCCTGAGAAAACCATAATTCAAAGAGTCATGTACCACAATGTTCATTGTAGCACTATTTACAGTAGCCAGGCCATTGAACAACCTAAGTGTCCATCGACATGTGAATGGATAAAGAAGACGTGGCACATATATACAATGGAATATTACTCAGCCATAGAAAGAAACGAAATTGAGCTTTTTGTAGTGAGTTGGATGGACCTAAAGTCTGTGATACAGAGTGAAGTAAATCAGAAAGAGAAAAACAAATACCGTATGCTAACATATGTATATAGAATCTAAAAAAAAGAAAAAGTGGTTCTGACGAGCCTAGGGACGGGACAGGAATAAAGACGCTCATGTAGAGAATGGACTTGAGGACACGGGGTGGGGGAAGTGTAAGCTAGGACGAAGTGAGAGAGTAGCACTGACATATATACACTGCCAAATATAAAATAGATAGCTAGTGGAAGCAGCTGCATAGCACAGGGAGATCAGCTCGGTGCTTTTTGACCACCTAGAGGGTTGGGATAGGGAGGGCGGGAGAGAGGGAGGGGATATGGGGATATATGTATACATATAGCTGATTCACTTTGTTGTACAGCAGAAATTAACACCACATTATAAAGGAATTATACTCCAGTAAAGATGTTAATAAAAGAAAAAAGGCTGGTTGTATAAAATATCAGATGTTTGCTATTTTTATCCGATGTTCCTATGCTTTGTGGCCTGCTCTGCTACCTCAGGTGAGAGCTTGCATCTTTGCCCTTAATCCTGTAGAACTTCTCTTCATCCTTAAACAATGGCTTCTTGCTCAGTACCCTAGACAAACTCTTGAGATTGTTACTACCTATGGAATCATTTCCGAAAATTAGAACCATTTCACTCAATTTTCAATTTAACAAATCTGTACTGAGCCACTCTGACTCACAATAATTTTTTTTTTTTGAGACTTAAAACAACAACTCATTTTATTATACTGCATGATTTTGTGGGTCAGGAATTCTGGCAGGACTCTGCTGGGTGATTCCTCTGCTCAACATGATCATCTGGGGTCACCCATTGGTTTTTAGCTGGTGGCTGTTTTCACCTGGAGGGTCAAAGACAGCATCACCCTCATGCCTGGCGAATTGGAGAGGATGACTGTAAAGCTGGCTCAGCCAGGCTTTTCTCGCTCTCCCTGTAGTTGTAGGCTCTCTCAATGTGGTCCAGAGCTCCCAGAGACCAAGGCTAGACCTGGAACTGGCCTAGCATCATTTCATTATTCAGAGCCACCGTGGACAAATTTCAAGGGAAGGAGAAACAGACCCCACCTATTGATGGGAGAAATGTCAAAGAATTTGTGGCCATCTTTTATCCACTACAATGCAAATGCCAGAGTTCTATTCCCAGAAATTCTTATTTAGTATGTGTGTGGTGGGGTTCAAGATTCTGCATTTTAGAAAACACCCAATGAGATTCTGGTGCATAGAATCCTCAAGCACACTTTGAAAAATACCATTTTATATGATGTGATGGAAAGTGTGCTTATAATGAATCTGTCCATCAAACAATTAACAAACATTGGCTAATCATGTGATGTGTACCCAGAGTCATGCTGGGTGCTGTGGAGAGTAGAAAAGGAAGGGATCCCTTCAAACGTGTTGACTCACAGTACTGTTTGCTAAGTATTGTAGAACATTCTTTCATACTGTGGATATTAGATCTCCTGTATCAAAACAGCAGGGTATGAAGTTTAAAATACAGATAACTGGGTGATATTTGAGACCTATTTACCAAGAATTTTTGTGGTCATGGCCTGAAAGTCTAGATTTTTGGCAAGAAGCTTATTAGTTCTTTCCCATCATAACTTGAAAATTTAGAATATAGAATATATATGGAACCTTGCCTCAGGTCTCTAAACAACACTGGGCTTCTCAGCCTTGGCTGCAGAATAGATTCAACTAGGGAACTTAAAAAGGAAAATAACCTCTGTATCCTGCCACAGAAGTGATTGATTACAGATCTCTGGAAATGGAATAAGGGCATCTGTAATAAACCAACTTTTCTAAGTTTAGAAGTTTCCATACAAGAAATTATTAAAGGATTTCATTTTGGGTAGTTCAATGAAAAAATTTACTAGTGGTTTAAAATTATAAAAAGTGTACATGGTATGAACTTTCCAAAAATTCTGGAATCTGAGATTATGAGGTTTTGTGCTATGAAAAGCAACTACTCCTTTATATAAACAATACTAAGTAATATGACAGCTTTCTATAGGTGAAGTTTTTTTGTTTGTTTTTATTAAAGAACTTAAACTAATACATATAGGAAAAGTTAACAGTGATTTTTAGGTGATTTTTGTCCAACTTATCTGTTAAATGTCTATAACATTCTATAAAATGTTATATATATATGTGTTATATATAACATTCAGTACATTATATGTGTGATGTTTAGATAAAGCTAAATATGAAATGGTGCTGGAATTCTAATTCAGAAACTTACATTCTTGAGGTATCTACTACAAGTACTTTTGTTTTCATAATCGTAATTAACAAGGTGTTGGCAATTAGCATATTGTCAGATATGGCTTTGTATTCGACAACATAGAGCACAAAATATTAAAGTGGATTTTTTTTGTTGAAATTAAAGGCATTTGAGGCATATGGCTAAGAACATCTTCAACACATGCATAAAGGTATAAGAATCCAAGGAAATTGGACATTTTTGGGGGGTGGGGATACTTTTTTTAACCTTATTTGAAGGTGTAGGCCAAATCTCTAAATTGTCCTGTGTTCCAAGATGAATATTGGAGGACTTTGTCTGAGGCTGGCTTTAAGGCTGAGAGAATTCTGTATCTAGAGTCTTGGAATTTTCCTCAAGTCAACTTTTTAGTGCAAGGTGTTGCTTGAAACTTCTAAAAATCAAGAGCTAAGAGTTCCTAGAGAGTCAAAACAGGTTATATCTGAGCTCATTTGCTAATAAAATTAGTTAAGGAATGTATGGACATATAGCAGTTTTCTGTTTGAGAGCTAGTAAGGGGAATAGTTAATCCTCATTCAAAACTTCTTTGAGCAAAGCTACCAAACAGAACCTAGAGCCATTGTGTTTGACAAAACTGGCTCATTTCTCAATCCTATCTCAAACACCTCAGCTCAGCCAGGCCTATCATGCACCTTGCCATGGGTATCACAGGAGACCTGTGAGTAACAGTTTTGGTATTAACCCTGAACCACCTTTCCACTGACCAGTTCCCCTGCTTCTCTCTGGAACCCTGATACTTGGACCCCTCATTCTACACCCTTTTCTGTTCCCAGCAGAAGTCTTTTTCTTAGGCTTCCCTTTGTACCTTACAACCTTAACCTTGATCTATGTTCCCTTCTATTGTGTACAAATTCTGGTTAATTGCATATGGAACTTTTTGTATGAGTCACTTTTTGGCCCTGATATGGTTACCAGATTGTTTTAACAAATTGGTGAACTTTTGTCAGCATTACATAGAAAATATATTGACAAAGTTACATCTTACTAACTCTGTGGGCTTGTATCCATATCTTTCATTTTTTAAAAAAAATATTATTCTAGAACTCTTTCACAAAGTTCAAACACAAAGTTCAAATACCAGACAGTAGTTCAGTACTAGGCATTTGGCAAATCTATGGCCTTAAACTAGGCTGGCAGCTCTGCAGTCCCTACTCCCTCCCAAACTTCTCTACCTGTTCTAGAGAAGCAGACAAAATAGCTTATGTTGACTTTTTCCAAATCATATACATGCAATGTATGTATACAATGGCCAGAATTGTACTCGTTGTCTCAGATAATGAGTACCTACCTGAAATGGTTACCATATTTGATTCAACTATAATAACATGCCCAAATTCCAACCTCTTTTTTTCTTTAAGTAATCTAGGGAGGTGGGAAATTAAAAATAGATGTGAGATCAAGAGTGCTAAATGTACGCACATACAACACACAGCCCCCAGGTGTTTCATCTTCATTATATATAAGGTTCAAGAGCTTCCATAAAGATCGTGAAGTATAAAGACAGTTGTATGTCTTGGAGTCCTGTCGGGAGTTGAGGACAAGTGATTTTAGTGAAGAATAGACAATATATTTGAAAATTATTTACAAATGATTCAATGACAAAAGCAGCATGACAACTGCTGAAAATTTCCATGCACGTATAGATGCCATTCTGCTAGTTCTTCTTTTCACACATGGGACATCAAACAAAAGGAATACCCTGAGGGCATGCCCACACAAAGTAAAAGGGACTTCAGATAAGTACTACCACCTCTGTGAGCAGTTTATTAGAGCAACAAACTCTCCTGGACAATCAGTGCTACATTACAGACTAAACCAATGAATCTAAATGAAAAATTAAGGAAGGTCATTATGAATAGACAAGTGGAGTCAGGAGAAAAGAAGAACAAATTTTTAAAATAAAACCCCCAGTTCATGATGGGTTTGTATCTTGCTGTATTTTTCCGTGTTCCTCAGTCTTAACCAGTTTAGTGTAAAATAAATTGTAAAAGCTTTGATTGGGGAATTAACATGACCAGAAAGAAATTGGGTTTCATTCCTAAGACTTCCAATTTCAGCTTAAATCAGGGCATCTGGTCCAGTCATGTTTCAGTCACTTAAGATGAATTATGCATATGCAATAGACTTTAGCAGTCTTCTATCCCTAAATCATGTTTCCAAACACTGTTGCAATCTTATTTAATTGTGTTAAGTGCTTTCAATTATTTCCCCCCCTTTACCAGGGAGCTTTCTTGACCCTATTCTAGCTCTTCTATGCTTTCTAACTTTCTATAACCATTCACAGCTCACCAGAGTAGACAAGCATGAAATTAATGCTGTGTAGTAGTAATTCACTAATTCCAAGAAAGTTTGTTGCTTGATTATTAGGTAACACTGCTAGCATTTCAGGTCCTAATTTTTCTTCTATAGAATGTGGTCAGGAGTTTGTAACTCTTTGAACCAAATAATTTGTTTCACAAACAAATAAATGGACTTTGTCTTTTTTTTCTAATATTGGTGGGGGAGGATTACATGATAATTGCTTAAGCAAAAAGAGCTTTAATTCTTTGTAGCTTCAGTTATATTTTTAAGAAACGTTTTTTATATTTTTTTTGTTTGTTTTTTTTTTTTTTTTTTTTTTTTTACCAAATCTCTGTCTGACTTTAGCCCAACTGTAGGTTCAAATGGCTTGCAGTCTTTGTGTGTATCATCAATGAAATGATCATTTGGGGGATTTAGCCACAGCTTTATTCTTTGCTTGGGCGATTTTTTTTTTTTGCGGTATGCAGGCATCTCACTGTTGTGGCCTCTCCCGTTGCGGAGCACAGGCTCCGGACGCGCAGGCTCAGCGACCATGGCTCACAGGGCCCAGCCGCTCCGCGGCATGTGGGATCTTCCCGGACCGGGGCACGAACCCGTGTCCCCTGCATCGGCAGGCGGACTCTCAACCACTGCGCCACCAGGGAAGCCCTCTTGGGCAATTTTTGAAACACTTTCTGCACAATGATTCCAGTCATGCAAGTGACTGTCGATAAGGTAAAACTATCAGGGCAAACATTTCTGAATCTACTGTGGAAAAATCATACAGACTGTCTTTGTAAGAGCCTCTGATAATCCCCTTTGTCGTGCCTGAAATTCGCTAAATAAATGTCACTTTGTAATGAGACTTTCTTTGGTCTCCAGACTGTCCTTAAAGAATTGGTAGTCTGTAGTCCTTCGATATGAAGCTTGTTAATGCAACTTGATTATAATATAGCAATTTTAATTGTGGTGTAAATGCTACACTTGAAATATGAGTCTAACCGTCTTTGATGCTGTCTGTTAAAAGGATTGGGTTACATGTATCTAGACTGCCTGAACACTGAGTGCCAGGCCACTCACAAGAAGAATTAAGATTATACCTGGCAGGACCCCATAAACAGGGGGGGCTGGATACCCACAAGGTATTGAAAACATTTCAGTCTCCTAGTTTCAAACTTTCTTTGGAGTCAGAGAATCTATAACTCCTAGTTGACCAGGGAGCCTCTCTTTTCTTCCCTTTGTGTCTCAGGAAGACTCAGTCAGCATTTGGTTTTTTACTTTCCCTGTTAATGTATAAAGGACCATGTACTTAGAGAAAAAAACAATGTAACTGCATCTACTTCTGTCTTTAAACTTTAAAAATTAATCTTCAGCCATACTAGTATACAGACACACAGCCTATTACCCCTATTACGGTAATTTTGTTAAATTTTGATCTTTTTGTTATGTTCACAATCTTGGAAAACTAGTATTTTCTTGTACGTCATAGTATCACAGAATTTGGTTCGTAGTGACTCACGTGTTAACTTTGTTTACCAAATCTCCCAGTTGTGAGACTGAGAAATGGGACTTGACACTGAAGCAAAATAAACACACATGAACAGAGAAATATTAAATTTTATGACTGTATAGAAATTACGGGATAAGGGAATGGATCAAGGCCCAAGATGATGCTACAGAAGTGAATGGAGTTGTCATAGGAAAAATGGGATAGTTGGAAATAGGAGTATGTTTTAGAAGAAATGTATTAAATTTGATAGACAAAATCAGAGTTTCAAAATTGTAAATAACTTTAAAAATTATGAAGTTAAATAGCATCCCTTTGTAGACAAAGAGGTTGAAATCCAGAGATTTTAACTGGCATTTTCAAAATCAGGTAGTTACTAACGAATCCAGAACAGCAGCCTAGAATCCCTGACTCTGGATCTAGCACTGTTTAGTGCGGCTTAATGTATCCCCCATTGTGTTTCATGTGACAAAGAAGCCTTTAGAGATAATCAGGAGTCCCCTGGAAATATGGACCTGGAGTTAATGTGCTGCCTAAGACACACAAAGTAGAGAAAATAAAGCAAATCAGCAAACCATGTGGAGCACTAATCAAGTGGTGAAAATATAAGACAAAACAGTAGCTGCAGGGAAGAGTAAACAATTCAAAGTTGCAATTCTATTAAGAGAAATTATAGAAAGAAGTAACCAAGAACTTGACCTCTAGAATCAGAAAGAATAACATCAAATTGTGTACCACTTAACTGTTGAATAATGTTACTCAGCTCTTAAACTGAATTACAATGTCCTGGTCTATTAAATAGCATAGAAATAGTATCTACCTCAAATACTGTTATGAAACACACATGGTTAAAAATGTACAGTTAGTACATTGGCCCATAAAAAGTGCTTTATAAATAGTGGTTATGACTATTATTGGCTAATAGGGAAGCCAGGATAGCAGTTTTCAATGAGTATGGTGATGTTAAATGTTAAAGTGAAGGTTTGAGAAATAATCCTACCAAAATATTTTTAGATATAGTAAGTTTGGGCCACTGTTAACCAGTAAGAGTCAATTTAAATAAAAATGCAGTTGTATGTTACTTTTAGAAAAGAGAAGAAAAATTGTATCTTTAACCTGGGGTACATTTTGAAAAGAATAAAATTACTGCTGTGTTGTGTAAAATAACACAGGTTTCTATATTTCACTTCTAGTGGCATATATTTTTCTAAAAATCTTAGTGGATGTGTTTTTGCAAGTCATGAAACTAGTACTGCTTACGTGTTCAGATGTTTTAACAACAGACTTTTGAAGCAGTGGAAATTTTTTATGTAGCCAACACTGATATCCAAAGTCATCAGAAGTTATGAGTGTTTTCGCCTCATAAATTATTTTCAGTATATTCACATTTCACCCACAAATAGTTCATTGGGAAAATTAGGCATCTTAGAATCTGCTTAAGGATATCCACACCTGTTATTTCCTCCCAAATACAGTTTATATAATTAGCATTTATGTGCCACTGTGTATGATTACTGATTCAAGGCAGTTAAGCAAGAGTTAATGGAGACAGAAAGCTAATAATTCTGTTCTATGCATAGAACGGTGACCTAATATTATCTTCTGTTATTTATTTTGACTCATGTGAGTCACTCAGCTCTCTCCTAAGAGGATTTTGAAATCCTCAGGATCAGAGGACAGAACAGAAAATTTGCTTTTGCTTCTGTGACCTCAGTGGTGCCTAATTCAAAAGAGTTCTTCAAAAAGCATTTAATTCAAGATATTTCTTATATGCATCTCAGAACGCAGAGTTATGCCAGTTCTGGAAAGGCCAAAGGTACTGACTATAACATTTATGTTGTGTTTAAACCTGTTTGTGCCACTTAAATGTTCTATTCAATATCCCTTTTCTACGTTTTCTCCCTTCTGTTTATATGATCACTGCATCACTTCAAGCACTCACCCTCAAGCTCTCTCCAATGCAAAACCTATCTTCTGGAAGGGATGTGCTTTAGCCATTTTCACCACAGTATACATATAGGTCACCACGTTTCCTCTCCCAGAGTTATCTGCTTTACATATCTTATGACAGAATTAAAGAATTGTATATATTCTGCTAGATCCATCTTAATATTAAAGAGCAAGAAGATATGGGTAAGGGAAAGGACAAATCCCTGGGTCCTTACAGTTATATCACGCTTCTTAAAGTTATATCACACTACAGACTGTCAGTGTCGCCCCCAAATTTGTTAAATCTTAACTCCCAATGTGATGGATTGGGAGTGGAGTGTGAAGGTGGGGCCTCTGGGAGCCGATCATGAGGGCACAGCCCTCATTAATACAGTTAGTGCCCTCATAAAATTAGTGCCCAGAGAGCTCATGTTTGTTTATAAGCCACCAGTCTAGGGTAATTTTCTTAAAGCAGCCCAGATGGACCAAGACATAACACGAGTAGACATGGACACATCTACAGTTAAAGTTTATCCTGGTGTTGTGCATTTGGTTCTTCTGCCTGAAATGTACAAGGGAGATGTGATCAAAAGCATGGAGAACAGACTTTTGGAGACTTTTTTCTCCAGCTTTATAATAAAACACTTTAATATTAAAAAAAATCAGTCATACCAATTTAGACATCAAAAGTAAGAGAGACACTTAGTTATTGAAAAGTAACTCTGGGGAAAATGAGCACTTACTGGCTCTGTCTTTGGAGGGTCAACACAGATATACAAAGATTCCAAACTTCTATGAAAGTAGAACATTAGTCATTTTACTAGAGGTCACCAGCCTGTATTTTCCTTATACCTCAACCTCATTAAATTGCCTTCTGAGGCGTCCTTGTCCCACACAAGCACACTGTGCATTCAGATGTTTATTCATACTCCATGGCTTTTCTCTCATCTCCCACTGAAAGGAAAATCAAATTTGCTTTCTATCTGGTGTTTAAGTATTAAATCAGAGATTCTTGGTCACAAAGCTCAGAAGGATGTTCTATAAAAAACATCTTGCCATGTAGCTATGTTAGAAAAGTCTGTGATATGGGATTGATTTCTAGGGAAAACAGGCTATTTATGAGGTCTTCAACGTATTTTAGTAACTGAGCCCCTTCTTGGGTATAATGTAATTTAGCAGTGCCTTCTATGGAATGTCACACATTATCAAAGAAGTTATACAGTGAGATCCCACTGGAATGAATGTGGTCTAATTTTAAAATGACCCTCTGTTATACAAAGTATTGACCAATTATTTAGACATTAAAAGAATCTGAAAAAGAATGGGTATATGTACTACTGAGTCACTTTACTGTACACCTGAAACTAACACAATATTGTACATCAAATATACTCCAATATAAAATAAAATAAAATTAAAAAATTTAGAATATTATGGAAAAAATTAAGGCTAATTCAAAAGGGCATAAATGGAAAAATCTGAAAAATTTACAATGAAAGACTGTAAGTGGCACATTTCATATGATACAAATACAGATTGTTAAAGATTCATTTAATCTTGGGTACTTCTCCCAAACACTTTTACTTAGCATCTTTACACATTTATATGGATTTGGAAATAAATTGGATCACAATAAAACTTTTTTTAGTTCTATAATACAGAAAATTGTTATATTAATAAATTTTTACTTCAGCCATCTGTTCTAGTATTATAACATTTGGAAATTCAATAAAAATGTTCTCAGGAAGGATTTTATGAAGACAGTATATGGACTCATCTGTCAATTGCTTTATGTGGACATATAAGTAATAAAGGTATAAGGATTAGAATCTGTTTTTAATAACAGTCATATATTTAAAGGAAAGATCCAAAGAGTAGACATGTTCATTTAGACCTTTAGAAAAGTACTATAAAAAGTTATTCTTGTACTTTAATTATGCCAAGGAAGAAAGAAAATTTACTCTTTCTTTATAAATGCCAGTTAGAATTTGATTTTAGGTGTTCTGCTTGGTTCTGCTTAAAAATAAAGTTTGACAAAACTTATGGCTTCAAATTTAATCCAATCTTCCTGTGACCTATGTCTTGAAAATAAGAGTGAAAGATGTAAATTAGCCTCCTTTTTAAGCTGAGGAATGAGTGGCACATTTCCTAGTAATAGGAAAGGGAAATTTTAACCCACCCAGTGAATAGATTGGCTATGTTATCAATAATGAGTTCTTACTGATAAAAGTTATATTTTGCAAATTCTAGAACTTAATGTGTGATTTCCATTTTAAAATAGTCTTGGAAAAATCTTTGAAAACAATTCAGTACCTTGATATAAACAACTCTTTTATTCAGAGCAATAACAAAAATCTTGTGTCTACAAGATACTCTACTCAAGTTTTAGGCTGCCCAATATTGCCAGGTAGTATAAACCAACGTCTATTATGTTCAGAACACAAGGAAATATTTTCTCAAGGTGACATGGTGTTTACTACCAATTTAGCGAAGGTGGTTATTAGAAATTCACTAGGAAAAGAGCTGGAAGAGCAAGGTGGGTTACCAAAGGTGGTAGCTTCACCCTTCATGCATTCCTTCGAGTCTCTTTTGAATGAGACACATAAGGGTAATGGAGAAAATTAATCAAGAATCTTTAAATAAAACTTGTAAAGTTGAAAGTTCATTGATACATCATCTTTTCAGACTCCTTTGATCAAGACAAAGACACTTTGCTCCTCTTCTTTCCATGCTGTATCCTCACTGTGATATTCTCTGCAATTTTGCAAGCAAGTCAGATATAAGGTGCTGAGCCTGAATCAGACTGGAGTTGAGGTAACACTGTGTCATTGTTATAAGTTCTAAGTCAGTGATGTAAGCACATGAGAATATTGAAAGTCAGAAGGAAATTGTAAAATTACCATCTTCATTTTAATGCAGACTTTTATGAAGGCTTTGGTGGAATAACAACATGTTAATGGAATTTTGGCAGTTTCCTTCTTTTTGTGGAACAGGGCAGGGGGTAAAACAACTCCTCTGATACAAAGAGAAATTGAAAAATAGCAGCTGGACAGTTCCAACTTGCTCTGATGACCCTCACTCACAAGCGTCAGGTAGTCTGCTGGTTACGACTTGCTGCAGGACACACAGGAGTCTGTTTATTTGAACATATCATATCAAAATGACATCAGAATTGCCTCAATATTGTTTGTTATTTTAGGAAGTAGAAAGGTAAAGCCAGCCCTAAAGAGGCTGGTATCCATATTCATCTAAACATTGTCATTTTATCTAATATCTCTTTAAAACTGAACAGCCACATTTTTTTTCTTTTGCATAGCAAATATCAGTATTAGATTTTTGTGGGAAAAAAAGAAAAATATTCACAGCTAACAGAATACAAGCCAGGAGAACTAACATAGTATTCCAAGTATTTCTTGATGTTCTGCCTCAATACTTCTTGGCAAGGATAACTTATTGCCAAATACATTTCCATTGAACCCTCATGACATAAATTGAGTAACTACAAGAATATCAACTTGATCCCTAATTGTAAAAGTGTTATTGTTGCTTTAACATATTTTAGACAAATTTATTAAATTTTATCTACTATACAGGTATGAACAAATATTGCAGCCCATAGAAACCTGGGTTTACAGACATATGTGAGATGGTTTTAGCAGGCATTTGAGTCTTTCTGCCAAAGTTGGGTAAATACAAGATGTCCTCTCTTAAGTGATATCTTGAAGAGAAATTTTCTTCCAGAATACTAGGCATAATGTCAGCTTAATCAGCATGTGCCAAGTGCCTGTTGGGTGCTAGGCATTGTTAGAATCACTGAGAGAGAGCCAAAAGAATTGAAAATGAGTGTAGCCACTGCTTGTTAAGGACCTACACACTCTGCCAGTACCAGGCATTCTTCACGGTGGCATCTCCAACAGCCTTTGCAGGGTTAAGAAGCCACAAGTTCTACAGGGACTAAAGAGTTTGTACTGGCAAAAAGTTAAGAGAGAATTCAGTTCTAAAGCCCAAAGGGGTCTGTGCTTATTATTCTTGTGGTCTTTCTGGGAAATTTAGAGAATATTAGAAGAGAAAGAAAGAGGAGATAGAGTTTGAGCCAGCTCTCCTTCACCCTGGAGTGCCCACATAGTGCAGGGAGAGTGGGCCCAAGATATAGTGGCTGGGGTGAAAGAAAAAGAGGGGAAGGAAAAGTACTGGGCTTGAAGCTTCCAGCAGTCAGATTGTGTTTAACTGAAGTGAATTTAAAATGTAAAGAGAGTCTTGCCAATAGGTCAGAAATCTCTTTCTCTATGAGTTTGTGCTCATTATATGAATCTGGGCTAGACTTAAAGTAGTGACTCATTGCATCTCTTCAATTAGGCTCTCTCCTAAAGAATGATATTCAACTGCAGACTCTCTACTTGCTCTGCAAAGTTCCAGGCTGACATTAACAAGTTGCTCTTTGGAGTATCTTCTGAAGTGATGTATTCACTAAGTATACACAGGAGCTCAGTAAAAAATCAACAAGGCTTCTCTCCACAGTATATATTACATATTTTTTTTAAAAGTTCTTTCTTGATTTCAGGTTTCTAAACCTAAGAAATAGTAATGCATGATTTAGATTTAATCAATAAATTTGCAATTACTTCTAACAATAGCTGGGGGTAATACTATAAAAATTCAGCAGATTGCCCTCATAGTGAAAATAAATCCCAGAATTTCCTATAGGTTTATCCCATGCAAACACCAGGTCCTATAACTTGGCTTGGGGTAGCTCTAGAATTTAGAATGGATACCATAAGAGGTAGAAAGTATCATAGATCATTGAGCTGTAGAATAACACTATCTACTTATTTGCCTTCATGTGTTTTCATCCTCTACTTGAGCCCCAGGTAATGGATGGGAGGGGTGGACATTCAGTCGTGAGTTGGAGAAAGTTGGCTTGACCTAGTAGACAGAAGAAGTAGAAAGTTCTGAGGTGAAGTACAACAAAAAGGGGAGGAAGCACAATACAAGAGATGGGGTTTTACAGGGAGATAGACACTGATTCCTATTCTGACTTTAACATTTTCAAGATGTATACTGGCCAAAGGGAGACTAAATTTTCCTATGTTTTAGTTCTCTTATTTTGAAAATGGAAATAAAATCTCTTAGATTTTAATGAGAATATTAGAAATTACGCAAGACACCTAGTACCTGGAATCAAGCACCCATAAATGTCACTATTAGGATTGGTCTCTTTTCCAAACATCTCTTTCTTAACCTTGCTGGAGATCTTTCAAAATCTGTTAGAATGGTACTCTTGGGTAGACTAAGACTGTAGGATTATTTAGAGTGACATATCACAAAGAATTAGACTTGGTAACATAAATAATCCCATAAGAAGAACTGAAGGAAAGGAAGGATGGAAGAGGGTCAGAGGAAATTGATTTATAAGTTGGCCTAAGATGGACCTTGAAAAGAGTTAGAATTGAGAAATGAGGTATTGCCAATGTCTTCTCCTTATCTCAAGGTCTTAGTTCATTCAAGTCAAGAATCCATCTTTGCAACTGAATTCTCTGCTAGAAGTTGTCATATTGATAGCCCTGAAAATTTAATTTTCTCATCCAGTTTGAATACAGTCTCTCACTCTGTCTTGCCCTTGTACTGAAAAAGATTAGAATCTGTTCCTCAGCCTCCTGTAAAGAATTTTGTCAAAAATATTCCTTCATGTCTGGGAAGATGCTGCAGGTAGTCGATAAACAGAATCATCTTTCAATCTCTCACCTGATTTTCCACAGTGAAGTTTTTCCCATAGGAATAAATAAAAAATCTCTGTACTGTTGTTGTTGTTGTTGTTGTTTTTGTCAGTGTGATATCTAGACCAAGTCATTTCTTCTTTGAAAAGAGCATATTCTTGAAACGAAGAGTTAATTTTGTTTAGATTCCACCACCTCTTCCTTTGTTTCAAACATTGGAGGGCTGTGTTCCGGTGCTGGAGGATAGAAGGAGGCTTTGTATTTTCACAATGACCTAGTGTTGATCAACTTCAATTTTCTCAGGTGTTCATTTAAGTATTTCCTTGCTTCAAAATTTCAACTGGGTTGCAGCAGAGGAATGCTGACAAATTGCTGTCAAGTATTATGCATGTGGTCTGAATATAATCACAACTAAATGTCCTTAAATAAGACACTTCTTTATGGGCTGCGGAGCTGTTTGCACTTCAAGATTAATTGGCAGGTTACTTTAGGGCCCATCTTTTTAGGAAATGGATTGACTTGTGGGCAATATCAAATTACACTGAGGAACAGTAAAGACTGGATTACTGAAGTTTCATTCTCAAAGTTCCTATTAATACTTTAATGGGCCCTCTAGCTTCTTTTCTTTAGAACCCAACTGACAAATTATAAATATATGTGTTTGAAATTCATGGATTCTGTGAAAGTATATACACTTCGATTTGTCTTCCTTTTGTAAAACTAGCTTAATTCTCACTTATAGAAATTGCTCCCCACCTAATATGTATTTTCTCTTCCATTCTCTTCTTTCACATTACAAATACCAGATGAACTCAGTTCTAACATATAGCATTATAGAATCATATATTTAATGCTGAACAACTCAATTTCCACATTGAGAAGTTGAGACAGAGGCAGTTTAAGTGATATACTAACATTGTCAAACTAGTTAGTTGCAAAACTGAGTATGGATCCCAGTCTTCTTGAATACCGTGGGTCCAGACGATTTTCCCATCTTACTGTATTATCTTCCCTAGGCCAGGCAACTGAAAAAATATGTATAGTGCCAGTCTACAGAGGAATTACTTTTAACACATGGCATTAGAGGATATTATAGTATATGAGGATTCCTGTACTCCCAAATATCTGCTGTATAATGCATCCCTTTGCCTGAGGACATCCTTAAAACATGGTACAGCTATATAAAAGCTGCTTTTAAAATACCAATATTCTTTAAAAATAACTAAACCTCTAGCATATTAGCAAGAATTAGTTCATTTCATTGTGTTGCTGACTTGAAAAATACTGTAAGGATGTGGTATTTTGTCTTAAAGGGAAGAGAGATCATTTCAGAGCAAAGGGACATATGTCCAATACAAAAGTAGGTTTGTGTGTGTGGTAACACAAATTTGTGGCAAAAACTCACAAATTTAAATAAGAACACAGATATAATAGAGGGCAGAAAACCTCTGGGAATATCCCCACATCAAGGCCAGTAACTGTATCTCCAATTAGATAACATGGGGCTGGCACCACAACACATAGGTGACAATAGAATAAGTCTGAACCTAAAGGGAAAAAATTATTCAAGAACTTTGAGGAACTCCACATGCTTATAAAACCTGGATGTGACAGCAGGTGGAGTCTCTTTTGCAAGAGAGGCATGGCAGCCTAAACTAGCAAATACTGAGCATTTAGCTTGGGCTTCAAGCCCACAACGTCATTCACCCACAGTTGCTGTGTGAAACTCAGGTGTTACACTATGGAGGGCTAGTGTTCCCTTCCCTGAGATGAGACATTTTCATTCCACAGAACTGAATGATTCTGGCTTAATACTGGGAAAAAAGGCCTTTGGACGAGGGTGTGGCACAGAAGGGATAAGAGAGAATAAAGCAAACTAAACATACTGGGGAAGGGGAAGAACATGGTGACAGTGAATTAGTGAAGATATGGAAAGAAAAGGCATGGTGAGATTCCATTTAAATGTATTCAAACATTTTGGAAGGGCTCAGATGTGAGCACATTTCTATAGCCAGAATAACCTAAGAATGAAGCAATACAATGCATATTTAGTGCAGTTAATCTAGTTTTTTAATTCTTTCCTCAGTCCTCCACCTCACTTGCCACACACAAAAAAATTTTGCATAAAGAGACTAATGACTTAATATATTTTCCATGAAAGTATAAGACTATATAGCAAGAGCAAAACCATTTTAAGGTAGTATATTCCTAAAGTCAAATAAACTTCCATTTTCTCAACCCACTCACATTCTTTGCAAGAATGACATTTAAACGTTTCATCTTTATGCACCATTAATTTCAAATATACCTTCTTAGACATTTCAAGTTCTTGAATATTTGGAACTATAGACAACACCTTTACTAAATTCTATCTTATTTACCTAATTTATTTTGTATGACCAAGTTGCAATTTGCCTTAGAGATCTCAGTCTCAGAGAGAAAATAGTATTTTATTACTAACAGGTATATAAATCCTTTTCTAATGATTCAACCGTTGTTTAACCACTACTGGGTCAGAGTAATTGAAATTCTCTGTGTTTATTTAGTGCTTTTAACATTTGCAAGTAATTTTATCAGCTGCCTACTGATCCTAAATAAAGGCTATACTTTTGATAAGGTTATTGCTAGAATTTGAATAGTGACAAACCTTAGCTGGTCAGTGCAACTTTATTTTCTAGTGATTCTAATTTCAAAAACAATTGGATTGTGACATTCTAATGACCTACATTTGTTATGTGGCAAAGTGTGTACACACTGCCTGCCTTCTTGATGTAACCCAGAAGCTCCGGCACTCGTACAATCCAGGTTCCGCGGTGATTACTGCAAAAGGATGGTGTTCAGTGGCTTTCAGTTTGGACTCTTTAGCCTCTGAGTAGCCTTGGGCAAAGTGCTTGAACTCCCATGCCAGAGCTAATTCATTGGCAAACAGATTTAATAATACCTAATTCATAGTGTTGCTGTGATGTTAGAATGTAAATCTTAAGAAAATGCCTGGCACATAGTTCAAATTCAATAAAAATATAGCAATTGTTATTTTAAGGCCATTAAGTCGGATCTGTGGGTTTCATGTAGCAATACTTTGGAATGACCTCTAGGATAGGAGTAGTGCCCTGTATGGTGCTGATTAAGGACTTAGGGAAGGATATTCTACCAATTGCTAAAACGTGTTCATGTTTAAAGATCCTTTGGGAGAAGAACATTTTAGAAACAGCTAACCAAATCCTCAAGTAAAAAACAAATTTCAGTCTTTTTCCTTTGCTTGTTTCTTTCTTCCCTACTTATCCCTACCTACCGCACTCTCACTCTGGGTCTACAGAAAATATTTGTCCAATATCCTTTATCTAGTAGCTATGTACAATTTACACTATTGAATCACATCAGCTTTTTCATATCTAGAAGTTACTCTAATTTAGTAATATTTTCTATTATATCTGATTTTTTAATTTAAAATTAATTTTTCTGCTATCTCATTTTCCCCCCAAATCTACATTCTCCTTAGTTTATGGATATAAAACCTGGACACAGTCTTTAAATAAGGTTCTAACTAATGCTAACTATAATAGGAGACTTCCTTCTGGTTCCTTTGTATTATCTCTTATTTATCCAAATACTATGTTTGTTCGCTTTTTAAACAGCTAAATATTGCATCTATAATGAATAAAATGATCTTATGCCAGATGTTTACAGATCAGACAATCCCCGGTTAGTATTTGTGATAGGCTTTTCCCCTAAATATGCGAGTGGGGAATGTATATAAAATTTAATAAAACAGTGTCTATAAAATGTAATAAAACAACCAACTACTCAGCACAACTATATGATATCCTAAGTAAGTTCCCAGTGATTAACCTGAAGTCCTGCCCCATGTATGCCCCTGTCGGAATCCATAGCAACAGAGTAGGTCTGTTCTGAATGACGCACCCAGATGGTTTTGTCATGTTGTACTGCTTTAGACTAATTAAGTATAAGACAGCTTGGTATTGACCAAGTTAGGTTTAGGAAGAACTATAATATATGCCCAGTAAATAGTTGTTCAACAAATAAATGATTAAATGAACAAATGAATGCTTTGAATAAAGCATCCCTTGTCTTTCTCTTATAAATTAATAAGCAAGGAAGATATTGCTGTGAGAAACTAAAAACTACTACTTTATTAACTAAGAAAGCTGATCAGGATTTCTTTGAGAGAGAGAAAACCATGTAGTATCTTTTTACAAACCATTGCTCAGAGTTTGACATGTTTTAATTTTTTTGTCCCAAGGCTCTGTCTGCCATCACTTGACCTATTTACTATTTGTCACATATGGATCAGAAGTTCTTAAAATAGTGGGGCCTGTAGCAGAACTAGACATTAACCTGAACATTAAATTTTCTTACTCCTCTTGCTATGTTCCAATCTTAACATCATTTTAATACAAATCTTTTAGTGTTAATGGTTCATTAAAGGAGAGCTCTGACCTCTGCAACATCCTCTACAGAGCTATTAAGTTTCACCATATATGTTTATATTTGCCTCATGTGTCAAAAGTAATTTTGTACCTCCTTAGCTTGCATATTCCTTGTTATAGAGTTTAAACTCATTACCAGCACAGTGTTTTTTCTGTAAACTAGTTCACAGACTTCCAGTGGTGTCTAGCTGGTACCAAATTAGGTAACTTTATATTGATTTACTTTAGTTGGCTTATCTTTTTTCATAGCATTAATTAAGGATTTTTATAATTATTATTTTTATCTATTTGTTTACTTATGTGTTCTCTTTATACTTCTCTAGAAAACAAGTGACATAAGAGCAGGGACTCTAATTCTCCACTGGTAACCAAGCATTCACAAAGTAACCAGCAAAGAGTTGGAGCTTAATAACCATTTAATGGATGGATCAATGAAGACCTCCAAACTAGAAAATTCATGTTCCAAATAATTCACTTTGATTTGGCTATTTTGTCTGTACTGTTGCAAAGATTCTGCTATTGAAGGCTCATTAGTTGGCAACTGAGAAAAAAAGACATAGCCTAGATTTACCTTGTATATGAGGTAACACTTAAAAGAGTGCCTGACTTCCTAGGAACTGATTGAATACGTGTTATACCCAATGTCCAAATACTCTGTTAAAACAAAATGTTTTCATATATATTTTCCAAATAATTTTGGAATATTTTCCAAATATTTATCTGCTATATTGTGGGCAAAAGATTGCTTTACTATGTCAGCAGTTGTTGAGGATAATAAAGATTAGTGACTAGTTATATTAATCCATTTCTTCTTACTCAGTGTAGTCAAATGTCCTACCCAGTTTTGTATACATATTTTGATTACTTGATTACAAAGCTAAAGAAACTAAAGGGAGGCAAGAGATCTTGATTTTAGTCTTTTTCCATCAAGGAATCTCCTCTTGATCAATGAATAGTAAATTAAAGTTTTTTGATGTGATTTGTCTTACTAATCTATTAAGAGTATTGCCTGGATGCATTTTTGAAGATAAACACAAGCACAAATTCACGCATTGGCCACCTTCTCACCTACTTCACCTCTTTTCCTCTTGGTTACCACCATCTCATATTCCATATTGCAACTAGGTCAAGTTATGTTGCTGATACACAATGCCTCGCCCAGTGCATCAGGATATCCCGTTAACTATTTGGAAAACTGCATGAATAAGGTAATTGGTTAATCTACTTTTTTCTTTTTTCTTTTCTTTATTATGTCCAGCTTCTGGTTCAGTTTTCATTTTCATTCTCTCTCTTGTCTAGTATTTAACAAGTTCTGCCTAAATGATCAATAATCACTAGTGTTTCCTCAAATGATGCAGTTCAATCATCCACATTATAGGGAAAGCTCTGCTATAGTGTTGGTTAACACAGAATTTTAGAAATCTAAATGTTAAACCGTTTTGTCACTGTTAGCATTTTTTCTTCAGATCCTGTTCACTCTCAAATTCCAGCTTATGTTTTAAACCATAAGACTCTAAATGACCATTTGGAAGAAATAGTTAAATGTGAAAAAGGTCACAAGAGTTAAACAGATGACTATGTGTAAATTTACTGCTCATTTAACCAAACAAATCTATGAATACATTAATGAAAAATTTATTTTGACCAGATAATTTATTCAAATGAGCTAGCTTGGTGAAATACATATCACCTAAAATATTTGCCCAATATACTCTTCATCTGAGGTCCGTTCCAAAACCAGGATTTGTAGAAGTCCATAAGAGTTTATGACTGTGAAATAAAAGTCAGTTAAATCAGAATCTAATATTCCTAACCCCATGCTTTAAATGAATGTCAAAAAAATCGCTGCCTTACATAGCACTAAGAGTCACAGGTCCTGAGAAGATGACTCATAGATAAGACGTACTAAAAATAAAATCTTTGGATGCTTAAATACATCAGCTGCTTTTAGTGATAAAATATGTTTGGATCAATATCTCTGGATGTCAGCATATAATAAATGTTGAAGAAATCTATTGAACTGGTTAAAAGTGAATACAAATCAAAGACGTTTTAAGGTTGTTAAGGAGAGCGTTTTAAATGTATAGTAGATTTTGTGTACCTGAAGCTGCTGTCACCCACACTTTTTTCCTGTCACTATTGACCATCTTTCTGAACAGTGGATATAAGACTAATTCCCACAAATCTATTAGATGCTTAATACATACATTTTATGTAAAGTCTTAATATAATCCATAATGCATTTGTTTCACATATTGCACTTCACCTTATTGCCTTAAAATTGAATGAATAATATAAAAATTAAACATTAAAACTCATGGTCCAGGGCTTCCCTGGTGGCGCAGTGGTTGAGAGTCCGCCTGCCGATGCAGGGAACACGGGTTCGTGCCCCGGTCCGGGAAGATCCCACATGCCGCAGAGCGGCTGGGCCCTTGAGCCATGGCCGCTGAGCCTGCGCGTCCGGAGCCTGTGCTCCACAACGGGAGAGGCCACAACAGTGAGAGGCCCGCTTACCACAAAAAAAGAAAAAAAACAAACTCATGGTCCAGTTTACAAATGTAGACTTATTTTGGCTTACTTATGTTTACTTACTATGGCCTCTTTCAGGTCAAGGACTGAGTCATGTACATGTTGATGCTGCCAGCCCCTACGGTAATGCTCTCACAGGATAGGTGTTCCCTGGTACTTGGGGGGATTTAGATTATGCAGCAGAAGACACACATACACTTGAACATGTTTTCTTGTTCCCTAGAGTACTTTTGCCCACATTTCAATCATGAAATTAAGTGTTTAAATTGTTTTGTAAAATGATCAGTTTCTATCCATAAGAATTAAACCAAGTATCCATAAACTTAGATTTAAAATACATGATGACAAAATTAATTTAATAGCACTTTAAAGTGCATTATCGCCCTATTAATCAAAATTACATCTCTGTATATTTAGAGGTAAGGAAACATACATATGTGAGACATACTTATTCAGTGTATAGGCAATGATTATGTTGGTAAGGAGGGGGCTCTCAAAAGATTAAATTCCATGCAGACCGTGGCTATCCATTGATGGAATATACTTAGATTTTCACCAACATTTAATAAGGTTGTTTAGGACTAGCTGGAGATTTAATCAATGAGTTTTGGCATGAGGGATGAAGAAAGGGGAAAAATACTTTATCCAAACACTCTTAGATCAGTTCCGCATTACTTGTGCAGCTAAGCTAACGCATTTGAGAAGAGTGAACAAACTGAGCAACTTTCTATTCCTATTTCCATTATGAAAAATAAGCTTTTATATTTTAAGAGCTTGTGTTCTGAATAAAGGAATGATTTAACATGTGAACTTGTAGACAAAGGATATTTCCTTTCTTGAAATACACAGTGTATTTAAGTGAAACTTAGTCTTGAGGAAATGCAAATACATTTTTATTGCACACAGAAGCAACTAGCTTTATTTAGGACATGCTATTTTACTTAAAATATAAAGCCTGATGTATACACATAGAGCCTGATATATAGAAGGTAAGATCTTGAGTATTGCTTTGTTTTCTTTTTAAAGATTTTTGATAGTACAGTATCTTACTCATTCTTTAGCCTAGAACTAACCACCATCTTCAGACAGAAGTTTCAGCAGACATGCAAGTCTGCAGATGTTTTGAGTGGACCCGTTCCTGGTTCTGTAAACATGAAATGATTTCCTAAGATTTCCTAAGCTAATTCTTAAGGCTCATACACTATAATTTTTTTCTTGAGAGGACATATTCAAACTGTAATATTTGAAAATGCAGAATGCAGTATTTGATTCAAATACAATTGATTTTCTGCTGAGTTTTTGGGAGACCACTCAGCTTCACATTAAAAATCCCTGAAAAAACCCCACAAATCTATATATGTAATTTGATACCTCTGATTCACAGAAGGCCAGGATAATGGTGGAGTAGAGCTAACGGAAGTTAGTGCCTAGGTATTTGCATAATGAGTTTGGAACCGACAGTGTATTTCCTATGTGTGGTAGGGGTGGCAGAGTGAACTAAATGAAATGTTAAGGTAAAAGCAATAGATCATATTGCACAGTATGCTACAAACATTAAGCAATTTGGAAGGTTAATGAACAAAGCAGTGGTTCTCTATGAGGGCCTCCAGAAAACATTAGCAAACAGCAAAATGAAACTGCCTAAATCATGAGAAAAGGTCTAAAGAACTCTTTCTTTCTCTTTTTCCCCAATGCTCTGTGGATGAAACAATAGCAACTTCAACATAAGGTATGGGTTAAGAATGAATAACTTGTTGGATTAATTGCTTCAGTCTTGTCTCAAGCCAGCCATGCCTTCTAACTTGTCATTAATCCTCAAGAAAGGCCCTATACTGCAATTGTTTCTGCCCAAATCATGTTACTTTAAAGTAACAATATAATAAATAAATCTTCCTAGGACTTAAAAGTTATTATTATTGGACAAATTAGATATAGGACCAAAAGAAAAAAACCCAACTATTTCTAAGAATAATGTAATTGTAGCTGGGAAATAAAATTATTTTATCAGTCTCTCCAAAAAGAGGTCAGCAATCTTCTATTTCTCTCCTAAAATATAATTTACTCCCTTGCTATTACATCTTTACAGGAAGTAAAATGTATGCCTAATGTGCATTTGATATGGACCCAGGATCAGTGCTTCTCAAACTTTAATGTGCATATGAATCACCTTGGGATCTTGTTAAATGTAGATTCTGATTCAGTAGGCCTGGTGTGTCCAGATACTCTACAAGTCTAATAAGCTCCCAGTTGATGCCAATGCTGCTGATATGGGGAACATGTTGGCAGTAGGTGCCCAGAAGTCTTCCATAGCACCTGGTGGAAATACTTGTATACTTGTGCATCAGGAAAAGGCAGGGATGGAGGGTGGGATGGGCGGGCAGAGTGAGGTTTGAGGTGGGTGCCAGGTTGGCTGCTCAGAAAAGCTGGGAGAAGGGAGGATAATCTGATAATCCACTTATAACATTGTTACAGTGAACTTGAAATCTTGGCTTAATGGAGTGAGAGGAGATGGTCCCTCTTACCTGCAGCATTCCAGGCACTGCAATACCTGCTAGGGTACAGTGATGAACTAAAGATGTCCAACCCCACACTGGTGAAGCTTCAAGTCTGTTATAAAGATTCTATTTTTTCTCTCAGCATCTGAAGGATGGGATGAATATAACAAAATCGAAATCATGGCATTTTTAAGAATTAGATGACAGGCTCTAGTTCTTCTTTCTATACTAGTTCTATAAATTTGGGAAACTCACTCAGCCTCTCTGGGTCTAGGTTTCTTATGAATTTTTAAGTGAGAGGGTTATCTTCAGGCTCCCTGTTAGCTTTGTTACCTAATCAAACTTGGATCTGCTCTCTGGCTGCACAGTAAAGCCAATTTACTGACATTGGGTTGTGATGAAGGGAAGTACAGTGTTTATTGCAGGGCCCAGCAAGGAGTATGGGCAGCTCATGCTCAAAATGCCTGAACTGCTTGGTGGTTTTCAGGGGAACATTTTTAAAGGCAACATTTGGGAGTGAGGGCTACAGGATTCATGACTTGGTTCTGATTGGTTGGTGGTGAAGTAACAGGGTGGTGTTTCAGGAATCTGAATTATCAACCTTCTGGTTCCAAACAGTCTGGGGTCTGCTCAGCATGTAGCTGCTACCCTTCACCTGGTGGCTGTGGCTGGGGTAGAGGTGGGGTGCAGCTAGGGGGAGAAGGGGGTATCTTAGTTCGTAAAGAATAACTCAAAGATATCCATAAGATTGTTGTGTGTATCCCTTGAGGAGGGACTAGGCCTCTGTTTTATAGCTGAACTATTGTCATTATATTTCTTATTTAATTGCTTTTCCTTTGTTTCTGCATCCCTTCACTTCCCTAATTAGTACAGCTTGTGCCTGTTCTTTGGAACTCAGGGAAGGCTTAGGAGACTAAAGCCTTTTTCTATGAACAAGAAATGGGGGGAAACAGGAGGGCTTTTGTATCTGGGAGGGCTGCCCCAGGGACCTGATTGGTTTTAGCTTCAAAATTATATGCTTATAATTATCAGCCATGTGACTCTAAAGTAATGATTTTTTTCTAATAACACCAAATTTTTTTAAAAAAATAAATTTTGTGCTTGAAATTAGCTCCCTTGGAAATCAGTTACTCCAAATATTTTAGGAACTGCACTTTTGAAATTTCTTTCAGTGTTAGTTTTGGGGTTACCTAAAAAAGTCAATGACATTATTTTCTAGCCCCACTTAATTGAGCCATAAAGCTATCTGAATTACCCCTTCAAACGTTAGAAGAAAATCTAATCAAAGATGAGATCGGGATGATGTAAAATCCTCGAGAGCAGGCTTCATATTTACTTTATCTTTGTATTTTTACAGCAAGATTTTCCAAATTTCTTTGTTTATAAGAATCCCTTGCAGTGTTTTCTAAAAGTATTAATACTTAGTTCTGGAGTATACGCTAGCCTTACTAAATAAAAATCTCCAGGAGAAGCCATATTTTCCCCACAGAGATGATTCTAATTGTTGGGAAAATTTAGGTAGATTATTTTACAGTTTACGCAGTGTCTAGTACAGAGGAATTGGTCAACTGCTGACTTAACAAAAAAAGGAAGAATGAATGACCAAAATCTGTCATGTAAGTGGTGAATTGCCATTTATGCAACTGTAAACAGAATGCATTAACTTCAGAATCTAAGACTTACATTTTCTGTGCCACCCTCTCAAATCTTACTTTATCAAGATTAAAGGTCATAAATGAACCCTCTCCACCATCAGCCTTTTGGCTCCATAATGGCCAAGACAATGTGTTATACACTATTATATTCTCAGGACCCAAAATAGCCATTGATACCTAAATATTTGATGACTTGAGTTTAATTGCAGTACATAACTTAGCTGACAATTTGGTTAGTTTAACTGTAAATAAGACTGTGGCAATCACCTGAAATGCCTCCATTTAAAGTTTTCTTCAACTCAGCCTAGCTGGGCTTAACTTCCATGTCCCCAGAAATTAACTGCACTTTTCTCTTGAAGAACAGCCCTGATTCTAGAGCCATGAAATTCTTTGACCAAATACATCTCTAAGCAATTATCAATCACTTGGACATTATCATATGTGCCTGTTGGGAGTTTGTGTGTTGCAATGTCCTTAAAAAGGTTTTGAAAATACATCTGTCAAAGTACTCCATATTGTTCTAGCTTTCCTGTTCCTACAGAGAGATTTGATTCCATTCCCCTTGTTTTGAAACTCTACTCTGATCATCTGCTTTCCAAGCAACTTTTCCCCCTATTCTTTCTCCCTTCTTCCCTTCCTTCCTTCCTTCCTTCTTCTTTCTCTCCCTCCCTCCCTCCCCCTCATTCTCTTCTTTTTTTCTTTTTCTTTTTCTTTCTCCCCTCCTCCCTCCCTCCTCTCTTTCTCCTCATCCCCCTCCCAGTTTTTACCATCTGTTTTTTCCTCTTCTATTTTTTTCACCTTCTTCACCATCCAAAGCCATGTGGGGTATATGGTAGATAAAAGGAAACCATTCTGTTTTGAGTTATCCATTTGCCTAACCTGTGGGCATAAGGATCAAAGGCACTACAGATATATAATGGACTATGCAGGTGAGGCTATGGCCACTTGCTATGTCTTTTCCTGCAAAATTTCCTTGAAAGTCCCTTAAAGAAAAGGAAATATGTAGAGTTAGAAGGATAACAGTGAGCAGTGCAAACTTACCCAAAATGTGCTGGAACATTGGGTACAAACTGAGTCAGGGACACAACTGACAAAGGGAGAGAGGGAGAACAAAGTTCATGTCAATGTCCCAGAGAAGGGAAAATCTAAGGGCAGCATAGTCCGCTTGAGGAGAAAGTAAAATGTATGGTGCTCTTGAAGAACTATGATTAAAAAAAAAAAAGTCCCAAGATTGAGCAAAATAGAACCTGTAGATAAAATGCTGAATGCAACAGAAGCAACATTAACACAGGTTTGAAAACTAATAGCATTGATTTGCATCTGACTGAAGCAAAAAGCTAGGAAATCTGTACACTATAGAAATTTAAAAAATAAAATAAAAGAGGTGCTTAGTGACCAAAGAAGGAAACAAGGTTAGATGTTTTCTTCCCGCTAAATGTGTCCAGAATCATTCAACCAGGAAATGCATGACTGTTCATGACAAGTTAGGAGAAAAATTTTTTTTTCTAGAAAAGATTATGTTTAAATTCATAAGGCCCAGGAACAGAATGGTCTGTGTCCAGTTCCAACTCTGTTCACCTACTAACTTCATGACCTTGGGAAAACAACCAAACCTCATTTTCTGTAATATAATACCTAACATACCTTTATTGTGGAGTTGCTGTAAAAAGAAAATGAGTTGATATTTGTATATCAGGGATAATATTTTTATATATTAGCTGATATATTAGCCTTTTCAGAGAAACCTTAGCACAACATCAAAACCAAAAAGTTAATTCTTGTTATTTGATCATCATAGATTTATTTGAAGGACTATCTGCTGAATCTGATTTTTCTGTCACAGGGGCTAAATCATACCCTGGGACAGGAGAAAAGATGGGCAAAGTTGGAAAGGGGAGTACTAATGTGGATGACAAAGAAATTCTGAGAATTACTTAGGAGGGAGGGCACACCTCCTTCCTGAGTAGAGTTCCCCAGATATATTTGGTGATCTCAGGTTAGAGGAGGCATCAACATGGTGTGAGAGGAACAGAGGAGAAGTGTTTGATGCTATTTGTAGACAGAGGACTCTGAGGCTATCAGACATCCAGTCCTGTCTGTCTTGGGGAGAAGCTGACTGTTTTTCAGTGTAATCAGCATTGGAGCAGAGGGGACGTTGGCAGTGCTGGATCTGGAGGGCTGTTTCAGTCCACGGGGAGGATGGAACAGCAGGCACCAGAAAATCAAGGTAGATCAAGAAAGGTCAGTTAGGAGGGATGAAGGTCATCACAGTCAAATGAGAAAATTAACAGCTCACGAGAGGTCAGCCTGGATGGGAAATGGCTGAAGACAAAATACTTTCTTTTACCAGAAACTAGATACTACAAGAATATCCCCAATTGCCCTCCCCACCCCAGTAGCAGTATAACTTTTAAGATAAGAGAGAGTAGAAGAAAATTCTGAATGGACTTAGTTCACTCCAAAATTAGAACTCTATCTTTGCCACCAGTGGTGTGGGTTTTGAAATAGAAGTTCAGTCATGGAAAAAATAAAGTTACATCTTTGGTTCACTAAATTTATACTCAGTGAAGCTTGTACTTTCTCTACTCATAAAGGACTAAGCCCCATGACTGGCACAGAGAATTAGGTCTATAAGAGAAAGCTGGAGTTACTATCAAGAAGGAGAACTCATAGAGGTGGAGGGAATTTGAAGTTTAAGAAATAAAACTGAAAAGCTTATGCTTGGTACAGAGTAGGGTCTCAGTCAATATTAAAGAAATTTCATAAGTGAAAGGTGGAAGCAAGGTGGCTGGATTGTAACCTTATTGGGCAGAGTCAAGCCTTAATCTTCTTTTGTTCCTTGTAACACCTAGCAGAGTGTTGGACTCATTGTTTTTGCTTCATATACAGTTGTTAAAATATTAATAACTGAGGAAGGTATGCACATTATTGATGACATTGGAGTAGGAGAATCAGACAATACAGGGATATTTATTCAAAAAGAGATTCATAGGTATTCATGGAAATTTAAGTAGGTCAACTGTTGAGGCTTTATAAGTGATGATGTGATGAGTTGGGGAAGGAGAGCATGTCCATCTTTAGCAGATTGTAGTTGTGGTAGATTGAGAGGAATGGAGAAATCACTAGATACGGTAGAGAAAAACCCTAAAAAAATGTCTTTTTTGGAGCAATAATCTTCTATGTCATGCAGTATATATATATATATATATATTTTTAACATCTTTATTGGAGTATAATTGCTTTACAATGGTGTGTTAGTTTCTGCTTTATAACAAAGTGAATCAGCTATACATATACATATTTTTTGCAGAAAAATCTCATGGGAGTTTTGCCAGCACACCAGACAATAGGTGTGTGCAAGAAGACTACCTTTTCAGTCCTTTCTGAACTTACGTAGCATGGGTGCTTAGTTACCAGGCAGTGAAAGAGGGTTTCCAATCACTCTAGTATGTCCTGTTATTATGTCCTGGAATTATCTTGTTGTATTTATCCTTAAAATTAATTTATTTCTTTCGAGTTCTAAAATTGTTGACTAGATAATAATTCCCGGTTCAGAAATCACAAACTATAAAAATAAATATGGTGAAATGTCTTCCTACCACACATCCTCCACCCATCCAGTTTCAAGCAAACCTCCCCCCAAAACAGAGGTAACAGTTATTAGTTTCTTCATATTCTTTATGCATAAATAATAAATATAAATATATTGTCTTGAAACTCTTTTTACACAAAAGATAGCTTTCTATCTTTTGTTTCATTTAACAATATAGTTTGTTGATGTTCCCATTATCGGTATATAGAGAATTTTCTCTTTTGAAAAGTTGTATCATGTTCCATTTTATCAGTGATCATAATGTATTTAGTCACTCCACTGATGTTGGACATTTATATTACTCCCCATTATTGAAATTATTAAACAGTGTGGAAGTGAATAAGTTTGCAGCCATGTCATTTCTCACATGTGCTTCAGGACTGCTTCAGGACTGTGAGAAATTTTGATTGACTGTTCAATCAAAATGTCATGTGCTAGTATTTCTGTAGCATAAATTTTCAGAATTTTTTGACCAGGGATTACTGGGTCAAGGATTATACATTTATAATATTAAAGATATTGTCAAATTGCCCTCCACAGGGTTTGTTTCTTTGGAATCATTTTAAACCTCATAATCTAGAGCAGACTTCTTTGAGAAAATCCTCAAGGCCCTTAAACTGACAAGACTAGAAAACCAATAAGGGAGTCTTTTTTTTTTTTTTTTTTAGCGGTACGCGGGCCTCTCACTGTTGGGGCCTCTCCCGTTGTGGAGCACAGGCTCCGGACGCGCAGGCTCAGCGGCCATGGCTCACGGGCCCAGCCTCTCCGTGGCATGTGGGATCTTCCCGGACTGGGGCACGAACCCGTGTCCCCTGCATTGGCAGGCGGACTCTCAACCACTGCGCCACTAGGGAAGCCCGGGAGTCATTTGTTAAAAGAAAGAATTTTAAAAAGAATTTTAAATGTTAAAAAAATTAAAAGTCACTATTTACTTTTATAATTAAACATTAACACTTGAGCCCAAATTACTCAGAAAGGTAATCACAAGTCAGCCATGATATGATATTTTGTAACCCCAAAGGGGTGCTGAATGTCAAGTTAATCTTAGAGACTGGTATAGGGCTTGAGTTATTTGACAGGTTATTTTAGTTTTACTATGCACTTGAGAGTTACCAGTCTTTATAAAACTCAGAGGTACTATGCTTATTCAGTTTTCCACCTTTGTTCAATCAAAATGTCATTAAAGGAAGAAGTTAACACCAATGTTAATAATTAAAAATCCTAATTCACACTTGCATTTAAAAATGCAGTGGAAAGAAACCCTGAGGATCAACCAGTGCAGGTGCTTGGAGATATTTTAACAGGCTATAATTTTAGTTGAAAGATTTTTTTAGAACTTAATACAAAAGCATTCATGTTTTCACACACATACACCCCGTATAAACATACATACATACATACATACATACATCAAATAATTATCTGTACACCTTAGCAGCTCCACACAGGAATCCTCAGATCCTTGCCTCTAAGAGGTTGATGCTGATGTGCTTTCACATTTGAAGAAATGTTTTTTCAAACAAAACACATGGTGCAGAGGGTCATGATGCAGCTGTGGAGTCCTGAAGCAAGAAGAGAGGTATAGGCTGAAAATGAGGTCCTACCATGAGGAGGTAAGAATAGGCCCCTTGCTGTGTATCCAAGCACTGACTCTCCAGCAAAGAAAGGATGAATGAATAAATAGATGAATGCTATGTTTTGCAATTTTAACAGATGCAGTGAAATCTGTTTCGTGATGGCAGCATTTCAATAATGATGTGTTTCCCTTTTAAGCTTGTAATTTTTTCCCTGAATATTCATGTGTTCTCTAAAATAATTCAAAGATGTATTCTTTTGATTTTGATCCATGATAAAAGACAATAAAATGGGTGTGGAAACCTTAGACAACATTTATGTCATGGACCTGAAAGCACATCACTGAGTTACAGAATTTTATATACATATATTTCAATTTCCCTACACTTTTCTTACGTAAATAAAATATATTTAAATGTCAGTAGAAAAAAGCTGGCTTTAGCAACTGTACATTTCATTTGCTGACTGAACTGGAATAGAAATTATAGCACCCCGGTCTTTTCATTAAATTTTTTTCAAGAGTCCCACGGTTCTGCTTTTGGTACAGTGGTGGAAGACGTTTAAGTAATTCAATTTTAATTTTAAAGCAGTATTAGGTCAGCATAAAATGTAGGCTGTATTTATGCCACAATGGTTGGGTCAAGAGTGGTAGAATTAAATATCTCATAGGAGCACACAATCAAATAATTTCAGAGCTTTGAATAAATATCCTTAATGAATGCCAACTAGTTTATTTGGCTGAGTTTTTTTCTCCCAGCTGTGTTAAACTATTACTGTATTCCTGAGTATTTGGGCCAAAGTTACTTCTAATCATACCTCCATTTCCTAAGCCTGTCAGTTATAATTTCTCAACAGTAACGCCAAGAGGTTGCTCACAGGAACAAAGAGCAGAGTCTATAGAATCCATGTCATTCTATTGCTGACCCAATCCATTATCTCCTGGCTTAACTGCATTAGCTCAGTCTCCTCTTTTCTCCATAGTTTTTTCTTTCCTTTGAGCACAAGAAAGTACTGTTAAAGTCTTTTTGATATTCCCAAGGGAGAAAAACACTGCTCAATAATTTCTTCAACGTTTCTATTATATCAGGCTACATGTTATATACCATGGATATGAATATGAACAAGTCCTGTCTTCAAAGAACTTACTGGTTCGTAGGAAGGATTTATTTAATCAAATAAAGGGTATGGGTCTATTGTCAGCATTTGTGGGAAAGGGTGAGACTCCAGAATTGGATTTCACAAGATTTGCCCAAAGGGCATAAAGGTCAAGAAAGGCCCTACCCCTACCTTCTCAAGTCCAAGGGAAGAGTTTAGATTAATGACTTTTTAGCTAAAGGGAGTCCTAAATACTTCCACTTGACAATGTAGAAGAACATCACTTGGGAGAAATTCTGAAGAGGGTTACTCCTTGATTACTTACTTGCTCTTTCCTAAGCTTTGTGGTGTAGAGTCTGTATTAGTTTCTGAGGGCTGTCATCACAAACTACCATAAAATGAGTGGTTTAAAACAACAGAAATATACTGTCTCACAGTGCTGAAGACTAGAAGTCTGAAATCAACGTGTTAGTAGGGCCACGCTCCCTCTGAAGATGGTATGGAAGGAACTGTTCTTTTGTAGGTTGTGGTAGCCTCAGATGTTCCTTCGTTTATAGATGCATCACTCTAATTTTTCCTCTTCACGTGGCATTGTCCCTGTGCGTGGTCACATCATCTTCCACTTGTCAAGCCTGTCTCTGTGTTCACATTTCCCCTTTTTACAGGGACACTAGTTACATTGAATTAGGAAAGATCACATTCTGAGGTACTGAGGTTTAGGACTCCAACATATCTTTTTTGGGGGGAGGGGGTCAGACACAATTCAACATGAGTAATCAAGATAAGATGAAGTAGTTAGAGTGTGTCCTAATCCATATGATTAGTGTCCTTAATACAATTCAACCCATAATGAGTTCTGTAGTGGATACTTTTGCTACTCTGACCAGATTCTCTTTAACAGAAGTAGCACCTAATCCCCAGGCTGCGAATGTTGCCTCATGATGACTCAAACGGCCCTCCTCCTGGTAATTCAATGGGATCTACCTTGAGTGGTAGCCACTTGTAGGCTATGGCCATGCCCAGACCTCTAGCAGGCCTTTTGCCTCAAGTTGGGACGCATTTTGTGGTTCACTTTGTACTCCAGAGCTTTTACTTGGGCTCAGGCTGAGCCTAATCTCCAGCTGAGATCACATGTTGATTTATCTTTGTTCTCCAGCCCCATCCTGCTTCCATTCCTTCTGTTCTACTGAGAACACTCTCCTAATAAATCCCGTGAATAAAAATCCTGTGGTAGGCAGAATAATGGCCCCCAAAGTTGTCCAAATCCTAACTCCCAGAATAGGGGAATAGGTTGCACAGAAAAGGGGAAAAGTTGCAGATGGAATTAAGATTGTTAAACAGATGATCTTAAAATAGGGAGATTATCCTGGATTATATGGGTAGACCCCATGTAATAATAGGGACCCCTAAAAGTGGAAGATAGAAGCAGAAGAGATCAGAATCAGAGGAAGATATGGCTACAGGGAAATGTTCAGAGAGATACAACATTGCTGGCTTTAGAGATGAAGTGGGCTATATGTGGAATCTAAAATATGACACAAATGAACCTATCTACGAAGCAGAAACAGACTCACAGACTTAACAGACGTGGTTGCTAAGTGGGAGCCGGGTAGGGGAGGGATGGATTGGGAGTATGGGATTAGCAGATGCAAACTATTATATATAGAATGGATAAACAACAAGGTCCTACAGTATAGCACAGGGAACTATATTCAATATCCTGTGATAAACCATACTGGAAAAGAATATAAAAAAGTATGATTTATATGTATAACTGAATCACTTTGCTGTACAGCAGAAATTAACACAACACTGTAAATCAACTATACTTCAATTAAAAAAAAGAGAGATGAAGTAGAATGGAAACTCTCACTCCTAGAGCCCTACGAAAGGAATGCCACCTAGTCCAACATCTTGATTTTAGCTTAGGGAGACCATGTCAGACTTCTGATCTACTGAACTGTGAGATAATAAGTTGGTGTCATTTTAAAAGCCAGTAAGTTTGAGGTAATTCATTACAGAAGCAAAAGGTAACTAATGCAAATCCCCATTTGGGGTTCTGCTTTCAGGAAACCTGATTATAGTCAGGGTTCTTCTTCCCAGATAACATAGAGGTGCCATTCTCAATTGTCACAATTCCCCTAAATTAAAATAACTAAATAAATGTAACTAAATAAACATACAAATAGCTTGCTAGTCATGTAGTACACAATGATTAAGGGTCTGAACTATGCATGCCAACAATATGTATTCCAAGCCTACTTAGCACCATCACTTCCTAAGAGGGAAGAATACTTTTTTTTTTGGTGGGGGGGGGCTCACTTCTTTCCATTTGTAAGAGGGTGATAGTAGCAACCAATTTAAATGAGTTGTTGAGAGTTAATACATGAAGTACTTAGAATGTAGTGAGTGTTGTATAAATTTTAGCCATCTTTATTTCTGTTTGTCCAGCAAGCTCTGCATTTTGCTTCTCTCTGAAGACAAAGGAGTGGTCATGAAATAAGACTACATTAACATGATATGGTGTGCAAATCTATTCTAGTTTAAAATTTGTATTTTATTACCTACTGCAGAAAATTTATTTTATCAAGAAGAAAAAAGACATTGCATGATTAGGGGAATGTCTGCCTTATTTGTATTTTATCGCCAAAGCCTTAGCTAAATGACAGAAGCAGAAGACATTTGGAATTGATCTGATTTATTTCAATCCATGTTTAAGTCTGTTCTACAGAGGATACCCTGCAAAAAGTAGCATTTCTCAGATGTGCTCTTAGAGCCTAAAACAGAATTACTTGGAGCTGTTGTTTAAAATGCAGACTCCTGCACCCTACCTCTTTGAGGATGAGGCCTAAATAGTAGTGTTCTTAGTGATTTCCCCACCAACCTCCATGATTTTGAGGACAGTACTCAAGTTGCTGAGTGATTTTGTATAACATACCTCAAATATTCATGCTTCAGTTTCTCCATTATTAACATATGATAGTAACCTATTTAAGAGAGACTCTGCAATTTTTTTTAGTTCATAAAATAACACTATCACTGAAATACAATTAGAATTGGTCAGCCTGAACAGTACATTTGGATTTAAGTGATTAAAATATCAGCAAATTTCTATTTAAGTTAAATCTTATCCCTATCTCATTATTTGAATACACGTAAGAGTACAAGTGCAGTCATTTGTATTGCTTGAAAAGGATAGGGAGCATAAATACTTAATTTTAAACCTTCTTAAAATATATTCTTTTTTTTTCACCTGTTGCTCGTTTTTTTATTATAATTGTGTTAAAATATATATAACATAAAATTTATCATTTTAACCATTTTAAGGCATTAAGTACATTCACAGTGATGTATAGCCTTCACTGCTGTCCAACTCCAGAATTTTTTCATCATTTCAAACAGAAACTCTGTACACATTAAATCATTCCCCCCCTCTGCCCAGCCCCTGGTAACCTCTGTTCTACTTACTTTCTCTATGAATTTCCCTATTCTGGTTGTCAAGTATAAATGAAATCAGACAGCAGTTATCCTTTTGTATTTGGCTTATTTCACTTAGCATAATATTTTCAAGATTGATCCACGTTGTAGCATGTATCAGAATTTTATTCCTTTTTATGGCTGAATAATATTCCATTTTATGTATATGCCACATTTTGTTTATTCATTTATTGGTGGACACTTGGAATTTTTCTACCCTTTCACTATTGTGAATAATGCTGGTATGAACTTTAGTATACAGGTATCTGTTTCAGTCCCTGTTTTCAATTCTTTTGGGTATATACCTAGGAGCAGAGTTACTGGGTCATATGGTAATTCTAGTTTTAAAATATATTCTTTTATCTAAAGATGACTTGTCTTGGGGCTTCCCTGGTGGTGCAGTGGTTAAGAATCCGCCTGCCAAGGCAGGGAACACGGGTTCGGGCCCTGGTCTGGGAAGATCCCACATGCCGTGGGGCAACAGTGTGCTCACAATTGTGGAGAACAGCAAAGAAGTATGAGGTATGGTTTCTGCTCTCTGAGACCTTAATGTGCAATAGTAGAAATGAGACAGATACATAAAACAAAGTATGTGTGCGTGTGTGTTCATGCATATAAATATATATTAGAAATATACACACATATGTTTATATTTACATATATATTGATATCTTTAAGTTTATATTTCTATAAAATAATATTTAAGGAATGGATAATGATGAGATGCTAAATTATATCATTTGCATGCAAATTTGCTGTAAAATTTCAGAGAGGGAAATATTAGTAGGGACTGAAATAATTAGAAACTCAATTCAGGACTTAACGACTTGTGCTGCCCCTATCCAGTATTTTAAACGTTTTAAGTTTATGAATCTTTGGTTTGATAATAGATGGCTTGGTGTTTATCAGAGTTGGGTCTTTTCTTTTTTTCATTTAATGCCCCATTTATTTATTATTCACAATGACTAAGCCAAAAAAAAAAAAGCATCAACTCTTGGTCAACTTCTGGAATATTTTATTTTATTTGTTTGTTTATTTTGCGGTACGCGGGCCTCTCACTGTTGTGGCCTCTCCCGTTGCGGAGCACAGGCTCCGGACGCGCAGGCTCAGCGGCCATGGCTCACGGGCCTAGCCGCTCCGCGGCATGTGGGATCCTCCCGGACCGGGGCACGAACCCGTGTCCCCTGCATTGGCAGGCGGACTCTCAACCACTGCGCCACCAGGGAAGCCCATGGAATATTTTATTTTTTTAAGTAAATTTTTTATCAGTTTAATGGTTCTGCCAGATAAATAAGGACACTGTACAGTATTGAACTAACACAAGAAGCAGCTTTGCAAACAATTCATTTGCTTGGATTTGTTCCTTGGAGGTACTGTTTGCTATGCAGAAGCAAAATAAGAACTTTCTGCAGCTTCAGAGCTAGTACAGAACAGTTTGTGACTCAGCCCTTGCCCCAGGTATTGCAGCCACTTAGAGTATTTATTAATTAAGATTTAGGTTTTAAAATATCTTCAGCAATCTGTCTTTCAGAGATTTTATCTCCTTGGAAGTATGGCTGAGGTGAATCATCTTATTGGTCCTGAAAGAAGTCCAGTCTAATTATATCCTTTGAAAAAGGCAATGCAGCACTTTGAAACATATTATTTAAGTCTAAAAATAAGACAATGCTCGTTTTTTAAAGTATAAGCCAACATTTTAAAATTACTCTTGTCTGTTTCAAAACTCATTCAACCATGTTTATGAAACTTTGATTTTGTATACAGGTAACTGGACTTGGATAGAAAGAAAATTCAAGGGTCTAAGGAATTTAATATTATGAAGGGCATAAATATAGAGTTAATTTTTATTACATTTTAAAATCTGATTAGTGTATAGAATGAGCAATATGCACATGTATAATTTTAAAATCTAATTATATAAATATCTAATTTAAATATCTAATATATCTATTTAATTATTTTAATTCTGTCCCAGTCATCTAATTCTAGGAGATAGCCCCAGTCACCAGCCCTATCGTGTCTGGCAGGCATGCTGGAATTCTCACAAAACACTGACATCAAATACAAAACAAATTTGAACTTTATAATGGTTGAATACAAAAAAGTCAGAGAAACGTGAGAGTGAGAAATTTAACAAATTAGAAATCCTTAGGTCCTACTGATGATGCCAGTTAGAGAAGTTTGGTTATGGCAAGAAGAATTGGACCCATGGTAGGTTAAGGCTGAAGAAAGAGAATGGCTTGAGATGGAGACTTTGTGTACTTTGACCACTCTCTGACAGCTAAAGCAAATTGCACCCAAATAATGGACATAATTCGTATTTCTCACTATTCTTATCACTGTTGTGTTTACTAAGCCTAAGAAACTATATTTTATAGAATTGTATACAGCAGAATATTTTTCCACTAAAGTTCCACAAGGGAGTGATATTGAAACTTGAGTGTGCATCAGAATCATCAGCCTATGAAAAAATGCATTTTTTAAAGCTCTAGCCACAGGGGATTTTGACCCAGAATATTTGAGATATGATCTGGTGTCTGCATTTTTGACTCTGAAGTAGCTCAGGTGATCCTGCTGTAGTGATTTCACAACATCTTTGGAGAAAGTCCAAGGACGAGGACAAGAAACATTGGAATTCTTTGAGCTGTCCAGGCCCAATGTCAGGTACACATCAAATGAATGTTGGTACTGGAGTTTACCTTCGGGTTCCTCCCTGGTTTTTCAGGGTTTTTTTAGTGATGTTTGAAATCACTAGAGAACAGCTCCAAGGTGAAATATTCAGACAACTTTTATTCAGACCCTAAAATTACAACCATAAATTGATGTGCGTTTTTCCTTGCTGAATCCTAGTTTTTCCTCACAAAACATGAGGCCTAGTTTACATGAATAAATGAGAAAATTTATGTGAGCAGTGTTAGAAGCTGGTGGGTGAAAATTAACCTCTGTATCTTATGCTTTAACAGAGGGGACTTGGCTCATTCCTGCTAATCGGTATTTCTTTATATTCCTTTTATTACAAATGGAGCTGTGATCTGCTTTTGCATAGGGGTTTTCTTTAATATCACAGTATAATTTGCTTGTAAATGTAATATTCATTGGAACTTAATCTGAGAAAATTATATCATCTGGAATTGGCCTTGGCACCAGCATTTCAAAATTTTATGTTTAAATTAATTGTGCACATATAATATCATGCTGGGATTCATTTTCCCCACAATGTAGCCTACCTTTTGGTAGATTACCAAGAGTTAAGCATTTTGGCAATTCTTATTAACTTTTTAAAGTCACCAGGACCAAGATTAACAATTCCTCATGTGCATTCCAGGCCACTCCGTATTCTCTACTCTTGCCTTCAGCTCAGTGCTACTGACCTAAAATTCCACTTGTTCTTTCCTCTTTGATTCCCCTCTCTGTTGAGTTGGTTGTAGTGGCATTGGCAGGGCTTTGTGCCCAGGAAATCCAAGACTCCTATTTGAGCAAAACCTATATTCACTTGCCAACTAGTCCCCTTACCCAAATTGCCGTAGCAACCAAAAAGACTGCAGGTGCCTATATTATAGAATCATGTACTGCACAGATGTCATCATTTACAAAAGGAGCTTTGTTGAATCTGAATGATTCAAGCAGCTGCAAACAGGATGACTCCTCCCTGAGAGATTTCAGGGAGTCAAACTGCAAATTATCTATTTTGTTATGGTTAGGAGCCAAGTGGAATGGAAAGGATAATTCACCCTGGAGGCACATGAGCATGTGTACACACACACATGCCCCTCCCTCTCCTCTCCTTTGCTCACTAAGCAGGCAGCTATGAAAGGAGTATAAGTAACAAGTATGTCAAAGACCTGAACTGCTTGCCTTTAGGACTAGGACACTGATCTGGTTTAAATGCAGCAAGAAAGAAAAAGAGGTGTTTATCCAAAGGGGGGTAATGTCTGAAAATGGAGGTGGCAGATAACTAATAGGATATGAAAGGTTTTGCTGAGCTCCCTGTACAAATACATAGTGCCAGAGATTTTATCTGGTTCATCCTTCCTTCAGATTTAGAGACTGAAGTCTTCAAACAACTACAAATATGGTACGTCTCTGAAAAGGGAGTAACATAAATACAATCACATCTTAGTATAATTAGTATGAATGAATTTATAAGATTATTAGAAATTAGATTCCAAGAAAGGTCATGAGGTAATAAAAGGTAATCTGTAGAGGTCTTCTGGAGAGTAGCTATATATAGGTGGAGTTTCCAATTTAGACACTGAACCAAGAACGCATGGATATTGAGACCAATGGTGAATGGAGGAGACCAAAAAGAAGTTCAAGGAACATTGACACGACCTCCAAGTAGGTTATATTACTTTGCTAGAAACCAGCTGATTTTCTCTCTTCTGTGAACCAGGAAGGCAAATTTCTAGTGATCTTCCAAATGAAATGGGAAATCTAAGCAAATACTCAGTTAAAAACCAGAACATTCTCCTTAATATGTTACTTTAATGATAGATTTAAATGTCCATTCAGTATACTCATGGGATGTGTTGGCCTGATATTCTCTAGCATATTTCAGCAAATGAAGACAGATAAGATGCTACAAGTATTAAAAACTTTAGACTGGTCATATATTTTCTTATGATAAGCAAGCACAAAATAGAAGCTTAACATGCAGTAAGGAAATTTACTGACCATGCCCTTGGTACTACCGTTGATTGTATATACAGAAACTACTTGAAGCCAGTGAGTTTCACTCCTAGAAGAAAACTTTAAGAATGAGTCTAAAATTCAAAAGGGGAATTTTATCCAACACACAAAACCAAACATCTTTTTTTAAAATTATTTAATTTATTTATTTATGGTTGCGCCGGGTCTTAACTTGTGGCAGGTGGGCTCCTTAGTTGCAGCTCCAGGGCTCTTTAGTTGTGGCATGTGAACTCTTAGTTGCGGCATGCATGTGTGATCTAGTTCCCTGACAAGGGATCAAACCCGGCTCCCCTGCATTGGGAGTGCAGAGTCCTATCTACTACAGCACCAGGGAAGTCCCCAAAACCAAACTTCTTAAAGGCAGATTTTAGTAAGTAATAGAACAAATAAAAGAAGCAAGGAATGGAATTACTTTTTCTGCATATTTGTATATTGACTGCCAGTCTTAAAACTAGTTTAGGCAATGTATTTTGAGAAACCAGAAAAGCTACTCCCTTGAGTTTTCAGCCACAATGGAATAGCAAGATCCAGTGCTTGTACTTGATGGTGTCTTGCTTAGGCCTAGCGACTTCCCTTTTATATAAACTACCTGCAAGTTTATAACAGCTGAAACCCACAATCATCATTATACAATGGAATGAAGAGGTAAGCTGAAAATAGGCAATTTTCAGAGGATCTGAAAGCAATGTCATCAGTTATCTATTGCTATGCAGAAGCCACCCTCACAATTAATGACTTAAAGCGACAGTCATCTATTATCGCTTGTGAGTTTATGGGTCAGCTGGACATTCCTGCTGATCTTAGCCTGGCTAGGCTCCTTTTGGAAGGGTTTACTCATGGACTGCAGACAGTTGACAATTACCTTAGAGGCTGGCTGACAGCTGGTTTCAGCTGGGATGGCTCCTGTCTGCTGAGACATCCTCTTCCAGCAGGATGAGATTTGCTCACCTGGTAGTTACAAGGGACCAAGAGGCAGCAGAAATGTTAAAAGTCCTGAAGGCCATGTTCATAGCTGCACTGCTTGGTTTACAGTGCATTCTCTTGGCCAAACCAAATTGCAAGGTCAGTCCAGGCTTAAGAAGGTGAAGAAATAGACTCCATATCTTGATAGGAGGAGCTGCAAAGAATTGTGACAATCTTCACTGCAAATAGTATGTTCAAGGGGGATAATGTGAGAAGATATGCCTTCCACCAACTTTCCAGAGAAAAATACAGCTTTTTAGAACACAGCATTATAAACTGTCTAAAATTTCTGGAGACATCTACCACTTTGAGTTGAAATACCTAACCCTACCGTCCAAACGACTTTAAACAAGCTATGACAGAAATTAATTTTTTTCAGGCACATGTTAAGACCCACATATATATGCAGTACAATTTTGGGGTGCTGAGTAAACATTACTGAACTGACTGGAAAGATTGTAAAAAACTGAAGAAAAAAGATGTTATGAGGACCCCATCAATACCAAACATAAATTGTCTTAGGTTCTGAGATATTCAGTGATGCATTCCCCTTACCCAGGCTCCTTTGGTTTAGCTGATTTTTTCATTTTGGCTATGAAACTTCTAGCCTGGTATAAAGAGGTGGGAAAATTCTACTGGGTCTTTGGCAGGCCTATAACTATATCCTGATGCCGTCTTGGAAACTCAAGATCTTGAATCTTCTATTGGTACTTTACAGAAAAATCAAGAAATACTAAAAAACTTACATCATACTGATTTTAAGTAAATTATTATTTGTAGGGCATTGTTTAAAATCATTGAAATGTATATTATAGAAAATTTGTAAGTAAATGTATTTTAATTTTATCTATTTATCCCACAAGTAGCTCCAAACTGGATTTTAAAATATTAGTTAAATTCAGTTTAAAATAAGCAATATAAATTAAACTCAATTTAAAATAAGTTTAAAAGAAAAAAAGATGAGGAAAAAAGAAGGCATCATGATTAAGATTAATACACATCTTGAATACTCGTACAGTTGCCAAATATTTGGCTACAGCATTTCTGGCAACTAATGCAAAGAGGTAAACAACCAAATTTCATAGCATTGTATGGTGGACTGTGGAAGTCACAGTTTTTTCTGCCTCTCATGTTTTCATATCCTCCTTTATAGGAGGATATCTACTTTTGCACTCCTGATAGGAATCATCAACCACGGTGAAAATGGATTTAAATACTGAGTCAGTAATTTCTAAATCAATTAATCTGGTTTATGAATTTAGAAGAATTACTATGTTGCATTTGTAAATTCTCTATATCATTTCTTTCCCTATCCACTGAAAATAGATATTTTATAAGTTAAAAACCTTAGCGAGTAAATAATATGGTACTTAGAAGACATACTACTAGACATAACTTCTGTTTCAGGTTCAATAACATTTTTTTTTTTTTTTTTTTGCTGAGCAAAAGAATACACACTGTTTGATTCCATTTATTTTAAAACCAATAATAGGCAAATCTAAACTATAGTGACTGAAAGTAGAACAATGGTTGCCTGGGGCCGGGGCCAGGGTTGCATATTGACTAGGAAGCAGTACAAGGGAACTTTCTGGTGTGGGGGGTAATGCTCATTATAACCTCAGAGATATTGCGGGTTCTGTTCCAGATCAGGTTCAAAAACTTTTTAAGCAAGGGAAAAAGAAAAAATATATATATATGTATATATTTGCAACATTATAGCCTAGAAAAGTATTCATCACCTAGAAGTATGTGTTTGTGTTTAGCTGCAGTCCATAGCCTTACTTTAACATCTCATCTATGGGAAGTGACCTTGGTTTTATGAGTACCAAGTCAGTGAAAGAATAGTAGACTGGTCAAGGAAACCTGCGTTTGGCAGTCAGCATCTGTGAGTCATGATTAACAACAACAAGGGAACAGTCAAGATTTGGAGTCAAAACAGGTCATAGAGTAATTTTAAAAGGATAATTATTGTTTATTTTAACATGAGTGACATAAAGCCATATTGTGTTTCTTTAAAATTCATGTTTTCCCCAAAGCAACAACTGCAAAAAAGTAAGGAAACATTATTCTGGTTTCTGTATCACTTTTCTCTTTGCTTTTTTTTTAAATGATAAAAAGAGATTTTGTTGGTACCAGAAACCAGCAAAAGCTCTCTTGATGACACAGTCCAAGTGTTTTAGGATTACTTGCTGACAAACTCACACAAGCATGATGCAGTCTCCCTGCCCTTTGACCTGATGCAGACTTCTGTACAGCACAAGTCCTGCCCTTCTTGTGTGGAGCCAATAGCCCTGTCTCAGTGGAGTTGCAGTTACCAGCCAAGCATTAAAAGCAGCACATGGATTAGAGGGCATGACAGAGAAAAGAGACGTAGTTATACATTACATTATTATTGTAAAGAGGGAGAATGTAATCAAGGGTACATTAGTAAGAAATCACTGGTTTGGGGAATGAAACTCATAGAATGGAGTCCAGAACTATATACAGGGAGTTTGTAAAATTAGAATGTCCCATACTGCTCAGTCATGAGTTTTCCGATACTTCATCTCTAAAGGGTGAACAATCGAGGTTTCCATTGTTCCTTGAAACAAAAATTCCCTCAGTTACTGTTGATGTTAATATTAAAGGCAGAAAACCTTGCAAGCAAATATGGTATTATATAAATGCCACATAAGTTGAGTATTACCACGTAATTATGTAAATTCCAAGTTGGCACTATTCCTAGTCACTGTTTCCTCTGGTATACAGTTATCAGAAAGAATGTGGGGGCAATATTGAAAGCAGGACCAGAATCACAACTGAGAAACTATGACCCGAATGAAAAAAATAATTCTGTGTTTTACACCTATAACGTAGGGCAAAAGCAATTATAATTCAGTTTGGAACTATCTTTGGATTGCAAAACAATAGTTTAGCTTGGAAAATTCCCTTTAAACAATTAGAGGTAAGAGAGTCATTTGGAACACCCTAGTAAATAAGCTGATTTGTTTTACCAAACCTTGAATTATCACTCAATAACAACAAAAAATGGCAGCTTATCCAAGTTTTAAGTTTTGATTTCTAAATCAAACCAAATAATTTCAAAGAACATACAGTGTATCTATCACCCACTCCCATTAAGTATTATGCAAAATATTTCACTGAACTTTGATTTCAAGCATGCGTCTCTAAGGTGAATATCCTGTCCTTTGGGTAGACACAGACAGCATAGCTCCAGCCAGGTTTCCTTCAAGGTTAGCCAGGTCAGTGAGGACAATCAAAACAAGATTACAGGCAGGACACACAGATTACAGGACAGAACAGAGGGGAAGGGACTCTGAGAACCAATTATATACACTATAAAAAAGTGAGGACATGATTACAGGGTAGAAATATCCTAGAGGTAAAAGCATAAAGTGGAAAGGAAATTAGCACGCCAGGGACAAATGGCCTAAATTGCCTTTTCAAAGAAGAATAGTTGAGCTAAAGTATTGATAATAGCAATATAAAGTTCTGAAAGTAAATTGAACCTGATACTGAAAAATGCCTCCATATTAAGAGTTAATTAACACTTAAAATCCCCACATCTGAAACGAGTCATCTTTTATCTAAATTCTCTTCTCCCTTCCCCGCTATTTTAAACTCTTCAGGACATCTCACTCTCCTGGTTATCCTGGATTAAGATACTGATGATGTTCTTAATCTCTTCACTACCTTTCTCATCACATTCATCACATTCAGCCAATGAGTCTAGTCACTCTCCGTCCTCATTGTTTCCTAAATTGTCCCTTCCCCTCCTGCCTTCACAGCCACTACTCTCATTCAGGCTCTCACTTCCTCCAACCTGCCCTCTGAAACCACTCTCTCTAACTCTGAGCTCTTCCCTCCCTCAAGGGTCTTATATGCCATTGCTGAATATGTCTTCCTAATGCACAACTATAGTTCTGTCTTTTTCCTGAACAGAAACACTCAGGTATGCTCCCACTCTACCAAGTAATGCAAGCTTACTCCTTGAATTCAGGTTTTCCTCTGCCTCGACCTGATCCATCCTCCAACTGTATCTTGCATCTCATCATACACTCAGTGACACAGCTTCTTCCAAGCCTACTCCCAGCCTTCCTTTTTCTAGTCATTTGTGTTAGTAGCTCTTCCATATGTGCACCTACATTTCAAAATTCAGTTTAACTGCTAGCCATCCATGAAGTTTCCATGACCCTAGGAGAAAGCAATCTTTTCTTCAGAAACACTCACTTTGTTTCTAATGTCTCTGGTGCCATTTTAATTCATTAAAAAAAAAAAAAAACAACTTATGTGCTTGTCACAAGTCTCCCTGTTGGAGGGAGGGCAAGAGCACAGCCTAGTCATCTACTGTGTAAGCCACTATGTGCTACATATACAAAGTGTTAATAAATGTGAATGAATTTAGAGTTCACATTTTAAAGAGGTTGCCATTCTTAATAAGACAGGGAAAAAAAGAAAGCAAACCAAATGCTATTTCATTCTAAATAAGGTAAGTAGTATTTGCCTCATTTTCTGGGAGAACAACCTCATCCCAACCATCATCAGGCTGGGCTCAGCTATTTTGTGATATTACCAAACTTCATATCCAGGAAACCTATGTGTACACAAAAAGATATAACAGTATGTTAATAATGGCCATCACTGAAATATAGTATTTGAAGTAATTTTTTAATGTTTTAATGTATTTCTGCTTTTATACAGAATAGTTATAGCATTTATAGCCAGAAAAAACATTATTAATAATCCATTGTTCAAATATTTTTATCTTTGATGTATCAAACATTTTAAACATATAAACTTTGATCTAGATAGTGCTGAATCCTAAGAATATAAAAATTACCCTCTATAGGTTGAATGATATGGTTTATATTTTGGAACAATAACTCTGAAGGCCTTTTAAACATACAGTGGAAGCAAAAACTTGATGCAAAGAGAACAACAAAGAGACTTGTAATTGTTGATGCAAACAGTAAGATAAAAGTTTGAACTAAGATCATAGCAGTGGGAAGAGAGGAAAGCTTAAATCTTAATCAATGAGCATTAGTCAACAATTCAGTGAGGGGACTGAAGAAGTGGAAGGATCTCCCAATTGTCAGACACTGTTCATACCCTTATTGATAAAGATTTTGCTTTTAATGCTAGGGGGTGGTGATTAAATGATGCAGAAGTTAGTTGACAGAATGGGTTACAAAGATAGTTCAACGGAAAGAAGTTTTAAAGGGGTATAAAAAAGTCAACAAGGAAAAGAAACTTGATATGTGAGCTCTTATCTTTAGGGACTTCTGGTCAGCTTGAGTCATAGTCAGAAGAGATAACAGGGTTTCCTGTTGAGATTCTTTTAAAGGAAGAAAGTCTCTGCCAAGAGCTGGCTCTGCAGGAATGATGGTGACAAATTTCTCTGAAAAGAACAAGTAGCTGGTCCTTAAAGGAAACATGACTCTATAAAGCAAGGGCTAGAGGCAGGGTAGGTTGTAATTTAGGGCTGAACGTTTGTGACATTAGGTAGTGGTGGGGAAATTAACTGGTTTAATTTACCAGTGATAGGTGTCAATTAATAATAGACATTTCCAGTTTGCACAGTATATATTTAAGTCTTTATTTCATGACATACATTTCCTGGCATTTAATGTGACCACTATATCTACCACCACTTTAATATAGAAATTTATAGAAAAGTAATATTAATATATTCTGTTATTTTTATTTATTGGGAGACATTAACCCATCAAGTTCCATAACCACAGTTGAGCTTTGTACCAACCATATAAAATTCATTTGAAATGCCTAGGAGGGAGAAGTCTTTATAGAGTGATTCTCACATATTTAACCCTATTTTAGGAACTGAAGCATCTAAATCCTCTTACAGTTATATTTTTTATTAAAATATATATAGTATCATTTCCTTATTTTTAGCTACAAACATTATATTGGACTAGATGAAACAAGAACTGAATTATTTAATTAATTGCATTTCAACATTGTCTTATACCATGAATCACAAAATGCCTATGGCAGGAGCTGGAACAGAGAAGACCCATATTCTAGTTCTACCACAACAATTTATTACTATTTTGATCTTGAGAAAATTAATGAAATTTTCTATACCTCATTCTCAATTTTCTCATCTGTAAAGTGGACATTTTCAGGAACTACAAATTTCCCAGGATTAAATATTCCTACCATGACAAATTTAACAGCCCACTTAACAAAAGCCCTGAATATTTAATAATCAGGTCTAGTGGGCTGGTAGAATTAGTATGAGCTACATCTACTACACAGTGGTTGAGGGGAATCGATAACTAAAAAGTTAGGAAGCAAGGGGCTGCAGAGTAGAAATAATATCTTAAAGACAGGTTGAAAATTAGGTTTAAATCAACAGATACAAGAACATTAACTTTGAAAGCCATGGAATAAATAATCATAAAAATAGATGGAAATGACATGTAAAATGGTAAAGATTGGAAGATTGAAACCTGGAGAACAGGTAAGGGAAATACTTAAAATATATGTCAATTTATGTAGCAAGGCTGTAAGGGGCAGGATTTTATAAAAGAGGGGATTGTGATCACTTATTAAAAGTTGACATATAAAAAGAATGTACACATTGCAGAATGATAAGCTCACATGTACAAGTCTTTCCATACCAAGAGCCAACTGGCAGCCCAGAGTGTTAGGTAGGACGGTCAACAAGACAAACTCTATTAAGTTTTGCTCAGAATGAAAAGAGAATTGAATAGGATGTTATCTATTTTTAGATTTGTGTTTGTGCCATTACCTTCAGAATTTCCTAATTGTGAGTCTATTCCCGCTTCCATCCCAGAATCATTCCTACTCCAGTTTTTAATATCTTCTTAAAACAAGTCTTAGCCCCACTCTTAGTACTACTGGTAATTCTAGCAATCTTTCCTAGGTATATCAAGGAATCCAGTCTTGCCTATAGGACTTTCACATGGTCCTTCTTAATCCCGTAGGTGCATCTCACCAAATTTGTCTTAAGCCAACTATATATCGATAGACTGTGCCAAAGAAAAAACATGTTTCCCCAAAAGCTACACTGTCCAAAGTTTGGCTTACATCGAAGTTACTTATTCATGGTTGTAGCCTTGGTTACTCTGCTTAGTGCTGTCAGGGAGAAAGAAATTTTCCTCTATCCTTCTAGGTTCTTCTGGCTGGTCTAAGAGTTAAATTGACAGGAGACACACAAACAGGAGAAAATCAAACAAAGGTTTAATAACATGTATACGTGGGAGAGACCCGGAAAACTCAATAACTTGCCAAAATGGCTGAAGCCTTCACTGAAATACCACTTTTAGCTAAAGGCAAAAGAGAATGTTAGGATGTTGAGTGTATTGGTTTGGGACTTAAAAGGAGAGGAAGGTAATTCACATGGAGATGGAAAGCAAATGTTTGGTAAACAAATATTTGAGCCACTGAGAGACAGTGCGGCACAGAGTGGAATTTTAACACAGGCTATGCTAGGTTCCTCTCTGTCTATCACACCTACTTCATACTATGGTTATCTGTGGTGATAGCTCCCTTCCTGGAACAGGTCGTCTGTCTACATTCTTTAGGCAGCTAAGGGGGAGGTAGAAAGAAAGACTTCCCGAGTCTTCTGTTTCTTAAAAATTAATCAGCCTAAATTAATCCTCATGACAAAGAGACATATTTTGGGGTGCCAAATTTTGTTCCCCTACAGTGCTGTCTCTGGAGTAAGTAGGCTGGGTTCTGTTACCTGAATCCACACATTTCTGACTGCTATTGGCGTGATTTATGAATGGAACTTTTTCCAGTAGCTGCTGGTTGTTGAACAGGACCTCCTAATACTGATTTTTTTTTTTTTTTTTTTTTTTTTGCGGTACGCGGGCCTCTCACTGTTGTGGCCTCTCCCGTTGCGGAGCACAGGCTCCGGACGCGCAGGCTCAGCGGCTGTGGCTCACGGGCCCAGCCGCTCCGCGGCATGTGGGATCTTCCCAGACCGGGGCACGAACCCGTGTCCCCTGTATCGGCAGGAGGACTCTCAACCACTGCGCCACCAGGGAAGCCCTATTTTTTAAATTTCATCATATGCCTGTTATTTTTAAACATCTTTATTGGAATATAATTGCTTTACAATGGTGTGTTAGTTTCTGCAGTATAACAAAGTGAATCATCTATACATATATCCCCATATCTCCTCCCTCTTGTGTCTCCCTCCCACCCTCCCTATCCCACCCCTCTAGGTGGTCACAAAGCACCGAGCTGATCTCCCTGTGCTATGCGGCTGCTTCCCACTAGCTATCTATTTTACATTTGGTAGTATATATAAGTCCATGCCACTCTCTCACTTCGTCCCAGCTTACCCTTCCCCCTCCCTGTGTCCTCAAATCCATTCTCTAGTAGGTCTGAGTCTTTATTCCTGTCCTGCCCCTAGGTTCTTCATAACCTTTTTTTTTTAGATTCCACATATATGTGCTAGCGTATGGTATTTGTTTTACTCTTTCTGACTTACTTCACTCTGTATGACAGACTCTAGTTCCATCCACCTCACTACAAATAACTCAATTTCATTTCTTGTTATGGCTGAGTAATATTCCATTGTATATATGTGCCACATCTTCTTTATCCATTCATCCAATGATGGACACTTAGGTTGCTTCCATGTCCTGGCGATTGTAAATAGTGCTGCAGTGAACATTGTAGTACATGTCTCTTTTTGAATTATGGTTTTCTCAGGGTATATGCCCAGTAGTGGGATTGCTGTGTCGTATGGTAGTTCTATTTTGCCTATTTTTTTTTTTCATAAAGTTTTGGTGTGCCTTATCTACTCTCTGTGGTCAGCTGTTGTACTGAATCACTTTCCTCTAGGTCTGGCCAAACTATATCTCTTTGTGTACTCTCTTATCCCATTATAATATTGCTCAAGACCTTTGTGCCCACCCAGGTTAGCTTTTAGCCTGGCACCTACACACTATACCATACCCAAAACCATAGGAACAATGTGTCTTCAGGTGGGCAGATAGAAAATTCCTAAAAAATTCAGAATCTATAGGACCCAACTGTCTCATTTAAAAAGAAGTCAGGATACTTAAATTAAAGAACATGTTGAATAAACTATTCAGATAATGAAGAGTACATTCAAGTAATATTCTATTAGGTCATCTAGAAAATCTATTCTTGCATCACAATACTGTAGAAAAGGATATTTTATTTATTTTTAAAATGCATCAGGCTGTCTTCATTTTTTATAGATTATAGCCCATTTATAGTTATTATAAAATATTCACTATATTCCCTGTGCTGTACAATCCATCCTTACAGTTTATTTATTTTATACGTAGTAGTTTGTACCTCTTAATCCCCTACTTCTATCTTGTCCTTCCCCCCTACCTTCTCCTCACTGATAATCACCAGTTTGTTTTCTATACCTGTGAGCCTTTTTCTTTTTTTGTTATGTTCACTAGTTTTAATTTTGAGATTTCACATATAAAAACATATAGTTTTTGTCTTTCTCTGTCTGACTTATTTCACCTAGTATAATACCCTCCAAGTTCATCCACATTGCAGCAAGTGGCAAATTTTCATTCTTTTTGATGGCTGCGTAGTATTCCATTGTATATTTATACATCTTCTTTATCCATTTATTTACATTGGTGTTTTTGTTTTTGTTTTGGATAAATACCCAAGAGTGGAAAAGAAAAGACAACCTATTGAATGGGAGAAAATATTTGCAAATGATATGACCAATAAGGGGTTAATATCCAAAATATATAAACAGCTTATACAAGTCAATGTCAAAAGACCAACCTGATTTAAAAATGAGCAGAAGACCTGAATAGACATTTTTCCAAAGAACACATGTAAATGGCCAACAGGCATATGAAAATATGCTCAACGTTTTTAATCAGAGAAACGCAAATTAAAACCACAGTGGGGTATTACCTCACACCTGTCAGAATGGCTATCATCAAAAAGTCTACAAATAACAAATGTTGTCAAGGATGTGAAGAAAACAGAACTGTTGGTGGGAATGTAAATTGGTGCAGCCACTGTAGAAAACAGTATGGAGTTTTCTTAAAACTAAAAATAGAACTACTATATGATCCAGCAGTTCCATTCCTGGGAATATATCTGAAGAAAAGGGATAGTTTACTTTGTCCTATAGGCTATGTTGATAATTGTCCTCTAGGGATAGGGAAGGTCAAGGAAAAAAACTTTCAGGTGCTTGCTGGTGACTGGAGAATAGGGGTTATTCCCTCCCCTATTCTGGATAACTCTTTGGCTACTTTTCTGAAAGTGAACATAGATTCTAAAATGTCGTGAAGATCTAAGTGATTTTTTATTAATGTCAAAACTCTACAGACACAGGGGAGTAAAAAAGCAGTTGTCCCCTAATCTAAGATTAAGAAAACCTCTAAGCTTAGAAATAGGCAAAAGGTATCACTAAATTACCTTTCAGTGGCATGCTGCCTATTGTCAGGTGGACCCTCAAATGATAATCTGATTCTCTAAGAAAATATAATTTTGATTAATTTTCCAGGCTATTGTATGTTCTATAGGTCTAGAGGTTAAATAAATTGTAGAAGTTAAGTTGCAGCTGATTCCTCTCCATGGCAATGTAAATGATTCCTATTCATAACTATGCAGATGAATTTTATCCAGTACAGATAGAATTGAATTCCTCCTGGTTGAAACAGTAATATAAACATTACAATTTATTGCTCAGTAGGCTATTAGACAGTTTTATTTCTTTTCTTTTAAATTTTTAAATTTTAATTTTATTTTTTTATATAGCAGGTCCTTATTAGTCATCAATTTTATACACATAAGTGTATACATGTCAATCCCAACCGCCCAATTCATCACAACAGTTTTGTTTCTATTAGCAAATTTATTTCACCATTCCTGACTTTTTTTCTCTCTCTCTCCCTCCCTCTCTCTCTCTCTGTATGTATATAGAGAGAGAATCTTCTCCAAATTTTCTTTTGAAGCTTCCTACTTCTTCCCTCATTTATAAATTAGTTAAATTCTTTAATTCATGTTCATTTTATATTTGCAGAAAATTCATTTTATCTTTTCAAACATTATTCTGTACCGCTAACTAATCTGTATCTTTCTACCCTACAAAAATGGAACCTCACTGCCAGGATCTTTGGTGTTGATGAGACAGTCTGTAGCCTCTAGAATGTCTCACATGAATACTGCCTCCTTTCCTAGTTCAACCCCCATTTTTTCTTCCCAAAGACTATCTCTTGAATAAGAACTTTGCTTTTTTAGGTATCCCCAACTTTCCCATATTTTATTTCTCCAAAATCCTATACCTCTGGAAAATCACAACACCCTTCCTTCAGAAATTGTATTGTAGCAATGCCCCTCTTACATCTTGTAAATTTTATACCCTAATCTTTGCTACTGGCTAAAGGGAAGGGTGATTCTTGGCCTGGGGGGGTGAAGAAAAAAATAGTATGATGTATTTTCCTGAAACTTGGCTGTTACTTAAGTCTTTCCATGGATGGAGAAAAACAAAAACCAAACAAAAAAGTTAGCACTGTATGAATTTAAAAACCCTCTGGAAAAACTTAACCAGGGCTATAGAAGACTTATATTCCTCCTTTTAATATATCTCTGATTTGATTATGCTGAAAATGCAACCTCCTCACCACTGCCCCGCACCCCCACACACGCACATATACCCTGAGTCACATTCTGAAGTCTTTGCTCGTTAGTCCAACAACAGAGCAGCTCCTGCCCATCGCTTCTGCCTAATTCCTGGGTTTTTGTTTGATTGTTTTTCTGGCTGTAGGAGATGGCAAAAAATCAGGGTTATTAGGAACTGCTGGAGTAGAACTATCTGGAAAGGTGTTGGTGCCTCAAAAGAACTGAATCCAGTGGAAGTATGAACAAACGTATCTTACCATAGGTGCTAATACGGTCCTCTTCTTCAGGGGTACCTGGCACATGGTATGTCCTCAACCAATATCTGTCCAATGAAAATACTTTTCAAAATGGCATCACTAAGCCTCAGGACACAAAGGTACTTGCTATACTCTTATTCCATGTCCTTTGGCTTAGAGAAAACTTGTGAATATAAGCATTTTCAATGAACTTAAGTCCCAAGTGACAATTAAAAGTGTCTCTAATTGAGGGATAGTAATTTATTAGCTTTTTAGTCCTGTTTTATTCTTTTACATTATTCCATCCTAATTTTTCTCAATTGAAGAAAGTTTCTGGGATTTAATAACTAAAATCTCTTTTCCTGAGTCATGCTGTTGACTTTCATTGTGTGTTCAGCTAACATTGTTTCTGCCTGCCTGAATTTCTTTCCACACCTTTGTTCTGCCAAAACCCCTTCTGTTAAAAAGGAGTTCACAGAGGGGAAATGAGTGGGTAGAAGGGGAAAACAGCACATGCACACACACACTTTGAAATGAAAAATAAACCAGAGTGCAATCTTTGTTGAATGGTGATGGGCTCAGACAATACTTTGCAGAGCTTCTCTCCTGCAGAGATTTGTCTGTGATTCACCTTGAAAGGAAAATTGTTATATCCTACCTGAACAAGGGTCTGTTGTTTTCCTCAGAGCTTTCATCTGCCACTGATGTCAAACTTCATATATTCAGGCCGAGGTCAAAATTGTTACTGTCATTAAACTAGGGAGAGTCTAGACATTAACACTCCATGAAGGGTCCTAAGATCTGCACATCAGACTCGGAGATGTGAATTTTTTTGGTTTTAATTTTGGTTCTGGTACTTTGTTTCAAAGGAGATACACCAGTTTTGTAGTTAGAACTCCACCTTCCTGGACAGAGTTTCATTTATTCAGAAACTTTAGTGAAGATAAAAAAGACATATAATATTCTCCAATATACCATAACTCTAACAAACCTTGAGTGAGAATGATTGCCTGAATCCAATCGTTAATGCCCTCTCCATAGGCATCCTGAAGCATCCAGGATCAGTTTATCATTACCACCATCAAAAGTTTATGATGCTGGGGGCTTTGAAGTCTTTTGTGACACTGAAAGAGAAAAATCCCCAGACTACTGGATCAGAAAGCAGGACCACACAGTTGCCCTCTGGCCTCATTATGGAACTTTAAGGGGAAAGACCTTTAATTTTCTAGGATATGTTTCAGATTAATAAAACTACAATCATAATCATATTTTTTTCCATTTTAATTTTATTGCAGACTTCTGAATGTTTCCTCATAACTTTGTTATTTGAAATAACAAACCACCTCTGAAGTAGTAGGATAAACATTAGCATCCTCATTTTACAAGAGAGGGAACACAGAAGTGACTTGCCCAAGACCGTGCGACTCCCCACAGAGGCAGGGGTGGAGCAGAGTTCTCCTGATTCTTAGTCCACTGCTTTTCCTCTGTACTTTCCCATCTTAGTTGCAGCTTGATTTCTCCCATTGGGTAAATATAGAAGTCCTATACAGACAAAAAGAAGACTAAAATGTTTCCCAGAGAATAGACCGTCATTTATAGAAGAAATAACATTAGGAGGATCAGAAAAATACCAAGTCAGCTAAGAGAGGGATAAAGAAAAAGAAACGAAAAAGGGAATGAACAGTTGTTGAATCCCTACTTGATGCCAGACATTGAATACAGAGCTGTGCTTATTCTATGATCTAATTTCATCCCCATACCAGGTCTAAGCAGTAGACAAAATGATCACCGCCTACAGTTAGGAAACTGAGGTTCTAAGAAGCAAAGTGTCTTGCCTGGGGGTCACACAGTTTTGTAAAACTGAGTTTTGAAGTCAGCCTATCTCCAAAGTCTGTGTTTATTTTCCTGAACATAAACTGTACAACCTGAAGGTCAAACGGCAGACCTGTAAACATTTAGAGGAAATTCTGTAGATGCTCACTCAAAGATTTCGGTGGACCAAAGTACGGCCAGCAGACAGATGGAAGACCTAACCTCCGAGGAAAAGTACGGAGAGAAAAATTTTGCAGTCACAGTTGTCCAGCCACATGCTCAAAAGAGTAGTGATATCATACACAGCACTGTCTCTGAGCATTAAATCATTATCAAATTATTATCTCTGAAAGTACAGAGTAAATTGTAAAGTAATACACAGAGTGAAAGGTGAGGTTACCTCCTGAAAACAGTGTATCTTGATTGTGCTTTAAATGAAGTTTCTCCAGAAGGGGAACCATCTTTCTTTTCCTTCCAAAATTTTCCTGAAGAAAAATGGAGATAAAAGGTCAGAGAGAGAGAACAACAAAATAAGCTAATGTTAACCTCAGTGCTCTTAAACCACTATACTGCCATCATAACAACAGTACCTTGCCCTTTTTGTTTGGTACAGTAGCTTTTTGTCTACAAAGTCATTTTTTCTGGAATTATGGTTACTTATTTTTATGGAGATAACTGCAGCTCAGTGAGGTTGAGCCCATGTCCAGGGTCCCACAGGTGTAAGTAGCAGAACCAGCCCTGGTTCCTACTTGTTCCTAGTCCATGCCCAGGATTCATTCAACCATATCAAAACTGTATAAATTCCTTTCCAGTTAACAAAGATAATTATTGTCCATGAGAACTCCTGCTATGGTGAGAAATTCAGTACATATTTTGACCCATTGTGGAAGATAAATTATTGAATAATGAACTGTGTTATATTAGAATTTTAGTGAATTTTTAAAAACATTTTATAACATATGATCAACCTTCCCAAAGATGCTAAATTAAATTATAGCAATGCTCGTGCTTGTTCTGCTCCTGAGGAAACCAAACAGCCAGCATTATATGATCAAGTCCTCTCTGGGTATATTCGTAAGATGTTAGCTACCATAAACACCCACCCCCATCCTCATTTTAAAATAAACACAATTATTCAGATGAGGACTCTGAAACACAGTTTTTAAGACTGTACAGAGTTAATGACAGAATAGGCGGAATACATATCCCTTGGACACATCACTTAAATTTTATGGGCATCAGTTTCCTCATTTGTAGAATAAAAGGTGGAATTCAGAGGTTACTTATGGCCCAGAAGTAGAATTTGGCCAACATAGATATTTTCTTTGTCTAGCTCATAAAAGAAATGTGAATATGAGTGGTATTTTTAATACTCCATTGAGTTTGTAATGTTGCACATATCTTTCCAAGAACGGAGGAGAAAGTCTTCTTTACCCTTCTCTGAATTACACATTGTATTTCATTTTTTACCCTCTGTTTTCTTCACTCCTTGTTCCTCAACTGTCAGGATAAATTTGATGACTGGATAAAAGAATTCTCCCACTTGAGTTGCATTCTCCAAGAGCCATACAGGTACACAGACTGCAGGTGGTGAAGCAGGGCTGCGGACCTGGGAGATGTTACACACCTGGCACCAGCTTCCTGCCTCTTGGAGTCTGCACTGCTGGCTGGAACAACTAGAACTTAACTGCCTCAGCTCTAGAGCAGTCAATAAAAGTCACCACGACCTAGAGTCCTCATGGCAGCTTTGTAAAGCCCATCCGTAGGGGAGAATCTGGACATGATCAGCTACTCAGTGAACATAACTCCTGCTTTAACATATGATAATCTATTTCTTATTTCTCAAGATTTTTTCAGACCTAAAGTAACTAACACTTTCCTTTCATGGACAGCAGGCTGACTGCCCACTAATAAAACAAGGAACAAAGGACAAGAGCAGCTAGGGGCTGCTAATTCCTTTAGGGCTCAGTCTTGGGGGAGGTATTAGAAACCGCCGCCCCTGCCTACACTTTGGGATCTAACCATTTGTGCCGAGGCCTGTGAGACGTACAAGTTGTAAGGATGCCCAAGAGCAGGTTAGATAAGAACCAAGGAGAATTAAAGGGCAGGTGTAAGGGAGATGTGTGTGTCAAATAGAAGCTGAATGTTGATGCCATAGAGAGCAGAGAGAATAATCTGAATGCTTTTGCTTTATTGTTTGGTTCCTTACTGTATAATATGAGTCTAAAACCATTATGTTATTGAGAGTAATACTTAATTTTTTTCCTATAAACTCTTTTACTATCAATGAACTATAAAACAGAAAGTACATATCAAATAAAAAATTAAGTACTGAATTTTCATTTTGCAGAAAGTTGATGAGGAAAATGTAATATGCACAAAATATTTTTGGTATTTGCTATCTACAGTGGGAGTGATATTGCTGATCCCATGAGAACCAGAAGACACTTATCTGCTGAAAACATACCTCTTCAGTGTTATTAGTTATGTAAGAAGACTGAGCCCAAAGATAAAACAATGACAAAACTTTTCATTGACATCAATGACCTGTTCCGAATTAACTTTTTTTTGATTTATTTATTTATGGCTGTGTTGGGTCTTTGTTTCTGTGCGAGGGCTTTCTCTAGTTGCGGTGAGTGGGGGCCACTCTTCATCGCGGTGCGCGTGCCTCTCATTATCGCGGCCTCTCTTGTTGCAGAGCACAGGCTCCAGAGGCGCAGGCTCAGTAATTGTGGCTCACGGGCCCAGTTGCTCCGCGGCATGTGGGATCTTCCCAGACCAGGGCTCAAACCCGTGTGCCCTGCATTAGCAGGCAGATTCTCAACCACTGCGCCACCAGGGAAGCCCCCGAATTAATTTTTAATTTCAATTCTTAGTTTTTAGGTGAATATGTGAACAATGAACTTAGAGCTGTTAACAATTGTCTTCATTAACTGAAGATGAACGTTACAAAGAGTTACGTGAGGTCAGTTCTATAAGGTGTCATCAGGTTTTTCAAATAGAAAGCAGTTAAGTTATTTACAACAAGGGTTTAAGTTTTTATATGGATAGAAAAACTTTTCGACTTTCCAGGCTATATGGTCTGTGTGGCAACTTCTCAACTCTGCTGCACCAAAGCAGGGCAGACAACATGTAATGAATGGATGTGGCTGAGTTCTAAAAATTTATGAAATGTAAAGCATCCTTCACTAGGAAATTAGTTACATATATGATAAATTATATGAAATTGTTATTTTCATAGTTCAAAAGCAGTCAATTATCAACCATTTCATATTGTTTAACCTGTTAAATTATATTACATCTGTACATTGGAAATACTACTCAGGCAGGCAAGAATGAGGAGACTATATATGATATACATAATATCTATTATATATTTACTGAAAAAGATGTAGAACTCTGTGTACAACATGCCACCATTTATGGAAAACACAAGAAATAAACTATTCATTTTTTGTATTTCCTTTATTGCTTAAAACATCTTGAAAATATAAAGTGTTAACAGTGGTTACCTGCTTTAGGGGAGGAGAGAGGAGTGTGGCTGAGTAGACAGGGATTAAGGATAGAAGATATTTCATTCACTATACACTCATTTAAAACCTCATTTCTGAAACAAAGTTTTCACTAAAAAAATAAAAGAAGCATGCCTCCAATTTTATATATCACTGAGAATTGCACCTGGAAATGTTTTATTTATGTACAGTTTATTTATGTGGCTTTTTGTTTGTGAAAGTGGTAAGACCCCAAATATCATGGTTATTTATTGATTTGTCTCGTCCTCTTAACAGTAATCAACTTTATAATATTACTAAATGGCTATTGTATTGAGGATCAATTGAACTATGTTAGTCCAGGTTCTGACTGCTTTGCATGTATCATCTTCTTTTGAATCATCCCAATAATTTGGTAGCTATTATCATTGCCTATTTTTTTATTGTAGTAAGAACACTTAACATGAGATCTATTCTTTTAACAAATTTTGAAATACACAACAGGATTGTTAAGTATAGGCACAATGTTGCACAGCAGATCTCTAGAACTTATTCATTTTCCATAAATGAAATCGTATGCCAGTTGAATAGAAACTCATGATTTCCTGCTCCACTCAGCCCAGGGCAATCACCATTGGACTCTGCTTCTAAGAGTTCGGTTATTTCGTCTACCTCAGATAAGTGGACTCATACAGTATTTGTTCTTCTGTGACTGGCTTATTTCACTAGCATATTGCCTCTGTGATCATTCTCGTTGTCATAAATGGTGGATTTCTTTCTTTTCAAAGGCAGAGTAATACTTTTTTCTATGTACAACCGTCCCTCAGTATCTGAGGAGGATTGGTTTCAAGAGACCCCACTGTTACCATGCTCCGTGGACACTCAAAACCCGGAGGTAGCCGTCTGTAACCATAGATTCCACATCCATGGATTCAACCAGTCACAGATGGAAATTTCGATCCCCAGTTAAATCGGCAGGTGCCCAAATCCTCCAATACAGAGGGCGACTGTGTGTGTATTGAAAAATATCCACATGTATGTAGATATTCAAATTCATGTTGTTCAAGGATCAGCTGTATGTACCATATGTACCATATTTATCCATTCATCCTTCAGTGGGCCTTTAGGTTATTTCCACACTTTAGCTGTCATGAATAATGCCGTAACGAACAAAGGAGTACATATATCTCTATAATCTTGCTTTCAATTATTTTGGATAAATTCCCAGACATGGAATTACTGGATCATGGGGTAGTTCTAATTTTAATTTTTTGAGAAACATTCGTCCTATTTTTCATAGCAATTTTACATTCCCACCAAGGATGTACAAGGGTTCCAGTTATCTTTGCCTTTTTTAAGACAAAGAGCTAAGATTCAGATAGGCTAAGTACATTGCTCAAAGTTATAAGCCTAAAAGGGGTGGACCTGAAATTTAAACTTTGAGCTGACACCAAACACTATGCTCTCCTCCCTCCCCTCCTCTAGTTATTAACCCTTATTTCATATAGTTAATAAAACTTTTTGAAAAGCAGACACCTTCACCATTGTTCTATATATCTTAAAGTGTTTATCTATTCATAGGTGATTCTCCAGACTTCACATGCTGGTCAGAGCAGATTAATTTGTAACAGTCTTTCACTGACAGGTTGACTTCTCTACCTAGAACCCTATTTCCTCTTGCCCCGACTCTTACTCTCCCTACACAGGCCTCGTATCTTCCATGAAGCCCTCCTGGATAACCTAGGGTCCCATATATGATCTTGCAGCAGCAGCATATACTTATTACAGATTTATTCATCTGAATTAAATCACTTACCCATTAGATTAAGCATATGAAATTGTCAATATTCAACGGTTTTTGAACTACAAATACAGCTATTTGAAATGATTCTATCTGAAGTTTGTTTCTTATACTAAAAAAACTACTTGAAGGCAAGGCTAATATCTTGATAATATCCAAGGGCTTAGCACAGTGCCTGGGATATAGCAGACATTTAACATAATTTTTATGTTAAGTGAATGAAATTAAATAAGTGAGCAAATAAATGAATGAACCAGCAGAGTTTCATGGACATTGTTTAAAAAAAAAAAGTAAAGGTTGATTAATCTACTTAAAAATATCCAGTTAGCTCAACCTCTGCTTATCTAAGACTGTAGCACAATTTATGATAGAAGCTATGAAGAGGTTTCAAAAGAATACTTATGTCTTATGCAACTTTCTTTTACTATTGCAAAATGAAGCCTAAATGCATATGAAATCAATAGGAGACTTCATTGTTATTGTTTTTCTGTTTTGTTTCTTTTTTGTTTGGTTGTATGTTGTCTAAATGTATATGACTTAACATGAACAAATAGAAAGATGACTTTCCAAATTTCCTTTTGTAAGGCAAGCCTTTAAAGATTTTTATAACTGAGGCTGATTTGCTAAGGTTAACAAGACCTTACCCAGTATGAGGTTATTTGTATATGAAACTGGAAATTTTTATTCCATCTACTGATTGCCACACACACAAACACACACACACAAAAAGAGTTGAGACAATTATATACTGATTAACTGTTATCAGTGGATTTATCATCTATTTATACTCTTTCTAATACAGTTTAAAAATGAAAATTACATAGCTTTCCAGGGTTCCCTAAACTATCACTAGTGCTGTCTAATAGAACTTTCTAAAATGATGCAAATATTCTACATTCACACTGTCCAGTACAGCAATCATTAGCCACATTGGCTGCTGAGCACTTAAAATGTGGCTGGTGTGACACAGAGGCTAAATTTTTAACTTCATTTAACGTTAATTAATTGAAACTTAAATTGAAAACTTAAATTTAACGTTAATTAATTGAAGCATATGGCTAGTGGCTACTATATTGAACAGCTCAAGAAACTTCCATTAAAAACCAAACAAAAGTTGTCTCAGTGTGGTTTTAGCCAATTTTCTCTTCTTCTTGTTTCTCGCATCTGACATTTTCTTTCTGTTCTGTTTTTTAACTTCTTGCTGGATGAATACTTTGCTGGTTCTTTCAGTGAGGTGTGTGGGTGGTAAACTGTCTTTGTCTGCTTATGTCAGAAAGTACTCTGATTTCCTCGCACTCTTGAAACAGTTATTTGGCTGATATAAAATTCTATGCTGACAATTATTTTTCTCCAGCATTCTGAAGCTGTTGTTTTATTATGTTCCAGCAGCTATTGTTGCTGATAAACAGCTGCAGTCTATCTGACGTTTTTTAAAAAACACTCTCACTCTTTTTTTTCTTCCAGTTTTATTGATATATATTTGATAAAGGTTTAAGGTGTACAGGATAAGGATTTGACTTCATACATCTTGAAAGGATTATCACAATAATTTTGGTGAACATCCATCATCTCATATAGATATACAATTTAAAAATTAGAAAAAATTTCCTTGTGACGAGAACTCAGGATTTACTCTCAACAACCTTCATGTATAATATACAGCAGTGTTAATTGTATTTGTCATGCACATTACAACCCTAGTACTTATTTATCTTATAACTGAGAGTTGGTACCTTTTGACTGCCTTCATCCAATCTCCCTTTCCAACCGCTGCCTCTGGTAACCACAAATCTGATCTTTCTCTATATCCTTTGCTGTGAAAAATCCTTTTAGTTTGATGTAGTCTCATTTGTTTGTTTTTGCTTTTGTTTCCCTTGCCCAAGGAGACAGATCCAAAAAATATTACTAAGGCCAATGTCAAAGATTTTACTGTCTGGATTTTCTTCTAGAAGTTTCATGATTTCAGGTCTTACATTTAAGTCTTTAATCCATTTTGATTTTATTTTTGTGCGTGATGTAAGAGAGTAGTCCAGTTTGATTCTTTTGCGTGTAACTGTCCAGTTTTCCCAACACCATTTAGTGAGCAGGCTGTCTTTTCACCACTGTATATTCTTGCTTCCTTTGTCATAGATCAGTTGCTCATGTAGGTGAGGGTTAATTTCTGGGCTCTCTATTCTTTTCCATTAATATGTGTCTATTTTTGTGCCAGTACTGTACTACCTTGACTACTGTAGCTTTGTATTATAGTTTGAAATAAGAGAGCAGGATATCTCCATCTTTGTTCTCCTTTCTCAAGATTGTTTTGACTATTTGGGATATTTTGTGTTTTCATACAAATTTTAGAATTATTTTGCTCTAGTTCTGTGAAAATGACATTGGTATTTTGATAGGGATTGCATTGAATCCGTTAGATTTGCCTTGGGTAGTATAGTCATTTTAACAATATTAATTCTTTAAAACCATGAACACAATATATATATGTATATATATATATATACATACATACATATATATATATATATATATATATATATATTTCCATCTGTTTGTGTCTTCTTCAGTTTCTTTCATCAATGTCTTATAGTTTTCCAAGTACAGATCTTTTACCTCCTTAGTTAGATTTATTCCTAGGTGTTCTTTTGGATGCAATTATAAATGGAATTGTTTTCTTAATTTATCTTTCCGATAGTTTGTTGTTAGAGTATATATATGCAACAGACTTCTGTATATTGATTTTGTATTCTGCAACTTTACTGAATTTATTGATGAGATCTAATAGATATGTGGTGGCATCTTTAGGATTTTCTATGTATAACATTGTGTCATCTGCAAACAGTGACAGTTTTACTTCTTCCTTTCCAATTTGGATTCCTTTTCTTACCTGACTGCTGTGGATAGGACTTCCAATACTGTGTTGAATAAAAGTGGCAAGAGTATGCATCCTTGTCTTCTTCCTGATATTAGAGAAAATTCTTTAACTTTTCAGTATAATTGTTCAGTATAATTGTTCAGTATAATGTTAGCTGTGGGCTTGTCATATATGGCCTTTATTACATTGAGGTGTGTTTCCTCTATGCCTACTTTCTGGAGGCTTTTTATCATAAATGGATACTGAATGTTGTCAAAAGCTTTTTCTGCATCTATTTAAATGACCATATGATTTTTATTCTTCAATTTGTTAATGTGGTCCATCACATTGATTGATTTGCAGTTACTGAACCATCCTTGCATCCCTGGGGTAAATCTCACTTGATCATGGCATATAATCCTTTTAACGTATTCTTGGATTCTGTTTGCCAGTATTTTGTTGAATACTTTTGCAACTCTTTTCATCTGTGATTTTGGTCTATAATTTTCATTTTTTGTGATATCTTTGTTTGGTTTTGGTATCATGGTGGTGCTGTCCTCATAGAATGACCTTGGAAGCATTCGGTCCTCTGAAATCTTTTTTGGAATAGTTTGAGAAGGGTGGGTGTTAACTCTTCTCTAAATGTTTGGTAGAATTCACTTGTGAAGCCATCTGGTCCTGGACTTTTGTTAGTTGGGAGGTTTTTTTTGGTGGTGTTGTTTTTTGTTTTTTTAGTTACTGATTAAACTTCATTACTGGTAATTAGTCTGTTTGTATTTTCTAATTTTTCCTGATTCAGTCTTGGGGGATTGTATATTTCTAGGAATTTGTCCATTTCTTCTAGGTCATCCATCTTATTGGTATATAATTGTTCACATATAATTATATGCTAATCTCTTATGATCCCTGTATTTCTGTGGTGATGATTGTAACTTCTCCTTTTTCACCTGATTTTATTGATTTGGGCCCTCTCTCTTTTTCTCTAGACTAGTCTGGCTAAAGGTTTATCAATTTTGTTTCTCTTTTCAGAGAACCAGCTCTTAGTTTCATTGATTTTTTCTACTGTGTTTTTAGTCTCTGTTCATTTGTTTCTGCTCTGATCTTTATAATTTCTTTTCTCCTACTAACTTTGGGTATTATTTGTTCTTTTTCTAGTTACTTTAAGTGTAATGTTAGATTGTTTTTTTGGAGATTTTTCTTGTTTCCTGCAGTAGGTTAGTATTGCTAAAAACTTTCCTTTTAGAACCACTTTTACCATATCACATAGGTTTTGGATCATTGTGTTTTTATTTGTCTCCAGGTATTTTTGATTATTTCTTCTTTGATTTCTTCAGTGACCTGTTGGTTGTTTAGTAGCATGTTGTTTAGCCTCTACACGTTTAGTTTTGTGCAGTTTTTTTCTTATATTTGATTTCTAGTTTCACAGCAGTGTGGTCAGAAAAGATGCTATATATGATTTCAATTTTTTTAAATTTAATGAGGCTTGTTTTGTGGCCTAGCACATGATCTATCCTGGAGAATGTTCAATGTGCTTGAACACGGAAAAAAGAAAGTATATTCTGCTGCTTTTGGATGGAATGTTCTATATAAACCTATTAAGTCCATTTTTTCTAATGTGTTGTTTAAGGCCAGTATTTTCTTACTGAATTTTTGCCTGAATAATCTGTCCAGTGATGTAAGTGGAATGTTAAAGTCTCCTCCTATTATTGTGCTATTGTCAGTTGCTCCCTTGTGTCTGTTAATATTTGCCTTATGTATTTAAGTTCTCCTATGCCAGATGAATATATATTTATAATTGCTATATCTCCTTCTTGATCATTATGTAATGTCTTTCTTTGTTTCTTGTTACAGTCTTTGTTTTAAAGTCTATTTGTCTGATATAAGTATTGCTACCCAGCCTTTCTTTTCATTTCCAATTACTTGAACTACCTTTTTTTTTCCATCCCTTGTCTGTTCGTGTCTTTAGATTTGAAGTGAGTCTCTTGTAGGCAGCACATATACGGGTCTTGTTTTTATATCCATTCAGTTACTCTGTGTCTTCTTATTGGAGCACTGCGTCTATTTACATTTAATGTAATGCCATTTTGTTAATTGTTTGGGGGCTGTTTATGTAGTTCTTTTTGATCCTTTCTTCTTCTTTTGCTCTCTTCCCTTGTGATTTGATGTCTATCTTTAATGCTATGTTTGGATTCCTTTCTCTTTTTTGTGTATCTATTATAGATTTTTGGTTTGTAGTTACTATGAGGTTTATATGTAACTAGCTAGCTAGTTATATATATGTATGTGTGTGTGTATATACATGTATGTATATATACGAGTATGTGTGTATATGTGTGTATATGTATATATGTGATTAATTCAAGTTCCTGATTTCTTAAGTTCAAACACATTTTAACCCTGAACAACTCCCCACCCCATGTTTACCATTTTTTACATCTTTTGTATATCCTTCAATTATTTATTATAGATATAGATGATTTTACTGCTTTGTTTTTTAACCTTCCTACTAGCTTTGTACACAGATGATTTACTACCTTTAGTGTATGTTTGCCTTTACCAATGGGGTTTTTCCTATTGTAATTTTCATGGTTCTAGTTGTGGCCTTTCCTTTTTTGTGTAGAGAAATTCCTTTAACATTTCTTGTAAAGTTGGCTTCACAGTGCTGAACTATTTTAGCTTTTGCTTGTCTGTAAAACTTTTGATCTTTCTGTAAATCTGAATGAAAGCCTTGCCAGGTAGAATATTCTTGGTTGTAGGTTTTTCCCTTTCATCACTTTAAATATATCATGCTACTCCCTTCTGGCCTGCAGAAGTTTCTGCTGAAAAGTCAGCTGGGTAGCTGGGAGTTGCCTTGTACATAAGTTATTGTTTTTCCCTTGCTGCTTTTAGTATTCTCTCTTTATCTTTAATATTTGCCATTTTAATACAGTGTGTCTTTGTGTTATTCTCTTTATGTTGATCCTGTTTGGGACTCTATGCTTCCTGGACCTGGATGTCTGTTTCCTTTTCTAGGTTAGGGAAGTTCTTAAATATTATGTCTTCAAATATGTTCTCTGACCCTTTCTCTCTTTTCCTTCTGGGATCCCTATAATGCGAATGTTAGTATGTTTGGTGTTGCCTCAGAGGCCTTTTAAACTGTCCTCATTTCTTTTTCTTTTTTTTTGAATTTTATTTTATTTTTTTGTATACAGCAAGTTCTTATTAATTATCTATTTTATACATATTAGTATATGTATGTCAATCCCAATCTGTCCTCATTTCTTTTCTTTTTTCTGTTTAGCTTCAGTGATTTCCACTATTCTGTCTTCTAGCTCACTGATTCATTCCTCTGTATCATCTAATATACTGTTTATTCCTTCAAGTGTATATTTTATTTCATTTATTTTATTCTTCATCTCTGTTTCGTTCTTTATATTTTCTAACTCTTTGTTTAAAACATCTAACTTCTCACTCTGTTCATCCAATCTTCCCTTGAGTATTTGAAGATCTTCACAATCATTACCTTGAACTTTTTATTAGGCAGATTGCCTGTCTCCACTTCACGTAGTTCTTCTGAGGTTTTATCTTATTCCTTCATTTGGAACATATTCCTCTGTCACTTCGTTTTGCCTAATTTGCTGTTTTTATATCTATGTATTCAGTAAGTTGATTATGTTTCCCGACCTTGGAGTAGTGGCTTTTTAAAAAAGACGTCCCATATATTCTAGCAGTGCATCCCCCTCTGGTCACCAAAGCTGTATGTTCTAGGAGTGCCCCCTTTGTGGGGTATGTGGGTTCTTCTGTTGTGATAGGCTGACTACTGTAGATGGTGTGATAGGCATGGTTGGCCCCCAGTCCACTTTGTTGCCAGGTCCTGCCTTGTACTTAGGCTGCCAGCCACTGGTGGGCAGGGTTGGGTTCAGGAGTGGGTGTTTGTGGTGCTGGGGTCCTGTATCTAGTGTCGGCCTCCTGGTGGGCAGGACTGGTTCTTGACACAGCTAGCTGAAGTGTCCAGTGTGTCTTGGAGCTGATGTTGGCCTCCTGTTGGACGATGCTAGGGTCCCAGGTGGCAGTGGGCTCAGGGGTTCTTAAAGCAGCTAGCCTGCTAGTAGGTGGGGCTGTGTCCCCACACTGCTAGTTGCTTGGCCTGAGGTGTTGACAGGTTGGTTGGTGGGGCCGGGTTCTGGCACTAATAAGGTAGAGGGAGGAATCCAAAATGGTGCTTCCAGAATCAGTCTCCTCATGACAGAACAAGCTCCCCAAAATGGCTGTCACCAGTGTCTGTATCCCCAGGGTGAGCTCCAGTTTCCTCCTGTGTCTCTGAGAGACTCTCCAAGGTCAACAGATTCGTCTGACTCAGGCTCCTTTCAAATTACTGCTTTTACCCTGAGTCTTGGAGTGTATGAGATACTGTGTGCACCTTCTAAGAGTGGAGTCTCTATCTCCCACACCACTTGGCCTTCCTGAAAGTAAGTCCCAGTGCCCTTCAAAGCCAAACCTTCTAGGTGCTCATCTTCCTGATGCAGGACCTCCAGGCTGGGGAGCCCAATGTGTGGCTCAGACCCTTTGTTCCTTGGGGAGAACCTCAGCAATTGTAATTATCCTCCTGTTTATGGGTTGCCCTAGGGGTATGGGCCTTGACTGTACCACATCTCCGCCCCTTCTACCTTTTTGTTGTGGTTACTTCTTTATATCTTTAGTTATAGAATATGTTTTCTGCTAGTCTTCTGGTCTTTCTCATCAATACTCTGTAAATTGTAATTTTGCATGCACTTGGGTGAGCTTAGGTTCTGCCATCTTGGTTACTCCCTGTCTGTCACTCTTTCTAGCTGTGTTTTCTTTATTCTTGATATTCTACTGCTTAACTAGTATGGGTCTTGGTGTGAATTTAATGTTATTTTGCTTGGTATTTGAAGTGCTTTCAACTTGAGGACTCATATCTTTCTTCAGTTCTAGAAAACGTTCATCTATTGTATTTGCAAATAAAGATGCTCCATCATTTTCTGTATTCTCTTCTGGAAATTATGCAAGTGTCTCAGTTTATCTTCCATTCCTCTTCCTCTCTTACATCTTTATCTGAGCAGCAAACTAGTGGATTAAATGAGGATTCTGGTAGAATCCTCATCTAGTCCACTAGTTTGCTCTTAGATTGTGCCAACTGAACATTGTCCTATCCTCATTCATCTTTTCATTTAAAAATAATAATAATTTTGTGTTTTCCCTAATAGAAGTTATTTCTTTATTTATACCTTGGTTTCTCAGCATAATTATTTTAATACCTTTTTCTGACTCCTATGCTATTTTATGTCACCAGAATCAAATCTTTACTTTGATTATTGATTGGGAAAATGGGTTTTTTTTTGAAATTTTATATTGCAATCTCATTTGAATGGGAAATTCTCTCTGTCTCACCCTACTTAACCCTATGATTGACTCCATCAAGACCCCTGAGGACTGTAATCCTTACTCAGTCTTACATTGATGGATGGGATTTCTCTCCACATGATATATTAGAAACCACAACTCTTGCTCCCTTACTAGAAAGTGGTTTAGTTTACTTCTACAAGTTATGTCTGTATCCTCCTTACTCTCTAAGATGGAATGTTAATTAAGCTATAAATTGTCTACAACAGATTTTTTTACATACTACTTTTATGAACAGGAGTAACTTACCCCATCAAAGATACAGGTCCAGTCTCTCCTCATGTAGAACACTTTTAGTTTCTTATTCTACAGGGACCAAACTCCCAGTGACCTCTACCTGCTTCTGGACCTGAAATCCATCAAGATCATAACTTCTGTCCTGGTCATGGCTATGTATTTCTGTCCAATTTCTAGACCACAGAGGTGTTATTCTCATTTTTATGTTTTTTTTCTATTATCATATTTGTTTATAAGATAAGGTGACTTAAGGCTTTGGTATGCCCCAGGGCAGGGGTGGGGATGGGTATTTATGTATCAAGATTGGACAGAGTAATATATAGGTCATTACATCAGGAAAAAAAAGAAAAAAAAATGAAACTGAAGGGATGCTTCCAAGTACAGATTTATGATATTATCTTAAAAGAAACCCACCCAAGGTTTTCTGTCATGTGCTCATCCCTTGAAGATATGCACATTATCTTGCCATCTTCCTATCTTCAACAATTAAAAGAGTGCCCAACACTTATGACCTAATAAACATTTTATTGAATATATGCACAAATGTTCCAAGCCTATGGATTTAATCAATTTCAGTTAATGCAGCTATGTAGCTACAAGGCACATTGAAGCCACATTGAGTAAAAGCCAAGAGAGGGTTAAGTCAGTCCTAGAGTAACTTTCCAATTATGCTTATTCTCAAATAAATGTTCACAGCTGCAGGTAAGCCTGTGTGCATCTCCTGAGAATCAAAACATAGATCCTTTACACTGCAAACAATTTTTATTCTCTATGGGCCATCTCTACTTGTAACTGGTTTAAACATTTGAATTGAATCAGTCAATTACATCTGTACTGTTGTTATATAGTAATTTTACCTGAGAGTGTAATGGTGGGCATATTCAGAGCAGCTAAATGGGAGCTCACCATGTTTATATCTTACTGTATTTCAGTTACAAATAAAACCTCCTCAGGCCCTGGCTCAAAGTCTATTTAATCTTATGCTATACAAATATTGTCAAATTTGGCTCTCTGGTTTTGAAGAAGACTATAAAAGAGGGAGATAGGAGGCTATAGACAAGCAGATAGGTACATTGAGATCAACAGGAAATGATAGCTGATAATCAAATAAGGTGAAGAAAGTTATATAAAGCTATCTTGGTGAACCTATTTTATCTTCTCTACTTAGAGGATTACTCTATTATGACTGACCCAATTATTGACTCATAATTTATATTGACTCACAAAGAAAAGATTCAATTATGTTCACTGTACGTCTGTTAAGTGGGTAGGGGAAAACCAGGGAACATTGTAGAAATATTTATTTGGAAAATAATTTGGTAGTATTCATAACAATCTGTTACCCAAGAACTGTAAATAGCTGAGATAGAATTATTTGAGTCTCATTTAAATTTTTCCAAAATCAGCTGTATATTTTGATGAGCCTAGGGTAGGGAGAGAGAGATTGAGAACATCAGTAGTGCAGGCTTTTCTATTTGCTGTTCGACTCGGTGACCTCATACCCTGGAATGAATATGAGTTGGCAAATGTGAATAAATTCTTCCCACCAAGAGTCTTAGTTCCTACAGGTCTCGCATCACAGAAACATTACCCTAGTTGTGTGAGATACTCTTTTCAAAGATAGGCTTTTGGAGGAGGGGTTTTACAACAAAGCCAAACAATTTACTCCTTCTGGTTTCAACCTGAAATAGTGATTTGTCACAAGACAAGGGCTGTGGCGGGGGCAGTGGGATCATCTCTGTGGACTTATGGAGCAATGGCATTTTGATCTCTAATGTGACATCTTCCCAAGGAATATTCAAGGTAATGTGACTTTCTTTGATTTTTGCCACGTGTCAGTATTCTGAATAAAGACTCAACTTAGAGTCAACTCTATAGTAATTAAAGACACTAAACACTGTAAGAGACAGGACACTCCCTGACATGTTGATACTTGAAACTCTTGTGCCTAGCACATAGTAGGTGTATATTCACTTAAAAAGTAAATACATTTTAGAAATTGATAATTTGAGGAAAGACAAAGGATACTGCTGCTAATTTACCAAGATTTAACTGGCTATTCAGATTAAAATTTATGAAAGTAGGAACCTCATCATCTACCTTTTCTACTTTCATTCCCTCAGAGACTTGTGCGTGGTGGGAGTGTGATAAATATTCTAGTATCAATGAACAGACTAGTAAACCAATCTAAATTGCATGTAGCCACTCTTAGTCTTTCAGCTGTGTTTCAAATTTAACTAGCAGTTAAGCAAATCTGACTAGGGATAAGAAACATGGCAAGTAAAACAATTGGCTTTATTTAAGAATTTGAAGATGATTAAAGGACTTGATTTATATAATTTATGATGACGTTAATGGACTGACTCAGGTTCATCACTTCTGTGCCTTTTAAGCCTTTTAGGACCTAAGAGAGAAAGTGAAAGGACTTTTTACCCTATGTTTCAATAGAAAACGTCCCAGTGAATCAGATAAGTGTGGTGATAGTTGATTACTATTATGTGTGTATACATGTAGACATACATATATGTTTGTGTGTATATATGTTTAGTAGCATTATGGTTCAAGACTGGTTTCACATATTTTCAGAGAATCTCTCCCCTGGGCCAACTGCATTTTACTGTCTTGTGGATTTCAGCATCACTTACAAAGGAAAAGCAGAACCCCTGGGAGCTTTGAATCTGTGTGCAACTAAACAGGGTTAATTACCATAAAATATATTTTGTTAGGTTCGGGTAAGTCACAGACATTCTGAGTTGGGATTAGTAGATAACTGGCAAGGAAAATGAGAGCCTTCCCTTCCTTGAAAACAAATTGCCTCTCACAATTCATCAAGGATCTTTCTTAGGAAATCCAAATACCAAGTGAAAGTTACTTTCACTCTTTAAGTTGAATCAGTTAAACATTGTGATGTTGGTGAGAAAAAAAGAAGCATGAACTGGAAAATCAGAAGCACAGAATGAGCACAAATCCATTTTCTTCTCTGATTAAGTCTTTCCCTTTTTCTTCTCCCACATACTTTTTACTTTTTTCTTTTTTCTTTTTAGTGTGAATTACAGAAATTTCCTCATTCCCTAAGGCTGCTGAAATTGATCCCTAAGCGTTTTAAGGATTAAATACTAAGGTCTGCACTCAAGTTCTGTTCATTTGTCAACATGGCTAGGTTGTAAATTCTTTGACAGCAGCAACATTTGTACAGTATTCTGTATTTTGTTTAAGATAAGTGGTACCATTCACACTATTAGAATGAGCAAGATAAACCATACCACTGGTTTCACATGCCATTGCTTTCTTGTATTATCAATTATTGACTATATTTTAAAACATTGTACCTGAACTACTGAAATATTATATATCATAAATGGCCTGTGAAACCTCTCCCTCTTTTTCAATGTCCAAAGACGCGATTGTTTAATAGTGTTTAAATCTTTTGAAATTTGTTTACTACACACATACATCACACAAATGCAAATAAGAATAGAATGCTTGGTATGGCAATATCAAATCTAGAATAAACAAAAATGTTTGGTGTGTTTGGTGCTCTTCAGTCTAGTAAATGAAAGGACCATGGGACATAAAAAAAAGGAAAGGGGCAAGCAGGGAAGACAAAGCAGGACAAAGAAAGACTTTGTGTTCCTGAGAGCATATTAGAGATAAAAGGAAAATATAAATCAAACTGAGTAAATGCCCTTTAGAGGCTTACTGATGAAATGGCACAATCACACATCGAGAGCCATATGGGAGAGTTCAAACAGTTTTAGACCTGAGCCCAGAGGGCAGTGAGGAGGGTGGCTGGGAGAATAATTTGTTTTGTTTCTTGGGAGGAAGGCCAGAATGACTGATGCTTTGACAGTTCCTGCTGGCTGATAAGCAACTCCCTCCCATTTTTCTTAACTCCTTATAAGAGATAGGACTAGAAGGGCAGAGACTGTGTAGGAGGTGATGACAGTGAACAAAACTCAAAGTAAAAAGAGAGCCTGACATTACAAGCACATTTTAGTCAGACACAGAATCTTGAGCTGATTAGGCTATTTAGACGGCTTTATGTGGCAGCCTTGACTGAGCTTTACTTCTTCAAGCAAGAGAGGCTTGTATTTCCACTGATGTTAGGAAAATGCTAGAGTTTTTTGACAAAAATTTGTGGCACCACTTCCTTCCTTTTACTGAAGTGAAAAAAAAAAAAAAATTCCAGACCTGACGTTAGGCAGATACAACTTTAGTTAGAGCCCAGAAGATATTGAAGATCATTTTTCTTTTTGTTTAAAAAAAAAAGGCAGATGGCTGCAAGAAAATATTTTCATTTGATTTTATAGGAAATCACACACCAAAAGTTTAAATTTTGTGTGATACGTGACTTACACATTAGAAAATTTGTTGGCACAAATGAAATTAAATTCATTTCTAACCAGAAAAAAGAATATTGGAAATTCAGCTTTTAAAATAGTTATCATTGTTAATGAACTAAAGCAAACTGGCGGAGAGTCTAATTAAAAGGGGAATTAAAAATTTAAAGCATTTACATATATCGCTATTCTCTGAAACTAATCTATCCCACCTAGAGAACTTCATGTGGATGTAAATTATATACTAAAAACATACAATTTAAAACAGTGTTATAAGTGGTATAAAAGAAAAATGAACTGGAAACTTAAGGAAATAATTTTATTCCTTTTAAAAATAGTTTTTAATAAGTTTAAAAGTTTTATAATAGTTTTATAATAAGGAGAATGTGAATATTTATTAATGAGGGCCATCTAAATGAAAAGGAAGGGTAGCTGGGGCTTAGTAGAGGCAAGTAGACAAGGGAATCACCTGAGAGTCCTGTAGGGATCATGAGAAGGATGGAGATGGGTGTTATCTAAGTCATTGAGGAAAGGTGAAAGTGGACACTATCTTGGAATGAACAGCATAAATATTGGTTCATGGTGATTGGCTATTTTATAGAACACAAAAGAGTATTTCTTTCTGGAAGCACAAGGCTCAGATAAAGTTCATCATGTGCAAATGGAAACTAAAAATATGTTCTCCTTCTGGTTGTATGCATAGCAGTGATCTTTCAGTTGACTAATGTTTTCTGTACTGTTTGATAAAATATATCAAAATTATTTAGCAGAGCCTCAAAAAAGAAGAAAAGAAAAAGGGAAGAGAAGAGAAAATAGGAAAGGAGAGGGAGGGAGTGAAGGAGAAAAGATTTTTAAAAAGTTAAAAACTTATCATTAATGGGGCACCACATACCAAGAGTTTTATTCTCCATCATTCATTATTATCAGGTGGCACTCTGCATGTTCCTGGGGGCTTCCTGTCTTTTGGCCTTAGCTCATTCCTAGGGAATGTCCAACATTTCAGTTAGTTAGAAAAAATGTCAGGCTATACAAGTGTACAAATCTATTAATCTTAAATAAGAACTTGTACAATACTTTTTGGCTACAGATTCAAACTGGTTTAGAATATATATGTAATCAACTCTCTCTTCCCTCCTAGTAATTTTCTTATTGAATTTGATCTTTTTCCAAAGTAATTAATTCAACCATAGAATCTACAGGGGCATATCTTAGAATCCATACAGGATACACCTCCTTTAGATTGGCAATACCCCTATGAATAAACCTATCAGCTCAGCCCAAGTGCAGAGAAATCTAACCTCAAAAATTAACTGAAAAAAAAAAAAATTAACTGAAATATCACCATACTTTAAAAAAACTTGCTGATGACACAAATGCAAATCTATCCATATATAATAAAAACACCAAAAATCCACCACCGTACCTGTAGTTTTCAAATTTTACTGTGCCTAAAAATTACCTGAGATAGTGTCTACCAGATCTCTCCTCTGTGGTATTTTCCAAATGGTGAGGTTTTATTTCCATCATTCCATCCTCATTTTTTAATTGGAATTCTACTGTAAGAGCTTTCCTTTCTCCATTCATTTATTTATTCATTTTTCTGTGGACGTACAGACATTTGTTCAACATAACATTATAATCCATTATTATTATTAATTTCATTTTGCTCAAATTTGTTCCAGCTTTGGTCTTAGGGGGTCCTTTTACTTGGCTTCTGTGTCTTTTCAACCCACTCATGTTAACTTTTTAATGCTCCCTTACTTTCTGGCACCACAAAATGTTCCAGATTGATCTTCTATGTTCCCCGCACTAGTGCTAAAATCAGCCATTTCTCCAAGGGGTTCTGATCTGTTTTATCAGAGAATTGTGTTTGAGACCAAGATGTAGAAGCTAGATAATCACTGCTATCACAGTGTTATTGCTTCTAGGCCCCTTTAGAAGACAGAACTAGAAAAAATATGTATTCACATGTATACATATATTTATTTCTATATCTATTTGTATAAACATTGAAAACCATGAGTTCTGATTCTATTCCACCACCGCAGTGTCTAGCCTTCCCCACTTCCCTGTTTATAACTTCTTTCTTCGAGAGCTGAAAAACCTGGCCTCATTACCTAGAATATATTTGCTTATTTTCTCAGTTCTAGAATATTCACAAAATAGTTTCAAATTTGCTAATTCAACTACTGTGAAAAGTAGATTTACTAACTAGAGAAAAGTATTTGCATAAAATTCTTCATGTCTTTAGCCTTACTGTGTCTAGTCAAAATACTGATTTCCCAAAGTTAGATTAGTTCTTTTCTTCCTCACCCCCTTCAGTGTGGTTATTTTACTCATTTGTAATACAGTTAAGTTCATTTGTTACTGTTTGTATTTCATTATGGATTCCACCCTCATTGTGGTTACTTTTCATTGATTTTTGAGCATGTGAAACATTAACCTGGTTCTAAAAGTCAAAACTACTCAAAAGGTAGTCACAATACTGATTATTGGTCAGTATTGTGGACTTTTTAATAATCAGTATTGGTCACAATACTGATTATTAAAAAGTCCATTTTTGTTCCTATGATTTGAGATGCCCTCTTTATCATTTGCTAAATTTGCATATCTACTTGGGTACATTTTTGGGCTTTCTGTCCTATTCCACTGATGGGTCTGTCTATTCATGTGACAACACCATACCGTTTTAATCATAGAGGCTTGCTGTACAGTATGTGTTAGTCTGATAAGGCTAGTCCCTCCCTCATAGTTTTTATCTAGTTTTAGTTTTTCTTGGATGTTCTTGCATGTTTGTTCTTCTTAATGGACTTTAGTGTGAAATTTTCTAACTCTGTAATAAAGCCTGTCGGTATTTTTATTGAGATTTTGTGTAATTTATACATTAACTTAGGGATAACTGTCTGCTTCAGGATATTGAGTCGTTATATCCAAGAACAGCGGTGTCTTTCCATTTGTTCAGCTCTACCTTAGTGTCTTTCAGAAGAACTTCAAAGTTTTACTCTATATGTTTTGTACATTTCTTGTTGAGTTTATTCCTAGGTATTTAACCTTTTTTGTTACTATTATAAATGGGTTTTTCCCTCTCATGATGTCCTCTAACTGGATATTGATTCAAACATTTTTATCCTTCCTTTTCATGTATTATTTCATCTAATCCTCACAACAAACATATGAGGTTTGTGATAGATGGCAAGGAAAGAGTTCTAAGGCAGGCCATCTGCTTTCAATGGACTCTACTGCTTACTTCCCACTAATACTTTGCTTAAGAGTTGATTTTTCTAAAATCACAGATGACGGTCTAACATACTTTCAAAGTTCAAAGAGACTCCAGAAAGCAAAGGGTCAAATCTGCAATTTTTAACATGGGAATTCTGACCATGTCTAGCAACTTAACTCCAAAGGACAGGGGATGATACAAGAGGGAGTAGCATGAGGTTCTTTCCTCTGCAGGAGCCTCTAGGGGCTTGAATTCCTCTCAGATTCTATCTCCAACCCTGAAAAAAAGGAACCTGGAAAAGACAACTATCAGGGCATGGAAAACACAGCACACATTTTTGTTGAATACATTTTCTCAGGTGCTCCTAACTTTAGGGGAATAAAAATTAGGAGAAAAGTGGGAGCCCCTGATACCAAAATAAGGAGTGAGGGGCTCAGAGCAGCTCTTAGAAGAAGAGGGGTCAATAGAAGGGTGTAATGTCCCAAGGTCCCAAGACGGTGAGCAGCTGCCCTGAACTTGAGAAGTATAGCAAAAGCACAGGAGTCAGGGCAGCTGCTACAAAAATAATGGACATGAGCACAGCAACCATGGCAGCAAAGAAATTACAGTAATCTTCATAATGGAGGAAAAGTCCAAGGAAGGCATAGCACACCCACCTCATTCCACCTCTAGTGAAAACCTGGAGGAACTCAGCAGTGACTCCAGGAATGACAGTGTCATCTGAGGTAGCAAGGAGAGTGCTCTACCAAGCAAATGTACAGAATTTACACTAACAGAGGCTCCACTAGACATCACTGTTTTGTTGCTCTATACCTTCTTTGTACTTCCTCATGTTGCTAACCTAGAAAAATCTGTTAAAGAGATTTTAGGTGGGATAAATTTCTCTAAAAATGAATTTTCTCAACATAAGAATGATTAATGTGTGAAGGCCTATAATTTCCAGGTAATCAATGGCAAAATATGCTCTCTCGAGTCATTTATTTTTCCTCAATATGCATCATAGTTCAGTCCCTAATGCTGTAGGGTTAATATACTTAGGATAATATTTATGCTGTTCATCCCAAGTTACCAAGTTAAGCATAAAGGCAGCTTAGGATGTTTGCATCCATTTTTTGGCCTCAAAAAAGCATTTCTCTTCATGGAAGTAGATTTTCAAAAGGCAATTTCCTACTGAGAGAGCTCTTCAATGGAGTTTCTGGTGATGGATTAAGGGCCTTTTGATATGACAGATTCCCTGCTCAGAAGACCATGAGAAATAGACAGCCACAATTATGATTATACAGACTGTAACCCTTCCAGTCACCCAAACACCACTGCAATGTTCAGATAAAAAATAAAATTGTAATAATATTCATTATAAATGGAACATAAAGTGAATTCAATTTGCCTAGGAAAGGAAGTGGCCATTGGTGGCATCTGTCCTATTTACCCAATAGCCAGCATTAGTCACTTATAGGTATGGCTTCCAGCATAAACAAAGTTACTAATAACAGGCCAGAGAAGAAAGAAAAGTAATTTGGAAGAGGAAATAAGAAGTCAGAGTTCCTCATACAGCACTTTATTGTAGAGATGAAAGCTTTTACCTATCTTTATTAAGTTAGTGAGAGGTGAGAGAGTTAACACAGAACAAATTATATATTTTCATTTTTCATGTTTGTTTCTGCAGTGGTTTGAGGCTTCTGGGACTTCAAACTTTCATAGCAGTAACTCAGCTCAGTATTATAGCATGTATCACCTTGGAAAAGCAATTGCAAAATGCTTGTTTGTATTCTCTTTGTGCACTGAGTGGGCTGGAATCATTCTCTTCAAACATCATTTACAACTCAACGTAATGAGCACATGTAGTCAGCAAGGCTTTTAAAAGTTAATGAGAAATAGAAAACTTTGAGGGGGCTATTTCTCACTATGCTCAGTGTCTACAACTAGGTTTCTGGTTTAAAAAGGGCACTCCTGGCTTTGCCGTAGATTGCATCTTTAGGACAATGGACTGGGAGAATAGACATCCATCTTGCCTTGAACCTAATAAGGAGAAAGCAAAGTTGGAAGGAAAAGAAGGAAAGAGAAGAAGCACGGAAGGAGGAAGACAAGGAAAGTATAGCATAGTTTTATTTGAGTGTCTGCAGGACAGGGAAAATGATCTTATCCCAGGTATAAAAATACTGAGCCCCCCAGCCCAGGCATTACCAGGAAAGTTGGAGGAAAGGTCAAAAGGGAAGAAAGCACAGAGAAGAAAAGTAAAAGGTCCATTTTCCCTGGGTGATGATTATCTTTTTAACTTCAAAAAAGGGGAGAAATAGGGGGAGGCCTTTCTGAAATGATTAAATGGGAGACCAGAATTAAACTTACTACAAAAGAGCATGTTCAAGGAGAGGTAGTGGCCCTACCTCTATTAATTCATTAAAGACAGAGAAGTAGCACCAACTCTTGAAAAGAACAATGAATTCAAAACCTGGAACTCCTCGTGGCTCCACTGTTCATGGTTTCCATAGCCTTGACAACTTAAGGAACCTCTCTGTAAATCTGTGCCAAAGTCTCTAAAGGGAAAGCTTGGGCTAGAGGTCACTTCCACCTCCCTACATTTAAATTTTAACTTTAATTTCATTAGAGATACTGAAATTTGGAGTTTTTGAAATAATGCAAAAAGAGCAAAGGGAAATTTGTGAATGTTAAGCACTTTTTATCTGATTATGCATAGAAAACTCCTTAAGTTTTATAGCAATCTCACTGCCTTTATATTTTCCATTTTCTTAGTCCTCAGATGTATTCATTCTAATACAGTAATGATATCGTTCTCTGTTACCTCAATTTCTAACCATTATTTCAGAGATTTACAGAGGAAGGAAAGGGATTTGGAGAATTAGGCTAAATATTCACGACACCAAGGCAACAAACAGCATTCCATGTAAATGTCATAATCAGTAAAGTCATCACTTTGCTATTTCAGCACATTTGTAAAACATTGTTTACTTTACACTTATACTCTATAAGGAGTCTGTGCTTCCAGTATAGTTTCAATATTTGTTCACTAATAAGATACAGTCATAAAATCCCATGATTTGCATACTTGAATAGTTTTTCCTTTCTATCCCTCATGCATCAGAAAGTATAGGATATTTTGGAGCTACCCTTTGAGTTTAATTCTGGAGTCCAGGCATGTATAAAACAAGATCTAGTGTGGATATAAGTAATAACCATGTTAAAAAAAAAAAGAACTAACTGCATATTTTGGCGAGGTTTTTAGAAAAACAAGAACAAAACAAAATGTGCATATTTAGAGGTTCCACCCTGAACCATCAAACTAATCTCTTGGTTATCCTAAGACTATGGAGATCCTGAGTAGCTTCTGAATTGAGTGACTTTTTTGCAGTTTCTACTACACTTGGTGACTAGCAGTGTTCTTTAAGTTTCACTTCCTCCTTGAATCTAAACCACAAGCCTCACAAAACGCCAGTAATACCTTCAAGTAAAAATTAAACATTGCATGGTTGAAATTGTCGAAGTTTTCATTCCACATATAGCAGTAGGTTTTAGGAGAGCTGTCTCATAGATTACCAAATTTTAGATTATTCCATACCTGCATGGGAAAAGGGGATTTTCTTTACTAAATTGACTAAAATTCCAATGACTTTAACTTGGCATAGTCTAAACTTTCTTTCATCCTACATTCAATAATATCTACATTAAAAAGTTATTGTAGGGCTTCCCTGGTGGTGCAGTGGTTGAGAGTCCGCCTGCCGATGCAGGGGACACGGGTTCGTGCCCTGGTCCGGGAAGATCCCACATGCCGTGGAGCGGCTGGGCCCGTGAGCCATGGCAGCTGAGCCTGCGCGTCTGGAGCCTGTACTCCGTAACGGGAGGGGCCACAACAGTGAGAGGCCCGCGTATCGCCAAAAAAAAAAAAAAGTTATTATTAAAGACATTACTATGTAAACAATACTTGAGAAGGAAACTTGGGTTTAGACCTGGTCTCCAAAATCAAATAACTTGCTCTCTAGTACCCAGTAGAATCTCTCTCTCCAATTACCACTCCCCCATCCCATCCTGTCCTGATGCCCTGGTACTTTTCTCTCCAACAGAGGTAGGTGTTTTCCTGGCTATGCTAATTACCAGCTGTGTGACCTTGGCCAAACAGCATATTCTCTGAGCCTGGGTCCCCTCTTCTGAAAGGGGTGATTATAATTTTACTTGAGGGAATTTTACTACACTTTAAAGTAACTAGCAGTATACTTTATTTTACTACCATATTTTGATATTATGTTCATTAGATGCAATTGCTACTTACTTTATTTAGTATTAGGCATTCCCTCTATTCTGCTTACATTGCACTTGATACATCACTTCTTTGTAGCAATTTTCACACTGCATTTTAATTGTTTTCTTACATGTTTGTGTTACTCAAGAACAAGTATTGGGTCTTATGTCTCTATCTGCCAACTTCCAACCATAGTCTGACACATAATATAGGCTCAGTAAATGTTTTATGAATGACTAAATAAATGGTAAAAGATGATGAATAAATGAATTATAATTTAGTTATGTGAACAGGACATATAAATGTTGTAAGCTAACTTCATATGGGAGAGCTGATTTTCAAATGGGGGGATCAGGGAAATTATTGTGGAGGTAAGAGGTGGGACATGATCTGAAATTTCCTAGATGGGTTTTCATAATTATTTTTTAAAAGGATCAGAGAAACATGCTAGTCAAAGAGAAAGGTATATGTAAAGTCCAGAGTAAGTAAGGTATAAGCCTAATCAGGGTCTAGGGAGCAACCCAGAATGGCCAGAACTTAGACCTTATATTAGAAAAAGGTGGGAGATGAAAAAGAGGTAAGTTAGAAACAAACTGTAATGGGCTTTGGATTTTTAAACAAGGAACTTGTACTTTATTTGGTAACAAATGAGGGATCACTAAAAGATTTGAGTGGAAGAGCCATGATATTGGGATTATTCTGGTCACCAGGTGTCAAATGGATTGGAGTAGACAGACATTGAATTGGTAATACAAATTATGAGGAGGTAGATACCTGAATTATAGAGGTTGAAACAAAAAGAAAACATGGGTTCAACACACGCAATGGAAGTAAGAATAAAATCCTCCTCAAAATCCTATGAAAAGCATACCTTGAAAATCTCTCATTTCAGCAGATTTGACAAAAAAGTAACACTGACTGCTTCCTTCTAAGCTCTTAGCCAAAAATATTAGCTATTCGACACAGTGAATACTAACAATCAGACTTCCCTAAAATAGAGGTATAAAGTTTGAAGTTGCTCTTAGGTCTTGGACATCCACTTCTTCCCTTTATTCTTTCCACTGTTATTTTATTCCAAGCCTTTTCATCTCTTAGTTATAATCACACCTTGCCTTCCTGTCCAGATTCCTGAGCTCAAATATATGACTGCAGTGCATAACCAACAAACTGTTCTGCTAGTGGGTCACCTGCTGAGTATTTCTATTTATTCCCACTAAAGCCTTAAAGATCAGGTGTGAGCAGTTTATTCTTCTAAAATGTTTACTGAATTACTCTTGAAGCCATCTTCTTAGTTGCACATGTTCCTGAATTTCCCCCTTAACCTAGAATTAACCTAGAGAAAAATAAAGTAGTATCTTTCATTTATGCTACATGTTTTCCTAAGAAGCTCACAGACCTTTCCCAGATTCATCCTGCTAAGAAGAGAGAAAAAATGAAAATATCATCTTTACTTTGCATTTGAGAAAACAGGCAGGAAGGAAAAATTTGTTCCAAGGATTCATGGCAAATCTGCTAACAGAACCAGAAAAAAGAAACCAGCTTCTTGACTCTTGGATCATGGCTTCTAGCTTCAGTAAAAATAGGTGAGAAAGATTATTACTGAGTGGCCTTAGGGGATGAGGAAGTCTCATTGCTCTGACTGGAAAGTGATGTCCTTGCAAGAGAAGGATCATGATCATAAATACAAAGCAAATATGAAAAATGAGCCTCTCCTTTGGCAGTTGTCTAAAAATAGATGCTACCTTTCCTCAAAGACCAAATTCCCGGAATCAAGTTTTTCCTCAGTTTACAGAGAGTAATAAACTACCGTGTGCCAGTTCTGCAGGGCATCAGTACTTTTGTTGCAATATGTTTTTCTAAGATGGTGCACACCTCAAGCTAACTGAACTCTTTGATAGGTTAATATTTATTTATTTATTTATATTTTTTTTGCGGTACGCGGGCCTCTCTCTGTTGTGGCCTCTCCCGTTGTGGAGCACAGGCTCCGGACACGCAGGCTCAGAGGCCATGGCTCACGGACCCAGCCGCTCTGCAGCACGTGGGATCTTCCCGGACCGGGGCACGAACCTGTGTCCTCTGCATCGGCAGGCGGACTCTCAACCACTGCGCCACCAGGGAAGCCCTGATAGGTTAATATTTATACATTCTCCCTTTTGACAGGAGAAAACAGTGTAATTTAACCTGGACAATTAAACATCCAAAATTTTGTACTTTCCCTTAATTATCTGTTCAATTCTAGTGAAACAAAATGTGTATAATAATAATCTCAATGATTACAGCTTTATGGAGCTCATACTTTTCATTATGCCTATGTGATATTCAATGCCCAGATGTGCAAAAAAGTAAAACATGTGGGCTGTGCTCTTATGCACTCTACCTGTGTCACAACTTGCTCTAATATATTACCTTCCAAGTTAAGGGGATCTTAAGCTTGAGACTTAGGAAATATACCAAAGGATTAATTGAGAATCAATGGACTGACCAATTGGAATGCTACCTATACAGTTAATTATGCAGTTAACTTGAACAAGTTATATCTGTAAACTATAAATAAAAAATAGTAGAGTTCTAGTTTTAACTTATTATTATTCTTCACTTAGAACTAATGAACTTTTGTTGAATGTGACTAAGGTAATTGCCTCTGTTCTGGCCCAGATTTCTCTCCTTTACTTATACAGATACTATTCATCTTGTGTGAATTCTGTTCTCTTTCAATCCCACACTAGTTGGTGAGAAATGACTCTTCCTAGTGTGAAGGTCTTTATAATTGTCACTATTATTCTCTATCAATTTACAAGGACTCAAAGTTCCCACTTGAACTGTACTTACACAGTTCCAGCTATTTCTACTCTTGGCGTTACATGATGATTTTCTTCCTTCCAGATATTGTGGTAATGCGTCCATGTTATGTGAGATTGTCAACAATTTGTATTGGTCTACAGAATTATTCTTTTAGACTAACTCCAGACTTTGGCTTTGTCTTATTTAACTTGAGAGAGTGAGATGAGTTTTATCTGGCTCTAGCTTTTGTCAAGAAGAGTGAATTACTGAATTCTCCCACCCAACAAAAGGCTACTTCCCACGCCTCCCTTGTGACACCATCAGACAGAACCTCTTGCTGCAGGAGCATAAACCCACAAATACACAGGCTACATATATACATTCTCGCCTTTCTTGGTTTTTGGTCAACCTCAAATACCTCTTTATTTTATTAGGAAGGTATCTTTCCTCATCATATGATATCTAATATTTATACTAATTAAACTCTTTTGAGGAAAATAATCAGGTGAACATGTGTGCAATTTGTTAAAAGAAGTCACCTCCCCAAAATAAAATGAAACAAACTGAGAGAAATGAGAGTCTGAGCCTGCACTCAATTTTTCACCCTCAAGACTATAAGGTTTACATGAAAAAGAATTTATTTTATTATCACACATTTATGGCAGACCAAATAACTTTCTTCATGATGATCTTCATAGCAGCTTCTAGAACATATTTTCCAAAACCTTCAGAGAAATTGTTTTAATCTATCTTGAATGGCTCAAGTGACGACTTGCTGGAAATAAGGTGCTACATTCGATGATCTCTAAAAACTTTGCTATTACAGATGATCATTTTAAAACTTGAACTTTAGAGTGAGCTTATATGATATAATGCAATACCAATCTCTGATGAAGTAAACCCATATCTAGTTTTAATTGTGACCACATAACAAATTACTTCAAAGAAAGTAATAACCTTTATTATTCACAGTCCCTGTGTGTTCAAAAGAGGTGGTTTGGACTTCCCTGGTGGTGCAGTGGTTAAGAATCTGCCTGCCAATGCAGGGGACAGGGGTTCGAGCCCTGGTCTGGGAAGATCCCACATGCCACGGAGCAACTGAGCCCGTGCGCCACAACTACTGAGGCTGCGCTCTAGAACTCACGAACCACAACTACTCAGCCCTCGTGCCACAACTACTGAAGCCTGCGCACCTAGAGCTCATGCTCCACAGCAAGAGAAGCCACTGCGATGAGAAGCCTGCGCACCGCAGCGAAGAGTACCCCTCGCTCGTGGCAACTAGAGAAAGCCCGCATGCAGCAATGAAGACCAAATGTAGCCAAAAATAAATAAAAATAAATAAAGTTTAAAAAAACTTTATAAGAAGAGATGGTTTGCTGGGTGGTTCTGTCTCAGAGTCTCTTGTGAGGTTGCGATCAAACTGTTGGCTGAAGACGTCTGCTTCTGAGATGGCTCACTCATATAGCTGGCAAGTTGATGCTGGCTGTTAACAGGAAGTCTCATTTCCTCACCATATAGACCTCTCCATAGTACTGCTTGAGTTTTCTCACAACATGGTGCTGGCATCCCGAACAGCAAGGGATCCAAGGGAACATGGTGGAGGTGTTCATGTTTTTCATAACCCAGTCATGGAAGTTCATCATTTCTACCATATTCTAGTGCATTGTATGTACAATATAATAGGGGACCATCAAGGGTATGAATTTTGGAGTCTGGAGGTAAATACATCTATCTATAAGGATCTGTGGATATATCTCCCATATGTATTTAGCACATCTGTTAATGTTTTCAAACTGAAATTAAAATTATGGTACAAAAAATATTTTTTCCCTTGTATTGTTATAAGAGATTCACTTCTTGTGGCTAAACATGACACCTTTGTTTAAAAATTTTTATGTAAAAAGGGAATTATAGTTTTTATTTCTTTAACTTTCTACACTATGATCATAGAAATTAGATGATTAACTTCATCAAAATATTTCAATTGTCTATATTTGAGTCTGAAGGTTAATTCAAATGACCACATAGTTTAAACCTGAAATATAATTTGTCAGTATAATTCTTTTTTTCAGCCTTCACTATATTAAACAAATGCTAGTGAACTAAGCAATTTCATTTATGTCTTAAAGATGCCTTAGTGACTTGTAAGGAGTAACTTATAAACCACGAGATTTGGACTCAAAATATTTGCTCTGTGCTCTATACCAATGCTTTTCATACACATCACTTGGGGATATTGTTAAAATGCAGATTCTGAGTCAATAGAGCTGGAGTAGAGCCTGAGATCCTGCATTTCTAATAAGATCCGAAGGGTCAATGATGCCGTTGTTCCTCTGACCACATGCTAAGTGGTAGTGTTGTATGCAGTGGAGGTTCCTTTGAAATAATTTTTATTATAACAATATTTGCTCGTTATACGAATTCAGAATACACAGGGTTTCTTAGCTTAGGCTTATATCTAAACCATTCCAAAGTGGAAAAAAAAATCTTCTGAATATCTTCCATAGGAAATTTCAACCATCCTCTGCCCTTAAATAATTTTTTCCAAATAGAATTTGGAATTTATGTCATTTCTTATTTCTAACCTCATCTACTAATTTTAATAGAGAAGAAAGACAGTGTTATAGTATTAGATGTGTCAGATCTCTAGTAAATATTTTTTCATTATAACATAGCGCTTTCATATGCTTACACATATTTTGACTTAACCCTTACTTTCTCCTCTTCAGGATGAAGTATCTTAGAATCTAATTATTGCAATACTTTCCCCCATTACTCTGTACTCAGGCTTTGACTCTTGGGTCATTCCTGCCTTTATGCCATGCCATGCCATGGGCCATATTGTTGCCCAGGTCATTTAAATTTCCTAAATGTCTGAAGCAGTTGTTGCTTTACTAACGTGCTCTAATTCTCTCTACCTCCAGCCTGGTCCTTATGGACATAATTCTGTTTGGGGCCATGACTAACAGAGTATATCCTATTTTAGGAAATTTGCTTACCTTTAAACATTTATAAGTCACTTTCTGAAGACCAAGTGAATCAGGATTTTTAGTTGTAGGAAACAAAGTCTGACTGCCTACCTAAGGGAAATATTAGGTTTATTGGAAAAATTTGAGTCATTCGCAGATTGTAAGAGAAAGGAACAGTTTGGCCTACATAAAGCTGACGTTTAACTATCCCTATAACTTCTTGTCACCTACTGAAGACTCAAAGCTCCCAATGTCTGCCCTCTGACTGCACCATGGCAATGAGAGGAGCTGTAGACATAGATACCGCCCCTATCAACTCTACATCCAGTACAGAAATGCATTCATATAAGGAAATCCAGATGCTAATAGAAAAGAGGGAGAGAGGACTTGATGCTGGGTAGAAAAAATGTAAAATGTCCACTATCTCCACAACAGGTAGAGCTTAAAAATGGCAGTCGTATCATGACATTGCTCTCAGTACCCTCTCGAGTACCCTCTCCACACTGGATAAAAAACCCATGTGCAGCAATAACCTAAGATACCTTATTTGTCTCAACTTTTTGCCTCTCTGGATTATACTTTCCCTGAAGGCAAAACAGAAAAAATGAGCAGCTCAGATTTAAAAAGATGTTATAATGCACTCACCTCCCATAAAATTCTGCTTCGTCAAAGGAGGTTACAAACTTCAAACCATCATTTTCATTTGTAAGTTATAGAATAGATTACTATTCTGGGAGAAATGAGCTGATTCAATGCTTAATTGAAAATAGGTGTTCATAGGAAAGTGTCACTAATAGCTGAGGGAAATATGGAAGAGAATTATATGGTGATTTGGAGAAAAAAATCTAAACATCTATTAAAGCATGCTGAACTAATTTGAAATGTGGGCTTTTTGTATGACATATTGCAATGAGCTTGTCAAATCTGAGGTTAAAGGGATAGTCCCCCACAAAATTGCGCTTACTTCAGAAACCAGCCACAAGTTTGGGGGTCAGGAGGCCACCCTTAATTCTGACCAGCTAGCTGCAAATTCGGGAGTTCTCACTACCCTCTTAGGTTCAATAATTGGCTAGAATAACTCACAGAACTCAGGAAAATGCTATATTTGTAATGATAGTTTTATTATGGCAAAAGGATATGTCGACTAAAAAAAATACGCAACCTAAAAGTTGAGAGTTATGTTTTATTTGATGATCTTTCTGAGCATTATAGCCTGGGAATCAGCCTCTCAGATAGCTCTGAGGAATTATTCCAAAGAAGTAAGGGAGGAGCCAGGATATATAAGTTTTTACTAAAAAAAACAAAACAAAACAAAAACTCATATAGTCTAAAATCAAAAGATTACTGCTAATCACAAAAAAGAAAACAGACATTTCAAGGTAATGATTTTAGTGCTTTTCTGTGTATAGGAAGTTGCAAGAGTCTGGGCTCATTGAAAGTATTCCTTTGATATGCATCTTAGCTATCTAGGGCCAGTGTCCCATTTTTCTCATCCTGAATGCTCCTCAGCATGCACAGCTGGGGAGCTTCAGTGGCTGACGGCTTGATGGCAGGCAACATTCTTTTGTCTGCAGATGTAAGTTAGAACCAGGCAAAGAAAGAGACACATAGGGTAAGATCTAGGAGGGTTCCATGTCCTCAGGAAGCATCAATTTCCCAGCACGTTGATGTATGACAATACACAGAGTATTGCCAACTACGAAAACTCACCTGAGCTTCCGCGTCCTAACTTTTCATTCGGTTTCATTACATAGGCAAAATTGATTGACTCACTGGCCATATGGTTGAAGTCAATCTGCCGCTCTTTTTCCCTCCCCAGTTGTTGGGTTGATAACACATGTTCAAAACCCCAACCATCTAATCACACTCTTTGTCTTTCTGACATGGCCACCCTACTGAATCATCCATTACTAACACTAATCACATTAGTGTAAACTACGGAGGGGCCCACCATGAGTCACCTCATTAGCATAAACTATCAGGTGTTATTTTAGGGGCCACTATGAATAATAAAGACACCCCAGTGACTCAGGAAATTTCAAGCATTTAGAGGCTACCTCCTAGGAACCAGGGACAAAGGCCAGCCATATTCTTTATTATACATGTCTATGATTATTTTAACATAGATAATATTTCCATGGTTTAAATCTTAGCTCAAATGCTCTGGAAGGGGAAAGAACTCCAGCACAATAGTTGAATGGATCTCTGGGATCCCTGCATAGAAGCTTATATTAACTATAGAGCCACATATCTGACATCTTTCAATAATGTAGGAAAACTGCTAGATTATCCCCTGAATCACTCTGTACACATTATTTTTGTTGTAATAGAACCAAAAAAAAGCCTTTTTAGTTTTCTGCAAAATAAATATACAAATGGGAAATGCTACTTTGCTTTAAAATTTAGATGGATGAAAAACAGACATGAATTTAGGTAACTTAATGAAGAATCAACTAGAAAAATCCAGAAACAGCAACAGCATCTTAGATAATGAAGACTTGAAAACAGGAAATTTTCTGCTGCATGATGAAAGCATCTCTTACTGAAAATCCTCTCATACTATGGAGAGAGAAATGTGAGTCAACAGGGATAATAGCAAATATTTTAACCTTTTAATCTTTTCTTTTTTCTTATCTGAAAGCAACTCTATAAGTAGTAGTTTTTTGTCGTCTCCAAAATTAAAACATAGCTTAAGCCTAAATGCTAAATTTTCAAATCTGCAGGTTAATGTGAACTCAGAAAATGTGTGCTCATTTTGTTTTAAAGTCACACTGTCACCTAGTGGTTTCTAATATGCAAAATTTGAGCAAAGAATACTAATGGCTTATTTGGGCAATTCTCTGACGTATACAAAATAAATACAAGACTATTTTGTCTTTATAACATCTGAAAGATGCTTTATATCTTTGGATACCATTATAAATGACTCATAAATTATTTTTATTGGAGCACGTGGTTTCTTCTCACAGACATATGCAGGGTATGAAAAAGAGCAAATAATGGAGAATACATTACAGTGAAATATTTGGTGAATTTACCTGGTTTCCCTAAATTTTTAACATAGTGGTTGTATAAACCAGCTTGAATTATAGTGCCAAAGTTTCTTATCTGCTCTAACAAAATACTTGGTTAATCTGTAGCTAAAAAAACTTGGAGTTCTCCTTCCTCACTCCTTCTCTGCTTTCAGTCAACTTTTCCTTACTCCTTTCATCAGAAGGAACAAAGACACCTAAGTGCCTGACACATAGTGGATTCTTCATACATAATTAAGATAAAAGTGGTCCTTGGCTAAATGTCATAGCCTAGGCTCAGAGAATAAAAATTAAAATTAATATTTTTCTGCTAATGAATCAAGAATCTAGTTCTTGCCAAACTCACAAGAAAAGCCTATTTCTTTTGAGTTTCATCTGGAGGAAGAAATATTACATTCCATCTTTAATATCAATTAAAAGACTTTCTTTTCTTTTTGTATTTAGTGAAGGTCTTTGGTATGTAATGTTTGGCATTTTAAAGTAGGTTGCAGAATATCTGGGCTTTCTGGGAGAATCAGAGCACACCGTATTATGGTGAATTCTAAATCAACCTAAAAACTACATCAGCAGTGTGTACACCTATGACCTGCTGTAATATTCATGGGAATCAGTTTATCTGCATGGTGATTGCCTAATGATTTGTGTATTTATATACATCTGTCTGGTAATTAGAAGAGATTATCTTCATGTAACTAAACAACTGAGAAAAATGTTAATAGCTGACAGAGAACACACAACAGGGCCCACAAACTCTATTTTCCAGTAATGTTTATGTTCTTATATTTAATAAAATCCTAGAAAAAATTCACAGTGCTGGGAACTGTGATAACTACAGCATGGGATTGGTTAGGAGCCCTTGATTTCAGAGTTCCATGGTGTCTGCTGTAAACACTCAAAGCATATTAGAAGTCTAGCCAATTCTGACTTGATCTAGATGTAGGAGAGGAGATGTTTGTTATAGGATTCAGAAATTTTCTCTGGTGAAAATAGTTGTTCACTCTGAATGTAGGTTAACCACATCATGTCATTTGAATATTAAAAAAAAAGTAGTAGTATTTATGGAAAAACTTTATTTTGGGATGGAAAATTAAAGGAATCACTTTTACCCAGTATATGTTTAATATTATGTACATATACAGTATTCAGAGACCCACAAAAGTAACAGAAATGCTTACTGGTTTACTTAAGATAAAGCTCTCCTATGGATCTCAGATGTAAAAGTATAAAAATACCAGTTTCATACAGAAGTATAACAATCATTCAGGTAATCTAAGTTTTGGAAGAAAGTATTAATATCTTCTCACAGTTATTAAAAATTTTAAAAATCCCACATATCAGCCAGAAGAAATGCTGACTTTTTTCAGTTTTAATCAAATATCCAGTGAGTTATGGTAGTTAGAGCAGATTGTACACTTCAAAAAATTTTAGACACGTGAAACATAATTACTTTAGAGGGATCAAATCAAATGGTAAGATGCTCTCCACGTACCTGCCACCCCACCTGATCTGAATAGAAGTATTCAGAGCATGCTTACATAAGGTCATTGAAAGTTAGATAATGGTGGTGCGGTCATACCCCTGTTTAGTACTGTGAACCATGGGCAGCAAAGAAGATGTAAGAATTAACCAACATGAAGTTTGCTAATTGGTTGCAGAGACATTCTCCCCATAAGATCCATAAAAACAGAGACTTATAACAATGAGTATTTGTTATTGAATGAGTGCCAAGAGACTAAATGTGGTAAATGTAGGATTGCTATGGATTTTTACAGTGTACCTACCTATTTGCAGAAGAGCAGTAAAATACTATCTTTTTGTTATTTATATAATAAGTATATATGTACATATGTGTACACACACACACACTCTATGTGCTGGGTACTATTCTAAATGTTTTCCAAATATTAATGCACTTAAGGCAAATATGTGTACTTAAATAATGCCACAAATAATTACTACCAAAATGTTGTTGGCCAGAAGAATTTTAGTGCTCTGCCTTGAATATTACAGAGTCCAGGTTGGGTTTTCATGACCCTGATTATGACTAATATTATTAAAGTCTTAGTATAAGTCAAAATAACATGCTCTTCGTCAAGTACTTAATCTAACAGTTGGGATCCAGTCAAAAGCCACTCATTATATTAACAAAGATTTTAATATAAATAATTTTGAACTAAGTATTGAAGACTGAAAGACAAGAAAACACTAGCATATTGTAAAAGTAAACTACAGAGGAAAAAAAAATAACTATAAAACAAGCAGCTATCCCATCCCATCCCTTCTTAGGGCTCAGGGAACAAAGAGAAGTGGGAATTATTAAAACCTGCAGAGCTCAGACCTCTGAGTGCTGCCGCTGGTGCTGATGGCTCTAAGGGGGCAGCATGAGGCTGGCTTTTTAAAGTGGTAGAAAACAGAAACTGAATTGCTGCTGGGGTGAAGTATGGCTGGGGTGACACTTGGGGAACCAGGAAGGAAAGGGCAAACACGCGGAAAACTGCCTGAAGCAGTCCCTCCTCTCGCCTCCAGCCTCCCAGGCTTCCTCTAATGCCCCTCACGCAAAGAGAAGAGTCGTTTCCTGAATTCCAGCCCTAGTATTCCAAAACTAAGAACAGTGGATTGAGACTGAGAGATAATACCTTCATAAGCGACTCAGGGTCTTTTAACATAAGAGAGGATTCACTTCTCCCTAACCTCTCTCGTATTAAGATGTGAATGCATGTGCTCTGATTCATTTCTCTGAGAAGAGGCAAAGGACCTCCTTAATATCATCACCTTAATTCCTGGAAACATTCATTAAGTCATAGTTGACATCTTACTTGGTGCTCTTTGTATCGCTTGCACAGCACATAATGTTCTTAACATGTTAATATTAGTTGAATGAATGAATTTGTAAAAGTATATTCCCAGCATAACTCTGACTCCTAAATTCTCTTTAAACAATGAATTTTTCATCCCTTTTGATCACCGAGCTAGGTTATAAATATTTATACCATAAAAACTATAGCAGCACAGCAATACAAATTCTGAATGTCAGAAGTTCTTGTCCTTCATTAAGACAGTTAACATAGATTTTGCTTATTATTCTCTCAAATTCCAGAGAGACACAAGGAAAGAAATTAAAACTCTCCTCCTTTGATTTCTTCTTGGATTGAATCTACCTTATTGAAACCCCAGTGATGCTTCAAGCTACTCTTTGGCTTTTCTGTTTTGCACAAAAGATGTAAGCGTACTATTCAGCCTTCGTATGAAAGGAATGAGAGATTATCTTTGCTTATTTTTGGCTTCACTCTCCTCAATTCATCCTCATCTCCCTTCGGTGCTGTAACACTGCCCAGGTACAAGGAGCTCAACCATGTGCTGTAAAGGAGTTATTTTAGAGATAGTTCTATAAAGTATCTGTGGAAAGAAAGATCTAACATCTACAGAATTTCATTCAGCTTGCCTATTTACATGCTTAGCTTTCTATCTGGTTTGTAACATTCATTGTGTCATCACTGAATATTCTTTTCCAAAAGCAGTTGACACACACTTGAGTATGAAATACAAAGAGAGAGCTGACTCATTGAAACAGTGGCCTTTAAAAACTTTTTTTCACAAAATATTTGAAAGGGAGATGAAAAAATCTGTTATTATCATGGCAATTTTTCAAGTTCTCCAAGTCTTTCTCATATTTAAGGATATTATTTTGTAGTCACTTCAGGAATTGAAATCTTTTTGCAAGAAATTTTGTTAAATATTAGAAAAGCAGTCCAGCTCTAAAGAACATGTATAAACACATTTTAATGCATTGTGTAGTCAATCTAATATTTAAACCCAGCCATCCATTTCATTTTACAAACCATATGTTTTATTATTTTTCCTGACATTAATTGCATTATTAGGGGATTATGGAGAAGTGTATTTGTCATTTGTTTATAACCTTTTTTGAGGGTTCACCAGAAGTATGCTTGTACAATTAAAGACCAATTCCTGCTCACCAGGCTGTTTACAATATAAGAAGAAATGGAAGGTCAGAGTCTTGGTAGTATAATCCCATGGGTGGTTCCTTAATTTTCAATAGAAACTAGTTTAACTTTATATTACCCTTAGGATTTAAACAAAACAAAATATTAGCTTTAAAATCTAGAGCTGATTCTAAATCAATGCTGCCCTGTGCCCTTGAGGATGTTTAGTAGGACTCCTGGCCTTTATCCATTAGATACCTCTTGCACCTCACAAGTTGTGACACCAAAAATGTACCCTGAGGGGCAACACCTCTCCAGTTAAGAACATACTGCCCTTAGCTCTTGACTATTTCTCTTCCATTCTATTTTTCTCTTTTCTTGTCCCTGCTTTTGTGGCCAGTTATGGCATATAGGGATCAGATGAGTTTCTTTCTCATTAGGTTGCTTACTCTGGAAGATTGACCTAGAGTTAATCACAAGGCAGACCTAGTTTAGAGACAGTGAGATAGCTCTTGCAGGAAATAATGGTTGCCTGGTTATTTGAATCATGCTAGCCTATAGTATGACGGTGATATTAAGGATGCACCATATTCCAAACATCCGGTACTTAAAGCTGTTTGTTCTGAGAGTGGTGGCGGGAGAAATCATTCAGTAAGATTGAGTGTTGTGAATTTTCACTAGAGTCTTTTATTTTTTATAAAATTAGCACCTTGTTAATGATTAAATGTGTCCTTCATCCATTTACTGTATAATAATTATTTACTATTTAACAATATAATTTAATAATTTAATAACATAATTTGTATTTAATTATACTGTGACATGAAATCAGACACTTAAGATCAGTTTCATTAATTTTGAGTCAATACCATTATTTTTATTTATTTCTTTTCACTTTTTATTTTTATTTTATTTTTTTAACATCTTTATTGGAGTATAATTGCTTTACAATGGTCTGTTAGTTTCTGCTTTATAACAAAGTGAATCAGTTATACATATACGTATGTTCCCATATCTCTTCCCACTAGCATCTCCCTCCCTCCCACCCTCCCTATCCCAACCCTCTAGATGGTCACAAAGCACCAAGTTGATCTCCCTGTGCTTTGCGGCTGCTTCCCACTAGCTATCTATTTTATGTTTCGTAGTGTATATATGTCCATGCCACTCTCTCACTTTGTCACAGCTTACCCTTCCCCCTCCCCATATCCTCAAGTCCATTCTCTAGTAGGTCTGTGTCTTTATTCCCATCTTGCCCCTAGGTTCTTCATAACCTTTTGTTTTTCTTAGATTCCATATATATGTGTTAGCATATGGTATTTGTTTTTGTCTATCTGACCTACTTCACTCTGTATGACAGACTCTAGGTCCATCCACCTCACTACAAATAACTCAATTTCCTTTCTTTTTATGGCTGAGTAATATTCCATTGAATATATGTGCCACATCTTCTTTATCCATTCATCTGTTGATGGACATTTAGGTTGCTTCCATGTCCTGGCTATTGTAAATAGAGCTGCAATGAACATTGCGGTACATGACACTTTTTGAATTACGGTTTTCTCACGGTATATGCCCAGTAGAGGGATTGCTGGGTCATATGGTAGTTCTATTTGTAGTTTTTTAAGGAAACTCCATACTGTTATCCATAGTGGCTGTATCAGTTTACATTCGCACCAACAGTGCAGAGGGTTCCGTTTGCTCCACACCCTCTCCAGCATTTATCGTTTGTAGATTTTTTGATGATGGCCATTCTGACCGGTTTGAGATGATATCTAATTGTAGTTTTGATTTGCGTTTCTCTAATGATTAATGATGTTGAGCATTCTTTCATGTGTCTGTTGGCAATCTGTATATCTTCTTTGGAGAAATGTCTATTTAGGTCTTCTGCCCATTTTTGGATTGGGTTGTTTGTATTTTTGATTTTAGCTGCATGAGCTGCTTGTAAATTTTGGAGATTAATCGGTTGTCAGTTGTTTCACTTGCAAATATTTTCTCCCATTCTGAGGGTTGTCTTTTGGTCTTGTTTATGGTCTCCTTTGCTATGCAAAAGCTTTTAAGTTTCATCTGGTCCCATTTGTTTATTTTTGTTTTTATTTCCATTTCTCTAGGAGGTGGATCAAAAAGAATCTTTCTGTGATTTATGTCATAGACTCTTCTGCCTATGTTTTCCTCTAAGAGTTTGATAGTGTCTGGCCTTATATTTAGCTCTTTAATCAATTTTGAGTTTATTTTTGTGAATAGTGTTAGGGAGTGTTCGAATTTCATACTTTTACATGTACCTGTCCAGTTTTCCCCGCACCACTTATTGAAGAGGCTGCCTTTCCTCCTCTGTATATTCTTGCCTCCTTTATCAAAGATAAGGTGACCATATGTGCGTGGGGTTATCTCTGGGCTTTCTATCCTGTTCCATTGATTTATATTTCTGTTTTTGTGTGGGACTATACTATCTTGATTACTGTAGCTTTGCAGTATAGTCTGAAGTCAGGGAGCCTGATTCCTCGAACTCCATTTTTCTTTCTCAACATTGCTTTGGCTATTCGGGGTCTTTTGCGTTTCCATACAAATTGTGAAATTTTTTGTTTTAGGTCTGTGAAAAATGCCAGTAGTAGTTTGATAAGGATTGCATTGAATCTGTAGATTGCTTTTGAGTAGTACACCCATTTTCACAATGTTGATTCTTCCAACCCAACAACATGGTATATCTCTCCATCTATTTTTATCACCTTTAATTTCTTTCATCAGTGTCTTACAATTTTCTGCATACAGGTTTTTGGTCTCCTTAGGTAGATTTATTCCTAGATATTTTATGCTTTTTGTTGCAATGGTAAATGGGAGTGTTTTCTTGATTTCACTTTCAGATTTTTCATCATTAGTGTATAGGAATGCCACAGATTTCTGTGCATTAATTTTGAATCCTGCTACTTTCCCAAATTCATTGATTAGCTCTAGTAGTTTTCTGGTAGCATATTTAGGACTCTCTATGTGTAGTATCATGTCATCTGCAAACACTGACAGGTTTACTTCTTCTTTTCTGATTTGGATTCATTTTATTTCTTTTTCTTCTCTGATTGCTGTGGCTAAAACTTCCAAAACTATGTTGAATAAGAGTGGTGAGAGTGGGCAACCTTGTCTTGTTCCTGATTTTAGTGGAAATAGTTTCAGTTTTTCACCATTGAGGATGATGTTGGCTGTGGGTTTGTCATATATTGCCTTTATTATGTTGAGGAAAGTTCCCTCTATGCCTACTTTCTGCAGGGTTTTTATCATAAATGGGTGTTGAATTTTGTTGAAAGATTTCTCTGCATTGATTGAGATGATCATATGGTTTTTCTCCTTCAGTTTTTTAATACGGTGTATCACATTGATTGATTTGGGTATATCAAAGAATCCTTGCATTCCTGGGATAAACCCCACTTGATCATGGTATATGATCCTTTTAATGTGCTGTTGGATTCTGTTTGCTAGTATTTTGTTGAGGATATTTGCATCTATGTTTGTCAGTGATATTGGCCTGTAGTTTTCTTGTTTTGTGGCATCTTTGTCTGGTTTTGGTATCAGGGTGATGGTGGCCTTCTAGAATGAATTTGGGAGTGTTCCTCCCTCTGCTATGTTTGGAAGAGTTTGAGAAGGATAGGTGTTAGCTCTTCTCTAAATGTTTGATAGAATTCGCCTGTGAAGCCATCTGGTCCTGGGCACTTGTTTGCTGGAAGATTTTTAATCACAGTTTCAATTTCAATGCTTGTGATTGATATGTTCATATTTTCTATTTCTTCCTGGTTCAGTCTCGGAAGGTTGTGCATTTCTAAGAATTTGTCCATTTCTTCCAGGTTATCCATTTTATTGGCATAGAATTTCTTGTAGTAATCTCTTATGATCCTTTGTATTTCTGCAGTGTCAGTTGTTACTTCTCCTTTTTCATTTCTAATTCTATTGATTTCAGTCTTCTCCCTTTTTTTCTTGATGAGTATGGCTAATGGTTTATCAATTTTGTTTATCTTCTCAAAGAACCAGCTTTTAGTTATATTGATCTTTGGTATCATTTCCTTCATTTCTTTCTCATTTATCTCTGATCTGAGCTTTATGATTTCCTTCCTTCTGCTAGCTTTGGGGTTTTTTTGTTCTTCTTTCTCTAACTGCTTTAGGTGTAAGGTCAGATTGTTTATTTGAGATGTTTCTTGTTTCTTAAGGAAGGATTGTATTGCTATAAATTTCCGTCTTAGAACTGCTTTTGCTGCATCCCATAGTATCTGGGTCATCATGTTTTCATTGTCATTTGTTTCTAGGTATTTTTAAATTTCCTCTTTGATTTCTTCAGTGATCTCTTGGTTATTAAGTAGTGTATTGTTTAGCCTCCATATGCTTGTATTTTTTACAGATTTTTTCCTATAATTGATATCTAGTCTCATAGCGTTGTGGTTGAAATGATACTTGATATGATTTCAATTTTCTTAAATTTACCAAGGCTTGATTTGTAACCCAAGATGTGATCTATCCTTGAGAATGTTCCATGAGCACTGGAGAAGAATGTGTATTCTGTTGTTTTTGGATGGAATGTCCTATAAATATCAATTAAGTCCATCTTGTTTAATGTATCATTTAAAGCTTGGGTTTCTTTGTTTATTTTCATTTTGGATGATCTGTCCATTGGTGAAAGTGGGATGTTAAAGTCCCCTACTATGATTGTGTTACTCTTGATTTCCCCTTTTATGGCTGTTAGTATTTCCCTATGTATTGAGGTGCTCCCATGTTGGTTGCATAAATATTTACAATTGTTATATCTTCTTCTTGACTTGGTCCCTTGATCATTATGCAGTGTCCTTCTTTGTCTCTTGTAATAGTCTTTATTTTAACGTCTGTTTTCTCTGATACGAGAATTGCTACTCTAGATTTCTTCTGAGTTCCATTTGCATGGAATATCTTTTTCCATCCTCTCACTTTCAGTGTGTATGTGTCCCTAGGTCTGAAGTTGGTCTATTGTAAACAGCATATATATGGGTCTTGTTTTTTAACCTATTCAGCCAGTCTATATCTTTTGGTTGGAGCATTTAATCCATTTACATTTAAGGTAATTATCGATATGTATGTTCCTATTTCCATTTTTTAATTGTTTTGGGTTTGTTATTGTAGGTCTTTTCCTTCTGTTGTGTTTCCTTCCTAGAGACGTTCCTTTAGCATTTGTTGTAAAGCTGGTTTGGTGGTGCTGAATTCTGTAAGCTTTTGCTTGTCTGTAAAGGTTTTAATTTCTCCATCAAATCTGAATGAGATCCTTGCTGGGTAGAGTAATCTTGGTTGTAGGTTTTTCTCATCCATCACTTTAAATATATCCGTCCACTCCCCTTAGCTTACAGAGTTTCTGCTGAAAGATCAGCTGTTAACCTTACGGGGATTTCCTTGTGCTTTATTTGTTGTTTTTCCCTTGCTGCTTTTTATATTTTTTCTTTGTATTTAATTTTTGATAGTTTGATTAATATGTGTCTTGGCGTGTTTCTCCTTGGATTTATCCTGTATGGGACTCTGTTTACTTCCTGGACTTGATTAACTATTTCCTTTCTCATATTAGAGAAGTTTTCAACTATAATATTTTCAAATATTTTCTCAGTCCGTTTCTTTTTCTCTTCTTCTTCTGGGACCCCTATAATTCGAATGTTGGTGCATTTAATGTTGTCCCAGAGTTGTCTGAGACTGTCCTCAGTTCTTTTCATTCTTTTTTCTTTCTTCTGCTCTGCTGTAGTTATTTCCAATATTTTATCTTCCAGGTCAGTTATCCATCTTTCTGCCTCAGTTATTCTGCTATTGATCCCTTCTAGAGAATTTTTAATTTCATTTATTGTGTTGTTCATCATTGTTTGTTTGCTCTTTAGTTCTTCTAGGTCCTTGTTAAAAGTTTCTTGTATTTTCTCCATTCTATTTCCAAGATTTTGGATCATCATTACTATCATTATTCTGAATTCTTTTTCAGGTAGACTGCCTATTTCCTCTTCATTTGTTAGGTCTGGTGGGTTTTTACCTTGTTCCTTCATCTGCTGTGTGTTTTTCTGTCTTCTCATTTTGCTTAACTTACTGTGTTTGGGGTCCTTTTTGCAGGCTGCAGGTTTGTAGTTTCCGTTGTTTTCGGTGTCTGTCCCCAGTGGTAAGGTTGGTTCAGTGGGTTATGCAGGCTTCCTGGTGGAGTGGACTAGTGCCTGTGTTTTGGTAGATGAGGCTGGATCATGTCTTACTGGTGGGCAGGTCCAGGTCTGGTGGTGTGTTTTGGGATGTCTGTTGCCTTATTATGATTTTAGGCAGCCTCTCTGCTAATGGGTGGTGTGCTCGTGTCTTGCTAGTTGTTTGGCATAGGGTGTCCAGCACTGTAGCTTGCTGGTCGTTGAGTGAAGCTGGGTCTTGGTATTGAGGTGGAGATCTCTGGTAGATTTTCGCCGTTTCATATTACATGGAGCTGGTGGTCTCTTGTGGACCAGTGTCCTGAAGTTGGCTCTCCCACCTCAGAGGCAGAACCCTGACCCTTGGCTGGAGCACCAAGAGCCTGTCGTCCACACGGCTCACAATAAAAGGGAGAAAAAAATAGGAAGAAGGTAAAATAAAATAAAGTAAAATAAAATAAAGTTATTAAAATAAACATAATTATTAAGAAAAAAATTTTAAAAAGTAAAAAAAATAAACAAAAAAATGGACAGACAGAATCCTAGGACAAATGGTAAAAACAAAGCTATACAGACAAAATCACCCACAGAAGCATACACATAGATACTCACAAAAAGAGAAAAAGGGAAAAAAAATATATATCTTTGCTCCCAAAGTACACTTCCTCAATTTGAGATAATTCGTTGTCTATTCAGGTATTCCACAGATGCAGGGTACATCAAGTTGATTGTGCAGATTTAATCCGTTGCTCCTGAGGCTGCTGGGAGAAATTTCCCTTTCTCTTCTTTGTTCACACGGCTCCCGGGGTTCAGCTTTGGATATGGACCTGCCTCTTCGTGTATGTTGCCTGAAGGCATCTGTTCTTCGCTCAGACAGGACGGTGTTAAAGCAGCAGCTGATTCGGGGCCTCTGGCTCACTCAGGCTGGGGGGAGGGAGGGGTACAGATGCGGGGCGAGCCTGCGGCGGCAGAGGCTGGCATGACGTTGCACCAGCCTGAGGCGCGCCATATGTTCTCCTGGCAAAGTTGTCCCCGGATCACGGGACCCTGGCAGTGGTGGGAGGTGTGGAGAGCGACCTGTGCTCGCACACAGGCTTCTTGGTGGCAGCAGCAGCAGCCTTAGCATCCCATGCCCGTCTCTGGGGTCTGCACTGATAGCGGTGGCTCGCGCCCGTCTCTGGAGCTCCTTTAAGCAGCACTCTTAATTCCCTCTCCTCTTGCACCAGGAAACAAAGAGGCAAGAAAAAGTCTCTTGCCTCTTCGGTAGGTCCAGACATTTTCCTGGACTCCCTCCCGGCTATCTGTAGCACACTAGCCCCCTTCAGGCTGTGTTCAGGCCGCCAACCCCAGTCCTCTCCCTGTGATCCAACCGAAACCCGAGCCTCAGCTCCCAGCCCCACCTGCCCCGGCGGGTGAGCAGACAAGCCTGTCGGGCCTGGTGAGTGCCGGTCGGCACCGATCCTCTGTGAGGGAGTCTCTCCGCTTTGCCCTCTGCACCCCTGTGGCTGCACTCTCCTCCGTGGCTCCGAAGCTTCCCCACTCCGCCACCTGCAGTCTCCACCCGCGAAGGGGCTTCCTAGTGTGTGGAAACCTTTCCTCGTTCACAGCTCCCTCCCACTGGTGCAGGTCCTGTCCCTATTCTTTTGTCTCTGTTTTTTGTTTTTCCTTTTGCCCTACCCAGGTACATGGGGAGTTTCTTGCCTTTTGAGAGGTCTGAGGTCTTCTGCCAGCGTTCAGTAGGTGTTCTATAGGAGCTGTTCCACATGTAGATGTATTTCTGATGTATTTGTGGAGAGGAAGGTGAGCTCCACGTCTTATTTTTCTGCCATCTTGAAGCTCCTCCTTAACTTTTTATTTTATATTGAACTATAGTTGATTAGTAATGTTGTGTTAGTTTCAGGTGTACAGCAAAGTGATTCAGTTATACATGTACATGTATCCTTTTTCAAATGCTTTTCCCATTTAGGTTGTTACATAATACTGAGCAGAGTCAATACTGTTAAATATTAGATAGTATACATAGACACCTCCTTTATATATTTGGTATGTGGATTTATATCTTTAGTCATGTGGATGTAAATTCTTAGAAACTCATTACAAATGTTATCACTGCATAAGATATCAAAACAAGGATATATGCTTTGAATGGAAAAAATAAGTAATTTCAGAAGTGACAGTGAGGTGAGGGGAACCCTGATGTACTTTCAGAACTGTACTCAGGACAACTGCCCTCCTTTGAGCTAAAGTCTTAGGAAGGAATATTAGAAGTATCACTGACACATGAAACTGGTCATTTATTAATAGCATTTCTAATACTCTAGATCATCTAAATGGTGACTAAGAAATGAGAAAAAATCAGGTAAAAAGAGATAAGTTCTTATTATGGCCAACAACAAAAAATTTGATCTAGAAGAAATGAGGAAATATTAGTACTACAAAATAATTCGTACCTTTTTCTTTTTGAATTTTATTTATTTATTTATATACCAGGTTTTTATTAGTCATCCATTTTATACACATCAGTGCATACATGTCAATCCCAATCTCACAATTCATCACACCACCACCACCACCCACCCACTGCTTTCCCCCCTTGGTGTCCATATCATTGTTCTCTACATCTGTGTCTCAATTTCTGCCCTGCAAACTGCTGCATCTGTACATGATTCTATGTTCCACATATATATGTTAATAGATGATATTTGTTTTCCTCTTTCTGATTTACTTCACTCTGTATGACAGTCTCTAGATCCATCCACATCTCTACAAATGACCCAATTTTGTTCCTTTTTATGGCTGAGTAATATTCCATTGTATATATGTGCCACATCTTCTTTATCCATTTCTCTGTCACTGGGCATTTAGGTTCCTTCCATGGCCTGGCTATTGTAAATAGTGCTGCAGTGAACATTGGGGTGCATGTGTCTTTTTGAATTATGGTTTTCTCTGGGTATATGCCCAGTAGTGGGATTGCTGGGTCATATGGTAATTCTATTTTTAGTTTCTTAAGGAACCTGCATACTGCTCTACATAGTGGCTGTATCAATTTACATTCCCACCAACAATGCAGTAGGGTTCCCTTTTCTCCACACCCTCACCAGCATTTGTTGTTTGTAGATTTTCTGATGATGCCCATTCTAACTGGTGTGAAGTAATACCTCATTGTAGTTTTGATTTGTATTTCTCTAATAATTAGTGATGTTGAGCAGCTTTTCATGTGCCTCTTGGCCATCTGTATGTCTTCTTTGGAGAAATGTCTTTTTAGGTCTTCTGCCCATCTTTGGATTGGGTTGTTTGTTTTTTTTAATATTGAGCTGATTGAGCTGTTTATATATTTTGGAGATTAATGCTTTGTCCACTGATTCATTTGCAAATATATTCTCCCATTTTGAGGGCTGTCTTTTTGTCTTGTTTATGGTTCCTTTGTTGTGCAAAAGCTTTTAAGTTTCATTAGGTCCCATTTGTTTATTTTTATTTCTATTACTCTAGGAGGTGGCTCAAAAAAGATCTTGCTGTGATTTATGTCAAAGAGTGCTCTTCCTATATTTTCCTCTAAGAGTTTTATAGTGCCCAGTCTTACATTTAGGTCTCTAATCCATTTTGAGTTTATTTTTGTGTATGGTGTTAGGGAGAGTTCTAATTTCATTCTTTTACTTGTAGCTGTCCAGTTTTCCCAGCAGCATTTATTGAAAAGACTGTCTTTTTTCTATTTTATTTCCTCACCTCCCCTGTCATAGATTAGTTGACCATAGGTGTGTGGGTTTATCTCTGGGCTTTCTATCTTGTTCCATTGATATATATTTCTGTTTTGGGGCCAGTACCATATTGTCTTGAGTACTGTAGCTTTGTAGTATAGTCTGAAGTCAGGGAGCCTGATTCCTCCAGCTCCATTTTATTCCCTCAAGACTGCTTTGGCTCTTTGGGGTCATTGGTGTCTCCATATAAATTTTAAGATTTTTTTGTTCTAGTTCCGTAAAAAATGCCATTGGTAATTTGATAGGAATTGCATTGGATCTGTAGATTCCTTTGGGTAGTATAGTCATTTTCACAATATTGATTCTTCCAATCTAAGAACACAGTATACCTCTCTATCTGTTGGTATCATCTTTAATTTCTTTCATCAGTGTCTTATAGTTTTCTGCATACAGGTCTTTTGTCTCCCTCGGTGGGCTTATTCCTAGGTATTTTATTCTTTTTGTTGCAGTGGTAAATAGGAGTGTTTCCTTAATTTCTCTTTCAGATTTTTCATTATTATTGTATAGAAATGCAAGAGATTTCTGTGCATTAATTTTGTATCCTGCAACTTTACCAAATTCATTGATTAGCTCTAGTAGTTTTCTGGTGGCATCTTTAGGATACTCTATGTATAGTATCATGTCATCTGCAAACAGTGACAGTTTTACTTCTTCTTTTCCAATTTGTATTCCTTTTCTTTTTTTTTTTTTCTTTTCTTTCTTTTTCTTCTCTAATTGCCGTGGCTAGGACTTCCAAAACTCTGTTGAATAATAGTGGTGGGAGTGGACATCCTGGTCTTGTTCCTTATCTTAGAGGAAATGCTTTCAGTTTTTCACCATTGAGAATGATGTTTGCTGTGGGTTTGTTGGATATGGCCTTTATTATGTTGAGGTAGGTTCCCTCTATGCCCACTTTCTGGAGAGTTTTTGTCATAAATCAGTGTTGAATTTTGTCAAAAGCTTTTTCTGCATCTATTGAGATGATCATATGGTTTTTATTTTTCAATTTGTTAATATAGTGTATCACATTGATTGATTTGCATATATTAAAGAATCCTTGCATCCCTCGCTAAATCCCACTTGATCATTTTGTATGATCCTTTTAATGTGTTGTTGGATTCTGTTTGCTAGTATTTTGTTGAGGATTTTTGCATCTATTTTCATCAGGGATATTGGTCTGTAATTTTCTTTTTTTGTAGTATCTTTGTCTTGTTTTGGTATCACAGTGATGATGGTGGCCTCATAGAATGAGTTTGGGAGTGTGCCTTCCTCTGCAATTTTTTGGAAGAGTTTGAGAAGGATAGGTGTTAGCTCTTCTCTAAATGTTTGATAGAATTCACCTGTGAAGACATCAGGTCCTGTAGTTTTGTTTCTTGGAAAATTTTAAATCACAGTTTCAATTTCATTACTTGTGATTGGTCTGTTCATATTTTCTATTTCTTCCTGGTTCAGTCTTGGAAGGTTATACCTTTCTAAGAATTTGTGCATTTCTTCCAGATTGTCCATTTTATTGGCATAGTGTTGCTTTTAGTAGTCTCTTAGGATGCTTTGTATTTCTGCGGTGTCTGTTGAAAACTTCTCCTTTCTCATTTATAATTTTATTGATTTGAGTCCTCTCCCTCTTTTTTTTTGATGAATCTGGCTAATGGTATATCAATTTTGTTTATCTTCTCAAAAAAACAGCTTTTAGTTTTATTGATCTTTGTTATTCTTTTCTTTGTTTCTATTTCATTTATTTCTTCTCTGATCTTTATGACTTCTTTCCTTCTGCTAACTTTGGCTTTTGTTTGTTCTTCTTTCTCTAGCTCCTTTAGGTGTAAGGTTAAATTGCTTTTTGGAGATTTTTCTTGTTTCTTTAGGTATGCTTGTATTGCTATAAACTTCCCTCTTAGCACTGCATTTGCTGCATCCCATAGGTTTTGGATCATCATATTGTCATTTGTCTCCAGATATTTTTTGATTTCCTCTTTGATTTCTTCAGTGATCTCTTGGTTATTTAGTAACGTATTGTTTAGCCTCCATTTGTTTGTGTTTCTTATGTTTTTTTCCCTGTATTTGATTTCTTTTTTTTCTTTTTTCTTAGTCACATCACTCTGTTATTTGTCAAATCAGTCATACAATCAGCTGGGTCATTCCATCATTGGATGACTTGAATAATATATATATATTTTTTATACAGCCGAGTCTTATTACTCGTCCATTTTATACGCATCAGTGTATACATGTCAATCCCAATCTCTCAATTCATCACACCACCACCACCACCACCCTGCCGCTTTCCCTGCTTGATGTCCATATGTTTGTTCTCTACATCTGTGTCTCAATTGCTACCCTGCAGACCAGTTCATCTGGTCTGCAGGGTAGACCCATTTTTCTGGGTTCCACATGTATGCAAAAAACCCATTTGTCTGGGTTCCACATGTATGCGTTAATATATCATATTTGTTTTTCTCTTTCTGACGTACTTCACTCTGTATGACAGTCTCTAGATCCATCCACGTCTCAACAAATGACCCAATTTGGTTCCTTTTTATGGCTGAGTAATATTCCATTGTATATATGTACCACATCTTCTTTATCCATTCTCCTTAATTGAATTCTAATCTCATACCATTGTGGTCAGAAAAAATGTTTGATATGATTTCAATTTTCTTAAATTTACTGAGGCTTGATTTGTGACCCAAGGTGTGATCTATCCTGGAGAATGTCCTGTACACACTTGAGAAGAAAGTGTAATCTGCTGTTTTTGGATAGAATGTCCTATAAATATCAGTTAAATCTATCTGGTCTATTGTGTCATTTAACGCTTGTGTTTCCTTATTAATTTTCTGTTTGGATGATCTGTCCATTGGTGTAAGTGAGGTGTTACAGTCCCCCACTATTATTGTGTTACTGTCGATATCCTCTTTTAGTGCTGTTACCAGTTACCTTATATATTGAGGTGCTCCTGTGTTGGGTGCATATATATTTATAATTGATATATCTTCTTCTTGGATTGATCCCTTGATCATTATGTTGTGTCCTTCCTCGTCTCTTGTAACATTCTTTAGTTTAAGGTCTATTTTATCTGATATGAATATTGCTACTCCAGCTTTCTTTTGATTTCCATCTACATGGAATATCTTTTTCTATCCCCTCACTTTCAGTCTGTATGTGTCCCTAGGTCTGAAGTGGGTCTCTTGTAGACAGCATATATATGAGTCTTGGTTTTGTATCCATTCATCAAGCCTGTGTCTTTTGGTTGGAGCATTTAATCCGTTCACTATTAAGGTAATTATCAATATGTATGTTTCTATGGCCATTATCTTAATTGTTTTGGGTTTGTTCTTGTAGGTCCTTTACTTCTCTTGTGTTTCCCACTTAGAGAAGTCCCTTTATCATTTGTTGTAGAGCTGTTTTCATGGTGCTGAATTCTCTTAGCTGTTGCTTGTCTGTAATACTTTTGATTTCTCCATTGAATCTGAATGAGATCCTTGCTGAATAGAGTAATCTTGGTTGTAGGTTCTTCCCTTTCAACACTGTAAGTATATCGTGCCACACCCTTCTGGCTTGTAGACTTTCTGCTGAGAAATCAGCTGTTAACCTTATGGGAGTTCCCCTGTATGTTATTTGTTGCTTTTCCCTTGCTGCTTTCAATAATTTTTCTTTGTTTTTACTTTTTGACAATTTGATACTGTGTGTCTCGGCATGTATCTCCTTGGGTTTATCCTGTATCAGACTCTCTGTGCTTCCTGGACTTGGGTGGCTATTTGCTTTCCCATGTTAGGGAAGTTTTTGACTATAATCTCTTCAGATATTTTCTCGGGTCCTTTCTCTCTCTCTTCTCCTTCTGGGACCCCTATAATGAGAATGTTGTTGTGTTTAATGTTGTCCCAGAGGTCTCTTAGGCTGTCTTCATTTCTTTTCATTCTTTTTTGTTTATTCTGTTTCGCAGCAGTGAATTCCACCATTCTGTCTTCCAGGTCACTTATCTGTTCTTCTGCCTCAGTTATTCTGCTAGTGATTCCTTCTAGTGTATTTTTCATTTCAGTTATTGTATTGTTCATCTCTGTTTGTTTGTTCTTTGATTCTTCTAGGTCTTTGTTAAACATTTCTTGCATCTTCTCGATGTTTGCCTCCATTCTTTTTCCAAGGTCCTGGATCATCTTCACTATCATTATTCTGAATTCCTTTTCTAGAAGGTTGCCTATCTCTACTGCATTTAATTGTTTTCTGGTGTTTTATCTTTTTCCTTCATCTGACACATAGCTCTCTCTGCCTTTTCATCTTGTCTATCTTTCTGTGAATGTGGTTTTTGTTCCACAGGCTGCAGGATTGTAGTTCTTGCTTCTGCTGTCTGCCCTCTAGTGGATGAGGCTATCTAAGAAGCTTGTGCAAGTTTTCTGATGGATGGGACTGGTGGTGGGTATAGCTGGCTGTTGCTCTGGTGGGCAGAGCTCAGTAAAACTTTAATCTGCTTGTCTGTTGATGGGTAGGGCTGGGTTCCCTCCCTGTTGGTTGTTTGGCCTGAGGTGACCCAACACTGGAGCCTACCTGGGCTCTTTGGTGGGGCTAATTGAGGACTCTGGGAGGGCTCATGCCAAGGAGTACTTCCCAGAACTTCTGCTGCCAGTGTCCTTGTCCTCACAGTGAGACAGAGCCACCCCCCAACTCTGCAGGAGACCCTCCAACACTAGCAGCTAGGTCTGGTTCAATCTCTATGGGGTCACTGCTCCTTCCCCTGGGTCCTGATGCACACACTATTTTGTGTGTGCCATCCAAGAATGGAGTCTCTGTTTCCCCCAGTCCTGTCGAAGTCCTGCAATCAAATCCCAGTAGCCTTCAAAATCTGATTCTCTAGGATTTTCTCCTCCCATTGCCAGACCCCCAGGTTCGGAAGTCTGACATGGGCCTCAGAACCTTCGCTCCAGTGAGTGGACTTCTGTGATATAAGTGTTCTCCAGTTTGTGAATCACCCACCCAGCAGTTATGGGATTTGATTTTATTGTGATTGCGCCCCTCCTACCATCTAACTGTGGCTTCTCCTTTTCTTTGGATGTGGGGTATCTTTTTTGGTGAGTTCCAGTGTCTTCCTGTCGATGATTGTTCAGCAGTTACTTGTGATTCCAGTGTTCTCCCAAGAAGGAGTGAGAGCCCATCCTTCTCCTCTGCCATCTTGAACCAATCTCTCATTAGTACCAGTATATTAGAAAAATACACAGTCTTTCATAAGCAGAAGCTCATTCAACCGCATATCAGTAGGTAACAGGTGATAAACACAACTGTGACTCAACCTTGAAAATGGAAACTTTAGATCTTTGATTTCTTCAAAGTACAAGACAAAACAGATCTGAATTATAAAAGCAGCTTATTTGTTACAATTAATAAAGACTCAGGGTTTCTAATGGAAAAGAAATAAAAACAAATTTATGAGAGTGCTAACCCAAATAAATGTGTGTAAATTATTTTTTTCCTGCTTTTTAACCAAATCTTTTTCCAGCAAGGGCCAGAACTTTCAACGAGTAACTTGACTTATAAATCAGGAAAAAATGGCAGGCAGGATGTAGCTAGAATCACGGCATAAGATAGCACATTCTCAGAGTATTTAAAGATATACAGTGACAGGAACTATAGGTTTACTATTCTAGAATTAATGCCATCATTTTTGGTAGAAACTCTCAGCTTTTAACTATTTTATAAGCTGATAATCCTGTATAACACGTCTCCTTTCTCAATTACCTGTGTGTACATTTAGAAAGTAGTTTATCTTTGAAGGAACTGAAATTCTAACATTTCTCCTTTTTCCCTCTAATAGTAAAGCTTTCCCTGTCTGTTTTTATTTGGGGGTAAAGAGTGGTTTCTTTTATCCTGGTTTTCTACATCAATCGATTATAGGACTAGATTACAAATTCTATGTCAGGGAAAAGGTGAGTGAACTTTATGATTTCTTCTTTGTCTCCCCCATAATGGTATTCAAAAGAGAAATAGTCATACATTTACTGAGTAAAGGGCCCTTTAATTTAAATAACTGGTATCAGGAAAAAATGTTTAAACCATAATTTTAGATGGGAACTAAAATTCTCTCCCCCTCTAAACAACTAATTTCCCCACAAGACTGATAAAATAAGAAGATACAATAAATTTCCCAAATCAAAAAACAGGCACATCTTTTGATTTCCTGGAAAGAGTAGAATCAAGCAACTAATTGAAAGATATCTGCCAGAAGTTAACCATTTATCTGAAGCACATTCAACTCTCTCTGGGCCACCCGGATTTTATTTTGTGGAGAGTTTTAAGCTAAAAATTGGAAAAGGAAGTCCAAAATTACTTTTGTTAGGGAGGTCTCATCACTGCTGAGCAGTTCTTTCTGCTGTAGCTCTTACCAAATAGTTTATACATGGAGCACTCAAAAAAGATTTATTTTTCATCTGGAGCTTAGGGAAATATACAGTAGAGCAACAAATGACAAATGCAATAATTGCTTAGGGGTATTATCATTTCTAGTGTGACAGATCAAATCTGGAAGTGTAAAATAAACTAAGCAAGCATTCACTCTGCTAAATAGCATGAACTATGTAATTGCTTACTCTTTTCAGAGTTCAGTGGAAAGTCAACTGTTAGAACAAAGTGATTTCAACTTTGTCACTGAGCAATAAATGTGCTCGATGAAGCTTGGCTAGCTTTCTGTTATGGTTTTCTATGCCACCCAGCATAAAACGAAGATCAACTTCAGGGCACAAATGGTTTTTTGGCCCTGCGTTGGCACCATTGTAGAGAGAGCACTTTTCACATAAACCAAAATTCTTCTCTTTTCTTTTGAGCGATGACCTTAAGGTCAAAAGTGTGGGATTTTGACATTTATCTACCACATTCAAGTATAGAATATTGAAAACAACACTGGCCTCTGCATGCCGCACATGATATTTATGTCGTTTGTCTCACAGGAGGTCTGTGTAGATCACATCATGTGAAGGAAACTGATAAATCACAAGTCATGATTATGAATGTTAATAACCATATTTTTATAAATATGCTTGGAGGAAGAGCCATAGAAGGAGGAACTAATATTCATTTGAATTTCTACCAGGCATTAAAAATATCTTTGAATATCACTGAAATAACCATTGAATAGCACTTTCCTACTTCCTTGAATTTCTGAAGGGAGTGGCAATCTTATTTGAAAGTCAGGGAGCATTGAAAGATTCAAGGGACATTACCACCATATCTGTGGTGGATATGGTAGGGCCTCAATGGGACTGTGCATGCCCAGTGGAAAGTGATAACTGAAGAAAGCAGACTCCACAGCACCAAGAGCATAGGTACTGTCAGGTGTTCTAGTGTAGTAAACAAGTACTGACAGCCTAAATCAACTCCTAGCTCTGCCCCTTCCTACCTGCCTGATTTTAGGCAACATACCCATTTTGTGATGCTTCCTCAACTGAAAAAAAAATAGTATCTTTCTCATAGAGCAGTTATAAGGCTAAATGATTAAATGGCAATAGCAAGCATTTTAGGAAAGAAAGAAAATTAAGTATTTTTATGATAATAGAGTTACATAAAAATATAATTGTTGAGTAATGTTGTGACTAATTTTAAAATAAAATAAGACAGAAATAATGGGGATACATGATGCCTGGAATTATAAAAGTAAAATTCACCCTTAAGAATCTACATAAAATTATTTTTATATAGAGTTGGTACCTCAGTAATTGGCTATTTTCTTGGAAGTTTCCAGCCTTTTATCATGCTGATTTCTCTGTTTTGAAGTATATGAATAAATCATTCTTTGAATTTTCACATCACCTTTCTTTTAAAGTGCCCCAAAGAGTTTTTTTGCTTTTTAAATTTTATTGGAGTACAGTCGATTTACAATGTTGTGTTAGTCTCAGGTGTACAGCAAAGTGATTCAGTTATATATGTACATATATTCCTTCTTTTTCAGATTCTTTTCTGATGTTGGTTATCAGAGAATATTGAGTAGAGTTCCCTGTGCTACACAGTAAGTTCTTTTTGGTTATCTATCTTATATAATGTATAGTGCATAGTGTATAGTGTATATATATATACACTTATATATATATGTATGTATGTATGTATACATATATATATGTACATATATATGTATATATATAGTGTATAGTGTATAGTGTATATATGTTAATCCCAAGCCCCTGATTTATCCCTTTCCCCCACATTTCCCCTTTGGTAACCATAAGTTTGTTTTCAGTATCTGTAAGTCTGTTTTGTAAATAAGTTCATTTGTATCACTTTTTAAATTAGATTCCACATATGAATGATAACATATGATATTTTTCTTTCTCTGTCTGACTTACTTCACTTAGTATGATAATCTACAGGTCCATCCACGTTGCTGCAAATGACATTATTTTGTTCATTTTTACAGCTGAGTAATATTCCATTGTATATATGTACCACATCTTCTTTATCCATTCCTCTGTGATGGACATTTAGGTTATTTCCATGTCTTGGCTATTGTAAATAGTGCTGCAATGAGCACTGGGGTGCATGTACCTTTTCTATTTATGGTTTTCTCCAGATACATGCCCAGGAGTGAGATTGCTGGATCATACAGTAGTTCTATTTTTAGTTGTTTAAGGACTCATTATGTATAACCATACACACCTTCCCCCAAAGGTTAAGTATTTCTTCTAAACATCTTTGTTATCTATATCAATGCCATTTGGAGATTTCTACTTCTGTGTGGAATCATACACCAAACAGTACATAGAAGTATGAGGTAGCAATTTCTAGTTACTGCTTTCCACTATCAAATAAGGCTGGCAGTGACAATTACAATAGTTAAAGAATCTGTTAGCTGAGAGGGTTGCTTAGGATCTCACTAGAAACCCGTGACTGGTGGTTAGTTCTTCCAGGAAGCTTATTTGTGACATCACACTGAAATGGAACATTACATTTATGAAATTACATTTTCTGATTATCAGAGGATTACCATACAACAAATATGTGACCCATTTTTTAAAAAAATCAAAATAAAAACATACTTCAGAAAAGAACAACTGAAAAATGCATAAATCTTTAATCTGATATTCAAAGGATAATTTGACATTTTTCATTGGCACAGAGTCACAAATGTATTTAGCTATTGTCAAGGAACTTAGCAAGGAGTGCAAGGTCTTTGGTTCTTACAAGAAGACTTGAAATTGAAGGGGGGTGTTCTTTGGTTCTCTTAATCGGAGTCACGGCTTTGCTTTCACAGTGTATGTAATGCACATTCCTTGGGAACTGAGATAGAAGCTGAAGTGTGAGAGGGCAGGGGCTCTGTGGTGAGTAATCTCTGAGTAGGAGATACCTAACTGGGATCTCCGTATCTTTTCCACCTGCTCTCCATGAGAACTGCCAGTTTCGTGGTTTGGGTACTCATTACCCTAATTTGGACTTAGTTTCAATAGTCTTCTCAGCCATTTTCCTGCCTCCATTGACACCCACTCTCAGTCCATCTTCCAGTTGTCCTAATTATTGTTCTAAAATGCCTGTCTGCAAAAGATTTTTAATGTCTATGCTTTAGAAAGAGCTCTTACTGATTGATTAAAAACAACTCTAGAGGATAATAGGCAAAGAATATTAATAAGCAATTGATGGATAGGCAACTGACAGTTAAGCAGTTCAAATGCCCAGTGCATGAGTAAAATGATGCCTAATCCTAGGAGGAGTCAGGAAAAAGCAAACCGAAGTAATGATAAAATACTATTCTCACTTAGCAGGTTGACAAATACTGGGAAAGAATGATACTACTTATGGGCTGCAAGTATATGAGGAAAATGTACTTTCACACATTTCTGGTATAAAAATGAATTACTACAGACATTTCTAGAAAGAAATGTGGCAATGTCTATTAAAATTAAAAATAGACTTATACTTCAAATCATCAATCTCTTTTGAAAACTTAGTCTACGAAATAACACCAGTCAATAAGGGCATACTTACAAGGAAGTTTACTGCCCCATAGTTGGCAGTATCAAAAACTGAAGACACACTGAATGCCCATCAATAGGGAAATGGTTGAATAAATTGTAGTACATTCATACTATAGTATAGTATTCAGTCATTAAAAAGGCTGAGTAAGGTCTATAGCAGTTGAGGGATTTTTACAACATATTATTAGGTGGGAAAATCTAAATGAAGAAAGTAGTATATGACATGAGCTCATTTTTCTCAAATAATTGCAAAAATCTTATATGTATATGATTATCAACATGTACTAACATGTTAACATTAGTGGGATTTTGAGAGGGAATGATAGAGAAAGGGAAAGGAGTAAATAAGTTAAAACAGGAAGAAAGAGAATAAAAAATGTTTACATAATAAACATAGAATATCTTATATGATTCAGTTTATGTAAAATGTATGTGTGTTTGTTACACATCTGTCAATGTGGGTACATGTAAAGAGATTCATGGAAAGATGGCCAAAAAATGTTAATGGTGGTATGTCAAGGTGACAAAAAATTTAAAACTTTTCCCTTATACTTTCTTATATCTTTTTTCCTTATATTTTTTCTGTTTTAATTTTTATAATGAATGTGTACTGTTTATTTAATGCAAAAAAGTATAAACTTTTATTTGTGAAAAAAGTCACACTTCTTATTAATTCTCTGCTTAACCCTAAATAGTTCTCCCTGACCTACAGGATGAAGCCCGTATAAATGTAGCATAAGGCCTTTTCTGATCTGACTCCTGACTATCTTTTCAATTTTATTTCCAATAGCTTCCCTTCTCAGCCATTCTGAATTACAGGCAATCTTCTGAATACCCCATGGTGTTTCAGTCACTCTATCTTTGAACTCACTCTCCCCTTCTCTAAAATGTGTTTTATACTTACATTACTTGCCTGTAAATGCCATCCTATTTATGCTGCAAATTTCAATTTAGGTATCCACCTATCTAAGATGTCTTCACCAGCGTCCCCCAGAATAAATTCCCCACTAATGATTCCACAAACATTAACTGAGCATCTGTGTGCCTAGCATTATGTTACTGTTTAACAATGATAAGTAATACCAATCCTTATTTTCAAAAAAATGTCCAGTCTAGGAAAGATAGTCTAGCAAGGCAACAATGAAAGCTTAGGTAAGTATAATGATGGAAATATGACATGGGTTGAGGGAGAGGAGCACAGGGGGATCTAAACCAGTGAGGGAAGTCAAAGAGAGCTTTGCAGCACGAGCAAAATTTGAGTTAGGTCTTGAAGAATTTTGATAAGTGGAAGTTAGCTCTTCCAAAAGTAAGTTTGCTCATTCCTAGCAGAGGAAACCCCCTGTAAGAAAGCACATGTATAGCAGCCATGTCTAGAGAACTACAGTGGTATGTCTTAGATAATATCCATCAACAGACTGGCCTGGCCTGTTTTTGTTTTTCTCCCACCAGATATGAACACCTTGACAACAGGGGCTGTGTCTTTTTCATCACTGAGCTCTCTCGCAGCAGCTGGCACAATGTTTGACATAGAATGGGTGCTCTGTAACTGTGGGTTGCCCTGGACTCAACTGAATCCTGTCCCTTTAGTTCTCCTTCTAAAGATCCTTGTTTAACCTAATCATGTATAACACGGGAAATTTTCTAACTACTTTTATTCATTTTAATTCAAACAAAGGTCTTGAACCCTTTGTGGAATTTTGTTGATTGGAAGTAAAGCCTATTCCTTTCAGTACTTCATTTATATTCCATTTAGCCTGCAATTTTAATTTTATTATCTTCTTAACATCTTTTATCTTTTATTCAAAAGAGAACAGCAAAAGTGCCTACATACATCAGTGGATCCCAGAAACAACTGAAGTGTTTTTCTGAAACAAGGGAGATTAGAAGCTTTGATCCCTTTCTTCCACTTAGGGAAGCAGAAACTCCTCTCAGTTCCCCAAGAGAGGATTCCTATTATTAGGCATTTTTTTACCTTTTATCTTTTTCAAATTAATTTTATGATTAGCAAAGAAATACATGTGTATTGCTTAAAAATGACTCAAATGGTACCCAAAGACTTGGGTTGTTCCTTGCCCTACTCCACATATCACCCCACCCCTTCCTTGATCTCTAGGGATAACCACCATTTTGTTTCTTTTCTGGTATATACATTCAACTTTCTAAATAATATGCTTATATCTCTAGTTCTTTTATTCATTTTAGACATCTATCTATTGGCTTTCATTATGCTATCTATAGTACTTTAAAATATTTCACCATAGAATGAGACATGTGTGTGTGTGTTGGCTTAATTATACGCTGTGTATGGTCATTTACTCTAATCATACCTTAGACACAGTCAGCTTGAATTCTAATCAGGAAACCTACCCTCCAGTGGCCTCACTACAGATGCTTCTGTCTTGGTTTTTTTCCCCTACCCCACAGGATCTGATAATTAGCATAATGAATGTTTAAAAAAATGGTTTTCATAAGTGAATTAGTGGCTTGTAAATGGAAATTTGAATGAGCTCTCATCACAAAATTAGCAGTATTCAAGATATGTAGACTGGCTGAAATATTTTATAGACGTTCTCACCCATACATGGATATAATCTAAAAGAAGCCTAGAGTTCATAGCCTTAGGGTTGTTACTAGACATAATTCCTAGTGGATCCTCTGAATGAACTGGTTTGAGAGGATTCTGGTTGTTGATCATATGGTTAACTGCATCTTGCCTTGAAAATATTTTCTTATTTATCTCTGATAAAGTCTTCACTCTGGGTATGATCAGAACACATAAAAGGATGAGAATAGAAACTTCCTAAATAGTATAACTGTTTATGTACCTGCTTGCTGATGAATATTTACATAATAGGTGAAAAGGTGTATGACAGAATTTGTTCTGAGACTGGCTTTTTTCATTAAAGGTTAGTATGAGGATGTTCAATACTAGCTAAACTTCACCCACTTCAATCTTCTTTGGAAACTTCTGTCAACTAAAAATGTGGAGCTCAATTGACCTGAGTCAGTTACAACAACTACTTATATAGTAAATTATTCAGCCCCCCTACACATTTTCTCCCTTACCCAATCTTTCCTATAAAGTATAACACAATTTTGGTTAAATTAATTTTAGTGTTTTCATTAATATAATTACAAAAATATTATTTCTGAGGCAATTAATGTATTATGATTATGTTTCATTCATTGGACAGTGTTTCATTTTTCATGCATCAATGCCCCATTTTTTCATTTGTTTTATTTTCTCCCTTTATTTCTCATGTCTTAGTCTCCTTTAGATCTCCTTTGATAAAATTATCCTCACTGTTAAACCTATCACCTACTCTGTCAGTTGCAATTTTTTCCTCTAGACACTACCTTTCTACTCCAGTCTTCACAGGTTGCTTGTTATAGACCTGCTACTTTCCTGAGACTTCCTTTTACTACAAACTCTTTACCTTTCTCCCCTGTATGAGCCCTATTTCCTGGACCATTTTCTTCTCACCTTTTGGGTTATGTTCTCAGTATACTAAAGAATATCCCCTGGTATGTTCCTGAGAAAGAGTGTATGTGAGGCAAAATTTTTGAGTCCTTAAATATCTGAAATAGAGTAATGGCTGGGTCATATAGTAGGTGTTTAACTTTTTAAGCAACCAGTAAACTATTTTTCAAAGTAGTATTATTTTATATTCCTGTAAGCAGTATATGAGTTCCAGTTCCTCCATCCTCACCAACCCTTGGTATGGTCAGTCTTCTTCATTTCAGCAATTTCTCACAGGTTGTAGTGATATCTCCCTGAAGTTTTAATTTGCATTTCTCTGGTGATCAGTGATTCTGGGCATCATTTCAAGCGTTTTTTCTCTTTTTTTTAATATTTATTTATTTATTTGGCTGCATCAGGTCTTAGTCATGGCATGCGGGATCTTTGTTGTGGCGCACTGGCTTCTCTCTAGTTGTGGCACGTGGGCTCAGTAGTTGTGGTGCACAAGGACTCTCTAGTTGTGGCATGCAGGCTCTAGAGTGCAAGGGCTTAGTTGCCCCATAGCATGTGGGATCTTAGTTCTCCGACCAGTGATCGAAGCCGTTTCCCCTGAGTTGGAAGGTGGATTCTTAACCACTAGACCATCAGAGAAGTCCCTCAAGTGTTTACTTGTCATTCGTTTATCTTCTTTGGGAAAGTATCTGTTCAAATCTTTTGCCATGTTTTCTTTAAATTGTTTTCTTATTAATGAATTTTTAGACTTCTTTATAGAATATGGATACAAGTCCTTTAACATATATGTGATTTGTAAATATTCTCTCTTAGTTTGTGGCTTGTCCTTTCTCTTAATAGTGTATTTAAAAGAAGAGACATTCTTAATATTGATGTATTCCAATTATCATTTTTTTCCCTTTTCTAGACCATGCTTTTGGAGATTTCCCTCACCTGTGTTTGTTTTCTTTTAGAAGTCTTATATTTTTAGATTTTACATATAAATCTCTGTTCCATACAAATTAATTTTTTATGGCACAAAATCCAAGTTCATTTTCTTTGCATCTGAATATCCAGATTTTCCAGCATGTCAACAACATTGCAAAGACTATGTTTTCTTCACTGAGTTGGATTTGCACCTTTGTTGAAAATCATTTGACCATATTTGTGTGGATATATTTCTGAACTCTTCTATTCCATTGATATGTTGGTCTATCTTCATGCCAAAGCATAATATCTTAACTGTAGCTTTATAATAAGTCTTGAATAAAGTAGGTTAAGTCCTCCAACTTTGTTATTCTTTTTCAAGACTGCTTTGGCTATCCTAGGTCTTCTGCATTTACATATGAATTTTAGATTCAGCTTGTAAATTTCTCCAAAAAATGTCTTCTGAGATTTTGACAGGGATTAAATTAAATCCATAAATCAAATTGGGGAGAATTGCAATATTGGGTTCTTCTGACCCATAAACGTGGTATTTCTCTCCATTTATTTAAGTTTTCTTTAAATTTCTCAGCAGAGTTTTGTACTTTTTAGTTACAGGAAGTATATTTTATCATATATATTTTATCAGATTTATCTCTTAAGTGTATAATAATTTTGATACTATTATGAATAGTATTCTAATTTAAATTTCTGAATGCTCATAGCTAGACATATTATAGATATAATATTATCATTAATAATTATTTTATTAAAATATTTATTTTAATCTGCCCATATTCCCAAGGGAATTTAAGGTAGCATTCTTCTTATACTGGCTTGACTCTAGACTGAATCTGATCAAACTGATTCACTTTCCTCTAAGGTATATCTTCATTCATTGAATCAGTACTCAAACTCTGGGCTTCAGAAGGATTCTCCTGGAATCCAGTTGTCCAGCTTACATTAAAAATGTCATTTTATTGAAAAAGTCATTAAATTCAGCTACTTCAGAGTAAGCTTTAGCAAGTTGTTCATTCTGACTGGTTCATCAAGTTGCAGTGTTACTCAAAACCTAACATTCTGCAAAATGTCATATCAACATTATCTTATAGTACAGACAACTGATTGGTAACACCTGTCTTTATAATTTGCCAAAGCAAAATCATCTACTCACACTCTATGGAGCTAACCCTTGACGACTTTATTGTGCCTAGCCATTTGAACAATTTGAAAGGGCTGTTTAGAAAAAAATTGGCCTTACTTTCTTGCCCACCTGTCTCTCACTTGCAGTGGAGGGTTGGCATGTCTTCAAGGTTAGAATGCAAATCAGTCTTTTCAGCTTTTAGAACAGATTGCCGACTTTGATTTTTTTTTAATGTGTAAAACATATCAATGTCTCTCAGATTATTGCTATAGAAAATATTCATTCTTTATGTAGCTCAATTTTTGAATTGACTATTACCTGGCTACTGTCAAAATACCACTGATACAAATACAATTTGATAAAAATAGTTTGATATTTTAGATAATCATATCCTTTCATCAATTTATCTTATCAGTAATTTATTGTAGCTCCCTATATGAACACCTTCACTGAGGTGTTAAAGTTGTGTCAATTTCTACTAAAATTTATCTCAAGAAATAGACATATAAAGACTTTTCTACACCTACAAAATTGGGCTTGAAGATAATATTTCTTATAACACTCTGTAAGGATTTGAGTGGCAAATTTTGCTTGGAATTTAATTCCAGGTATTTACTGTTTTCCCCACAGACAATATTATATACTTCTTTTTGTTGTTGTTACTGTTTTTTTTAAGAGTAATTATATATTGTACTCCCATTTTTCCATGGCTAAAAAGCAGCTCAGAACCAATTTTCATACTTAAAATATCCCCTTCCATTATTCTGTCATAACTATCATCTACTTTTTTCCAATTGGTAGCATACATCACCTTTACCAATCTTTATTTTAATTGTCCTATTGTATATTAAAATTTTTTTCCAGCTTTATTGTGATATAATTGACATATAACATCATACAAGTTTAAGGTGTACATCATGTTGATTTGATACATTTATGCATTGCAAAATGATTACTGTTATAGTGTTAACTAACACCGCTATCCTCTATCCACCTCTGTCGTATAATTGTCACTTCTTCTTTCTTGTGAGAATAGTTATGAACTACTCTCTTAGCAACTTTCAGATATATAACAGTATTATTAGCTATAATCACTATGCTGTACATTAGAGCCCCTGAACTTGTTAATCTTATAACTAGAAGTTTGAAACATCTCCCCATTCCCCTCACCCCTGAGTCCCTGGTAACCATCACTCTATTCTCTGTTTCTCTGAGTTCAAATTTTTTTTAGATTCCATATATAAGTGATACCATATAGTATTTTTCTTTTTCTCTGACTTGTGCCCTGAAGTTCCATCCATGTTGTTGCAAATGGGAGGATTTCCTTTCTCAAGGCTGAATAATATTCCACTGTATATGTATATGTACACAGCATCTTCTTTATCCATTAAAAATCTGTTGATGGACACTTAGGTTGTTTTCATACCTTGGCTATTATGATGTAATGCTGCAGTAAACATGGGGGTGCAGATACCTCTTTGAGATCCTGTTTTTATTTCCTTCGCATATACACCCAAAAGTGTATATGCAAAATATACACTTTTGTATATAAACATTCCCCAAAAGTGGGATTGCTGGATCATATGGTAGTTCTAGTTTTAATTTTTTGAGGAAACTGCATAGTGGCTGCACCAATTTACATTACCACCGACAACGCACAAGAATTCCCTTTTCTCCATATCCTTGCCAACACTTGTTATTTCTTGTCTTTTTGATGATACAAGGCTCAGCTCTTTCTAAATAATCTTGAATTCTCTTGAATCTTCACACCCATAATCTTATATCCTTAATGTGAAGACAGCTTAAATATTATGTGATGAGTTTTTAGTACTATTTTTTGCAAATTTTTACAAGATGTCCTTTTTCTCAACTCATTTTGGTACATGATATTATTTTTATGTCTCATTTTAAACTTAAATTTTAACATCCCATTATATTTATTTCTCTAGCAAAGACAAAATGGCTCTGAAAAAATGAAGTTTAAAATATTTATTTGGTTCATTTTGGGGGGATATCCTTATGTGGATGGAAAATGTGGGGTATCTGGCAATCCTGGTATATGGCTTAGGTCATGGAGATGTTTGAATGGAGGGACAGAGAAAATTATAGAAGAAAAAATTACTGCAGAGTACAGGAAATTGGACTAGATGAGCTCTAATATAAACTTGTAACTTCAAGGTGCTTATATTTTTAAAAATTAGGCAACTGAGGATCAAATTACCAATTAGATTGACTTAGAATTTTTGTTGAGACCCTCATTCATTTCAACAATTTTAATATATTAAAATTATAATTATATAATTTATAAGTCAGAGACTTATTTCAGCATACAGTTTATTAGCTATGCTCTATAAATCATTTTCATGGACAAATTTAGCAAATAATTCAATGCCCCTTGTCCCTCATAATGGACATTCTAATTGTTGCTTCTACTGTTTTTTGTTTTTTTAACCCATGTTACAGTTAACGTAGACCAACCTGCTAGTTTCCAAACACCAGTGACATCTAAAAGCTTTTAAGGTCTAGATTCCTTGTGGACTCAATTTCAGTCATTTGCAATTAATAAGATATGTTTTCATAAATATATGATGAAAATAAGTATGTATATTTTATTGCAAGTATCCTTAAATTCTTTTAAGAAATAGAGTATAAACAGGAAACCTTAAAAAAAATTCCCATTGAGATACATTTATATTGCATTAGTATATCTACAGTATTTTTATTTGTAAATCAAGATCATTTCTTCAAATCCTGCATTGTGGAAGTAACCCAAGTGATTTGAAACTGGTAGGGAAAAGAGGAGAGGAGCATGAACTGATTTTCAATTTGCATTTCCAAAGAAAGAAAAGGTTTCAGTTGTATAACCATACACTGTGCAACTGAACATTTGCACTAAGGCCAGGCATGATGCTTTCTAATTCCCTCATAGCTTCTAGAAACCTAGCATGATTCCATGAATATAAAAGGTGATAAATGACTTTTCCTTTAACAAATTTACTGTGCTCCTACCGTATGCCAGGCACTGTTCTAGGCTCTGGAGTTACACAAGTAAACGAGAGATGAAGATCCCAGCTCTCACAGAGCTTAAATTCTAGTGGGGGGAAACAGATGGTTGAATGAATGATTACAAGAATCAATTAAAGAAAAAAGAAAGAGATTTTAAATAAATCTAATGAATAAAAAATACTTTACATATTTTGTTACAAGATAAAGTGCTGTTTAAAAGAAAGAAAAGACTAGGGAAAGTAGAATAGGAGAACTGGGCAGGGGAATGGGGTAGAGGGCAGGAATATTGAAAATTTAAGATAGGATGGCCTGATAGGCCTCATTAGGAGGCCTATTACCTCCTATAAACAGAGATATTTATAATCGCTGTTTAAAGACATTTGTCTGATAATTTCATCATCTGTTATTTCTGGGTCTGTTAATATTGACTGATTTTTTTTCTCCTCAGGTCATAGTATTCTGTTTCTTTGTAAACCTTGTAATTTTTAATTAGATGGCAGATGTGAATTTTACAATTTTACATCTTCCCTCTGTCATATCTGTCTCTGTGTCCACAATTCCCTTTGCCCCTTTTTATAAGGACACCAATTATATTGGATTAGTGCCTATACTAATAACCTCATTTTAATTTGGTTACTTACTTGTGAAGACCCTGTTTCCAAATAAGGTCACATTCTGAGGTATGTGGGGTTAGGACTCCAACATACCTTTTGGGAGGGACACAATTCAACCCATAACAACTATGAAATTATTTACATACACATGCACACACACTTAACACCTTTATTGAATTTGTTAAAACAAGAAGAAAAACAATGAATATGATTGATAAAAGTAGGAGTAGTAGTAACATGTTTCCTATTATCTCACTGAGCATGTGGCATTTCCCTTAGTTCTATGAGGAAATCACTGTATATCCTCCACTTTACTTCACTCGAGGAAACTGAGGCATAGGGAAGCTGAATAATTTGCTCAAAATCACAAAGCTATTAAATGATAAAACTGGCAGTCAAATTAATGTCTGTCTGAATCAATAGCCAAAACTCTTTGGCCACGGCATTCTTAAACTTCTTTTATACCATGAACCCCTTCGGCATTCTGAAGTGCCTATGGAACACTTTTCAGAAAAATGATTTTAAAGCATAAAAGAAAATGCATAAAATACAAAAAAAAATCTGAAATACAGTTAAAATATTTTAAAAACAAAATGTTAACATATTAGGCTGAACCATATAAAACTGTCAGTTTTGGGGGGTAAAAAATGTGCAAATATTGACAATTTCATATAGTTCACCCTAATAGTAATATATGTGCTTCTTTATTAATAATTAATATCAAGTGATGCATTTAATAACTACCATAATTTCAAAATAATAAGCATAACAGTATTTCAATATATTTGCCATAACTGTAAAGTGATATGAATATATTTGTGATTTCTGTTGTTGTTGAGACCACAGATATTGCTAATGCTGCTAGTTTCTTTCCTATTTTAATAATTGAAGGCAATGATAAATTTTAGTTAGAGATTAGTGAAATAAAAGCTATATATTTTTCCCATCAAAGTTCACAGACTTTTTGGGGGCCTAAGAGAGGGTTCATGGATCCCCATCCAAGAACTCCTATGCTAAATCCTGGTGCCACTTATAGGATCCTTAAGTAATTTTCTCACTGGATAAAAATTCTTGAAAATTAATTTAATTGGTCTTAAATTTATGTTTAATTTTTAATACAAAATTTAAAATTTCTATATCTTTAGATAGCCCCTATCAGCCATTTGGCCTAGTTATTTTGCCTATGCCCTATATTGAGAGTGCTATTTGGAGACAAGCTCATGTTTAACTGAGTATACACATGTAACTTTTACTTATAAGATTTAACATAAGTTAAAAAACTACATAAGATAATTTTTAAATCCCCAGAATCTTTTATAGGATGTATTTTAGTTTGCAAGTATCTCCAAGCTCTTTACTCAATAATACATGTACACATGTAACACTCATTGTCCACAGTAATATTCCTTAATTTGCTAATAAGATGGTGGAAGGGTGATTACAGAGAGGGGCAGAGGTAAAGGAGTTATTAACAGCATAAATGTCATGTGACAATCAGACATCAAGTACGTGGTTGCTCATCGGAAGGAAAAGATTTTTGTTAGGGGTCCTTCAGCTCACTTCTCGATGGCATTCCATAGTGTCCCTTTGACCTCCTTTGAGGTCCTGACCCTCAGAGAAACCACCTTGCACAGTTACTACCAAGTTTGACCAAAGAGAAATGAGTATCTCTTTAAGACACAATTCCATTTCCTCTTATTAAATGCATTAGGATAAAGAACAAAATTAACCTAATAACGTTGACACATTTGCAAGAACAGCCAACTGTAAAAGAAAGTAATAAAACAAGCAGTTAGTAAAGTTTCTTTTTATAACACTCTTGTTAAACTAGTTTAAGCATCCTGCCTCCAGGAACAGCTTAGAGAGGGTGTACTTTAATTGATTATTCCTAAATGGGTTATTATTTTAAATGGACTCTCCTTAAGAGTCACATGTGTGGCATTTGGTTCATCCATTACATTTGCAATTACAAACCAGTACTTTTTATGGAAGGCAAATTATTTTATATGTTCCACAGCTGTACTTGGGACAGAAGACTCAGCCCATGACGTTCCTTTTGAAAACATTTAGGGAAGCACTATCCAGTGCCCAAGGGTGATTAATCTTTTTAAATCACTTCTGGTAAGTGACAGAAAGAGTCTCTTCTATTTCTGTGAGAAATTAAACTTTGTGTTCTACATGAGCTTGCCGAACTGAGATTCTTTTTGCTCCTGGTCTTAGCCCATGTATCTATTTTAATGACCACTGCAGAGCAGTTGAGCCATCAACCTATGAACTGTATGATACAGGTAACTTACACAGCATTGACAGGTTGGACTCTAAGCTGGGTTCACATTACACATCTGATGCTCAGGTTTGATCTACTAAATTGTCAATTGACAAACCTCAAATTTAGTTGTGTTTTAAAGCATAATGCTTAAGACTGACTTGATCCTAATTGGTGCTCTGTCACTTATCAGCTGTATGACCTTGAATAAGTTATGTAATTTCCCTAAACTTTAGTTTCCTCATGGGTATAATAACTCTTTTCTTATAGGATTAATAAGAGAAATGAACGAGATGCTCTATGTAAAATACTTAGCACTTAAACCCAGCCCATAGTAAACACTTAATAAGTAACTACTACTAAGCCTATCCATCCCCCACCTCAAAGAGTATCGGAGTAAGGCTGTCCATGGTGCTGGCCAGGGTCTCAAGACTAGAGCTAGAATGAAAGAATTTCTGCAAGATGCCAAGAATAGACATAGCTAGAGTTTGGATTCCATGATAAGATCCTTAGAGAGTATAAGCCAGAGAAATAAAATCAAAAGAAGTGGCAAGTCCAAAGGAGAAATGCAAGACTAAAAACTAGAGGCAGTTATGAGTTTAAATGTTCATGTTATAAAACTAGTGGGTTTACAGCGTATCTGGAGAGAGTTTAGCAGAGAAGGGTGCTTGGTGACAGATAAGAAGATGCCATAATTTTCTTCCATTGGCCATCGGAAACTGGTACATGAGTCAGTCTGGCTGGATCAAAGGTACAGGGATTACAGTGGACAAAGTGGCAGAGGGTACCTAATCATTAATTTATTCACCTTTAAATGCCTATGGACTGACAAGTATTTAATCTCATTCTAGAGATAAATAGGTCCAAAGACATGGTTTTTGCCTTCAGGGATCAAAGGAGAGGGCAGACGGACATCTTATCTATAAGAAAGAACAATACCCAGTTTTCTTGCTTAGGTAACAGAATAAATGGCAATAAGTATGTCACACAGATAACCAACACATGCAAAGGTGCAGGTTTGAGGGGAGAGAAATGAATTCTGTCTGGATATGTGGAGTATGAGCTGCCTGTTCATTATTCAGAACTTGTAAACAGATGGCTAAATACACAACCAGAGCTTAGACAAGAGACTTGAGTTGGTTGTCCACCAGCATAGGTAGGAGTGTTAGAGCCATGGGTGGTGCATTAGTCTACTCAGGCTGTGATAACAAAATCACAGACTAAATGGATTAAGCAATAGAAATTTATTTCCTCATAGTTTCAAAGGCTGGGAAGTTCAAAATCAAGGTGCTGGCAAATTCAGTTTCTGTGAATGGCTCTCTCCCTCCATTACAGACAGCCACCTTCTTATATCCTCACATGGCCTTTCCTTGGTGTATGCACATGGAGAAAGAGTGAGGTCTCTGGTGTCTCTTCCTACAGGGACACTAAGCCTATCATATCAGATCACGTCCCACAATTTTGACCTCATTTAACCTTAATCAGAGTCCCCATCTCCAAATAGAGCCACACTAAGGGTTAGGGCTTCAACATATGAATTTCGAGATGGGGGGACATAAACATTTAGTCCATAACAAATAGGATAAGATTGCCAAGGGCGGTATACAGAATGAGAATTAAAACTGTCTAAGGACAAAAGTATAGAAACTTGGCATTAAAGGGTGGGTGGTAGAAGGGAAACTAGTAGAGGAATGGTGAGAGAGCCAGCAGAGAGAAAAGAAAAACCTCAAAAGGATAATGGTTTACAACTGGTATAAAAAAGTGAGAAGAGAGAATTTAAAGTTGTGAATAATCAACAATACCAGTATGACAGAAAGATCAAGAAAGAATAAAGAAATAAGAAATACTAGGGCGTCCTATGGTTCATTTGATACTGAGTTTAAAACATTTAGGAGAAATGAAAACTGTTTACAAAGCACATTTAAATTTTTTTTAATGAAAGTACCTTTGTTGAGTCCCATTCCTAAAAGGAAACGGGAATGGATATGTTATTCTAACAATGTAGAGAAACCATTTTATTGAATAGAAGAATATCAATGAGAAATTTGGCATTGTTTTGGTTACTGAAATATTATCTGGGAATATTTGCAAAGGTTAACAGAGAAACATCTTTCTAATTTTTCATCTTTTAGACTTGTAATGCATTTCTGAGGACAGATACATTTATGATCTCATTTCATTCTCGGAATATCCTACAATGGCTAGGCCATGTTTACAATTTTTTTTTTAACATCTTTATTGGGGTATAATTGCTTTACAATGGTGTGTTAGTTTCTGCTTTATAACAAAGCGAATCAGTCATACATAAACATATGTTCCCTGTGTTTACAATTTTTTTAAAAAATGGACTCAAGTTGATGAAGTGATTTTCCCAACATTATACAGTGTTTCAAGAAAAAGCAAAGGCAAAGTTTAGCTCATTTAATTCTACACAACTTGTACTGAATGTCTCTTGTGTGCCCAATACTGGGTACTGGAAAGTTGGACGAATAAAATGAAGCTGCGCTGCACTCCACCCACCATTACCCCCTGCTCTTTCTTTAGCCTCCATCTCTCTTGGATGTTTGGTCTCTTCTCTGCTTAGTTGGAACTGTGCTGGGAAAGCTGTGACACCCACAGTAACACCAACAATAACCATTTCCTTGAAGGGCCTGTGTGTGTCGGGGAAGGTTATAACTCCCAGTGGCAGATTCCTTGTACCTGTTCCTATGACCAGGGAACAATTTTAAGACTCTTCTTCATATTACTCCTGAGGGTCCCTGACCCATGACCCAGTCCCCCTAGTTTATTTGAGCTGCTTTTGAAATTAGATCACTCATGATATACTGAACATAGTTGGGACCTAGTAGCCATGGCTCATGATTCATGGTTTGTTCACCACCTCCTGTGCAAGGCTGAGGGATGAACTAGGCGGTCTTTGGGTATCATCTACAGCAGTAGTTCTCAAACTGGTTTCCTGGATGAGCAGCATCAGATATTGAATTAATTCTCTGAGAATGGGACCCAGCAATATGTGTTTTAACAAGCCCTCAAGAGACACTGATGCATGCTAAAATTTAAGAATCACTGGTGCACAGCCACAGAATTCTTTTCCTATACTGTTTAGACAGAAATAGTGTTATGAATGTTCCCAGCAAAAACAGAATCCATCCCTCAATGTAATGGTAAATTCAAGCATGTTTTTATTCACATTGTTACCACTCTATCTTTATTTACTATCACCTTTTATCCACAGTAGCCTTTAAAATCTCTAATTTAATGTCAAAGCAAACTCTCAGGGCTGGTTAGTGTCATGTGTGTAAATACATACTCTATATTAATGACCTTGAAAGTTGAACTATGTGACATTTTGTTCCTTATAATTTACCCTCAACTTATTGCTGTTTCCAGAAGTATTAGGTGTATTTATTGTCTCTTCACAGTTAGAGTTTGAAAGAAAAGTGCCCAAAGTGTTTATATTTATGCTGTAAGTAACACAGTAGTGAAGTTTTTTGAGTTCAAAATGGTACCTTTGTTTATATTTTAAGGAGAAATGTGTTATTAAAGACCTCTTACTATATTTCCTTTATTTCTGAGAACAGAAATTATTGGTAATGTATAGAAAGTCTCAATTAGTGATTTTTGGTTGGCTTTAAATAGTTATTTGCCAAACATTTTCTTTTTTCAAAATATAGCAAGTATATCACAGAAAGCATTGTTGACTACTAAAATATTTAAAATAGAGAGAAAAAAATGGTAGGACTTTAAACTTACATCTTCAGCAGATATTAAAAATGGTGTCTCTGTGGCCCAACCCTGCTTGTCACAAACTGTAGCTTTGCCAAGAAATACTGTTTTCTCCCACTCACCATTCTTTACCCCTATATAAGTATATATGTGTATTCACAGGTTGAGTTCTAATTTTGGAGTTTCTTCGTGTTTATAAAGACAAATGTGATGGTTTTCTTTGATTAGATTGACAAAGGCATTTGTAACCTGTGTTTCTTCATGTAGTCATTTTGCTTGCAAAAGTGGTTAATTCCCTTTTGGGAATAGCTCACTTCATTGACTACTATCCATACTATGTTGCATTTCTAGGGCTCCATCAAGGTATTTTAAAATTCTTTGGTGGAAAGCTTAGATTACATAAAAACTTGGATGATACATGCTAAGGACATTTTGGAGCAGTCTGTCAGTAGAGGGACTTAGTGGAACTTTAAGGAGTCTGTACAAGGAGATAGAACTTACTCTTATGGAATCCACCTGAGAATAATTCACTTTGTAGACCACATCCTATTCTCTCAAAAATCCCTTTTGAAGAGGAGAAATCTGAATTAAATTAATTTCAGCCTGATGAGCAGTATTCAGTACTACAGGGGAAAGGTTGGGGAGATGGAGCTGCCACAGAATGAACATTAAAAACTGTGTTTCAAGAGGAACAAGAGGAATAAGAACAATCACAGACTCATGGGAGTTTTAGGAGAAAAAATTCTTTATAGATCATCCTGCCTAACGCGTTTCTCAGATGAGAAATTTGAGTGAAAGGGAAGTAAAGTGACTGCTCAAGATCACTTGCCAGTGACAGAGGTTGAGCCAGTAGTTACTGCGCATCCATATTCTCAGTTGTTTCCACTAACCCATCGAGATGATACAGAGGTAAAAATGATGCATGAAGTGGAGGCAGAAAGTAAGAGATGATCAGGGAAATGAAGAAGGTTTAGGGGATTCAGTTAGGAAAAAAAAAAAACAGAATGGAATTTAGAGGGAGATTTACAGTGGCATGTTAAAAATAATTTACAGTTGGGGTAAAAAAGAGCTTAAAAGTTTCTGGAGATGGGAGTAAATAAAAATCAGAGTTGAACAACAGCACAAATACGTATGGTTGCATTTATTTAAAGACACCCACCTTCCCTTTCCAGAGTGCTTGAAGCTTGTGAAAGCAATGGCAGTGAGCCATAGGGCAGAGGAACTACAGTAGAGGGAGAACATGCAGGACATCCTGGCTGTGGGATAGAGGAGACTGGGTGGTTGCCAAGAAACCATTCCCTTATCTGGCAGCCAGCCTTGATGAGCGGAAAGTGATTGAAGAAAAGAGGTGGAGGACAAGGTGTTTAAAGGAGAAACAGCACAGACATTTTAAGTATATCCTTCTTTGATCCTTCTGCAGCCTTCCTGTGTTGAGCATTGCCCAGCTCTAGCCCACTGGTCAAGCTCATTCTCTGATGGGCCATTACATACAACACCACTTCCGAACATGCCGGAACAAAGTGTTAGAGCATCTGGTGCACATATTCATAATACTGATTGGAATAAAATTATCTAACTTGATATATTCACATATACAAATCATAATTGAAAAGATCCAAGTAAACAATTCTGTAAGCAAAGAAATGAAAACAAACTAACTAACCATTAAATAAATAAATCCTATAGTTTCCAAAGATGTTTGGAATGCTAAATGTCAGCCCAGCCGGTTTTTCTTTGCTAAAACCGGGGATGGGAACACTGAATTTTTAATAAAGCCCTCACAAAGCATTCTAATTGGCAGACTGTGTCTCTTCACAAATACTTATCTTTGGTTTTCTCCTAGGAAGCATGTTGGGCAAAATATTTGTGGTCTTAGTAAATTATTTTCACAGCAGCCTAACTCACAGATATATTATGACTTGCTGGACAGAGCAAACTGATAGAAAGTTAAGGATTAAGTACTATTTTTTTTCAATTACTATCATTGTAAAGAGCTTATGAATGATTTAAGTATACTGGCACTCTGCTAGACATCACCCAAAAAGTATTCTTTTATAGGGGCCATCATGTTCAGACCAAAATAATTTGGATGGTTTTGAGTTCTTAAAATCCACTTGAAATTCTTTTCTGTAGACCAAAACAATAAGTAGCAGGTTCATTTTTTCAGATGGACGGGTAACAGATTTTGAAATGAGAGCTCTGTCTGGTCAATGGAACTTCTGTCCTACTCTTATCTTCAGGGTAAGCAAAGGGCTTGGATGAATGCAGAGCACTGGTATGCCACACCAGCACCTCCTTCCACTAAACTGAGGTCAGGGCATTTTTATTATCCCTCCAAGCTTATATTTTGATAAACATAGATGTTAATGTTAATGCCTGTATGTTAGGTGATATTCTTAAGGTAAAAATCATGACAATTTAATTTTATTATAATCTTTTATTTGTACACCTTTTTTTTTGAAGCATAGCTGACATACAATAGTATGTTAGTTTCAGGTGTACTAGATAGTGATTTGACATTTGCATACATTGCAAAATAATCACCAACATAAGTCTAGTAACAATCTGTCTTCATACAAAGTTATTACAATATTACTGACCATATTCCTTATGCTGTATATTACATCCCTGTGGCTTGTTTATTTTATAACTGGAGGTTTGTACCTCTTAATCCCCTCCACCTGTTTCACCACACCCACACCCCTGCCCTCTAGCAACTACCCATTTGTTCTCTGTATCTATGAATCTGTGTTTGTTTTGTTTTTTAGATTCCACATATAAGTGAGATCAATGAGTATTTGTCTTTCCCTGCCTGACTTACTTCACTTAGCATAATACCTTTAGATCCATCCATATTGTCCCAAATGGCATGATTTCATTTTTTATGGCTGAGTAATATTCCATTGTGTGTATATGTGTGTGTGTATATAGATAGATACGTAGATTAGATCTATAGATATAGAATATAGATATAGATATATAGATATCACATCTTTATACATTCATCTATCGATGCACATTTAGGTTGCTTTGTATCTTGCCTATTGTAAAAAATGCTGCAGTGACACAGGGGTGCTTATATCTCTTTGAATTAGTGTTTTTGTTTTCTTCAGGTAAATACCCAGAAGTGCAATTGCTGGATCATATGGCATTTCTATTTTTAATTTTTTGAGGAACCTCCAGTACTGTTTTCCATAGTGGCTGCACCAATTTACAGTCTCACCAACAGTACACAAGGGTTCCCTTTTCCTCACATCCTCTCCAACGTTTATTTGTTGTCTTTTTGATAATAGACATTCTGACAGGTATGAGGTGGTATCTCATTTTGGTTTTAATATGCATTTTGCTGATAATTAGTGATTCTGAGCATGTTTTCATGTGACTCTTGGCCATCTGAGCTGTTTTCTTTGGAAAAATTTCTATTCAGTTCCTCTGCCCATTTTTTAATTGGGTTGTTTGTTTTCTTGATGTTGAGTTGTATGAGTTCTTTGTATGTTTTGGATATTGACTTCTCATCAGATACATTGTTTGCAAATATCTTCTCCCATTTAGTAGACCTTTTTATTTTGTTGATAGTTTCTTTTGCTTTGCAAAAGCTTTTAATTTAATGTAGTCTCATTTGTTTATAATTGCTGTTTCAGAAAGATATCAAAAAAATATTGCTAAGACTGATGTCAAAGAGCGTATTGCCTATGTTTTCTTCTAGGATTTTTATGGTTTCAGGTCTTACATTTAAGTCTTTAATCCATTTTGAGTTTATTTTTGTATATGATATGAGAAAGTAGTCCAGTTTGATTCTTTTGCATGTAGTTGTCCAGCTTTCCCAACACCATTTATTGAAGAGGCTATCTATTTCCCATTGTATATTCTTGCCTTCTTTGTCATGTTAATTGATCATGTAAGCATGGGTTTATTTCTGGGCCCTTTATTTTGTTCCAGTTGATCTATGTGTCTGTTTTTGTGCCAGCGCATGCTGGTTTCATTACTATAGCTTTTTATCAGGGAGTGTGATACTTTCAGCTTTTTTCTTTCTCAAGATTGTTTTGGCTATGCAGGGTCCTTTGTGGTTCCATGCAAATTTTAGAAATATTTATTCTAGTTCTGTGAAAAATGCCACTGGAATTTTGATAGGGATTGTACTGAATCTGTAGAATGCCTTGGGTAGTATGGTCATTTTAATGATATTTATTCTTCCAATCCATGAACATGTTTTGTATTTCTGTTTGTTTGTGTACTCTTCAATTTCTTTCATCCTGTCTTACAGTTTTCAGAGTATAAGTCTTTCACCTCTTTGGTTAGATTTATTCCTAGGTATTTTATTCTTTTGATGTAATTTTAAATGGGATTGTTTCTTAATTTCTCTTTCTGATAGTTCATTATAAGTATGTAGAAACACAACAGATTTGTGTATGTTTATTTTGTATCCTGCAACTTTACTGAATTCATTTATTCTAATAGTTTTTTGATAGCATCTTTAGGATTTTCTATATATAGTATCATGTCATCTGTGAACAGCGACAGTTTTACTTCTTCCTTTCCAATTTGGATTCCTTTTATTTCCTTTTCTTGTCTGATTGCTGTCCCTAGGACTTCCAGTACTGTATTGAATAAAAGTGGTGAGAGCTGGTATCCTTGCCTTGTTCTTGATCTCAGAGGGAAAGCTTTCAGCTTTTTACCATGGAGTATGATGTTGGCTGTGGGTTTGTCATATATGGCCTTTATTATATTGAAGTGAACTCCCTCTATATCTCCTTTGTTGAGAGGTTTTATCATAAATTGATGTTGAATTTTGTCAACAGCTTTTTTTGTGTCTACTGAGATTGGTCATATGATTTTTATTCTTCAGTTTGTTTATATGATGTAACACATTGACTGATTTGCAGATATTAAACCCTCCTTGTGTTCCTGGGATAAATCCCACTTGGTCATGGTGTATGGTCCTTTAAATGTCTTGTTGAACTCAGTTTGCTTATATTCTGTTGAGGATTTTTGCGTCTATGTTCATCAGCGATATTGGCCTGTAATTTTCCTTTTTGTGATCCTTTGTCTGATTCTGGTATCAGGGTGATGCTGGCCTCATAGGGTGAGCTCAGAAGTGTACCTTCTTCAATTTTTTGGAATAGTTTGAGAAAGATAGGTGTTAACTCTTCTTTAAATGTTTGGTAAAATTCAGTTGTGAAGCTGCATGGTCCTGGACTTATGTTTTGGGGGAGCTTTTTTATTACTGATTCAATTTCATTGCTGGTAATTAGTCTGTTCATATTTCCTATTTCTTCCTGGTTCAGTTTTAGGAGGTTGTACATTTCAAGGAATTTATCCATTTCTTCTAGGTTGTCCATTTTATTGGCATATAGTTCTTCATAGTAATCTTTTATGATCCTTTGTGTTTCTGTGGTGTTGGTTGTAACTTCTTTTGTGTTTCTGATTTTATTGATTTGGACCCTCTCTTTTTTCTTGATGAGTCTGGCTAATGGTTTATCAATTTTATTTATCTTTTCAAAGAACTAGCTCTTAATTTTATTGATATTTTCTATTTTGTAGTCTGTATTTCATTTATTTTCTGCTCTGATCTTTATTATTTCTTTTCTTCTACTAACTTTGGGTTTTGTTTATTCTTTTTCTAGTTCCTTTAGGTTTAAGATTAGATTGTTTATTTGAGATTTTTCTTGTTTTTTAAGTAGCCTTATATCACTGTAAACTTCCCTCTTAGAACTGCTTTTCCTGCATCCCATAGATTTTGGATCATTGTGTTTCCATTTTCATTTGTGTTCAGGCATTTCTTGATTTCCTCTTTGGTTTCTTTGGTGGCCACTGGTTGTTTAGTAGCATGTTGTTTAGACTCCACATGTTTGTGTGTTTTGCAGTTTTTTCCTTGTAGTTGATTTCTAGTCTTATAGAGTTTTATTCAGAAAAGATGTTGATATGATTTCAATCTTCTTAACTTTGTTGAGACTTGTTTTGTGGCTGAGCATGTGATCTACCCTGGAGAATGTTCCTTGTGCACTTGTGTATTCTGCTGTTTTTGGATGAAATGTTCTGTATATGAATATTAATTTCATCTAAATCATGATTTAATTTTAAAATCTAGAATATTATTTCTTCCCTGATTAAATGTGTTTTCACTGTTGTTTGGATTAGTCCACAGCATCTATGCTGCAGTGAGCAGCCAGAACTGCCCAGATTACAGGAATGATTTCTTAAACCTCGGCTAGGCTCATACTAGTTTCTAGCCCACAAATACACTTCATTGTGTTTTACAAACTTTTGGAAGTTTCCACTTTGAAATTTTGTATGTTAACTACAGAAGAGGCTAAGATTGGAAGACCAGAAATTATAGCCAGTGCTTTTCCTTCAAATATATTATGCTTAAGTGAAAAAAAAATAAAAAACAGGAGGAACCAAATTTTCACTAGCATTTATTTATTCCTTTGTCAACCGTACTCTCTTCCTCCTCCAATTCCTTCTCCTCTTCTTGTAAAAATTAAACAAAGCACAATTTTGTTTACTCGTACTGCCCAGGTTAAAATAGTCGGAATGGCATTTTTATTAAAAACTTACAAGTGTTACTCTTAAACGTGGGATAGATGAGGACATCTCTTGGCTCTTTTGAATCCAAACTAATGTTAGACACCTAAACTCTAGTCTAAAGTATTGTCCATGATACAGACAGATAGACAAGGCTGTTCTGATGCTGGAATTTTCTCATCTGTTTTAAGTCAGTTTTATTGATGACTTTAATATTACTAATTATTTTCTAAATTTTTATTTAGAACTTTTTAAAGATTTTCTCATTTTACTGGATATAATTTTTCAAACTTTCTCCATGAAAACTTCTCCAGCAGAAAACTATATCCAGACTTTAACCTTTATGTAAGACATATGCTTCTCCTTCTGGTTCTCCTCCTTTCTTTTCCAAATGTGTAAATCATAGAATTAGAAGTAACTTCAAGTGGTTCATGTCTAGACTGTAGGTGGAAGTGGCTTGCTGAGATAGAACAGGAAGCCAGAACCAGGAAGGGTAAGACTAAAAATAAATATCAGACACCATGTAAGGAGCATGTATGGAAGGACAGAGTTTTACAGGCAGGTGTGGAATCAGGATAACATCAAAGATGAAGCAAGACACTCAGTGAGAAACTAGACCATCAGTCAGGGTTTTCCTGCTTCTATTATTCTGTGACCATTGCTGAATTCAGGTGTCTCCCATAAGTGACTGTATGCCACTTGAGATCAGGGACTTTAACTACTTAAATTTGTACTCCTAGGATATGCTTTATGTTGCTGGACAAAATAGGAACTCTGTAATATTGAGTGAATGAATGATTAAATGTTGTAGATGCCAAGTGCAGGTATGGCCTGTCAAACTATAAAGATAAGCCAATATACTAAACAAGTACACATTCTATTTATTATAAAAAGTGTTCTAAATGGTAGATTCCACAATTTCTAAATCTTAACAATGAGGAGTATCTACTTCTTTCACTTCACAGCCTATCATGGTTCAGAAATGCCACAATGAAAATGGAGATTACCTTTAACCAATGGTTTTCATCTATAGTGGAATAAAGTGGATTCTTCATAGCTACATGAATCACAATGAAGTAGTCATGAAAACTTCCACAGAATTCTAAGCTTCTTGAAAGCAGGAACTGTATTTTATAATAAACTTTGCACAGTAAACACTTGTTGATGCTGCTACTGATGAGTCTTCAAAAGCTTTTTGATTTATTTGAAGAAAAGCTGCTAATCTTTGCAGAATTTCTTCAGCAGGAAGCGTGGCTAAAAGCCTACTTTTAAACTTGGGGTTCCTGGAAAGGACACCAGAAAGCTCCAGGAAAATTGTTTCAGTGTTTCCTGTCTTAGCCTTAGCATTTGTTATAGTTATAAAACAGTGTTTCACTGAATTGCTTTGTTATTCTCACAGTAGCATAGATCCAAACCTGGGACAAACTGGAAGAAAGGAAGGGTTTCACGTTCCTTCGCCCTCAAGTTAAAACACCAAAGTGATGTCAGTGGATTGTTTTCAAGTGTTTATGAAAACAAACATGACTTTATTTGAGGCGAAGATGAGAATAAAGGGGAACTTAATCTGGATACTGATATAATTGGCATTTAATAAGTCAAATATTTACACTATTAAAAAAGATACCTGGTTTAAATACTGATCCAAATACATATTAAATACTACTTAGAGAACAAATTTCACCATGTTTTCAAATAGACAGGAATTTTTTAAAAAGGAAGTTTAGTAATTTTTGTGTTGGTAAAAGGCATCCTTCCTTTTAATTTAAATTACTTTTTCCCAAAAGTTTTAAATTCAAATAATATTGAAGAGTAATTACATAGACAAATTTTAATATAGACTCTTAGGTGATATCAATAGTTTATTTTTAATTTTATTAAGTATGATAATAGAACTTCAGTTCTATAAGAACTTTTCTGTATTTTTTTATACATGTATCTTAAGGTATGTAGTGATAAAATGACATGATGTAGAGATTTGTTTTTTAAAACTTCAGAAAAAATTGGAGGGAGACTAGATAAAGCAAGTGAGGGAAAATCATAAAAACTATTGAATCTGTTTGATGGTTTTATGAGAATTTGTTATTTTCTCTCTCTCTACATTTGTATATTTAATATTTTTAATAATCTTTTTTTTACTTAGGAAATGAAAGTCATATGTCACCCACAAAATTATAATGGTTCACACAAAGTCTGGTATGTGACACAAAGATGTTTCATCTATGTGTATAGACTGAATAAATGAATGAAAAGTAATTGATTCAAATTACAATAAACATTTCATAATACTGGTTCAGTAAATTCAACTATTGTTTTAAAATATTTTCCAATACTAGCTTAATAAATATGCATAATTTATCATCTTTTTTCTTTATCATTTATTTTTTTACAACATAATAATTATTTTTCACAACTCAATTACTTTCTAACTGACTGAGATATTAAAACTTCTAACTAATCTTGGGCTAATATTTTGCATAAGTATGAAATTCCATGAAATATATGGGAATCAGGAAGAGTTCTAATCAGAAGATAGGTGTAGGCCTTCACAGTGTGGTTTCACTCTGAAATGTTGTGAATTCCTAAAACATGAAATACGTACAGATGAGACATAAATGCAAAACATTTCAAAAATCAAATATGATATTTCACTGACACTTGCCTTTGTCTTCCTGTACTAACAGGTATAATTTTCAACTCATGATATGAATATTTTCTGGCAAATCTTTTCTGTTAGAAGCAAGGTAAAGTATACAAATAAATAGTAAAATGAATATTCTGACTAGCTAAATTTGATATGTCGTGATCAAGTATTCTAGAACCATTGTCCAATTTCCAGCATGATTTTTCTCCCATGGTCATGTTCCTATAGACTTTAGCAACTCCTCTTCCTGTAGATATCAGGGAAGGAAATTTTCCTCTCTGCAGGTGACCTCTGTCCTGCTCAGTGGATTAGATGATTGTACGGTTAGAGTCCATTGGCTTTGATCCTGGGATGCAAATATTCTGCTCTGCTTTGCACAGTCCCTCCCTGTCTTAGAGACTGTTCTTTTGTTAGCAGCAAACACTCTCACTGCAGGCTTGTCACAATGATTTAGGAAAGGCATATTTTACCAAAATAAGAAGCCCAGTGGTGTAGCTGGAACTGATCAAAAGCCATCAGCAAGCTGACAGATTGCTTTTTATGCAAGATTGGGCTTTGAGTCAAATGGAGGAAGAAAACTCCACATACACATTATGAAAGCCAATGCTTAGTCACAAAACTGTGATCCTGAAAAGAAAGGAAAAATGTTTCTCCAAGTAGAAAGGCATATAATAATGAATGAATGACCCAGATCCTTACAGGTTTTCCCATAGAGTATTCTGTTTGTTATTTTCCTTGGTCACTCATTCACTCACTTACTCTCTCATTCTCTGATGGGCTTTGAGCTATATACTGGGAATAAAACAGAAAGCAAGAGAAATACTGCTTCTGCCTATGAAGAGTTTGCATTATAGTGGTGGATTACGACAAGTAATGAGGCATCAAGTAAAAGAAAGATACAGAGAGCTATAGTTCACTGTCAGAGTTCACTGTCCTCCAATTTATTTACTCACTGGGCTCCATTTAGAACTAGAACAAAATGGAAGACAATATGATATTTCCAGGTGATCAGAGGGCAACTTCTATCTTTGCATTCCTATGGTAGAAGAGTTGATTAGTAGAAAAAGCATCAAGAAGATTCAGCCTTGTGATTAGGAACAAAAGAGATGACCTAATCATTCCCAGGAAAATGGTCCAGCGCTGGTATAGAAGCATGAAAAAAGTTATGAAGAGACACAAAAGGTGGTTGGATTGGCCCTTTATCATCACTAAAAGTGAATACAGTTAACATACCTATCTGAGTAAGAACTGGATAATGACTGATGTTCTTTCTGGAGCCCTGATTCCTAAACTACTCCTGGGCACCTTCTCATCCCCATCCCCATCCCAGGAATGCTCTCCTCTACTTTCTTATTCTACTTTAACTTCTGCCAACTTGTCCTTCTGGGAATCAGACTGTCAAAATACAAGACATTGTTACCATTTATCAATTATTATTTCTCCTGTGTTTCTCCCATCTGTCTTATTTTATTCTACACTGGAGATTGTCATCTCTAAAACAAAGAAGGAATCTCTTGAGTTTAATTGTATCTTTGTGCTCCTCCTGTAATTCATCCTCTGCATTTATTGTAAAAATTCCTGTCTTATCTTTCTGTAACAGCAAAAAGATATTGTCAGTTGATCAGAAGATCTGACCAATGCATAATAGTTTACAGGCAAAGAGTAGATATTTGGGGGTGGGAATGAGGGCAGGAGAACAAGAAATGGAGTGAAACAGGGAACTTAGGTAACATAGATCCTAGAAATTTTCAAGTTGTTTTTTGCCAAATTCAAATCTGTCATCTCTGAGAAAGTTAGAAACCTTTACAATGATATAATAAATCATGCAATATCTATAATATTTTATATAGTATAAGAAAGTTGCTTACTTTGGGTGAGGAAAATGAGGAAGAAGGTATAAAAACACATTATTGGAGGTCTATAGTTATTCTGATTCTGTTACTTTTCTGTGTGGTCTTGAGATAATCAGTTAACATCTTTGGTCTATAATGATGTCATTTATAAAATGAGGGTAATAACAATTCTGGGGGCTACTGGGAAAATAATAATACATGTGAAAATACTTCACAAAAATGTGATAAAAATTAGGAGGACTTAAGTAAAAAGGAGTATATTGAAGAGTTGCATAAGAGAATCTGATGTGCTTACTATGTTTGTTATTCAAGATTTATCCATTTTTCAGGTAGTTTAGTCTTTTTTGCCAAAATAAAGTATAATGAACTAGCGGTGAGAATCCTGGTGGTATCACTTTAGGGATGGGGGTAGAGATATTTTACAGCCTGGAACCAGTCCTTTGGACACACCATCTCTAGCTTCCATAGGTGTTGGAAAGTGAATGTTTGCCAGTCACATTATCAGGCAGGGTCCTGTGAAAACCTCCTGTGATTCTTTCCCTTAACGCTGATCCCACAGCTCTCCCACAGTGAGGTTAACATTTTGGAGCCCTACGTGCTGCTCTACAAGCAAAGGAAAACTTTCTGGGGAATAAGATGCCACTTTAAAATATTTTAAAAAGTTTATTTCCTGAATGAGGGAAGAAAACCAAAGTAGTTCATTTTTGTCATTGTTGTTAATAGAAATTTTAGATGTACAGTGTTATAGTTCATTTGTATATAACACAAAGTGATCTTCACCACAATTCTAGTTAACATCCATCACTATACAATTGACCCCTCTCACCCATTTTGCCCAACCACCTTTCCCTCTGGTAACTACTAATCTGATCTTTGTATCTATGAGTTTGTTTTTATTTTATTTTCTCATTTGTTTATTTTTTTAACATCCAGGGGAGTGAAATCATATGATATTTGTCTTTGTCCATCTCACATATCTCACTTAGCATACCTTCAAGGTCCATCCATGTTGTCAAAATTGGCAGGATTTCATTATTTTTATGTCTAATATTCTGTTGTGTATATATACTACATCTTTTTTATCCATTCATCCATCGATGGGCGCTTAGGTTGTTTCCATATATCGGCTATTATAAATCATGCTGGAATGTATGATTGCATGGGGTGCATATATCTTTTCAAATTAGTGTTTTCATGTTCTTTGGATAAATACCAGAAGTAGAATAGCTGGGTCACACAGTGGTTCTATTCTTAGTTTTTTGAAGAACCTTCATACTGCTTTCCATAGAGGCTTCATCAATACCCACCAACAATGTTCCCTTTTCTCCGCATCATCACTAACATTTGTTATTTGTTGTCTTTTCAATAATAACCATTCTAACAGGTGTGAAGTGATATCTCATTGTGGTTTTGATTTGCATTTCCCTAATACAAAGTGATGTTGAACACTTTTTCATGTGTCAATTAGGATATGTATGTCTTCTTTGGGGAAAATGTCTATTCAGAGCCTCTGCCCATTTTTTTAATCAGTTTGTTTGTTTTTGTTGTTTTTTTAAACTTGTATGAGTTCTTTATATATTTTGGGTATTAACCCTTTACAGGATATGTGATTTGCAAATATCTTCTCCCATTCAGTAAACTGCCTTTTGTTTTTTACTTTTTACCATTTTTACTGGAGTATAATTGCTTTACACTGGTGTGTTAGTTTCTGCTGTATAAAAAAGTGAATCAGTTATACATATACATATATCCCCATATCTCTTCCCTCTTGCATCTCCCTCCCTCCCACCCTCCCTATCCTACCCTTCTAGCTGGTCACAAAGCACCGAGCTGATCTCCCTGTGCTATGTGACTGCTTCCCACTAGCTATCAGTTTTACATTTGGTAGTGTATATATGTCCACATATACACTACCACTCTCTTACTTTGTTCCATCTTACTGTTCCCCTCCCCATGACCTCAAGACCATTCTCTAGTAGGTCTGCATCTTTATTCCCATCTTGCTCCTAGGTTCTTCATGACCATTTTATTGTTTTGATTCCATATATACGTGTTAGCATATGGTATTGGTTTTCTCTTTCTGATTTACTTCACTCTGTATGACAGACTCTAGGTCCATCCACCTCACTACAAATAACTCAATTTCGTTTCTTTTTATGGCTGAGTAATATTCCATTGTATATATGTGCCACATCTTCTTTATCCATTCATCTGTTGATGGATACTTGGGTTGCTTCCATGTCCTGGCTATTGTAAATGGAGCAGCAATGAACCTTGTGGTACATGACTCGTTTTGAATTATGGTTTTCTCAGGGTATATGCCCAGTAGTGGGATTGCTGGTTCATATGGTAGTTCTATTTTTACATTTTAAAGCAACCTCCATACTGCTCTCCATAGCAGCTATATCAATTTACATTCCCACCAACAGTATATGAGGGTTCTCTTTTCTCCACACCCTCTCCAGCATTTATTGTTTGTAGATGTTTTGATGATGGCCATTCTGACTGGTGTGAGATGATGTCTCATTGTAGTTCTGACTTGCATTTCTCTAGTGATTAATGATGTTGAGCATTCTTTCATGTGTTTGTTGCAAATCTGTATATCTTCTTTGGGCAAATGTCTATTTAGGTCTTCTGCCCATTTTTGGATTGGGTTGTTTGTTTTTTTGATATTGAGCTGCATCAGCTATTTGTAAATTTTGGAAATTAATCCTTTGTGTTTCTTCATTTGCAAATATTTTCTCCCATTCTGAGGATTGTCTTTCTGTCTTGTTTATGGTTTCCTTTGCTGTGCAAAGGCTTGTAAGTGTAATTAGGTCCCATTTGTTTATTTTTATTTCCATTTCTCTAGGACCTGGGTCAAATTGGATCTTGCTGTGATTTATGTCATAGAGTGTTCTCCATATGTTTTCCCCTAAGAGTTTTATAGTGTCTGGTCTTACATTTAGGTCTTTAATCCATTTTGAGTTTAGTTTTGTGTATGGTGTTCAGGAGTGTTCTAATTTTATTCTTTTATATGTAGCTGTCCAGTTTTCCCAGCACCACTTATTGAAGAGGCTGTCTTTTCTCCATTGTATATTCTTCCCTCCTTTATCAAAGATAAGGTGACAGTATGTCCATGGATTATCCCTGGGCTTTCTATCCTGTTCCATGGATCTATATTTCTGTTTTTGTGCCAGTACCATACTGTCTTGATTACTGAAGCTTTGTAGTATAGTCTGAAGTCCAGGAACCTGACTCTTCCAGCTCCATTTTTCTTTCTCAAGATTGCTTTGGCTATTCTGGGTCTTTTGTGTTTCCATACAAATTGTGAAATTTTTTGTTCTAGTTCCGTGGAAAAATCCAGTTGTAGTTTGATAGGGATTGCATTAAATCTGTAGATTGCTTTGGGTAGTAGAGTCATTTTTCACAATGTTGATTATTCCAATCCAAGAACATGATATATCTCTCCATGTAGTTGTATCATCTTTAATTTCCTTCATCAGTGTCTTATAATTTTCTGTATACAGGTCTTTTGTCTAATAAGGTAGGTTTATTCCTAGATATTTTATTCTTTTTGTTGCAATGGTAAATGGGAGCATTTTCTTAATTTCACTTTCAGATTTTTCATCATTACTGTATAGGAATGCCAGAGATTTCTGTGCATTAATTTTGTATCCTGCTACTTTACCAAATTCATTGATTAGCTCTAGTAGTTTTCTGGTAGCATCTTTAGGATTCTCTGTGTATAGTATCATGTCATGTGCAAACAGTGACAGCTTTACTTCTTCTTTTCTGATTTGGATTCCTTTTATTTCTTTTTCTTCTCTGATTGCTGTGGCTAAAACTTCCAAAACTGTGTTGAATAATAGTGGTGAGAGTGGGCAACCTTGACTTGATCTTAGTGCAAATTGTTTCAGTTTTTCACCATTGAGGACAATGTTGGCTGTGGGTTTGTCATATATGGCCTTTATTATGTTGAGATAAGTTCTCTCTATGCCTACTTTCTGCAGGGTTTTTATTATAAATCGATGTTAAATTTTGTCAAAAGCTTTCTCTGCAGCCATTGAGAAGATCATAAGGTTTTTCTCTTTCAATTTGTTAATATGGTATATCACATTGATTAATTTGCATATATTGAAGAATCCTTGCACTCCTGGGATAAACCCCAGTTGATCATGGTGTATGATCCTTTTAATGTGCTGTTGGATTCTGTTTGCTAGTATTTTGTTGAGGATTTTGCATCTATGTTCATCAGTGATATTGGTCTGTAGTTTTCTTTTTTTTGTGACATCTTTGTCTGGTTTTGGTATCAGGGTGATGGTGGCCTCGTAGAATGAGTTTGGGAGTGTTCCTCCCTCTGCTATATTTTGGAAGAGTTTGAGAAGGATAGGTGTTAGCTCTTCTCTAAATGTTTGATAGAATTTGCCTGTGAAGCCATCTGGTCCTGGGCTTTAGTTTGTTAGAAGATTTTTAATCACAGTTTCAATTTCATTACTTGTGATTGGTCTGTTCATATTTTCTGTTTCTTCCTGGTTCAGTCTCAGAAGGTTGTGCATTTCTAAGAATTTGCCCCTTACTTCCTGGTTATCCATTTTAGTGGCATACAGTTGCTTGTAATAATCTCTCATGATCCTTTCTATTTCTGCAGTGTTGGTTGTTACTTCTCCCTTTTTATTTCTAATTCTGTTGATTTGAGTCTTCTCCCTTTTTTTCTTGATGAGTATGGCTAATGGTGTATCAATTTTTTTTTTATCTTCTCAAAGAACCAGCTTTTAGTTTTATGGATCTTTGCTATCGTTTCCTTCATTTCTTTTTCATTTATTTCTGATCTGATCTTTAGCATTTCTTTCCTTCTGCTAACATTGGGGGTTTTTTGTTCTTCTTTCTCTAATTGCTTTAGGTGTAAGGTTAGGTTGTTTATTTGAGGTGTTTCTTGTTTCTTAAGGCAGGATAGTATTGCTATAAACTTCCCTCTTAGAACTGCTTTTGCTGCATCCCATAGTATTTGGGTCATCATGTTTTCATTGTCATTTGTTTCTAGGTATTTTTTTATTTCCTCTTTGATTTCTTCAGTGATCTCCTGCTTTTTAAGTAGTGCATTGTTTAGCCTCCATGTGTTTGTATTTTGTACAGATTTTTTTTCCTGTAATTGATGTCTAGTCTCATAGTGTTGTGGTCAGAAAAGATACTTGATACGATTTCAATTCTCTTAAATTTACCAAGGCTTGATTTGTGACCTAAGATATGATCTATCCTGGAGAATGTTCCATGAGCACTTGAGAAGAAAGTGTATTCTGTTGTTTTTGGATGGAATGTCCTGTAAGTATCAATTAAGTCCATCTTTTTTAATGTATCATTTAAAGCTTGTGTTTCCTTACTTACTTTCATTTTGGATGATCTGTCCATTGGTGAAAGTGGGATGTTAAAGTCCCCTCCTATGATTGTGTTACAGTTGATTTCCCCTTTTATGTCTGTTAGTATTTGCCTTATGTATTAAGGTGCTCCTATGTTGGGTGAATAAATATTTATAATTGTTACATCTTCTTCGTGGATTGATCCCTTGATCATTATGTTGTGTCTTTCTTTGTCTCTTGTAATAGTCTTTGTTTTAAATTCTATTTTGTTTGATATGAGAATTGCCACTCCAGCTTTCTTTTGATTTCCATTTACATGGAATATCATTTTCCATTCCCTCACTTTCAGTCTGTATGTGTCCCTAGGTCTGAAGTGGGTCTCTTGTAGACAGCATATATATGGGTATTATTTTTGTATCGATTCAGCCAGTCTATGTTTTTTGGTTGGAGCATTTAATCCATTTACATTTAAGGTAATTATTGATATATACGCTCCTATTACCATTGTCTTAATTGTTTTGGGTTTGTTATTATAGGTCTTTTCCTTCTGTTGTGTTTCCTGCCTAGAGAAGTTCCTTTAGCATTTGTTGTAAACTGATTTGGTTGTGCTGAATTCTCTTAGCTTTTGCTTGTCTGTAAGGGTTTTAATTTCTCCATCAAATCTGAATGAGATCCTTGCTGGGTAGAGTAATCTTGGTTGTTGGTTTTTCCCTTTCATCACTTTAAATATGTCCTGCCACTCCCTTCTGGCTTGCAGAGTTTCTGCTGAAAGATCAGCTGTTAACCTTATGGGGATTCCCTTGTGTGTTTTTTGTTGTTTTTCCCTTTCTGCTTTTAATATTTGTTCTTTGTATTTAATTTTTTGTTATTTATGTTGTTGTTTTGTTTTTTGTTTTTTGCGGTACACGGGTCTCTCACTGTGTGGCCTTTTCTGTCCAGACGTGTAGGCTCAGTGGCCATGGCTCATGGGCCTGGCTGCTCCGCGGCATATGGGATCTTCCCGGACTGGGGCACAAACCCATGTCCCCTGCATCGGCAGGCAGACTCTCAACCACTGAGCCACCAGGAAAGCACTGTATTTAATTTTTGATAGTTTGATTAATATGTGTCTTTGTGTGTTTGTCCTTAGATTTACCCTATATGGGACTCTGTGTGCTTCCTGGATTTGATTAACTATTTCCTTTCCCATATTAGGCAAGTTTTCAACTATAATTTCTTCAAATATTTTCTCAGTCCCTTTCTTTTTCTATTCCTCTTCTGACCCATATAATTTGAATGTTGGTGTGTTTAATATTGTTCCAGAGGTCTCTGAGACTGTCCTGAATTCTTTTCATATTTTTTTTCTTTCTTCTGCTCTGCAGTAGTTATTTCCGCTATTTTATCTTCCAGGTCACTTATCCATTCTTCTGCCTCAGTTATTCTGCTATTGATCCCTTCTAGAGAATTTTTAATTTCATTTATTGTGCTGTTCATGATTGTTTGTTTGCTCTTTAGTTCTTCTAGGTCCTTGTTAAACGTTTCTTGTATTTTCTCCATTCTATTTCCAAGATTTTGGATCATCTTTACTCTCATTATTCTGAATTCTTTTTCATGTAGAATACCTGTTTCCTCTTCATTTGTTAGGTCTGGTGGGTTTTCACCTTGCTCCTTCATCTGCTGTGTGTTTCTTTGTCTTCTCATTTTGTTTAACTTACTGTGTTTGGGGTCTCCTTTTTGCAGGCTGCAGGTTCATAGTTTCTGTTGTTTTTGCTGTCTGCCCCCAGTGGCTATGGTTGGTTCAGTTGGTTGTGCAGGCTTCCTGGTGGAGGAGACTAGTTCCTGTGTTCTGGTGGATGAGGCTGGATCTTGTCTTTCTGGTGGGCAGGTTCACACCTGGTAGTGTGTTTTGGGATGTCTGTGACCTTATTATGATTTTAGGCAGCCTCTCTGCTAATGGGTGGAGTTGTGTTCCTGTCCTGCTAATTGTTTGGCATAGGGTGTCCAGCACTGTAGTTTGCTGATTGTTGAGTGGTGCTGGGTCTTAGCATTGAGATGGATATCTCTGGGAGATTTTTGCCGTTTGCTATTACATGGAGCTGGGAGGTCTCTGGTGGACCAATGTCCTGAACTTGGCCCTCCCACCTCAGAGGCACAGCCCTGACGCCTGGCTGGAGCACCAAGAGCCTGTCAAAACATGGCTCAGAATAAAAGGGAGAAAAAAACAAAGAAAGAAAGAAAAAGATAAAACTAAATTAAAAAGTTATTAAAATAAAAAATAATTTTTTAAAAAAATTTAGGTAATTAAAAAAAAGAGAAAAACCAAACCAAAAAACAAATCCACCAATCATAAGAAGCACTGAAACTATACTAAAAAATACAAAAAAATGGACAGACAGAACCCTAGGACAAATGGTAAAAGGAAAGCTATAGAGACAAAATCACACATGGAAGCATACGCATACCCACTCACAAAAAGAGAAAAAGGGGAAAAAAAAAAAAATATATATATATATATATATATATATATGTATGTATATCATTGCTCCCAAAGTCCACCTGCTCAATTTGGGATGATTCGTTGTCTATTCAGGTATTCCACAGATGCAGCGTACATCAAGTTATTGTGGAGATTAAATCTGCTGCTCCTGAGGCTGCTGGGAGAGATTTCCCTTTCTCTTCTTTGTTCGCACAGCTCCCGGGGTTCAACTTTGTATTTGGCCCCACCTCTGCACTTACGTCACCTGAGGGCAACTATTCTTCCCTCAGACAGGACGGGGTTAAAGGAGCAGCTGATTCAGGGGCTCTGGCTCACTCAGCCCAGGGAGAGGGAGGGGCACGGACTGCGGGGCTGGCCTGCGGTGGCAGAGGCTGGCGTAACGTTGCACCAGCCTGAGACACACCGTGCATTCACCCGGGGAAGTTGTCCCTGTATCCCGGGACCCTGGCAGTGGCGGGCTACACAGGCTTCCGGGAGGGGAGGTGTGGATAGTGACCTGTGCTTGCACACAGTCTTCTTGGTGGCTGCAGCAGCAGCATTAGTGTCTCATGCCCGTCTCTGGGGTCCGCGCTGTTAGCCGCGCCTCTCGCCCATCTCTGGAGCTCCTTTAAACAGCACTCTGAATCCCCTCTCCTCGTGCACCAGGAAACAAAGAGGCAAGAAAAAGTCTCTTGCCTCTTCGGAAGTTCCAGACCTTTTCCCGGACTCCCTCCCGGCTAGCTGTGACGCACTAGCCCCCTTCAGGCTGTGTTCATGCCGCCAACCCCAGTCCTCTCCCTTGGGTCTGACCTCCGAAGCCCGAGCCTCAGCTCGCAGCCCCCGCCCACGCCGACGGGTGAGCAGACAAGCCTCTTGGGCCTAGTGAGTGCTGGTTGGCACCGATCCTCTGTGCGGGAATCTCTCCGCTTTGCCCTCCACACCCCTGTAGCTGTGAGCTCCTCCGCGGCTTCGAAGCTTCCCCGCTCTGCCACCTGCAGTCTCCACCCGTGAAGGGGCTTCCTAGTGTGTGGAAACCTTTCCTCCTTCACAGCTCCCTCCCACTTGTGCAGGTCCCACCCCTATTCTTTGTCTGTGTTTTTTGTTTTTTCTTTTGCCCTACCCAGGTACGTGGGGAGTTTCTTGCCTTTTGGGAGGTCTGAGGTCTGCCAGCGTTCAGTAGGTGTTCTGTAGGAGTTGTTCCACGTGTAGATGTATTTCTGATGTATTTGTGGGGAGGAAGGTGATCTCCATATCTCACTCTTCCACCATCTTGAAGCTCCTCTCCTGCCTTTTCATTTCGATCATGGTTTCCTTGGCTGTGCAGCAGCTTTTCCATTTGATGCAATCCTATGTTTATGTTTATTTTTGTTTTTGGTTCCCTTACCTTTGGAGTCAGATCCACAAAAACATTGCTAAAACCAATATCAGTATGGTTACTACCTATGTTTTCTTCTAGGAATTTTATGGTTTCAGGTCTTACAATCAAGTATTAAATCAATTTTGAATTAATTTTTGGATATTGTGTAAGATAGTGGTCTAGTTTCATTCTTTTTTTTTTTTTTTTTTTGCGGTACGCAGCCCTCTCACTGTTGTGGCCTCTCCCATTGCGGAGCACAGGCTCCGGACGCGCAGGCCCAGCGGCCATGGCTCACGGGCCCAGCCGCTCCACGGCATGCAGAATCTTCCCGGACTGGGGCACGAACCCGTGTCCCCTGCATCGGCAGGCGGACTCTCAACCACCGCGCCACCAGGGAAGCCCTAGTTTCATTATTTTGCATGTGCCTGTTCAGTTCTCCAAACATCATTTATTGAAGCGACTCTTTTCTCTACTGTGTGTTCTTTGGTCCTTTATTGTAAATTAATTGTCCATGTAAGTGTGTGTTAATTTCTGGGCTTACAGTTCTGTTCCGTTGATCTGCATATCTTTTTTTTGTTCCAGAACACGATACCTCCAGCCTTGCTCTTCTTTCCCAAGTTTGCCTCAGCTATTCAGGATCTTTTGTGGTTCCATACAAATTTTAGAATTATTTGTTTTAGTTCTGTGAAATATGCCATTGGTATTTTGATGGGGATTTCACTGAATGTGTAGATTGCTTTGGTTAGTACATTTTAACAATATTGATTCTTCCAATCTATGAATATGGTATCTTTCTATTTGTCTTCTTCGATTTCTTCGTCAGTGTCTTATAGTTTTCAGTGTCTTTCACCTCAGTTAAATTTATTCCTAGGTATTTTATTCTTTTTGTTGCACTTGTAAGTGGCATTGTTTTCCCAATTTCCCTCTATGATAGTTTGTTCTTAGTGCATAGAAATGTCACAGATTTCTGTATATTGATTCTGTATCCTGCAACTTTACTGAATTCACTTATTCTATCAGTTTTTTGTCAGTCTTAAAGGTTATCTCTATATTGCATCATGTTGAACTCAGTTTTTATTCATTTAGAGATGATGGTGAGAGAATCCATCTACATTTTCATGCCCTACCCACATTTAAATAGAAATAAGCTTTGTCAATTTCATTTTGTTTGAGAGCCCTGAAGGCCAAGAGCAACACATTCTCACAGAATCCTGTCTTGTTAGAGATACATGGGCTGACGTAAAAGAGGACCAGAGATTTCAGATTCTATTTGAATTGGCCAGGTACTGAAAGTCCAGCCATTGCAATAAGGTTCATGTTTTCAGCAAATTTTAGAGCTGATTCCTCAAACTGCAAAGCAACATCTGCTACTCCAGCCCCAACTATGCCAATTACTGTTAAAGAGATTTCTGCATGGGTCAGATGCAGTTCTTACGATTAAACTCATCTGGGCATTTCTTGCATGGAGTCCATTTTCTGGAGCTCCATTTTCATGGAGCTGGCTCTCAGCCACCTCTGAAGGGTGAATGGAGCTTAATGAAACACTGTGCTATAATGATGCCATTTGTCAGACTGCCAAACTGTGTAAAAGAGTACGATTAAGTCAGTTTCCTATAAATTTAAGCTTTTTTTCCCCACCACAATCAATCTTAGAGGTAGTCATCTATCAGTAATTTTATACTTCAGTTTTTTCATCTTCTCTCCAGTTTAGAACTAATATCAATTGTTCCTCAAAAGAGAAATCATAAAGAAGTTGCCAGAAGATTAAGCAAAGATAACTCACAGTGTGCTGAGAAGTTTAGGGCTGCATCTTGTAAATAATGAGAAAATATTTTGAAAAACAGGAAATGATATTATAGTCATTCTTAAAACAGACAGACTACACAGTAACATTTGCACAATGAAGTACATAAGAGAACTATGGGTGACTTGATTTTGTTTTGATTTGGGAGGACTTTTAGTGTCATGTCATTTGGGTCTTATTTGGGGCTTCATGCTGTTCTGGTTTTCATCGTTCATTTAACAAAAATTCATTATGTACCTACTATGTGCCAGGCATTATAGAAATAAAAATGAAAAAAGAAAGTCACTATTCTCAAGGAGTTTACAATTCTATTTACACCAAAAAATTATAAAACAAAAAAAAATAATGAAATACAGAGAAGTATGCAGGGTACTGTGGTAACAGAGAGAATATCATTGATAAAAGTCATTTGCTAAAAGTGTCCTTTTATATTGGTACAGTTAAAAATACAACAACAACAACCTATAACAGCTTTCCAAACTGCCTCAGTTGTGTACAAATCATCCCCCATGCTGTGACAATCAGGCGTAACCTACTGTAAATATGAAAGGAATAAGACTGGAAATTCTCCCCAGATTTGATCTGTGATTCGTGAGGAAGTTGGGTACTTGAAAACTGCTTGGGCTCCTAGAAGAACCTGTCTAAAACAGGCTCATAGAAAAGCCCACCTGAAGTATTTTCAGAATTGACCAGATAACATTTCTAAGGAGAGTGGAGGCATTTCATTGACCAATAGGTTGACACACACAAGTGGGAAAAAAAGGGGCTTCAGTTTGGAAGTAGAGGAAGAGAATGCTAAGTGCAAGATGTATAGTGTTGTGTCATTGGTTGGGTGTGGTGGGGAGAGGGCTTGGCAACACTGACATCCAGTTGTCCTCTAAGCACTGCTGCTTCTGGAGAACCACATTGTGCACTAGGTTCCCAGACTCGAGGGAAAATCTACAAAACCGAAGGAGTTAGCTGTGTGCTATAGCGATTACCGGTTCAATTTTCTGCCTGAGTCAGATTCTCCCTTTGTCAGTCCTAAAGGGTTGGTATTTGGGACTAAGCCAGCAGTGGAGAATCAGGCATACTGTGTTATATAGAGAGAATAGTTACTGGCTTATTTTCCAAACAACTGTGGAATACAACATTTGTAAACCAGCCTGCAAATAGGAAACTCCATGTACAACAGGATATTTTTGCTATTTGGTTTTAATCATCTCAGCATAAATGTTTCAGGAAGTATCTCTAGCTAAAATCGTACCTATTTTACATATGGCCACCTTATTCCTTTTGGAGAGATATGTCAGTGTGTGACATAGGAACAAATGCAGAGTTGGGACCCCTTCTCAGGTCAAAAAATGTTTGTGTTTGTATCCCTATTCCAAAATAAAATTAAAAATTAACTAGGATACATCAGGTCGGGAAAAAAAGTAGATTAAGTGTACATCATAACAAGCCAACTTCCCAACCGAAAACCCAAATGTCTGGAAGGGCTTCAAAGTGCCCCCTGCAGCCTTTGACCAAGCCTGGCAGCTCTGAAGAGGAGCTCAATAATGGGGACAGAGACTGCCAGATGCACAGTATGCCAATGCCAGCCAAAGTGAGCTGGCAGAAAGAAGAGCCAGCAAGCCGACAGCGCCAAGATAAAGAGGCCAGAGTGGCAGGAGGCACAGATGGTTTCCAAGGGAGCAGTATTGTTTTTAATTACTTGCTCTAGTGTTATCCTCAGCCTTGCTCTTTGTGATTGTATGTGGGTTGTTTCTATCTTACATCCATCATTCCCTGTGATGAGGTTAGAAAGCCAGATAATGTGAAGTGATTTGTTTCTAAACAGAGTGGGGACAGACAGTAACACGAGCGTGAGACATCCATATCAGGCTCAGCTGGAAAGCCCAACATCTCCAAATGATCCATCCCAATGGAGGCAAGGTTTTTTTGCTGCACTGAATTCTAGCAACTGGTAATGAAGTGTGTCTAAGAAGCAATAGCCACCCCTTCCATTTATTTCAGTTAATTTCTTTATTGCTCATGCTCTACCTTCTGTTTCCAAATCCTCTTGCACTATTTCCTGGGACAGGGCAATCTCCATATCCAACTGAACAGAATAGAAAATCACAGTAGCAGTGATGTAGTAGTAGTAATAGCTACCATTTATTAACTAGTTGCTATATTCCAGGTTCTGCACCAAGCATTTAATCATTATAACCACCATGCAAAGTAGATATCATCATTCCTGTTTCATAGGTTAGCATCTATAAGAGATTAGAGCTTAAAAGTGATACAGACAAATCAATAGGCAAGAATATTCCAGAGATAACTACTTTAATGGCAGGGTAGAGCAAGCTATGGAGAGTACCCTTTAGGGTCATCTGGCTTAAATTTGGGGGGAAAATGGGGGAGTGGTAGGGGTAAGTTATTGGGAGAAGTTACATTTACATTGAATAATGAAAGAATGAAGAATGAAGAATATGCAAGAATAATAAACAATAATAAGTAAGAATTAACCAGGCAATGAGAGTGAGAAGGGTATCTAGGAAAAAGGGGCCATTTGTACAAAAGGCTTGAAACAAGAGAGATCACACCAGCTCAAAGTAGCCAGAACATAGAGTATGAAGGGAGCATAAGTGAGAGATGAAGCCAGAGATGTACAACAGTGAGCCAGAAGAGAAGTCTGCCTGATCCATGCAAAGAAGTTTAAATTTATTCTTAGGAAAATGAAAAAAATTGAATGATTTAAAACAGAGGGGAGAAAATCAGATTTGAAATTCAGAGCAAATTGCAGAGAGGAGAAAGGGAAGACAGAGTGCCCAGATAAGGGGCAATTCCATTATCTAGGCACATACTGGCAATGCTCCAAATAAGGAAAAATCTTTAATAAGGAAGAAGAGTCCATGGGTTTGGTGATTGAATGTAGATGGGGGAAGGCAGCAGTTAAGAATGCTGCCTCCAGTGTGGTCTTGAAAAATTGTGTGGAGACCGGTGCTATTCACTAAAATAGGAACCACAGGAGGAGGAAGAGGAGTGTGTGTGTGTGTGTGTGTGTGTGTGTGTGTGTGTGT